>NC_060119.1:793789506-794442284 GCF_021461395.2 Schistocerca americana
CAATTTCGGTATCAAAAATTGAGTGATACAAACCATTTACCCTACCCTTTCACATAAATTGTTTAACAGTTTACAGCAGCCAAATAGATTGATTAAAACACTCAGCCCCCGTTACGATAATCCTTCTTCGTAATAAAACATGTTTTCAGTGTTTGAATATCACACACAAGCATGATGCAAATCAAGAAATGAAATTTCCACCACAAATAGATTGCAGCACTAAATATATCCAAGGTCTTGTGCGCACCAACGTCTGAGAGCACAAACACCCTGCTCCACTACAATGTTCCACCAAACGTACCTGATGAAAAAAGAAGCCTATTCATCACACAGACTAGCGATCATGTGGCACGCGCCGTTCACCATCTACAGCGTAGCCCCTGTCTGCACCGGCCAGGAGAGAGACTCACACCCGAACGCCTGCGTACATGCAATACAACTATCGGAAACAACAAATTGATCAATCGGAAATCTTACGTCGTGATTGGGTTTTTAAAAATACTGCAGAATTCCTAAATTGGTCCTGTGCGGTAGATTCAGAACGCAGGAGGAAGGTGCTTGGTACAATAGAGACAACAGCAAATACCACTGCAAGCCAGAGCCCACTGCAATGTATCGAGAAGCACTAAACACGACACACTTAAAGCACGATTCAATCTGTAGTAGTATTAGTTGTTGCTGCTACATGTCAGCGATCGCTATCAGTAGGAAATCTGACGTCGCGATTGGTTTATTCAAGCACCATAGAATACTTAAATTGGTTTTCTCCACTACATTCGGAAGAAAGAAGGCCTACTGCATGATAGGATAGTGAAGAACAGCAATTTTATGTGAGAGACAATGGATCTGAAACGTGTTAATGTCAGTTTAGAACCTGACGCAGAACTCGAAGTTGCGGCGGAAAAAAACGGTGTATCAAACAACAAAACAGGGACTCTCCCTTGCGACTGATAGTCTGTGGGATATGGCTCTCTCACAATACATGAGATGAAACTTTACACTGGTCTGTGCAAGCGACTTCGATCATTCTATATTAATAGGATCACCACGCATGCTCGATGCCGACACGCAGACGGTATTTGTTTTCAATGTATCGGAAGAGAGAGGTACGGTAAAAATCTTATCAAGTTTTCTGTTGGATGGAGGTAGCAGAGCTTTTATTATTCGTAGTTTTTTTCTCTGTTGGATGGTACAAAATAGCGATGATAGAATGTTTGAGTGACAGACGTGAACGCACCCAGAGGGACGCAGATCTCCTTCCGACTATAGTACCTGTATGTAGTTTAGAGATGCATCGACATGCAGTAGCAAAATCCACATCCTTCCTTCCAGTTCCTGTATGATGTCGAGTCTTCCTAACTTTCCAGATAAGAAACGTCACTGTAACTGCTCGTACTTTTATACTACCTCGAGTCGATGGAGAAAGCTTCGTTTAGGCGCTGACCTTCACATTGTACACCATTGGTGGAACTATGACAACAAGTTCCTATTTCCATCAAGTGGTGAAAAGACGGTCCTGTTGCATTAACTCAGCTCAACCTGTTTCTACACGGGTTGCAGAGAGTGGTAGATATAGCAGACTCTTGTCTTCCGTTTAGTTCCGACTTAAATTGGGACGATCACGGGGACGAAGCTGCAGGGTAGCCGGGGCAGAGACAGGGGAATAGTTACAAGGTGTAGAGGAATTGTCTAACACAGCGTTCGAGATTTTCTGTAGGAGATAGCTTCGAAAAAGGCGATCTATCTCGAGATATGAGAGTGACACGAATATTATTCATCAGTGGCTGTAATCATTAAAAGATGTCTCCGTAGGATCCAGCGTAAGTATGTGGTTGAATGGAGAGACTTGATTCCAAATCGCTGACAGCTTTTTTGTCCGAAAACGTTATACTATCAGCGACTCTTGTGTGTACCTGTAGAACCAATACTGCTTTTTATGCTTGGTGACGTTAACGTATTTGTGCCATTACGCGTAATGTATGTTGCTGCCTGTAGAATCCTTCTGTGTTCAGCTCCAAATGTCGGTTCTCAATAGTGTTCCTCGAAAAGAAGATCGTCTTCCCTCCAGGTATTCCCATTTGATCTACCTAGTGAGTGTAATCCGATTAGTGAAAAAGAATAATTACTTGCCATTTAAAGTAACTCACATGATAAATTCAGTTAATTAGCCTATCATTTTCATATCAGTAACACGCCGCCTGGCGGGTGTACGCAATGGCTAGGGCACCACAGATATGATTCTTCACTTGGTGTTTTTTCGTTGAGGCGACATCTTGTAACGATATATCAGTTGTCTATCTATACAGATACAGACTGCCATTGAAATAAAATTAGATGTGTTACCGAATTTATAAAGTGATAAAGTGATATTTACGACTTCTCTGTGATGTTACCTTACGTGGCGAGACTTTGGTTATCTTAAGAGAGTTCGAAAGTGAAGAGGCGTCCTGTGACAGTGGTAGATCTCAGTACTCCGTCATGAGCCAAAAATGAGTTTAATATTCTAGTCCTGTGGTGCATGAAGTGACAGATAAGGAAATATATTTTTCTACCTGATGAAAGAATACTTAGAAGGAATATAGCCTTTGCCATAGTCCTGTACAGGATTTTCACAACAAGTAACGATACTTTTGCTACATGGAAACGTATGTATTATCCGATTTCGTCGATCTTCGAAAATAATTCATATAACCGGGATGAATTTACATTTCTCGTGAGAAATTCGAGGCTTATGGTCAACAACATCGTTGCCTTGGACTGTGTAAGACAGATTTTTTTTTAAACGGGTAGATCTATGTTTAGAATAACTATACGTACAAACTGCAGCTCCTTGTTTCGCAGTGCACTGCGGCTGCCTGCAAGGGCGGTCACGAGGAGTCGGCAACTGGAAGTGATGGATTAGCTCGGCCCTTGACGTGTACAAAGAATGACCCTATCTGTCTGATCTTGCTGCCAAAGTGACCAGTGTGCTGGGTGTGCGCGACAGCAGCGAATGTGTGTGTGTTTTGCGTCAGAGAAAATTCAAAATGATGGACATTTGCACTGGACATGCGAATTGCTACCACTCCTATCATGTCTGGATTCCCCCGCTGCCGGGGGTGGCGCACTCTGGCACACACATGGCATCCACGACTGCGACTGCGGATGCGGCGGAAATTTTCATTGACCTCTGTACGCGACGCTGGCGGTACACTTGGGGGCGGGCACGCTGCGTGTGGACCTCAGGACAGGAGCGCGAAGGGTGTGCGGGTGTTTTCAGCTATCTCCGACATCTCGTCATGACAACTATTGCTACGGAGTGGATAGTGGTTTAAGTGTGTCATGTTTAGCGCTTCTAAATAAATTGCAGTGGACTCTGTCTTGTAGTGGTATTTGCTGTTGTCTCTATCCTATCACGCACTAGAACCTTCCCCATCCTCCTTTTTCCGTATGTAGTGGAAGAACCAATTTAGAAGTTCTACAGTTCTTTTAAAAACTCAATCGCGAACTCAACCTCCCGATTGATCAATTTATTGTTTCTGATAGTTGTATTGTGTGCACACATGCGTTCGGGTGTGGAAAGTTAAGGTGGAGGAGGGTATTTGTGCTTCCAAACGTTGGTGCGTACAAGACCTCAGATATATTTAGCACTACAATCTATTTGTGGTGGAAATTTCATTACTTGATTTGTATAATGTTTGTATGTGACACTCGAACATAGAAAATACGTTTTATTATGAAGAAGAATTATCGTAAGGTGAAAGTGAGTGTTTTATGCGATCTGTTTGAATGATGTAAATTGTTAAACAGTTAATGTGACAGGATAGTGCAAATGGCTTATTTCACTCTTTTCTTGATATCGAAATTGTATCAGTCTGCCTTTGTCGTCAGCTTCAGCCAATAGGAACACTGCGTTCTGAGGAGAGATAGAAACCTCTGTTTGTATGTTTCAGGACGTTGGTTCACACAGACAATCAGGGAGTTAGTCCAGGCAAATCAGGAAACCAAATTGTTAAATTTTGAAACTTTGGAAAAACATTGTTGGGGGATGTAGGAGTAAAAAACGGAAGAGTTCCCTCCCCTATCCAATGAGCTTCCCCCTCCCCCTCTTAATTTAATTTGCTTTCCTTCTTTAAACTTTACGAAACACGGTGCATTTAATGAAATTACCTCTGACAGAAAATATTTCTGGTAAAATTCTGTTCATAGTGGGTCAAATGCATGTTTAAGCAAGGTAATTAGTTTATGAGTGTTAAAATTTGAAGGTAAAAGAAAGTGAAATTTCTTTTAGAACAGACTTTTATTTATACCGAACAATTCTGCTTTACAGTCTTTTACTTTAGATTTATGAAACTGAAATTATTGGAATGAAAATTATTATTCATGAAAATTAAGAATTACCGTAAAACTAATCAACAATTATTTACAGTCATATGTGCAGCACTTAGACAATCAAAATACCACAATATCTATGAAAAAAAAATTCTTGCGAATATTTTTTTACATAAAACCGTCATCCAAATCTTCTGTCAAATAACTGCGAGGCACATTAGGGCAGCTTTGTCCCCGACAGTTTTAGCACACTGTTGTGCTATGTAGGTCAGTCTTCACACATCCGCACTTTCTTCCGCAGCCTTGAGTGCAGCCGCATGAAATAAGAAGCAGTATTTTCTCTGGAGCAGTTGGTCGTTTCATGTGAATCGGGGAGAGGGATGAGTTTGATTACTTCCAGCCCCAGTTTCTGGGATCCAAGTTGTTCCCCAGCCATAGCTGGACTTGTAGGTAAACTCGGTAAGAGTGGAGGCGCCCTGCATCAGTAGTGGGTGGCAAGCGAGAGAGTATGACAGCATTCTTTGCCTGACCCACAAGTACATTAAAACATTTAAATCGAATGGATTTAAGTTGTCATCATCAGGACTGTCTGGTGTTTTTGTGTGTGGAGACAGAGCGTAAATTTCTCTTCTGCTTTTGCAATGGTATCAGGAGAGGAAGCAGGACGTTGAATATCTATGGAATATTATGAAGTTGGGGATACCAGTTGAATAGTTGGAAATCTGGCAGCTTTCTTTTCCCAAACAAGGCTGAAGTACTGTCGCAACCACTTACTGCATGAAGAAACAGTACTGAATTCTTGCATTCATGAATGAATGAGGAGTTAAGTATATCTTTAGAACTGTAACACCTTGTTCTGAGGCCAGAATTATGTCTGCGTCGTCTCGAGAAAGAGCGATAAGTAGCACAAGAAGATCTACATCTTGACCCACTGTAATCACTTGCTGCAAAAATTTTGAGGCATTTATTGCTTTTGCAACAATTTCAATATCTGCAACGTCATCCGCAATCCTGGTTTCAGTAAAAACTGTCTAGTTTTGGCGCAAGCTGTGTAATAATCATTTCCTTATTGCTGAGGTTACTAAGAAAGGCCGACTGTGATTCAGCACGTAACATCTCGTCATTAAAGGAAATTTCTCGTGAGGTCTGCCTTTGGCGCTGAATAGTTTTATGTTCAGAGAACTTTCCGAATATCCGTCAAATACAACAGCAGCAGCATCTTTATAATGTCTCTGAATATAAGCTATTAAGGTTTTATGAATGTCACCAAAAGTTCCATTTTCGGGCCACAGGACATGGCGGATAAGAAACCCTCCATCTATAACAAAAAACTTCGACTCATTATTGTCAATACTCCTTGTCAATCCACTGCTGTCAAACAGAGACATTGGTACACTCGACAATTCGCACGTGAAGCAATCATCAGATGAATGAAACGTGCACAATATTCTTTGAAATAACTGGGTTGTATCTACTTCAGTTACATTTTTTTCAACCCTAACAGTTGACATGCATATTGTCCTAACCATGCTGGATCGCTTAAGCTTCAGAGAACCGGATTTTGGCACGACAATAACTATTGTTCGAAGACCTTTTTCACCAACAGACACAGCTTTGTAGCAGTTCCTGAGAAGCTACTAATCCAGAACCTAATGAAAACAATTGCTCCTTATAAACAAATGAAATGTTCTGCGAATTTTGTGGTCAATTTCTATCTTCCCACTTCTCAGTTCAACATGTTGATCACTCGAAATGTAAATTGCAGAACTGGTCCATAGCTTCACATACGTCATGGGATATTGATATGTTGCAAATCCATCAGTTGAACACACTATCGATGAAACCTCTTCCGTGTGAAACACCTCCAACACTCCTCAGGTCCCTCATAAGCGTTTGTCCTACCGTCATGTCGGTCCATACTCCACACCAATCCCTCCACGGGTTTCATACTTCCTTTCAGTTTTTCCATGTCCTGGAGGTACAAATGACACGCCTTAGCATAAGGAAAGTGTCCAGTTGCATGGAATGTGTTGACAGATGTGAACCGCGCGACTGCTACGGTCGCAGGTTCGAATCCTGCCTCGGGCATGGATGTGTGTGATGTCCTTAGGTTAGTTAGGTTTAAGTAGTTCTACGTTCTAGGGGACTGATGACCATAGATGTTAAGTCCCATAGTGCTCAGAGCCATTATTTGAACAGATGTGAAAATTACCGAACAATAAGTTTAATGAGCCACAGCTTCAAAATACTAACGCGAATTCTTTACAGACGAATGGAAAAACTAGTAGAAGCCGCCCTAGGGGAAGATCAGTTTGGATTCCGTAGAAATATTGGAACACGGAAGGCAATACTGACCCTACGACTTATCTTAGAAGCTAGATTAAGGAAAGCAAACCTAATTTTCTAGCATTTGTAGACTTAGAGAAAGCTTTTGACAATGTTGACTGGAATACTCTCTTTCAAATTCTGAAGGTGGCAGAGGTAAAATGTAGGGAGCGAAAGGCTATTTACAATTTGTATAGAAACCAAATGGCAGTTATAAGAGTTGAGGGGCATGAAAGGGAAGCAGTGGTTGCGGAGGGAGTGAGACAGGGTTGTAGCCTCTCCCCGATGTTATTCAATCTGTATATTGAGCAAGCAGTGAAGGAAACAAAAGAAAAATTCGGAGTAGGTTTTAAATCCATGGAGAAGAAATAAAAACTTTGAGGTTCGCCGATGACATTGTAATTCTGTCAGAGACAGCAAAGGACTTGGAAGAGAAGTTGAGCGGAATGGACAGTGTCTTGAAAGGAGGATATAAGATGAACATCAACAAAAGCAAAAGGAGGATAATGGAATGTAGTCGAATTAAGTCGGATGATGCTGAGGGAATTAGATTAGGAAATGAGACACTTAAAGTAGTAAAGGAGTTTTGCTATTTGGGGAGCAAAATAACTGATGATGGTCGAAGTAGAGAGGATATAAAATGTAGACTGCCAATGGGAAGGAAAGCGTTTCTGAAGAAGAGAAATTTGTTAACATCGAATATAGATTTAAGTGTCAGGAAGTCGTTTCTGAAAGTATTTGTATGGAGTGTAGCCATGTATGGAAGTGAAACATGGACGATAAATAGTTTAGACAAGAAGAGAATAGAAGCTTTCGAAATGTGGTGCTACAGAGGAATGCTGAAGATTAGATGGGTGGATCACATAACTAATGAGGAGGTGTTGAAGAGGATTGGGGAGAAGAGAAGTTTGTGGCACAACTTGACAAGAAGAAGGGATCGGTTGGTAGGACATGTTCTGAGGCATCAAGGGATCACCAATTTAGTATTGGAGGGCAGCGTGGAGGGTAAAAATCGTAGAGGGAGACCAAGAGATGAATACACCAAGTAGATTCAGAAGGATGTAGGTTGCAGTAGGTACTGGGAGATGAAGAAGCTTGAACAGGATAGAGTAGCGTGGAGCGCTGCATCAAACCAGTCTCAGGACTGAAGACCACAACAACAACAACCTCTTACACATTCTATATGGGGCTCACAATTCCCTATACGCTCTGCCTTGATGAAATGCAATGCTAAGATAACAAGCTGAATGTATTGTATCAATAACTGGTAAGTTTTTCCTCTTTGCTTAATATCATCCATTGTGTTGATAAATTTATTTTTCAGTTTTTCAGTCACTTGATCTTTTTCCAAATCGCCGAAAGATGCACCCTTACCACTCAAAGGAGACATACAGTCTTTAATATGTTGCTTCTCCTCCTCCATGACTGCCATTTGCTCCAGTGTTATGATGGAAAGAACACACATGACTGCAGAGTGAGCCTGAATTGCCCTCGTGTATGCACAACCAGAAAGTATATGGGGAACAGATGCTACAGCATATAGGGTCCCCAAAAGTTGAGACTCTACTGTCTCTCATTAAGAATCCTATTGCTCCTAGAAAAGACATTATAAAGTGAAAGCCTCCTAATCGAATAACTGCATTAATGAATAGCTCATTCCCTCCATTAGCCTCCACTGCAACTATATCTTTAGCTTTCATGTAGAGTGGTTTATCAAACGTCACGACACATGTTTGCTGTGTGGTCTTCTTACTCTCCACGATGTCATAAGTCAAAGCAGTTACAATAGTGCTTTAATCTGTGGGTGAGTTGTTGATGAATGGAAGCGCTAATACATTTGATTGCGTATAAGGTTTTCCAGTTGTGATTTTCTCCATAAAACCTCGCCATGCAGTAATAGAAAGCTGTATAAACTTTCACAGCATCCAAGTAAAATCGTGATTGGTAGGTATTGTTGCTTTAATGAATCATTGTTCTGAGTAGACATTTTGCAGAACAATTTCTGCAATTCCAACTCTATTCTGCCTTCGGAATGTTAGCAGAGTAATTTTTTGGGCACTTGCTGTTTCAGTAGAGCTCGGCATGATAGAAAGTTTCGTTACTTTCTGATACTCTATCGTTCTTCCAGGAGTCACACGCCTGATTCCACCCATAGGCCGGCCGGAGTGGCCAAGCGGTTCTAGGTGCTTCGGTCTGGAACTGCGCAACCGCTACGGTCGCAGGTCATGGATGTGTGTGATGTCCTTAGGTTAGTTAGGTTTAAGTAGTTCTAAGTTCTAGGGGACTGATGACCTCAGATGTTAAGTCCCGTAGTGCTCAGAGCCATTTGAACCATTTTTTAACCACCCATAGCGTGAAATGTACCTTTGCCCGTCATTGTTGCAATATTCAACTCAGCACTATCGAAAACAAACTGCAACAACGAATCATATATTTGGCTTCCAGAACTGAATGGCAGATGCCTCAAATAAAGCCACAGTGCTATATGAAGAGCAGCAACCCATGTTGGAGACAGGACGAGGAACCATAACTTCAGAATTCTCTGTCAAGTCATTGATATCTGGATAATCGGCAATACTGTAAGAAGTCATTCTTATATCATCACGTATGATGGCTGCTGCTGCTTCTACTATTCGCTTTCTTTCATCTTTTTCATTAACAGCTCGTTCATTGTACATTGATTCAAAAGTTTGTGACCACTGCCTCGAAAACATACAACTGGGGGATTTTTTGGCAATTTGGCTAACAAGACCCCGTCACCGAAGTGTTCAGTCAGTTTGTTTTTCAGAGTTTTTATAGTCATTGCCTCTCCATCTTGGAGACATTCATTAACTTTCTGCAACAAATCGAGCAGTGAAAATTGCAATTCCTCTGAGCTGTCCATAAATTTGCATAATTCTTGAAAAGCGGCATCAAAGTTATTATCTTGAGGGCGGCCTCTTTTTCAAACGGATGAGGGGTTCGACACTAATTTAGCACAGCAATCCTGATGATAATGCGCTTCTGTACCCACCAAACACAAAACACTGTTGATGCGTTCGGCAACCTTTCTTCCGAAATCATCATCGCATTTCTCTGTTTTCTCAAGCAGCGTATGTTTCACAGTAAAAAAGCGAACTTCAAACACTCCACGGCGTTTGTGGAGTGGTTTTTCTGTTTCCGCCTCTGTGACATATGAAACAATCTTTTTTTTTTTAAATTGAATGGGTGACAGGAAAAGGATCTGAAACTTTTCTCATCTGTTTGTACAACATTCTCATTAATTAGTTTCCTTATATTACGTTCCTTAATATATTCACGTCGACATACCTTATGCACTTCAACCAGTCCAGCGTTCTGTAGAAGATTATGCATATAAATTTAAAATATGGTACAAATTGACTTTTGGAGGGGATAAAAGGAGAAGTTTCAAAACTTTATACATTTTCCCCAATTTTCTGATTTTCTTACTAATTTGCCTGAGGTAAGCAGCCTGTTGAGAAAGACAAAGACAGGAAGCGAGTCTGGTATTTCCCAATCAACAGAATGCCGCCACTTGAAGTTTTGTTTGTGGACCGCAAAATCAAAGAAGGCCAATATGCGGTCCATTCTCGGTGGTATTTGGTAACGTGATCTGTAATTAGGACACTGGGCGGTTTTGACCTCCGTTGCGGTACCCTGACGGTAGAGACACGCACGAGAGACCCCAAACTGCGGCTACTATACCGCACTCCATTCCATTCATGATCTGTAGACCACTTTTGCAGCGTTTGACTGTCAGTGCAATATGAAAGCTATATACTTGTTTTGTAAATAAAATCGCCTTTTCTTGTTGCTTATTTTTCCCAGACGCGTTTCGCCTTCTTCTTGCTCTAAGGCACCTTCAGTGGGATACTTTGCTGTGATCTGCGTTTCCTCTCATCTGGTCTGGAGGTCGCACTACCACTTCATTTCCGAAACTTAAGCACAGTTTTGTATTCCGAACTTTATCACACTGTTCACCATGTTTCTTCTTCTTTTTTGTGGTGTACTATTATTCTTTTGCCACTAGATATAGCTATCTATTCGAACACTGTGTTTCTAACAACGTAAATATTGTAACACTATTACGTTACTAAGGATCATTCTTTTTATAGGACTGATGCCAGCGTAGTATAATTTCTGAACCATGATTGAGTGTGAACAGTGGGCGCTATACATCTCTGGAAAGCTCTACTGAGCACGTATCACACAGAATCGATGTTTCTTAAAGTTTGTCACCATTGTGGGTGGGGTAGAAATCTTGCAGGGTGGATGTATGTCAGATGTTGGACATGGTCATGCATTAGAGTGCATGTGTTTATATCCTCTCTTACCAATAACTTCTTGATACTGACCCCAGTCACTAGAACAATACTTCAGAATTGGTAGTGCAGTTGACTTACGTAAAATGCTTCAGACTCCACCTGTCTGGAGCTTCATCACGCATAAAAACAACACGTTTCTTCTTTTTGTTAACCGTCTGTTATATCATCATAGCACTTTTATCACTGTTATACACCGATACGGGGTGCTAACCCCCTCGACATGCACATATATAGAGAAATCTTGTGCTCTTGGAAGGGTGCCATGAGTAAGACATATACAGAACAGCAGTTACGGACATGGCTCACTATACTCCTTCATGAGACGTGGGATGCACTGGTCTACTTCTAGTCAGCTGCAGATTAAATCAGTGACAGAGTTGCAGGGAGGGTGTAAGTAGGCTGTTTAGGTTTTCTTATTGGTAACGCCACGTAGCACTCTGTGTGAGAATCACTGGCTGTGCTGTGTGCAGTCTGTGGCTAGTTTGCATTGTTGTCTGCCATTGTAGTGTTGGGCAGCGGCAGCTGGATGTGAACAGCGCGTAGCGTTGCGCAGTTGGAGGTGAGCCGCCAGCAGTGGTGGATGTGGGGAGAGACATGGTGGAGTTTTGAAATTTGTCATGAACTGCTATATATATTATGACTATTGAGGTAAATACATTGGTTGTTCTCTATCAAAATCTTTCATTTGCTAACTATGCCTATCAGTAGTTAGTGCCTTCAGTACTTTGAATCTTTTATTTAGCTAGCAGTAGTGGCGTTCGCTGTATTACAGTAGTTCGAGTAATGAAGATTTTTGTGAGGTAAGTGATTTCTGAAAGGTATAGTTTAATGTTACTCGGGGCCATTCTTTTGTAGGGATTTCTGAAAGTCAGATTGCATTGCGCTAAAAATATTGTGTGTCAGTTTAAGGACAGTCGTGTATAATTTTTCTAAGGGGACGTTTCAAGGGTTGGTCCAAGACAATGAGAGGAGGTCTTTCAATCTCTAATTTCATCCTAAGAATGCGAAAATGTTCTGTGACTGCCATCCATATAGGGAAAGTTGGGCAATCGCGATCATAAATTACGTACTGTAGTCAAATTTCTGCAAATATGTAGATCACTATCTGATATCCTATGGTATATACGTTCGAGAATTAACAATGAATGGACATACTTGACAGTCATGTACCTACACTCACAATGGTACTCGCAATGTAGTGAGGGATAGTTTAGCGATGGTACGGACCCTACGATGCATGCTGCCGTGTCACTGGTCGGTGTTTAAATTACAGAAAAAAACTGATAAAACTGCTAAAATAGGAAATTGGTAGTAAGTTCTTATAGGCTCAAACTGCTGAGGTCATTGGTTTCTAAGCTTACACACTACTTAATCTAACTTAAACTAATTTACGCTAAGGACAACACACACACCCATGGCCGAGGGAGGACTTGAACTTCTGACTGGGTGAGCTAGACAAAGTATGGCAAGGCTACCCCACATGGCTGCTAAAACTGATTGCACTATCAACTGTGATGTTATTTACAGTACATCGACAGTGGCCTTTTCTCCCATCAATCCACTGGTATGCTGTTGATTACAACGTAATGATTGACTGACATAACTTGTTTGAGATGAAGGAACAGTCTTACTGGAGGGCAACACCTTCCAGGGATGGCTAGCACCGAAACAGTGATCATGTACATGACCGAAATACGAGGAATCTATCAAAATGGAACACCAAGCTATGTGCTACCCTGTCACTAGGTGAGTTTAAATCTAGGGGTCATCAATCATCTTTAGGCAGCTTTTTGGAGACGCCGTGCAGTGCCACAAAACTCTTCCAGTTTCCGTATGTTGTGATGTCTTCCGCATTTTTGTCAATAAGAGGCACCACCTTTGTGTTTTACTTCAGCCATCCCACGTGTGTTGTAGGAGCAGCAGCATAATTTACATTGTGCGATGTCCAGTTTTCTTTGAGAGCCATTAGGTCAAAACGTGTTAATGTCAGTTTAGAACCTGACACAGACCTCGAAGTCATGGTGGAGAAAACAAAATGTATGGCAGCGTACAAAGCTGTAGTTATACACTGATTGGACATATTACAGCAGAAAAAAAAGATGTATGAAACAACAAAACAGGAACTCCCTCTGTCTGTTGGATGAAGTTAGCGGAGCTTTCATAGTTTGTGGTTTTTGTCTCTGTTGGATGGTGCAATGTAACGATGATAGAGAGAATGTTTGGGCAAAAGATGTGAATGCGGCCTGCGGGATACTGATCTGCTTCGGACAGTATCTGTATGTAGTACGGAAATGCATCGCAATGCAGTAACAAAATCGTCGTCCTTCCCCCTTCTCCAATAACTGTATGTACGGTCTTTTCTACTACCTTGTGTTGTAGGAGAAAGCTTCGTTTGGTGTTGGCCTTTCATGCCGTACATGGTTACCTGAACTACAACAGTATGTTCCCATCTTCCACTGAGTGGTAAAAAAACGGTCCTGTCACATTAACACAGCTCACCCTGTTCCTACATGGGTTGAAGAAGGTGGTAGATATAGTGCTCTCTGACTTCTCCTCAGTTCCGACTTAAATTGAGATGGTCACATGGATAAAGCTGCATGGGTGGTAGGGAGAGCCAGAGGAACAGTTTCAAGATGCGGAGGGACCGTCTAAAACCATGTTCGAGTTTTATTGTAGCAGATAGGTTTGAAAAACGTCACTCATTTCTAGATATGAGAGTGCCACGAATATGATGGGTTAGTGGCTGTAATCATTAAAAGACATCTCCTGCGATCTAACACAAGTATGTGGTTGAATGGAATGACCTGATTCCAAACTGCAGACAGCATTTCTACCAGAAATCACAAGACTACAGATATGAAAAGCCAGTGTACATTTCTTATGACATCAATCTAGCGAAGTATTCTTTTTAAGTTATTCATCGCATAGCACATCGTCTACTGGATGTGACCATTCTCAATCAACCATTGTCCTCCGCTGCCTATAACCCAGTAGATACGTCGCAGAACCTGTGACATTTCATAAGGATAGAATGCATTACAAATATTGAAGAAATATCTAGTGGTGGCATGATGGAGTTACAAAAACCGGCTTCATACCACATTCCTTAGCCGAATCACCTTCTAAATTCGGTGATTTCATTACGAGCTTACATCATTGGCGACATGCATCTGCACTTTCGATCTGTTAATACACACCCTGCAATCATCTTCTATATTCAATATCGCGGTATTTGTGTGGAAGACCACTTCATTTGGAAGCAATAACATACCTCGATTTATATAGTTTTTAACATGGATGTCGTTAGTGATACTTGGGTGCACATGTAGAACGAAGACCACTTTTTATGCAGGGCAACAGTAACTTAGTCGTTGCGATCGTGTTTTTAACATCTGGTGACTTGTAAGACGATTATGTCTGTCTTCCTAAGGCACAGTGGTACCACCCACAAAAAAAAATTAGACATATCCTTCCATCGAGGATTTTCTCTCGTATTGTGTGGTATCACAAGCATTCACATATTGGTGAAGTATTATTCTTGGTAGGGGATGTGTGATGGATTCGCTGTGATCAACAGGCTTATAAAGTATGTGTACTGTGGTCAGCATTCCGACAAGTGCAACGAAAATGATTATGTCCTGTCGTAAGCGGAAGTATGGATCTGACGATTTGATGTGGAAAATTGCGTTAGCTGCAGAAGAGATGAAAGACTTCTTTATGTGGAAAATTATATCCAGTCATAAGAATGGTATAGATATTTATATATCCAGAGGCACAGCCATCAGGAGGGAGTATTTCTGATACTTTGCTCTTTGTTGAATGTCATCAGATTGAGGCTGCAATCGTAATATTTAATTGTAAGTACATTGGTAATATGTATGTGGTTGGTTTCCCAGGACAATTCTGCCTGATGTGTAAGGAGTACATGGTGGCAGTGGCTTGTGGCCAGAACGATTGGCATTTCCAGCTTACATTGGGAGCCTTCTGAAAGGGAGGATCAGCTGAGGTACAGGAATGATGGCTAAACAGCGAACTAATGCTCAGTATGTGTTGGAAAGCCTTCGTGATCATGTGTGTTCTCTGTGGAAATTTCAGAAGGTTCAATACGGGCATGTGTTTGCACTGTACATTTATTCCCTTCCATGTAAGTTGTCCAGTTGACTGCTTCTGCATATTTCCTGTCTTTATTTGGTTGAGACAACATCGATTATGGAGTGTGCTGTGTGCATCTAGATGGTGAAAGACAGATGGAAGCTCGTTTGCTGGTTCTCTGTGCATGAGGAATACCTTAGTAGAAGGATGATTTGGTATCTGTTATATCACTGACATTGGTACTCGTTAAAAAAAAATACGAGTCGAAGAATCAGTATTCTCTATTTTCGGGATTTTATGTAAAGATCTTCGCAGATGAGATAAGTTCTCGTTATTCAGTGATTTCCTGGACGTCCCACCTCAGAGCACTTCACTAAAGTTTTGGGTTTCTAGAGCTATAATTTCCACTCTGTGCAAGGAATCGATAGGAAACTACTATTTGCGTGATATCGAGAACCATCGCATAAATGGTATGATATTCTGGCAAACCGTGTGAAAATAGATGTGTTCTTGTAATCCCAAAGTTTGGAGGTGGCTGTAGAAAATAAGATATAAACAAGCAAGCAGGTTGAGGCTTGAAACATCGACGCCTTTGTGCCAGGGAAACCAGCCCACTATTTGTACACCAGTTCGAAGCTGCAGTCTGCCGAGGGCGCTCTGGTCGCATTTCAGGGCAACATGTGCTAGAGCAGTTGACTCGTGACCGTTCCCCGTGGTGGATGACTGACCGCCCTTGTGGGAAATATCTGGTGCTGTGAGGACTATAACAGTGCATGTTCTTAGGTTTTCTGAGGATCTGTATGTCTTCGCAGTATATGTACGAGTGTCTAGAGGTCAACAGCTATATGCCGGATACAACAGTGATGAATTTGTATGGTACAAGATACGAATTGTGTTTACTACAGGTATATGTATGTGGTGATATACCCCAGTTGTAGATCAGTTTCACATTGAAAAATTCGAGCTTTCTTCGACAGTAGCAGAGCAGTGTAATTCAGGAAGTGTCTTTGGTGGTAGTTCCCATATTTAATGATCTGTAGACCACTTTTGCAGGGTTTAGTCTTTTTCACAAAATAGTTTTATCACTGAAAGTCTTGTAATTTGTCTGTCTGCAGAAAATGACGGACAGTGTCCCCATACTGGCAGCAGCAGCAGTTTGGTGGGTAAATTTGGTAAGAACCAATCAGAATTCTCCATTCACAAGAAGTTCCATGAATCCTTTCTGCAGAGCATAGGTGTGCCTACAGAGTGGTTCTAATAAGATGGGGACAATGTACCTACAGAAATTTCTGTGACGTCTGAGAGTCACGTGTTGTCTTCTTTGTTCAAGTCCTAGCAGACCATCTTCTTCTGGTTCGATTGGGCAGGATGATATATCCGTCCCCCCCCCCCCCCCCCCCCTTTGTGGCTTTAGAGCATCTCCGGACCAGCAACTGTAGGACATCGGAAATTCACCGAAAATTCCAGCCATTTTTGTCTTCTGAAGGACAATGCTTCGAATTCTGTTCGTGTAATTGTTCTGATTTTCCCGTGTGTGCATAGACACCAGTATGTGCTTCTAGAAGAGAAGAAAATAATGTCTCTGACTCCAGCAGCAGCGAATATAAAACTAAACTCACTCATTGTTTCAGGAAAGTGATGAACACCACAACAGCTGTAGGGCTCAAAAATTTTTCTCTCTCTGGCAGTGCTTTCAGACAGGCAGCTAAAACTCGAAAAGTGATGAGCGTCCTGTTTCGAGTTACAGAGATATTTATTTCGACTTCCAAATATCGTCGTTTTGGTGTGTAAAATCAGATGCTGCAGGTTTCAGGATCTTTTCACAACAAAGCATGTGAAGTGTCTCAGGAAGGTTTCACAAATGGGCAGCGATCTTTTTAAGCCCATGTTCGAGCGTTGTGATATACATCGCAAAACTGATGCAAACTACTGTGCAACGATCTCTTTTGGAAGTTTATTCAGAGACACATTCCATTGGATTTAGGCCTCCTGAAGAAGCCTGTGCTGCTTGCCACGATCTTTTTAGTGTCAGTGTTCAAGTATGGCCGTACACATCACAAAACTGAGAAAAGCTACTGTGCAGTGACCTTTTTGAAAGTGGATTTAGAGACACCTTCAATTGTATTTAATAACTCCTGAAGCAGGTTGTGCTCAAAGCCAAGGGCATTTCTCACAAAAGCGCGCAAAGTGTCTCAGGGATGGTGTCACAAGTGTGCCTCGCTTTTTCTTTTTTTTTTTTTTTTTTTTTTTTTTTTTAGGGTCCATGTATGAGAGTGGTGGTGGTGGTGGTACCCCTCCGAATAAAACGTGCATGTAATTGCATCGCAAATTGTTTAAATATTCTTGCATCATCTGTAAAGCTCACTCTTTCTCTTTGTGCAGTGGTACATTTAGTTCCTGTGACATCTTCAAGTTATACAGGGTGTTACAAAAAGGTACGGCCAAACTTTCGGGAAACATTCCTCACACACAAAGAAAGAAAATATGTTATATGGACATGTGTCCGGAAACGCTTACTTTCCATGTTAGAGCTCATATTATTACTTCTCTTCAAATCACTTTAATCATGGAATGGAAAGACACAGCAACAGAACGCACCAGCGTGACTTCAAACACTTTGTTACAGGAAATGTTCAAAATGTCCTCCGTTAGCGAGAATACATGCATCCACCCTCTGTCGCATGGAATCCCTGATGCGCTGATGCTGCCCTGGAGAATGGCGTATTGTATCACAGCCGTCCACAATACGAGCACGAAGAGTCTCCACATTTGGTACCGGGGTTGGTAGACAAGAGCTTTCAAATGCCCCCATAAATGAAAGTCAAGAGGGTTGAGGTCAGGAGAGCGTGGAGGCCATGGAATTGCTCCGCCTCTACCAATCCATCGGTCACCGACTCTTTTGTTGAGAAGCGTACGAACACTTCGACTGAAATGTGCCGGAGCTCCATCGTGCATGAACCACAGGTTGTGTCGTATTTGTAAAGGCACATGTTCTAGCAGCACAGGTAGAGTATCCCGTATGAAATCATGATAACGTGCTCCATTGAGCGTAGGTGGAAGAACATGGAGCCCAGTCAAGACATCACCAACAATTCCCGTGTTGATGACGTGATAGCACAATTGCGTGCGGATTCTCGTCAGCCCACACATGTTGATTGTGAAAATTTACAATTTGATCATCAGAATCGAGGATGTACCGTTCATACTGACGAAACTAAAAAGAGCTCTAACATGCAAATTAAGCGTTTCCGGGCACATGTCCACATAACATCTTTTCTTTATTTATGTGTGAGGAATGTTTTTTGAAAATTTGGCCGTACCTTTTTGTAACACCCTGTATATGTATTCTGGTAACTCCCAAAGCAATTTGTGTTCAACAGCGAAGGGCATCCGTGCACCAGGGATGGTAAGGAGGAAGCCTACAAGTATTTCCAATGCTACAGGAAGTACACAGCCAGTCCTGCGGCTACTGCGTGGCCATGTCTTGAGCCGAAGTGTGGCTGCTGGGGACAGGGAGCATGCACACCAGAGTGAGTCTTGCCTCTTGCCCTTTGGAAGGCTGACTGGATTTTTATTGAATAATCTACAGTTATAGCATACGCAGTTATCACCATGAGTTGCGAAGTGTAGCTTAGCATCATCCTACTGCATCTTCATTATTTGATACAGTGCAGCTGTTTTCACCAAATATCATTGCTATCGACACAGTTCTCAGATACATGATTAAGCTAATACCTGTTAAACTCCTTCTTCTCTGGCACAGACATCTCATCCATTGAGTGCAGTAATCAATAACATCTGTCCTCTCAGTCCAGCATCTAGACACAGACTGAGTCCATTTTCCGCCATTTTTCCCAAGACATCATCTTGGATTACATCACAATATGGGAGAAGGGGAGGGCTAGTGATCTGATATCAGAAGTGGTGTCAGTTTCTGAGAGGTTAGGAGGGGCATGGATGACATCGAAAACCACTTAACCAAACAACTGTGTAACAACTTGTCATTCAAAAGGATGTGTTATACCCAGAGAGTTATAATCCTCTTAACGGAACAATAGGTTAAGGAGTTGTCAATCAAAAGAGAACAATAGGTTGGCCCCTTAATGTAGGCAACCTGCACTAACAATTGTCTTGATATTCCCTTTGCCCTACTACTGGCATCCATACGTGCCGCCACAGGGACAGAATGGTAATGGAAGATTCAGTAATCGTCAAAGTAACAGTTTCTGAGGGAGAAATAACAGAAATTACAATACAAAATAATGTGGCTCACTACCAAGAGATAACGATATTGATTGGAATAACAGGTGCGGTCCCAATGATAGTAGGCAATAAGGGTATAGGAACGGTAATGAACATCCACACATATGTAACAATTATGAAAAAAACGGCTATGGGAGCGGCATAAACCAAAATCAGCGAAACGGCACCCGCCAGTAATGCGCAGAGTAGAACTTTGGAAAGTACCAATCATGTTGTAAATATTGTAGAAGTGACTGATTGGAGCAGCAGCACTCTGTCTCCCCAGATGGTAAATGGTGATCAGTCGGCCTAGACCAGCCCGAAAACGGATGATGAGTCATGATGCTACTAAACAATTGTTTCTTAAGGTATGACAAAGAAATCGATATGCAAGATGACCTATATACACATAAGATAAATGATATAAAAGGAATAAATAATGATGTACAGATGGTGATTAATGCCAAAACAGGAACAATAGATTTAAATATAATACTAGACATAGGACTGGGTATGAATCTTGTTTCATACAGCTTATCCAATGAAATAAAAGGTAAACTAAACCGACCTACTTTACCTGTGCAGAATTGCCGTATTTTAACAGCTATAGGAAGTAACTCAAAAGGCATCAAGTTACAAATCTATATTCCAATTATTTGTACATTCCTAGTGGTAGAAAAAGTAACAATTAATTGTCTTCTAGGAATGAACTTTTTCAGTCAACAATAGGTGCAAATTGACCTAGGCAATGCCAAATATTATCTTTACTCAGTCGATAATGAATTTTCACTTGATTTAATGAAAAGAATGACTCAAATGGCTCTGAGCACTATGGGACTTAACATCTATGGTCATCAGTCCCCTAGAACTTAGAACTACTTAAACCTAACTAACCTAAGGACAGCACACAACACCCAGCCATCACGAGGCAGAGAAAATCCCTGACCCCGCCGGGAATCGAACCTGGGCGTGGGAAGCGAGAACGCTACCGCACGACCACGAGATGCGGGCTTTAATGAAAAGAAAGTCTTGTGTGAATAACCAGTTAGCAGTTAAAGTTAGCATCCATCTGGTGTATGCAGAAGTCTTTCATGTGAATGAGCAATGCTATGAACAGATCACAGAGGAAATGACAATTTTACATGCTATTTAGAGTAAGATAGAAGAATCGTGTACTTTATCAGCTATACAGAAACAAGAACTAGGTACACTGTTATCGCAATACTTGCATGGTTTTGAAAAGAAACCAGAAGTAATTAAAGGATATGTCTATCATTTGGAAGTTATAACCCCACGAAACTTTCTGTTGTACATCATATACAATTCCTTGGACAAAGAAAGAAGCAGTAAGAAATGAGATCGAACATATTATTAACTGGAGTGTTACTAAGCCATGTCACTTGCCATATTCCAGCCCCAATCTAGTGGCAGCCAAACCAGACAGAAGTGTGCAACTTGTTTTGGATGCAAGTGAAATTAACAAAATTACAATGCCTGTAAGAACCAAAACAGAAAACCTAGAGCAGCAATTATTAAAACTCCATGGAGTAAAATTTCTGACAACAACAGATCTAAAAGCATCTACTGGCAAATCTTGTAGCATCTAGATAGCCAACAATTTACAGCATTTGTCTATAATGGTAGAAGTTATAAATTTGGCACTTTACCATTCTGACGTATTGTAAATGCAGCAGTATTTATTGGAGCTTTGGATAAGGCACTAGACCCCCCAATAACTGAGTCAAGGTACAGTCAAAAGTCAAATGGCTCTGAGAACTATGGGGCTTAACATCTGAGGTCATCAGTCCCCTAGAACTTAGAACTACATAAACCAAAGTAACCTAAGGACATCACACACATCCATGCCCGAGGCAGGATTCGAACCTGCGACCGAAGCGGTGGCGCGGTTCCAGACTGAAGCGCCTAGAACCGCTAGGCCACACCGGCCGGCCAAGGTACAGTCTATGTGGATGATTTACGTATTGCTACAGCTGAATGGGATGAGAATTTGAGCCTATTAAGAGGTGTGTTAGACAGATTTTCCAATTAAGAAGTCACATTTAATTTAAAGAAATCAGAATTTGCCAGAAAAGACATTAAGTTCTTTGGTCACATTATTTCACCACGAGGCATTCGGACTGATCCACACAAATTAGACACCACCAGACACTTCCCTATCCCACAAACTAAAAAAAAAAAAAAAGTTAAAATCATTCATAGGTGTAGTCTCATTCTTCTGTAAATATGTGCCTCACCAGCTACTAAATAGTGATGCATTGCTCAATATTTTGAGGAAAAACCGCACATAGCTAAGGATAGAAAATTGCCAGAAGGACGCCATAGAACAAGCTTTCGTAAACTGTGACATATTACTACATCCTGATATGACACAAGAGTTTTGCATCAGTACTGATACATTCTTCAAGGATCTGGGGGCAATATTGTTTCAGATATCCATGATAGTGAAAATCAAAAAGTAAATATAATCAGCTTTGCCAGTTCCACACTGACAAAATGTGAAAGAGCTTATTCCATAATCGAGCTCAAAGCACTTGCAGCAATATTGGCATTTCGCAGATGCCAGTACTTCCTATGGGAAAATTACACCATACTCACATTTTGATCATCAAGTACTTTCATTCTTACTGACGTCAAGTATTGCATGAAGATTAGCCAGATGATGTCATTTTCTTCAAGGGTTCGATTTTGAGCTAATTTATGTCAAAAGTGAACAGAATATTTTGACAGATGCCTTGTCTAGACTTCCACAAGGATTAAATGAATATACAGAATTAACAGAAGAAACATCCAGCTTTGGGATTCTACTCATGTGTGATGATCATCCTATTAGGTGAAAACGTGTAAAAATATGAGTCAGCTTTGTAAGGTGCAATATTTTTGTGGTTTACTTATTTTAGGAGTGAAGACAACTGTATAAGTTGAAATGACATGTTTAATGTCGCAATATTAACACAAAAATATCCGCTTTTACAAAGTTTTCAATGTGACAACAAAAAACACTTGTCAGGATAATGCATCTCGTCAACACCAAAAAGTGATATAATCCTAAACACAACAATATTAAATATTAACTCTCAGATGGTTAAATTATCCTAAACACGACAATATTGAAGTTTATCTAGATGTTTCTTTACAAAATTGTTCCTACACTTACTTTATGATGTTGGTCAGTACTACGAAAATCTTCCGATTCCAGTTCAAATTTCGGTACTATTTTTAGGATGACAATCAAGTCTATGGCAGATGGTTTGCTATGTCACAAAATGAGCAAAAGATTACCCAAGGTCGCTCTAGTTTACAGTGGACACAAGCTGGTGGACCAACAAGTTTACACCTCTGCACGCGGTATTTACCTTAAGCTGGGATGAGCTGTCGTTCGCTAGGCCGCTCTCTTCCACTGAAATGCCTATAAAACTAATGACACCTTTGCTGAATTTTCCAGCAGGAACTTTCTCTATGCTTCTCTTTAGGCGAGAGATCATTTACCTATCCCTAGTCTTAGAATGTGGTGACATACACACACATGGTTGGAGCAGTGTGCATATTATAATGCCCTCTCAGCTCCCGCAAGAACAATTAACTAATTGGCTGCTTCGTTTCTCCACAGTTGGAGCTAAACGATGCTACAGCTAATTTCTAGCTGGATACCAGCCACTGTGAATGCAGTGTTCACACAAATTACTCCTCTGCGTCGTACAGAGCATTATGCACTCCGTTCTGCACTTGAAGCCAGTTCAGAGAAGAGTCCACGAAAATTTCCGTCTTGTCTTACTCATAGTCGAACTGTCTCCCCATCTGGGTTCTTTTGTTCTTCATGTCACGGATTTTTTCGAGCAATAGGAGCGTTCCTTTTATTTTGTGGAAACTCTCTCTACCAATCGCAAGGTCCTTACCATTAAATTGTGTTGAAACTTTGGTTCTTTTCTCCTTCCTAGCACGTTTCCGCCAATCGGACGTTTTGTGGCCATTCCAGACACCTAAATGAGTACATTGACTCTCTCACGTGTGTACCACTCAAAAAATGGTTCAAATGGATCTGAGCACTATGGGACTTAACTTCTAAGGTCATCAGTCCCCTAGAACTTATAACTACTTAAACCTAACTAACCTAAGGACATCACACACATCCATGCCCGAGGCAGGATTCGAACCTGCGACCGTAGCGGTAGCGCGGTTCCAGACTGTAGCGCCTTTAACCGCTTGGCCATGTACCACTCACTGGACACGTGATCGAAAATGCGTCACTAGTCCTGCTTCGTATCCACTTGGAATTTCGAAATGCAGTTTTCAAAAGGCTTTCTTTCCTGTCCTCCCTCAGATGGGCCATTATACTTGCTCTCCCCATCTGAGTCACGTGGTCGGTCGTTGACTTTCCGCCTGGGACAGCGCTCCCTTTAAGTGGTACCCCCTGTAGCGCGGCCTTGCCTCTGCGATATCCCTCTGAATTCCAAACTAAAACACCTCTCGCTGCCTGTTTCACCATCTGCTCAAACATGCATTATAGGAATGGTGTGCTAATTACCATCGATTGAGTGTCATCCCTTTTTGCCTTACATACTGCTAGGCAAATTTGCTCATTACCATCGACTTAAGTTAGGTGCCATATTCACCTTCCCGTTGCAATGTATAAAGCTCTCATGTAAGGTGCGAATCTGACCTTCATTTATTCTGCCACCATACAGCTTCAAGGGGAAGATACTCGATGGAACAAGGTAAGACAACAACTAACAAGTACTGACGTTGTAGTTTTGAGAACACGTTACAAGTTACATAATGGAGGTTTTTTTTGTTGTTGAACGACTCAATCTGGTAACTGGCATATTTATTTACCCGAAACATATGAGGACAGTTTCTTCAGGCATACATACAACTTGTGGGGTCATTAGTGTGTAGCCAAGTGTGCTCAGAAAATAATGTAATATTGTTTTTACCCTAACACTGGATGTTGAGCACAACAGGTCATCAAGAAATGTGTAATAAGTCAAAAGACCAAACACTTAAACAGATAACAATCCAGTGAATTACATCCTATTACACCAGTAAAAACCCTTGACTATGTATCAGTCGACGCTGCAGGACATTTTCCGACAGCAAAAGGGGGATTGAAATACGTAATAGGCACGTACGATGTGTTTTCTAAGTAGCTACAGATGTGTACCACTAAAACTCGTAACAGAAGAGCCTTTAATCAAGTAAACTGAGAAGAATATCTTGTGAGAGTGAGTAAACCAAAAACTATTCTGAATGATAATGATCTAACTTCACAAGTGAGAAGTGGAAAGAATTTGTCAGGTCACAAAACATAAAACATATTTATGTATCCGAATTTCATCTCGAGGAGGCCAGCCCAATAGAACGGGTATTTCGTGATTTTAACAGGTTTAACAGAACGTATACACCACACACACAATCTAAGTGGATTAAAGACGTGATGCCCTTTCAACAAATAATAAATGGTTTACCACACTCATCAATGAGTTCACACCAATCGAATTAATCGACGAGAAGTATAGAATAGACGTTTAGGTTAAGCCCTTACCTAAATTTTTTTGAGAAAGAGATACTGTTAAAACAAAAGTGTAGACATTGCTTAATAATACTGGAAGCAAACGCACAAGTTAAGAAAAAAGAGACTGATAAAAAAATAGGTCGCACAACCACTTTTCACGCTGGACAGGAGTCGCCGTTTTGCAGACATCCTCAATCTATCAAACACAAAAAGCTCAACAAAAGATGGCAGTTTATAAGACCACGACATTTTCTACGTGTTTTGCAAAGTTTGTTTTATTAGTTGTGCTGAATATTATTCTTGTAAATACGTTGCCAAGTTACAAATGCTATTTGTTATTTAAGAAAGAGATTACACATGGAATGTTAACATTTTGTAAGTAGACACGCTGGCCTAGTCATGGAAAAGATATTGCCAAAGAGTGTAGTAAACTATAAATGCATTACCGCTGGGCGTGCAAGCGCGCCAAAAAAGTACCATTTCGGAGTCGCGAGGAGACGGTTAATGTCGTCGGCTGTGTGTATTCGCCGGTGTGGCTTTGCAAAAGTCCGGATATAAAAAGTCTGTTTCCGAAGTACGGAGCAGTGAGAACGGAAATGCTGGTTTGGCGGATGTTTAATATGGGCAAGCTATGACCATTTATTGGGCACAGTACAAATGCAGCAAGAGTAATTCGCATAACATCAAGAATACTGTGGGCCCTTGTTATTGGCTACGGTACGGCAAGAAGATCAACATGTGCCCTATTTTACTGCTAAATGAAGCCACTCGACAAACAAATGGCATCATAAAGTTAAGTAAGATCTGGACTCTTTATAACTAGAAGTGTAAGAGGCTGACCAGCGTAGCTGGAATTTTACTGCTTAAGTAACATTGTTTTCGTACATATTGTCACGTAGACAATTTTCCTAAGTCATCATCCAAGTAGTATCCATCCTATCCCTTTGTACGAACCGAGGTAAGCAGAAAATGAACTGAAAATGAAGTAAACATTAATTTATTAGATTATAAAAACATAATTTTTACAACTTTTGGACAATTATGTAATAATGAAATCTTTGGCTGTGGTATGAATAATGTCAGAAATAGAATGATGCAAAAGGCAGTATTAAGTCATTTGCTAAAAATAACTTCCATAATAAAAAATTGGAAGTAAAACTTTACGTAACTTGGACACTGAATTTCATTTACAAAGCACAGTTCTAATTTATGTCTTGTGGCATAATTTATAACTTTTATTACAAATAAATATAAGAGTAGCCCCTAGGTAAATGACAACCCTTACCAATGAGTAAATTCAAACGATCTTTCTGCTTGCTACAGTTACGACAGTCAGTATTACGGTGAGTAACGTTACGAAAAGTTTGTGTCCACAGACAGTAAACAATCTTACTTTAATTCATCTTTCAAAATTAATATAATTTGTTGCATGTGTTTGCTATTGGATTATTATCTGACTACTGTGACATGTGTGGTATGAAGTACTTGAAAGTGTGCGTTAGGTACTGTTCCCACGTTATGACGCTATGACTATTCTTACGTTAAGTTTGCTTACGAGTATAAAGTTCAGTTTCAGTTTAATTCTCCTTGTTCCGGTGAGGAACTGGCGACCGTTACTTCTTTCCATTTTCCAGATTTTCCACTAACTACTGTTAATTAAAAACTAGGTTACGTAATATAAGTATACTAAGTTAACCGAACTTTGTTTCTAATCTTCATTGCTAAAGTACTGAGCAGTGGCGATTCGGTTATAACTTCACCTACTCCTCTCGGTTTTGCATTATTCTTCGGAGTAAATGTCTTTTCCCCACAGATAAGGGACTTTAGGTACACGGTCATAAATAAACGCCTATAAGCCGGAGAGGTAGGAGGGTTATAGGTTTCTAACCATCATCATAAATCATGCGCGTACAATCAGTTAAACTCCAAACAAGAGTGCCTGTAAACTCGTCAGCGTCGTGAGTTTCATCCAGTGGTTGTATTTGAAAATCCGCGATATACACTCATGCTCATAAATTAAGGATAATGCTGATACTTGATGAAACAACACACTGATGGGCGGTTTGCGGGTTTAAATCACCTCGGTGTATGACCATGCAGTGCATTTGACCTGCGGTCGTCGCACGGTGGCGCTGGCAGCAGTCCACATACGCAGAGGTGTGTTGGTACATGTCAGAGTACAGTGCAGCGAATATGTGTGCAGACGTTTTCAGCTAATGGTGACTGTGTGTTGAAAATGGCTCAAAGAACACATAATGATGACGTTATGAGGGGTAGAATACTAGGGCGACTGGAGGCTTGTCAAACACAGTAGGTCGTAGCACGGGCCCTCCGTGTGCCACAAAGTGCCCACCACAAGAAGACCGATGTCTTACCATAAGTGCCCGCAGACGGCCACGGAGTACTGCAGGTAGTCTTGCTCGGGACCTTACTGCAGCCAATGGAACAGTTGTCTCCAGACACACAGTCTACAGACGACTGAACAGAAATGGTTTATTCGCCCAGAGACCTGCAAGGTGCATTCCACTGACCCCTGGTCACAGGAGAGCCCGTAAAGCCTGGTGTCAAGAACACAGTACATGGTCATTGGAATAGTGGCCCCAGGTTATGTTCACGGACGAGTCCAAGTATAGTCTGAATAGTGATTCCTACCGAGTTTTCATCTGGCGTGATCAGGAATCAGATACCAACCCCGTAATGTCCTTGAAAGGGACCTGTATGGAGGTCATGGTTTGATTGTGGGGGATGGGATTATGATTGGTGCACGTACACCCCTCCATGTCTTTTACAGAGGAACTGTAACAGGTCAGGCGTATCGGGACGTCATTTTGCAGCAGTATGTCAGCCTTTTGAGGGGTGCAGTGGGTCCCACCGTCCTCCTGATGGATGATAACGCACCGCCCCACCGAGCTGCCATCGTGGGGGAGTACCTCGAAACAGAAGATATCAGGCGAATGGAGTGGCCTGCCTGTTCTCCAGACCTAAATCCCGCCGAGCACATCTGGGACGCTCTCGGTCGACGTATCGCTGCACGTCTTCAAGCCCCTACGACCTCTAGTAGGCACTGGTGCAAGAATGGCAGGCTATACCCCAGCAGCGGCTCGACCACCTGATCCAGAGTGTGCCAACCCGTTGTGCGGCCTGTGTACGTGTGCATGGTGATCATATCCCATACTGATGTCGGGGTACATGCGCAGGAAACAGTGGCGTTTTGTAGCACATGTGTTTCGGGACGGTTTTCTCAACGTATCACCCATATCGTGGTCTTACAGATCTGTGTCGTGTGTGTTCCCTATGTGCCTATGCTATTAGTTCCAGTTTTGAGTATTACCTTGTTGTGTGGCACCACATTCTGCAATTATCCTTAATTTATGAGCATGAGTGTAGTTACGTTAAGTAATATTATCCCTAGATGAGTGGGATCGTCTATGTGATGGCCCAATTCAGAGTGCTGCCTTATTCCATGGAAATACTCTCCCCCTCAGTGATACTAAGCCATGCTCACCTTGTCCAGACCCTTGTCGAGTGTGTGCATGTGTTTCATTGTACCGAAAGATAAACAGTCTGAAGAGCAATCCTATAAAGTTTTTTGCTCATATTTTAAACAGTTCTCCGTCCACACTAGTATTGAAAGTTTAATTAGAACCACACTGTAGGACCACTATGAAACACTATCAGGAGAAGAAGTCTGAAAGCGAGGATTTGTATCATCGGACTATCACCTATTCCTCAGATCGAGGGTTCACTACACTATGCAAAAATAGTTAAGACGTATAGAAATAGGAATACTCAGGTGCACACCGACTTCACGAAACAAACGTAGTGTCTGCTGTGAGTATGTGTAAGGTACATCGTCACTACCTGAGACAGAACACAGCTGAAGTAACGTAGTTATATTTCCAAAACAACAGTTGTTAACGCACCGAAGCCATAATCATCAATCAATATTTATTTTACAACTTTGTGACAAATGGAAGAATAAATCACCAAGGTTGTTTACAGACAGGGAGCATTAAGATCGTCGTCGTAGTAAAAATGGAGCAGTGTGTTCTGTGCTATCACGAGACAATACGGAAGGAGTTTTGTTGTGTAGTCTATGGAGTTTAGACAGATTTGTAGTATGTTGGATCCTACAGGCATCCCCCCAAATCTACTCGACGTTCATCGCTCGTGAATTAAGGATTCCTAGAAGCAGGTCCTGATGATGGAAGGTGGCGAGCAGGACTCCCGCGCTGTAGCGAGGGAGACGGAGCATACGCTAGATCAGCATGAATGGGCGATGTGTCGGGGACCGACCTGTTGGCTGTGGCCTTACACGTCTTCCGCCAGCTTCAGTCCTGCGAAGGAAAAATAAACTGTCGAAGCACCTGATCAAACAACGCTCCGTTCTACTTCCGCTGAAAAATTTCTACCAGCGAACATTAAAGAAAAAAGTCGCATAACCGAGCTCATTGCGCTAAAACACGTAATAGATACGTGTTCAATAAGTAATGCAACATCTTTTCTCGACTTATTTCGACTGAAAAAGTGCGGAATTTGTTGTGACGCATCGTGGAATATTCTCGCTTCAGCCCCTATAGTTTCATTTATTATCAGTAAACCATACATTGAGTGCAGTAATTTATCATCTTTAGAAAAAAGCGCTGATGTTGGGAACAGTTGCACCACTCCACGGCCTGATTTCTGACTCAGAGGTATGTCCCCCTCTTGATTGCAGGGTAACTCGAATAAACTCTCACTATCAAGTCTTTCCATCTCTTGATTGCTGGGTAATCCGAATAAACTGTCATATCTTCTCCCATCATCATCTCTTTCCAATCTTCATGAAGAGGACTGTGAATACATTCCTCTGATTGCCGCTTGTAGGAAATACATATGTTAAAGTACTCCCTATTCAACACAAGTGCCTCGTCAACTGAGCACATGTAAAAACAGCGAATGAATGATGAAATTATCTTCACTGTCGTGTAGATAACTAGTCTTTTTTATATACCAAAAAAGTATACACACACACACACACACACACACACACACATACATACAGTCGCACACATGTGCTATTTTTTCTCTAGCTCTCTACATTGCTGCTACCGGAAGATAGCACGGTTGTCCCGTATGGATTAGATGTCGATAACACGTGTATTCTCTAACCAGGCCGTCACGAGCGCGGTGCCAATGTTTCAGCCGCGAGCTAGCTGCTCGACACAAGCTTTCATCTCGACTTGGTCCCAAAACTTCCTAATTCACGATCGACGCTCGTCGAATAGATTTGGAACTACGCCTGACCCTTTGGTCATAAAAGATTCAGCATACTACCAGTCTGTTTAAACTTCTTGTACCACACAACAATGCTCTTTCTGTGTTGTCTTGTGACAGAACAGTATGCGCCATTTTTACAACAATGACGACTGTAATGCTCTCTAGTTGCAAACACACTTGGTGATTTATTCTTTCAAATATCGCACATTTGTGAAAGATACACCTACTCATGATTGTGGCTCCAGTTACTTGATAACTGCCCTGTTACGAAAATATAACTACACTACTGGCCATTAAAATTGCTACACCACGAAGATGACGTGCTACAGACGCGAAATTTAACCGACAGGAAGAAGATGCTGTGATATGCAAATGATTAGCTTTTCAGAGCATTCACACAAGGTTGGCGCCGGCGGCGACACCTACAACGTGCTCACATGAGGAAATTTTCCAACCGATTTCTCATACATAAACAGCAGTTGACCGGCGTTGACTGGTGAAACGTTGTTGTGATGCCTCGTGTAAGGAGGAGAAATGCGTACCATCACGTTTCCAACTTTGATAAAGGTCGGATTGTAGCCTATCGCGATTGCGGTTTATCGTATCGCGACATTGCTGCTCGCGTTGGTCGAAATCCAATGACTGTTAGCAGAATATGGAATCGGTGGGTTCAGGTGGGTAATACGAACGCCGTGCTGGATCTCAACAGCCTCGTATCAGTAGCAGTCGATATGACAAGCATCTTATCCGCATGGCTGTAACGGATCGTGCAGCCACGTCTCGATCCCTGAGTCAACAGATGGGGACGTTTGCAAGACAACAACTATCTGCACGAACTGTTCGACGACGTTTGCAGCAGCATGGCTGCGGTTACCCTTGACGCTGCATCACAGACAGGAGCGCCTGCAATGGTGTACTCAACGACGGACCTGGGTGCACGAATGGCAAAACGCCATTTTTTCGGATGAATCCAGGTTCTGTTTACAGCATGATGATGGTCGCATCCGTGTTTGGCGGCATCGTGGTGAACGCACATTGGAAGCGTGTATTCGTCATCACCATAATGGCGTATCACCCGGCGTGATCGTATGGTGTGCCACTGGTTACCCGTCTCGGTCATCTCTTGTTCGCATTGACGGAACTTTGAGCAGTGGACGTTAAATTTCAGATGTGTTACGGCCTGTGGCTCTACCCTTCATTCGATCCCTGCGAAACCCTACAATTTAGCAGGATAATGCACGACCGCGTGTTGCAGGTCCTGTACGGGCCTTTCTGGATACAGCAAATGTTCGACTGCTGCCCTGGCCAGCACATTCTCCAGATCTCTCACCAATTGAAAACGTCTGGTCAACGGTGGCCGAGCAACTGGCTCGTCACAATACGCCAATCACTACTCTTGAAGAACTGTGGTATCGTATTGAAGCTGCATTGGCAGCTGTACCTGTACACGCCATACAAGCTCTGTTTGACTCTATGCCCAGGCATATCAAGGCCGTTATTACGGCCAGAGGTGGTTGTTCTGGGTACTGATTTCTCAGGATCTATGCACCCAAATTGCGTGAAAATGTAATCACATGTCTCTTCTAGTATAATACATTTGTCCAATGAATACCCGTTTATCATCTGCATTTCTTCTTGGTGTAGCAATTTTAATGGCCAGTAGCGTATATTAATTCAACGCTGTTGTACCTCAGGTAGTGACAGTGTGCCATGCACATGCTCGTAGCACACACTAAGTTTCTTTCATGAATGTGAGTGTACACCCTAGTATTCTAGTTCCTGTATATCTTACCTGTTTTTGGTTAGTCTAGTGCACCATCTATCTGAGGAACAAGTGATAGTGGGAACTTGCAGAATGGTCTGCATCCTCACTTCCAGACTTCTTCTGCTGATAGTGTTTCATAGTGGTCCTACAGCATAGTTATAATGAAACTTTCGTTATTAGTGTAACTGGAAAACTATTTAACCATATGAACACCAAACTTTGTAGGACCGATGTTCAGATTGTTTACACATGCAAACACAGAACTTGAGTCTGGACAAAGTAAATATGGCTTAGTATCACTGAGGGGAAGAGAGTGTTTCCATAGAATAAAGCAGCAATCTGCATTAATACGTTACATAAACGATCCTACTTATCTAGGGATAGTGTTACATCAACGTCACTATATCGTGTATTTTCGAATACAATCACTGGATGAAACTGATGACACTGGCATCTTCATAGGTACTCTTGTGTAAGTTGTAACTGACCATACATAACATTGTTTTGCTGTGACATGGCCAGCCTTCAATAGTTCTCACATGACTGGATGGGTGATTTATCAATAGCCATTAATAACCTGTATTTTAAAGGGAAATTATGGCTTTATTATCGATCTACACCTCGTGTCAGGGCCAGAGATGCTAATCATTTGCAATATATCTTGGTTATATGGATACTGTGAAACAGGAGTAGGTTCTAATACTTCAGGTAATTCTTGGACTAGGTTATTCCAATGACGATAATGTAAATACTGTGCATTATGGGAATCATGCTCTGTGGGTTGCAAGCAATGTGATTAGAATGCGTGCAAGTTTAATTTTTTAGTTATACATATCGATTATCAGGAAAAGTTTCTTTAATGTGTCTCTCTCTGCATATGGCGACTGTTATGCGCCATGTGCTGGCAGCATTAAGCACAGAACCTCATCTCAGTGTGTTAGCAAAATCGTGTGCCAGTGGTGAGTCAAAAAGCTGATGCACACCACAATGTTAGCAGAAAAATCGCAACGTGTGTGTGGCTGGCGAGGTCATGCAATCGTGAGATGATAGACTCTATCAGTGCAATCGCAAAACTCAAGCACCAGCGGGGTGTAGCGTATGTGTGGCGTCTACGTCAGTGTCAGTGTCTGTGCCAACACAGTAGTTGCAAATGGGGCAGGCATCATGACGCCCCTCTCATCAATCAGAAAATCTTTTTAAATAATAATTTTTTTACATGAATAGATTAAAGGATCCTCTCACAACAGAACACATAACTCGAATGATTTCTATTGGGTGAGAGAAATATGGGGGGTGGGAGTCAGATCAGTTTAAATCAGATGACCTCCCACATCACCTCTCCCTCCCCTCTCCCCCCTCCCTTGGCTGACATTTCCACATGTTGACTGTGATCTCCCACGAAGCAGTATAAGAGATTAGCCAAAAAAGTGCTGATGGATGCTCAGTCAGCATTTGAGCTCATTCCCCATTGTCCCTCTACTGATGTCGACATTCTTTTCTTCTCCTGCTCCTCCATCAGGGAGTGGGCAACCCATTGCACAATGATTTTCTGGAACTTCAAATTCTCTGTTGTGACCGCGTGAGCAGTGTCGTGACTGATGCCCAATTCGTGCTATGTGTGTTCCACCTCACACTGTCGGCCATTCCTGATGGCAGCATCCATCACAGCAATGACAGAAGGTATAATGACATAGTGAGCTTGTCCTGGATGACTACTGCCTTTCTGTAACATCTATCTCTCCCAGAATCATTTATTCAACACAAGCACACTCACACATGACATACTGTGTCCAACATACACATCAGACATTTTGATGTGAATTTCTCTTACTGATACTCCATCCACAGTCATAAGCCATCCTACACCTCGCTGTTCTCTTCCTCGTCCTTCATAGAGAAGTCGGACACACACGGGACTTGCTGATCTCACCTCAGGCACGTCTAACGTACAATCAGTGCAGCAGTGAGTATCAGCGCTGTTCTTTCCTGATTCCCAATAGAGGGCGCTTGTATACACACCCCTACCTGCGTCAGTGAAATGAAATTTGAAAAAACGCAAGCATTTCTGGTCAGTTTAGTAAAGGGTAATATGAAAAGCAGCAGAACATGGTCTAATTGGAGCAGGATTCGTTATGAATAGGCAGCTAGGGCAGAGACTGAGTTACTGTGAACAATTCAGCGATAGGGTCGTTCTCACCGTAATCACAGCAAATCAACACCGACAACAGTAGTTCAATTGTACATGCCAATGGCCCAATCAGAAAATATAAAGGTAGAGGAGATGTATGAGGATATTGAACGAGTGATTCAGTGATGTAAAGGGAAATGAAAATCTAATCGTTATGGGGGGCTGGAACGCTGTTGTAGGGAAGGAGCAGAAGAAAGGGTTACTGAAGGATATGGCTTGGTAGTAGCAATGGGGGAGGAGAAAAACTGAATGGGTTCTGCAATAGACTCAACTGTAATAGCGAATACTCTGTTGAAGAACCACACGAAGAGGAGGTATACTTGGAAAAAACCATGAGATACTGAAAAGATTTCAGTTAGGTTACATAATGGTCAGGCAGAGGTACTGAAATCAGATACTGGATTGTAAGGCGTACCCTGGAGCAGACAAAGGCCCAGATCACAATTTAGTAATAATGAAGAACAGGGTGAAGTTTAAGAGACTAGTCAAGAAGAATCAGTGCATAAAGAAGTGGGATACGGAAGTACTAAGCAATGAAGACATACGCTTGAAGTTCTCTGAGACTATAAATACTGTGATAACAAATACTTCAGAAGGCAGTTCTCTTGAAGAGGAATGGACATCTGTAAGAAGGAGAATTGCAGAATCTGGTAAGAAAAACATAGATACAAGGAAAGTAACTGCTAGGAAACTATGGATAACAGAAGAAATACTTCAATTGATCGACGAAAGAAGGAACTACAAAAATGTTCAGGAAAGTCCAGGAATACACAAATACAAGTCACTTAGGAATGAAATAAATAGGAAGTGCGTGAAAGCTAAGACGAAATGGCTACATGATAAATCTGAAGAAGTCGGAAAATAAATTATTGTCGGAGAGACTGACTCAGCAAACAGAAAAGTCAAAACAACCTTTGTTGAAACTAAAATTAAGGGCGGTAAGAGTGCAATGGGAATCCCACTGTTAAATGCAGAGGAGAGAGCGGATGTGTGGAAAGACAACATTGAAGGCCTCTATAAGGGGAAGACTTGTCTGACGACATGAAAAAGGAGAAACAGGAGCCGATATAGAAAGACAGGGGACCCAGTCCTCGAGTCAGAGTTTAAAAGAACTTAAGAAGACAACACTCCATTAGAATTTCTAAAATCATTGGGGGAAGTGACAACAAAATGACTATTCGCGTTGGTGTAGGATATATGAGACTAGTGAAATATCATCAGACCATCAGGCTTTCGGAAAAACATAATCCACACAATTCCAAAGGTAGTAAGAGCCCAAAATGCAAGAATTATCGCACAGTCAACAGTTTATGCATCCAAGTGGTTGATGAGAATAATGCAGAGGAAAAGAAAATTAAGGCTTTGTTAGATGTCGATCAGTTTCACTTTAGGAAAGGAAAGGGCACCAGAGAGACAGTTCTGACGTTGCGGTTGATAATGAAAGCAAGATTGAAGAAAAATCTAAATACGTTCGTAGGACCTGGAAGAAGCGTTCGACAGTGTAAAATTATGCAAGATGTTCGAAATTCTGAGAAGCTGTAGGGAAGACGGGTAATACACAGTATGTTCAAGAACAAAGAGGGAACAATAAGACGGGTAGAGCAAGAACGAGGTTCTCAAATTACAAGGGTGTACGACAGGGGTGTAATCTTTTACCCTTACTGATTATACATCGAAGAAACAATGACGGAAATAAAATTAAGGTTTCCGAGAGGGATTAAAATTCAAAATGAAAGAAGATTCGCTGATTACATGGCTAACCTCAGTGAAAGTGAAGAAGAACTGAACCATCTGTTGAACAGAATAAACAGTCTAATGACACCAGAGTATGGATTGAGAGTAAGCTGAAGAAAGGCGAAAGTAATGAGATGTAGCAAAAATGAGAACAGCGAGAAACTTAACATCAGTATTGGGGATCACGAAGTAGATGAAGTTAAGGAATTCCGCTACCTAGGCAGTAAAATGAGCCATAATGGACGGAACAAGGAGGATATCAAAAGCAGACTAGCACTGGAAAAAACGGAATTCCTGACGTAAAGAAGTCTACTAGTATCAAACAAAGGCATTAATTTGAAGAAGAATTTTCTGAGAATGTACGTTTGGAGTACAGCATTGTACAGTTGAAAAACCGGAACACTAGAGAACCAAAGAATTTGAGACATGGTGCTACAGACGAATGTTGAAAATTAGGTGGATTGATAAGATAAGGAATGTGGAGGTTTTCCACAGAATCGGCGAGGAAAGGAATACATGGAAAACACTGACAAGAAGGAGAGCAGGATGATAGGACATCTTTTAAGACATCAGGGAATAACTTCCTTGGTACTAAATGGAGCTACAGGGGGTAAAATCTGTAGAGACAGAAGTTTGAATACGCCTAGCAAACAATAGCGAACGTAGGTTGCAATTGCTACTCTGAGATGAAGGGATTGGTTCAGGGAAGAAAAGAAAAAAAAAGTGCTTTATCAACGTCTCGTTTTCATTTGACTGCCCCTCATATCACTAATCGAAATGTAAAAAAATGTATTAACTGATTCAACATGTGGGCTGTCTTTTTGAAAAAAGAAAACATTTGTTAGTCGAATTGCAAAATTAGATACCTATTTTTTTAAAAGTATTGGACAAATAAATCAACTTTGTTAAGCTCTAGTCATTTGTTTTTCTTTCTACTTAATTTGTCGCGTAATTGCTTACAACATGAGACTGCCATATCATACAATGTATATGACATGTGTACTGCACGCATCTTGTCCATAACAAGCGACACCTTAAAAGTCTTGTTGGATTCAATTTTATCACATACAACGGGCAGATATGTCAGAATTTCAAGCAAGTTTTCTAAAACGACAGAAGCATTTACACTTCCTGACTCAAAGTTTGTGACCATTGGGTACGACTGCAATAGTATGTGGAAAGTTTGTCACGCTGTGCAACTATGGAATTTATACCACCGCGGCCCAGCAGAACATGATGCATGACGTGTGACCGAGGCGGCCGGACTTGATACCGTGACACAGCGCTGTTTGCTACCAGACTCTGAACGTCTCCAATGCAGCAGGGGCAGTGGCAGCAGTGCTAGTATGTAATAGATCCTCCCATGTTTTTGTTTACATAAATAAACTCCTCCAACCTATCCTACAAAGACTGTTTAAGCATCTCAATCATGTGGGCGACTGTTGTTGGGAAAATTGTTTGAAAATGGATAATGCTTGCAGTTTTACTCTCGTATTACATATGCAGCTGTAACTGTGCAACGTGACACCATTTTAAACTTGGAACAGTCTGGCTTGGGGAAATCCAGTAGAATTTTTTAATTTTCCGGCCATTTTAAACTTAGGACAACTGGACTCTTAGCACAAGTGACATGGTAGCCATACAGCCTGCACTCGTAACGTTCAGCACACCATCTTGGGTTCTAACCCTAGAACACATGCACCTGTATCCTCCTGACTGACTGCCAGCTAGGATTTTTTGAATTTTGCACCGCTAGGGCAGTTGCCCATCTTGAATTTTGACATCATAGAGACTGGCCTCAGGTCCACCAGCTTAGAGTTTATACTTGATCTGATTAATACAGGGACACAAAACAACAGTGGTCTTAGCTCAGAGATGCTCACACCGAAACTGAGTTTATTGTACAGTCTCGCTCCCTGTGGTTATAGTAAAACCAACTGGTACCCTTAAGAAGTAGTAGGAGACCCTTTATTAGTTCCTCATTAGACATGACATCTTCAGGCTCTACTGAGCCGACTGTTCTCTGTCTTTTGACCTCCACAGCTTCGCATTGGAAGATTAGTGTGGTGTGGTTTCATCCTCTCCACGTAGTATACACTTAGGGCCGTCTTCCTCTACACCCATTGCGTGTAGGTGTTTCGTAAAGTTCCTGTGGCCTGTCATGAGCCCTACCTTGAGTTTAGTCTGTCTCAAGTTAATGCCCACGGTTGGAGGAGTTATCTTGAAATATATTTTCAGCATCATTGGCTTACGATGTTTTTATTTTTTGGGTCATACTCCAATATTCTGAGTGCTGCCTCCTAATCTAGCTACGTAGTTTTGATTTTACTAACGCCTTGGTGGTAGGCAGAAGAGGTTCCAGTCCAGCAAACGGAGTCGTCACATCTGTCCTGGCCAGTCTATCAGCTTGCTCACTGCCAATAATTCCTGAGTGACCAGACACCCACAGCATGTTTATTCTGTTGCTTTCCCCTAGCCTTTCAAGGGCTTCGTGGCATTCTAAACGATCTTTGATCTCGTTGCAGTGGCTTATAGATATTTCGCAGCTGCTTGGCCACGATCCTTCTAGCACCAATGCGAAGTCTTTTCCGTGCACACTCTGACAGCTGATATTTCTGCGTGCAGTACCGTGGCCAGCTTCCCTAGAAACACTGCTCTGTCTAGTCTAGGTTGCACCCAGCATACTCTAACTCCAGCACCTTCATCTGTTTTCGACCCATCAGAAAACCAGACTACTCTCCTGAACGGTATCATGGTTCATTCTTCCACTGGTCCCTTTTTCCAATTGTTACACTGAAAGGTTTATTGAAGCAGCTGGAAGTTATTTTATGGTCCACTGGCACTTCACCCACCATTCCTAAATTTACCACACTCACGTTATTGGGATGAGAGTGTGGATATCCTAAAGGAATCCAGTTATTTCCAGTTTCTGACCTGTATGTCCATGCCGCGGCCTGCATTATAACCCAAAGGTGTAGTGCGTCCATGCCCAGCATGGTCCCCATTCCAGTAGTGGACAAGCTGGTAATTCTACCTGTTTGGCTAAGCGGGCTAATTGCTGCACCTTGCCAAGCTCCTTAGCAGCCAGCTTCTATTCTACTTTATTCCGCTATACTGTAGCCCCATAAATTATCATAGGTCTTATTGAAGTGGTGTACGTCCAGTACATACAACTGGAAGTTAGACCCCAGTTCTTACCATAGGCCCTTCTAGTACTGACAAGAACACGTTTTGCATTCTTTATACGGGAGGTGCATGACAGTTTCGCATCCAGGTTTATCCCTAAGTAAAAGGTCATTAAAAATAAAAAGAGAATTCACAGTCTCCGAAGAACTGAGATGTTGTATAAATTATGATCTCTGTGATATTTTGGCTGCTTTATCTGGAAAAATATTTGATACATATAGTTCATTTCTTCTTGTTTCACTTATCTTTTGGTTTCTTATCTATCTCCATCGATAGCGTGAAAGGTAGCCCTCTTACTTGCCATTACGATTTTCGAGAAGTTTTGACCATAAATGCAAAGGAAGATGAAAGTTTGATAACTGTTCTCAATCTCTGTAGTATCGACATAACCATTTTCTTTGTAAGTCTGTTCTTGAGACCACAGATGTTGGTCAGAGAAGTTAATTTTTTTGAAGAGAGTAGCAGTAGTGTGTGTTGGACAGTCTGACTATACTGCGCAGTGGGGGCAGCATTATTTAAAAAGGATTTTTAATGATATATTTTGAGGAATACATTTGTGGAAATGAGATGACATGAATGCAAGAGTGTCGGAAGTGAAATTTTTAAGCTAATCGACTTTTTTATATTTCTAATTGTGTAGCTCCTTATTTTTAGAACGTTCTGTATCGTCAAAGAATACTGTAGAAATTTTATAGTGAAGCACATGGATTTGTTTGGTAGTTAAAGCAAGAGTCAAGGCAAGCAACTGTACTCAAGAGTGTTAATACGAAGTATGTTTGCTAACTTGTCTAAGTATGAGAACTTTATGTAAAAGTGTCTTGTTGTTATGGCTCAATGAAGCATAGTTTAACTTGAAGTCTTGTTCTCATTTATCAGTCATTAAGATTAGTTCCCCATTTTCACTTTCTTTCATGACTGTGTCTGCTTACTCGCATTGTACATCACGAGTTGTTTACTGAGAATCATTTTCTGAAAATTGGTAAGATACTGTCTTACACTGCATAGCAAATATGGCAAATGAAATTTGGTTTTGGACAGTGAGTTCAATGTTCCTAATAGTGACAGGTTGCAGAGCAGACGCGCACTCAGTGCACACAAGTATGCCAATAAATTTAATTAACATCAAATCTCATGTCCATTGTAAGGCGCATTGAGTGTCAGTGCTTTTGTGAAACTATCAGTATCAGTTCTGATTTTTAATACCAGTAAAAGATTTCAGTAAAATACTATCTTGTGAATTTTCAAGCAGTTCGATTAGACAGTCAGATGCATTTATTTTAATGATCATTTACTCTCTAATTACAATAACAGTCCTGGTACAGTGATTGTTTACAAGACTAAGATTAAGGTTAGCTATATATTTATGGCCAATGTTTTAATCTGAGTCATTTGTTTTATAGTCAAATCGTATTTCATTGAAAACGGATTGATCTCTCGCAGGCGAATTACTTAATGTATCGGCTTGTCGGGATTCCGCATCGTGTAGCGTAAGCTCCATATATTTTCCGTTCAAAATTAGGTTTTACGTAGTTCTGTTGCCCTGCACTGAAATGAACATATTTAGATATCAAAATAAGTTTTACGCATTTCTCAGATACCAACGAGACACTTACAAACATGATTTACGTACTAGCGGAAGGTGATTCTGTTCCACAATTTAGGTTAATTACATAGGATATAAACCTGAATTGGTTTTGTGTAATATTACTAATATTCCCTGTCCTAACCTTGTTTTGAATGTATTTTACTGAATTGTGATTGAGGAGCGAAATTGACATTGGTGTTACTAATGCTGTGATGCTGTTGATCGGTGCCATTGCTGCAGCCATAAATTAATATTGCATCATCAATAAATGAGCTTGCAGGTCTTCCAAAGTTTGATTTTCAAAGTACGATCCATTTAAAGAAACACTGTTCTTCATCTCAAATACTAACTTTGAAATACTTACATTTCTTTCCACAGTCATGCACCACTCTATTAGTAACGGACCAACAATCACAGACTGCTGATTTGTAAACTCGTTCACGTCATTATGATAACTCCGTCTCCTCTTTTGGCTAATCATATGGTGAAATAACAATTAATCATTTAAGAAAGAGAGGAGGAATTATCCCTAGATGCTTCACTTCCCTACTCTGTTGGTAGAGTTTCATTGAGGACGTTGAGATTCCAGTACGTGGGCTGGATTTGCTTCCTCGTAAATGGTACTATAACAAAATTCTTAAGACTGAAACAAATATCCTGTTTTCTGCACCAGTTGTTCATAATGTCTAGCACACAACGTGCCATTGTTCTAAAAACGCTGGCAAATTTGCCATGTATTAGAGTGACTAAAATGTCTGATTATGCTTGGAAAAAGTAGCCTCTAGTATACACTTCTGCAATGAGCTCATTTATCACTAGGTTCCACAGGAGTGGGGTCAAACTCCGCCTTGTAGACTCAGTCTGGTGTTGTTGATCGCCATTTTCTCGTTCATCTTGGTAACCTCTATCTTTCTCCCACTTAGTGTGGTCTTCATCCATATGGTGATCTCAGCGCCAAGCTCTTCTGCAGCTCTAACCATGGACTTGAAGGTCATATTGCTAAAATCCCCCATGATATCCAGGAAGATGCAGAAAACTGGTGAAGTGTCGTTTCACACGATTTACCTGGTTTGCATGTAGAGGAACTTCAGTTAACCTCCTTTCCCTAGCGTACATGTTACTCAGTTTTCCTAATGTCTTTAGAAGAAAGGAGGAGAGACAGATCAGTCTCATAGTCTTAGCCTTGGTATGATCAGTTTTCCATGGCTTCAGAATGAAAGCAATTCTGACTGTCCTTCAAGCATTAGGAATTATTCCTGCTGCTAAGCTGACCCTTAAAAGCCTACATAGGAATCTAATTAAATCCTCTCCTGCTTATTTCAGTAGAATTGGAAACATACAGTCTGGCCCTGGTGACTTGAATGGTTGAAAGATTCTTACCACCTACTGAATTTTTTTTAAAATCAACATATTCTCTGTCAGATTTGCAGTTTTCCCTTTGATTACTTGTAATCCAGTGCCTCTAAGGGATTGACGCCATGTGTCCATGCATGTCCAAAGAAATTTTTCATCGTAATTCAGAAAGAAACAGGCACTGCAGTATCATATTTGTCTGTCGACAACAGGCAAGCGACTTTCAAGTAAAATGTCACAGCTGTATGGGAATGTATATAATGAATGTAAGTAGTGGGACAAGGCCAGCATCACCCCACTCTGCATTGTTGCCAAATTTATCGAAGATGGCGGCAATAGATGTAGTAAAGTCGCAATGACGGCATGATAGGAAGTTCAAATTTTGGCGAGAAAATAGACCAATTGGGCTACCTCCACTGACCTAACATCCTCCCCCGCCCCCTCCTCTTCTCTCCCCAAAAAAATGGCGGGAAGTTCAAATTTTGGTGGGAAAAACGTCACTTTGGCTACCTCTGCTAACCTAAGAAAATGGTGGGAAAATTTTGGAGGGGAAAATTTTTGCAAGAAAAAAGATCACTTGGGCTACCTGCACTAACCTAATTCATCCGACCATCACCTCCTCCTTGGAATTTGTGGGAAACGGACTCAGCCTATGCTGGGCTTTTGGATAGGATGGATGTAAGTCTTTATTTTGCAAGCAGTGTTTATATAACAATTTGAGTTGTCATAGGTGGTAGCTCCATCCAGTGTGTTCATCATGAGGTATGGAGTCCAACTGACCTAGTACACAGTACATCCACCAGAGGGTACTGTCATTCCTCCCATGATGTATTCCAAGACGGTGGTCTGGGGAAAAATGGTGGGAACCAATAGGAGCACTACAGCTCAGTTGGTAGAGATACAGAAGCTACACATACCATTACCGTTCCTTCAAGTGTATCTTTCCATATATGCCAACTACTTGTCGGAACCTAGCATAGTTTGTATCATGGCAGGGTGGGTAAAAAATCCTCATCAGAAGGACTTTGTTGTCGGTGACTGGTCCTATGAAGATGCAAAACAAGACCTGAAGAAGAAGAAGAATGGAATACTTCTTCCTGATAGTATACTAGCAATTCATATAGGTCCATCCAATTGTGGCAAGACTAATGTCCTCATGACGCTGCTAACAAATGTAGATGGAGTCCGATTTGAACATGTTTGTGTACTCTAAAAAACACTGTTTCAGCCCAAGTATCAGCTATCACAGGAAATGACATTCAAGGTTTTTGTAAAGATATGTGCTGATTGCTGGAATCATCCACTGTGTGGGTTTCTCATTATTGATAAAACAAGAAGACTGAATGATGGTAGTTTTGTGTATATACGAGGTGCATTCAAGTTCTAAGGCCTCCGATTTTTTTTCTAATTAACTACTCATCCGAAATCGATGGATCTGGCGTTACTTCTCGACGTAATCACCCTGCAGATGTACACATTTTTCACAACGCTGATGCAGCGGCGAAGGCTTCTTTAGGAGCCTGTTTTGACCACTGGAAAATCGCTGAGGCAATAGCAGCACGGCAGCTTGAAAGGGTACAGTACCACCCGACATTGAAAATAGGTACAACATACTTCATTATTTTTGTCAGAACAACACATTTTTTTGGTAAAATAACTCAATTTCAATTAATACAGCGAAGCCGGATACCAGTGTGGGAAAGAATGACAATTTATTTATTTAATTGATCACATGTGCACTCCCACAAAGTAAATCCCTACATCCAGTTTGGTGAGATCTGTGAAATGAATGAATGTATGGTCGTCTGCTAACCGCAGATAGTGAATGTGAATATATGATCATCTTTGAGTCGATCCTTTGGCCACCTTTGGTGAGACCAAAGAGATGAAATTTACCAGAGCTTTGAGCGTCTGAAATGTGGCTGACCAATACGATAGCAAGGTGCTTCCCCCACCTCGACACAGGTGGGGGAAGCACAGGTTTCGACACTCTGCCGCTGGATCTTGTGCTGTTAAGACCTGTTTTAGTTGTGCTCCGTAATGACGAAAGAGTGGAGACATGGTATGCATGTGGAATATTTAAGAGTAGTTTGAAATATTAATTTCTCTATTTCAGGAACTTTTGTGGGGAGAATTAAATGTCAGGCAGGTAATATTAATGGGATTGTAGGAATCTTCAGAAGTGACCAATGGTCACAATGAAACCACGTGTAGCAATAAGATGAAATACTTCCGTGTGCTTAAGTTAAGCTGAATTACTAGCGTGTGTACAATAAGTTGAAATATTTAAGAAATAGCGTGTGTACCATAAGTTGAAATACTTAAGAAATGGCGTGTGCAGGACTTGAAATTAGAGACGAGTACTTCCACGTGGTGAGTACTGTGTGAGTCTCAATCTGTGTATGAGACAAAGGATAAAGAGAAGTACTCGTCCATGGTATCAGTTGAGGACTCGCGTGTGTGATGTTCTTAATGTTAAATTGTGTGATATGATTCCGTGTGACGCTAGATTTAAACTCTGAGAGAGAATCAAGGTGAGTCGGCCGTCTATCCAGCAACGCCACTTGGCTTGCATTGCACAGGAAGGCGTGCATGTATCTCCAGAGTTCACAGTAGGAAAGTAGAATTACAAAGTGGGGCAGTGTCGTGTGAAACTGGGATAAATATTAATTGAAGTGGGAAAGTTGAAAGTGAAAATGTTGTAACCAATCTTTGTGTAGTATTTCATGTTGTAGTGTGGTGTTTGTCATGTAATTTGGGTATGTGTGGTTTGCATGGGAGAGTAGCAAGGTAGTTTCAAAAGATTAGTGGGTTATGCTTGTTCCTTCGGTACCGCTCGGTCTGGAGGAAAGTTTAGTGATGATGATTGTGAGAGTCGAAATGTGAGGTATAATAAAAGATCCACCATCCTATCCAGAAAGTGCACTGTAGCGTTAAAAGTAATTACGAGACCATAATATAGAGATTCACCATTGTAAAGCCATGCCCACTGGGCGGAATTTCTTATGTGTTATTGTTGTAGGTTGTAGAATTTGTGTGTTTAGGTTAGAGACTTTATCGGAATAAATAAGATAGTGAAAAGAAAAAGATTGGTGGACTTTTACTTCGAATTGTATGTTGTCATAATGTCCCAAATTTATAATGTGTGCGCCATTCATATTCAGTGCGGTGGCCGCGTGTTGACAAAAGCCGTTAAATAAAAGACAAAAAAAGAAAATGTGGTATTGCCAGTGCGTAGTGTACAGTCAGAGTTCAGTAAATTATTGATAGTCAGATGCGTGTTTCCGTTGCGTATTAATCATATAGGAGGATAACTTGTAACTTAAATTGTGAGTACGAGAGTTCATGTTACTCGATAAATTAAGAATGAATCCACTCGCTTGGCAGACCACTCATCTTGCAGGCCTGACTGCTTGATGCCACAGTATGAGCAAGGCATGTGGGTGCCTCTCAAGCTGAATGTGCTGCCACGGAGAGTGTCTTTCATTGTTGGAAAAAGCCAAAAGTCACTAGGAGCCAGGTCAGGTGAGTAGGGAGCATGAGGAATCACTTCAAAGTTGTTATCACGAAGAAACTGTTGCGTAACGTTAGCTCGATGTGCGGGTGCGTTGTCTTGGTGAAACAGCACATGCACAGCCCTTCCCGGACGCTTTTGTTGCAGTGCAGGAAGGAATTTGTTCTTCAAAACATTTTCGTAGGATGCACCTGTTACCGTAGTGCCCTTTGGAACACAATGGGTAAGGATTACGCCCTCGCTGTCCCAGAACATGGACACCATCATTTTTTCAGCACTGGCGGTTACCCAAATTTTTTTTGGTGGCGGTGAATCTGTGTGCTTCCATTGAGCTGACTGGCGATTTGTTTCCGGATTGAAAAATGGCATCCATGTCTCATCCATTGTCACAACCGACGAAAAGAAAGTCCCATTCATGCTGTCGTTGCGTGTCAACATTGCTTGGCAACATGCCACACGGGCAGCCATGTGGTCGTCTGTCAGCATTCGTGGCACCCTCCTGGATGACACTTTTCGCGTTTTCAGGTCATCATGCAGGATTGTGAGCACAGAACCCACAGAAATGCCAACTCTGGAGGCAATCTGTTCAACAGTCATTCGGCGATCCCCCAAAACAATTCTCTCCACTTTCTCGATCATGTCGTCAGACCAGCTTGTGCAAGCCCGAGGTTGTTTCGGTTTGTTGTCACACGATGTTCTGCCTTCATTAAACTGTCGCACCCACGAACGTAGTTTTCACACATCCATAACTCCATCACCACATGTCTCCTTCAACTGTCGATGAATTTCAATTGGTTTCACGCCACGCAAATTCAGAAAACGAATGATTGCACGCTGTTCAAGTAAGGAAAACGTCGCCATTTTAAGTATTTAAAACAGTTCTCATTCTCGCCACTGGTGGTAAAATTCCATCTGCTGTACGGTGCTGCCATCTCTGGGACGTATTGACAATGAACGCGGCCTCATTTTAAAACAATGCGCATGTTTCTATCTCTTTCCAGTCCGGAGAAAAAAAATCGGAGGCCTTAGAACTTGTATGCACCTCGTATAGCTTGGTAAGTGATGTAAGTACATCAGTATACACTGCACCATGGATAATTTCGCGAACATGTCTAGCTCTCAACCCAAGAGAAAGGGTGTACATAGGCAAAACATTCGCTTGTACATGGATGCGAAAATTCAGGCTATTGTACATAAAGTTGGAGGTATGTGCAGGGAAGTAGAGACGTATTACAAGAATCTTCTGAGAATCATTAATGCATTAAATAAGTTTGTCAGTGAAATCGGTAAGAAAGTAACCCACTTAACTGAAAAGGTCGAGGCTACTGAGGGGAAAATAGATGTAGAGTTCCTTGTTGTTGAGAAGGGAGAGTAGGCACATAGTAAGAGGAAGAAGAAGAGCAGATGAATAAAGCCTCACGCTACAGAGACGTCTGATTAGTATACACCGAGATGTCAACGAAGCAGAAAGTAATTCAGTCGTGGAAAGCGGTTTGGGAGAAATCACGGTTGCTAAGGCTAGGGCATATGGATCGACAGCAAACCCTAAGAGAGACCTTTAAGCCGATTACTGAGTCTCTCAGGCAGCTCTCACCAAAAACAAAAACACATTATAACGATGGCGTTGCCATTGACAATTCATTATACATCACGTCCATGATCAGATAGATAGAACATTCAGCCTTGGCGGAGGGAGACAGTACATGTTGAGCATGCATCCTATATATGTAACTGATGACACAATACAGATTGGTAATAGACGGTTTGAGAGAACGCCTGGCTTAATGAATCTAATTTTCCTATGACCTATCAAAAAACCTATAAATTATTCAATTAATGGTAGGGAAATGTACTGTGAAATACCGTACATGGCAAATGTACATAAGATCACAAAAAGCCTGAGCAACAAGAAATATAAAACCATTACAAAACCAATACTTAAAGGTGAAAAGCTGGCCACTGTGGTCGAGCGGTTCTAGGCGCTTCCGTCCGGAACCACGCGGCTGCTATGGTCGCAGGTTCGAATCCTGCCCCGGGCTTGGATGTGTGTGATGTCCTTAGGTTAGTTAGGATTAAGTAGTTCTACGTCTAGGGGACTGATGACCTCAGATGTTAAGTCCCATAGTGCTCAGAGCCATTTGAACCATTTTGAATTTGAAGGTGAAAACAACAACAGCAGCTGTGGTGATTTTATTGATGTTGAGCATAAAGCAGTGAACAATCGTATCCCACAGTATATATATTATGACGTCCCCAACGAACTAATAGATCGAGTATGGCTGCTCATGGCATCAGCTGCTACAGGTAATACATCTCTTTCGAATGAGGTTGTTTCAATAATCTCGGAGCTTAGAGAGAGAGGTATCATCGAATAACTGTGGAGACAGTAGTTCGAGAACTGCACAAACCAGCACGCGAAACATATCCTCGTAGATAAGATATTATTAAAGATTTGGACAACTTATGGCAGGCTGATCCTGTAGATATGATGGAATATTCACATGAGAATAATGGATTCAAATATATTTTAATGGTTTTTGATATATACTCCAAATTTGCCTGGGTATTATCTGTTAAAAGAAAAATGGGTAGAAATGTCACGGATGTGTTTGAGCGTTTGACACAGACAGACAGGGACTGATCACGGTGGAGCGTTTTACAATAGGTACTTTAAGACTGCGATACAGCGGTATGGAATACATCACTACTCAACATTCACTGACCTGAAGGCAAGTATCTCATACAAACAGATACATATCCTCCCAGAAATAATTTCTCAGAATAATGGCACCAAACATAGCACAATAAAAATGAGACCAACCTATTTTCGTGATAATGGGCTCATGGATACGCTGTACTATCGCGTTAAAATGCTGTAACCAGGCACACAAAAATTAAATGTAACTGATGTACGTGTCTCAAAACACAAGACGGCATTTAAGAAATCATACCTACCGAAATGGTCAGCAGAGGTATTTACAGTTTCAGAGGTGCAAAGAACGAATCCTAGAACTTATATCTTGAAGGATAGAAAAGGTGTAGAAACTGCAGCTAAACCGAGGAGCTGCAGAAAAGCTCCAAACCAGATGTGTTTCTCGTGGAGAGAGTCATAAGACGTCGGGAAAATGGAGAATTAGTCAAATGGCTTGGTTTTCGTACAGCACAAAACAGTTGGACTGATGCTAACGATTTGCTATATAATGCGGCGCACAGTCCACAACCACCGCAGTGACATAACATGCATGCTAGGAAAAGCATTAGAGGAGGTGGTGGCATTCCAGACAAACTGCCGGTGGAATTACACACTCTGGGATATAACTATTGTGCACCTGGAATAAAGCTTCAGAAACGCTTGGCACAAGGTGATAAGGAAGATAATCTGCTCGACGAAGCTACATTGTATCCGCTGCAATTAAAGATCTCTCAAGTCGTCACTTTGCAGATAGGATGTTAGCTGGTAAGGCTAAGGCGATACGCAGAAGAAAGGATAATGGTATAGGTCAACGCCTTGCAGCATTTGCAGTTGATAATACCATGCTTGGAAAAATTAAGTTGGACTTAGGAGTGATGAATTTCAAGCGAGTTATGAACGCTGCACGTTGTGCACTAAGCAAGAAGGAGGAGAAGGGTGGGAAGCAGAGCTGTTTGAAGAACTGTATCCTAACAGCGATGTTTGCAGTTAAAAACGCTCTGAACCAGAAAGGTGCAGGAAGAAGAAGAAGAGGATAGGTTAAAGAACCTCGAGTTTTACCAATAACCAAGACGTTTGATGGTTTTCTTCCATTCCTCACTCAGCCCTCTCCGCACTCTGGGCAGTAGGGTCCCTCGCTGGTGGTGCTGCAGCTATTGCTCGAACAGTCAAGAACGCGAAATCCTCCCAAACGCAGTTAGAAGAGGCAAGAAGACATAACTGCATGATGGAAGCCACAGCCATATAAAAAGGACTATACTTGAAGAAAGGGCTTGATCTATTCATGAATTTCAAAAAAGCTCATTAGCGGTGCTATCAGATCAACCACTCACAAACAAAAGTTTGTTAGAAAGAAATTCAACATTCCAAGATTCTGTGGTGTGTTTATAGGGGATACATTACCGAAGATTACGTGGGAAAATGGTGAATGTGGAATTTTGAATTTAGAAATTGCTGGAGGCACTGGTAATCACTGGGTGTCATATGTTATGAAAAATACGGATAATATTTACTATTTTGACTCATTTGGTGACCTGGAACCGCCTGAAGAATTACAACAATAATTCACTCACAGAAGATGTGAGAAGTGGGACGAACTTCATTTTGGTGCATTTTGTTAGTGTAGGTTGCCTACATCAGGGGCAGGTATGCACTCAGGGGCAAACCTATTGTTCTCCTTTGATTGACAGGTACTTAACCTATTGTTCCGCTAAAAGGATCCTTCCTTTTGACTGACAGGTCCTTAACCTGTTGTTCCCCACCCCCTCCCACTCGCCTCCCCCCTCAGCCAACCTCCAACCCACCCTCTACACCTCGCTGCTACAGGTACACTTTCAGGTCTGAGTTACTGGAATAGCCCCTCTCACTCTTATCAGTTTCATTGACTCCTTAATTAAATTGATCAATTAATTAACCTCTCCCCCTCTGGAAAACCCTCTCTACTCCCACCCTCCCTCCTGGAAATTGGTGGGAAAAAGACTCAGTTGATCGGACATTTGCAGGGAATTCGATTGCAGTGTATGGAATATTGTTTAAACAATTTAGACGATGTGTGTAATATTGTTTACTTAAACAATTTATGCTATTCAAGGTAATTTATGGAACGTATGGAAACTGGTGGCTCTGTGGTGTAGAGGAAGGATCTCATAACAGGAAATTCAAGGGTATATTGTTTACTTATAAAAAAATTTGGTTTGCAGGGGTTGGAAACCTCTTGCTCATCGTTCTCAGCTGTTTGGAAAGATGTAGGTCCTGTAAGAAGTAATTACATGGGGCAAACATGTTGCATAACCTAATGTTTGGCACTGCACTCTAGGTGTCTTAACCAAATGTTTGGACTTTTGTCCACACTTAAAATATTGTTCTGTTAAGTGGCTTTCCATGTCACCACCATCCCCTTAAACTATTGTACCCTCTATGATACAATATTAAGTTATTAGTTACGTCCTCCCGCCATTTTCTGGTGCACTTTTCGAATTTCACACGCTTTTGAACGTCATTTCTGGTGCACTCTTCTTTGTCACTCACACTCTTAAACTATTGTACTGCATTTTTTATAAGAATTATCCAAGTCAATTAGGCACATTAACCTAGTGGTCTGCACTTAACCTGCTGCTCTGCTCCATGTCACCCACTCACCCACATCCTCCCCTTAACTACATATTGTACTGCTAACACCATGCTGATATAAAAAATTTATGCAGATTCATTTAATCGATATCCTTCACTTGCATGGGATAGTACTTTTTAATTCTCAGCATCCTATTGGTAGGGGAAATCGATGATATAGTTTAAACCAAAGATCGCTAGTAAAAAACTCATCCTGCCACCCAACACCCAATGCCGATGCCAACGACTCCACACATGCTGACAGGAGTCAGGAAGCACCGGCAGCCCTCACGAGGTGACAAACTCTGGGGCACGAGCAACCGCTCTCACACGGTTGCTGCCAGCATCCGGCAGGTGAAAGTCACGTCTGTTTTTGGATATACAGTTAGAATTCTTCGAGTGTTATACTGACGTAACATGTCTATGTAAATAAGGGCCAAGGCACCCTCTGGACACGCACACCGACTCCGGATACGAGACGCCTCTGGGCCACATGCATGTGTTGACCATTGTTGGCGTGGTGCCTCTCTATCTGCGGTCCAACAAATACCTAATTGCCAAGCGACACACCATCATAGCTGCAGATAATAGGTTGTCGGTGTTATACTGACATCACATGTCACGCTATAGAAATCTGTTGCAATGCTTCCCAGAATAGCACAGGGTGCATTGTTCCTAGCGATCCTATAAGGATATTTGAGACGCCTCCAGCCCCACATGTGTTTACTGTGACTGACCTTTACCTGCAAGTCCAGTGTCAAGTGAGATATGTCTGCATAACAGCTCACCTGCACAGGCGCATCTAAAAGGTTCTCAATGTTATACTGACGTCACATGCCTATGTAAATAAGAGCCAAGTCGACCTCTCGGAAATTGTAAACTGTTGCAGAAATAGTTAACAGTCGCTCCTGTAGGAGCTTTCGCAATGTCTCAACTTGTCCGCATGGAAATTCTTGCCCTAACAGAACCTGTTTACAAAAATAGCACAGAAGAACGCCAAATGCATTCCTCCTGATGGTCCTAAAGTGGCACCCCATCCATCACGTGTTAAACTTCCTGGAAATAGTTAAGTCCTGCTTTCAACAAACATCTCCAACACTCAACCGTTCTCACCGCAATATAGAGGCTCCTACATCCTTGCACAAAGGATGTCTTGAGAGTGAATGGAGCATTATGATCGTCTCTTACTGAATTTACCCCCGTAATTACTGACGCTGCCAGTGTGGAAGTACTGTCCGCATTTTTCTTTCTGCAGATGAGACCACAATGCAGTAGCAAAATCCTCATCCTTCTATAAGTTCCCATTCTGTCTTTTATACTACATCGTGTTGCAGGAACAGGCGTCATTTGGCACTGACCTTACATGTCATGCACAGTTGGCGGAGCTATGACATGTTCCCGTTTCCAAAGAACGGTCAAAACACAGTCCTGTCGCACTAACTCTGCTTAGCCTGTTTCTACACGGATTGCAGAAGGTGGTAGATATAGCTTTCTCCAACTTCTAGTCAGTTTCGACTTAAATTGGAACGATCACATGCCCAAAACTGCAGGGATGGTAGCGCTGAGTCTGAGGGGCAGTTGGAAGATACATAGGGACTACCTAAAACCATGTTTAAATTTTACTCTAATAGAAGAGTCCGAGAAAGGTGACTCGTTTCGAGGTATGAGAGTTCCAGAAAAGTGATACACTAGCGGCAGTAATCACTAAAGGACTACTCCGTAGGATCCAACACAGGTATGTGGTTGAATGGAAACGCTTGATTCCGACTCCCAGACAGCATTTCTACTGGATAGCGTAACACTAGATCTGATAAGCCTGGGTACATTACTTACAACCTCAATCAGTATACCACCTACTGTTTGTGATCCTTCTCAACCTTCGCTTATAACCCCAGCCCATCAGAAATTAATAAGTTCAGATTTCCGCGAACGACTGCCTCCTATCCTGCTCGGCGGTATTCCAATACCATATCAGAAAACAGTAAAGAACTTGGGTGTAATTTTGGATGAGCATCTTAACTGGGCGGAGAATACAGTCGCAGTGTGGGAGAATACAGTCGCAGTGTGCCGGAAGACGTCCGCTTGTCTCTATGCTCTCAAAAAGGTTCGGAACGTATTTCCACAGGACTTGAAACGCCAGCTCGTGCAAGCACCCGTTCTACCGAACCTCCACTATTGGGATGTAATTCAACAAGGCGTGAGTAGTAAAAGCAAAAGACGGTTAGAACTAACCATGAATGCCTGTGTGCGCTACACCTGCAACATTCGCCGATATGATCATGTTGGTGCTTCATACTCCCAGCTAGGGTGGCTGCGGCCTGACAAATTGCGTGACTACCACACTCTATGTCTACTTCACCGACTCCTCGTCGCGCAAGCACCCCAGTACCTTGCTTCAGAGATTAAACACCTTTCATGCCATCACGATCGAAACACGAGGTCACTCTTATTTGGTATCCTAACTGTGCCCACTCACAAAGCAAAAACTTTTGCAAACTCCTTCTGAGTTGGCGCTGTCCGCCTCTGGAACAAACTGCCCCTTACCTTGCGCAAAATTCAATCACCTGCTGCTTCTAAGAAGAAGCTGAAGCATTTCCTACTATCATCCTCATAACGTCTTCGACAAAGTTAATGTACAAGGCCAATCCTCTCCTCTGTCAAATAGCAAAGCTAGTGTCTCCTATCTTGCTCCTTTCTCTTCTTCCTCTTCATCTATCTCTATTAGCCACGCAATCTTCTTTTCCTTTATACTTCCTTAACTGTGTTTCACCATGTCTCTATTCTTCTCCTCCCTTCACCATCAGTCTCCCTCATACTCCCTGCTGCTAGCACTCCTATCTAAAATCTGTCTCTTTCATAATGTCTAATTATAACAGTACTTATCATCTACGAATATAAACACTATATGTATGTATTTTTCCAAGTGTGCCTTTTTAATTGTTTATTTCACTTTTTGTACTAGGTGTAGTTTAACATGCCTACTAAAACATATGAATGTAAAATAAGTAGAATGCCTGGTTAGATGTAAGAGAGGGCCTGATGGCCCTAATCTTGCCAGCTTAAATAAATCAATATCAATATATATATATATATATATATATATATATATATATATATATATATATATACACTCCTGGAAATGGAAAAAAGAACACATTGACACTGGCGTGTCAGACCCACCATACTTGCTCCGGACACTGCGAGAGGGCTGTACAAGCAATGATCACACGCACGGCACAGCGGACACACCAGGAACCGCGGTGTTGGCCGTCGAATGGCGCTAACTGCGCAGCATTTGTGCACCGCCGCCGTCAGTGTCAGCCAGTTTGCCGTGGCATACGGAGCTCCATCGCAGTCTTTAACACTGGTAGCATGCCGCGACAGCGTGGACGTGAACCGTATGTGCAGTTGACGGACTTTGAGCGAGGGCGTATAGTGGGCATGCGGGAGGCCGGGTGGACGTACCGCCGAATTCCTCAACACGTGGGGCGTGAGGTCTCCACAGTACATCGATGTTGTCGCCAGTGGTCGGCGGAAGGTGCACGTGCCCGTCGACCTGGGACCGGACCGCAGCGACGCATGGATGCACGCCAAGACCGTAGGATCCTACGCAGTGCCGTAGGGGACCGCACCGCCACTTCCCAGCAAATTGGGGACACTGTTGCTCCTGGGGTATCGGCGAGGACCATTCGCAACCGTCTCCATGAAGCTGGGCTACGGTCCCGCATACCGTTAGCCCGTCTTCCGCTCACGCCCCAACATCGTGCAGCCCGCCTCCAGTGGTGTCGCGACAGGCGTGAATGGAGGGACGAATGGAGACGTGTCGTCTTCAGCGATGAGAGTCGCTTTTGCCTTGGTGCCAATGATGGTCGTATGCGTGTTTGGCGCCGTGCAGGTGAGCGCCACAATCAGGACTGCATACGACCGAGGCACACAGGGCCAACACCCGGCATCATGGTGTGGGGAGCGATCTCCTACACTGGCCGTACATCACTGGTGATCGTCGAGGGGACACTGAATAGTGCACGGTACATCCAAACCGTCATCGAACCCATCGTTCTACCATTCCTAGACCGGCAAGGGAACTTGCTGTTCCAACAGGACAATGCACGTCCGCATGTATCCCGTGCCACCCAACGTGCTCTAGAAGGTGTAAGTCAACTACCCTGGCCAGCAAGATATCCGGATCTGTCCCCCATTGAGCATGTTTGGGACTGGATGAAGCGTCGTCTCACGCGGTCTGCACGTCCAGCACGAACGCTGGTCCAACTGAGGCGCCAGGTGGAAATGGCATGGCAAGCCGTTCCACAGGACTACATCCAGCATCTCTACGATCGTCTCCATGGGAGAATAGCAGCCTGCATTGCTGCGAAAGGTGGATATACACTGTACTAGTGCCGACATTGTGCATGCTCTGTTGCCTGTGTCTATGTGCCTGTGGTTCTGTCAGTGTGATCATGTGATGTATCTGACCCCAGGAATGTGTCAATAAAGTTTCCCCTTCCTGGGACAATGAATTCACGGTGTTCTTATTTCAATTTCCAGGAGTGTATATATATATATATATATATATATATATGTATATGTATATATCGTAGAACCTCTGACATGGCATTGAGACAGAACGCATTACAAATATTGGAGAAATATATAGCGGGAGCATGAGGGAGTTGCAAATACTGGTTTCATACCATGTTTCTTAGCCGAATCACTTTCTAAATTCGGTGATTTTATCACGAGGTTGCATCACCTACGTGTAACCACACTGTTGGTCTGATAATACACTCTCTGGCGATCACCGTCAATATTCAGTGTTGCGGCACTATAAAAGGCTAGTATAGCTTTGAACATGGATACTAGTGTGGACTTGTAGAATCAAGACCGATTGTGATAATAATATGGTCGTTACGATCGTGTTTTTTTAAATATATAGCGGTTTTTAAGACGATTACGCCTCTTTTTCTTAGACACAGTGCTACTACTCGCTAGAAAAACTTATGAGACATGTTCACCCATCGCTGATTTTCGGTCAGTATTATTTCGTATCGCTAGCAATCAGTAATTGACGAAGTATTATATTTAGCAGTAGGGGATGCGTGATAGGTTCACCTTGAGCATCAGGCTTGTAAAGTATGTGTTTGTGTTCTGACATGTGTAAAGGAAATGACTATGTCCAGTCGTAAGGAATGAAAGGATTTAACGTGGAATACTGTGATAGCAAAGGGAAGAGTATGTCAAGTCATAAGAATGGTGCAGTTATTTCTATTTCCAGGGCCACAGCCGTCAGCAGGGTATATTTCCGATGCTTTTCTCAACGTCGAATGTCGTTCAATTGAGACTGCAATCGTAATATTTAATTCTAAGTTTACCGATCAAATATGCAGGACGATTCTGTCTAGGGGTGCGTGGCGCGGCGGTGGCCTGTGGCGGGAATGATATACGTTTCCCGCTAACGGCAGGAGCCATCCGAATGGATGTACTGATGTACAAGTACTGGTTGTAGACAGATGATTGAAGACATATGGAAGTTTGGGTCTCTCCGTGAGTCATGCGTGGATAACCAAATGGTGAGGTGACTGCTCACAATAATTGGGAAATGTAGGCTCGAGTCCTAGTCTGGCACAAATCTTCATTGTCTTCATTCCATTGTGCAGCTGTTGTGAATACATTTAATGTGTCCTCAATAAGTTTTGGTAGCCAAATTGATGCCTTTGCAGTCTTGAAGAGCTCAGCCGCTGTCTTGACCAGCAGTTTGGCCTCCTCTCATGCAGATGTCTGGAGCACCTGCTCTTTAAGGCACTCCCCTCTCCCCCGTAGACTAAGATAAGTGCACCTTTGTCGACGGAGACCATCCTGGATATGGAACCTGGAATTGTGTCCCCCCCCCCCCTACCCAAATCTTCTCAAAGAGAGCCATCTGCACAAGATCCAACTAACGTGAAGTGATATTTATCAGTGAATGTCCCTGTCAGATGACCACCACCCTGAAAACCAAGAGTGTAGTACTATAGGTCCGTTTCTCCATTTTCTGCCTTGGATTTTTCTAAGAAGTGGGATTATTAGACTCCCCCTATGTTCTCTTGTTCCCTGTCCTAGAGGTAGAAGGGGTCTGATTACTCCCTTCACTCTTTTTTTGTAGGTCTTAGGTTCAAGACCGTTTAGTTCCCTCCATGTACGTTTAAGAAACTATTCTTTACCTTCCTTTTCTTTTTGTTCTTTGAAAAAGTTTCTTCTCTGAGCTCCAGGCAAGGATTTGATCTTGACATGGTCGAACTTCGCAGTAACAGTTCCCAATTCTTGGACTGGTCTATAGCTTGATCCAATTGTGAAAGCGGCCTCAATTGGTTCCAACACTAATGCTTGGATGCTTGAGGTCTCACCAAGTCCCTCAGCGTTTGTTTTGTATTTCATGTTCTCAGTTTTGGTCCCAGAAGTATTGGGAACCTATACTGAGGTGACAAAAGTCATGGGATAGGATAGACACATGTACAGATGGCGGAAGTATCGCGTACGTAAGATATAAAAGCGCAGTGCGTTGGTGGAGCTGTCTTTTGTGGTCAGGTGACACATGTGAAAAGGTGACTGATGCGATTATTGCCGCACGGTGGGGTCTAACAGAAGTGAAATAGTAATTGGAGCTATATACATGGGATATTCAATTACGGAAATCGTTAGCGAATTCAGTATTCCGGAATCCATCTGTCACGAGTGTGCCAAGAATACTAAATTTCAGGCATTACCTTTGACCACTGACCTTTCACTTAACGACCGAGAGCAGAGGCGTTGGTATAGAATTGTCACTGCCAAACGACAAGCAATACTACATAAAATTCATAATTTTATATAACGTTGTTGGAGAACAGCGATCTTCATTGTCATAAAATTATTTAAAAACATTGTTGTTCTCAGCTGGTGTTAACTTCTGACCAGTTTCGGCCTTTTAATTATGGACCATCATGAAAGTTTCCACCATCTGGAAGACAGTGATGGCGCCTGACCCGCTGTGGAGGTCTCAGTCACTGTAACTGATCACTTACTGTGTCTGATCAGTTAAAACGCCAAATTTGGTCAGAAGTTAACACTGGCTGCGATCAAGACTGTTTTTTGAATAATTTTACTACATGAAATAGCCACAGAAACCAATGTTGGACATGCAGCGCCTCTCCTGGGCTCATGAATATATTGGTTGCACCTTAGACGACTGAAAAACTGTGGCCTGGTCAAAACTGATGGTAGCATTCGAGTGTGGCGCAAACTCCAAGAAACCCTGGACCCAAGTTGTCAACAAGGCACTGTGCAAGGTGGTGGTGGCTCCATAATGGTGTGGGCCTCTGGTCAAACTCTACCGATCATTCACTGGAAATGGCTATGTTCGGCTACTTGGAGACCATTTGGAGCCATTTATGGACTTCATACTCCCAAACAACAACAGAATTTTTATGTATGGCAATGCGCCAACTCACCAAGCGAGAATTGTTTGTGATTAGTTTTAAAAAACGTTCTGGACAGTTCCAGTGAATGATTCGGCTAACCAGTTCATGAATGCCATCCAGTATTTAAGGGGTAATTCGTGCACAAAATCCTACACCAGCAACACTTTCGCAATTATGGACGGCTCTAGAGGCAGCATTTCTCAATATTTCTGCAGGGGACTTCCAACGACTTTTTGAGTCCACGCCACGTCGAGTTTCTGCGCTATACCTGGCAAAAGGAGTTCTGACACGATATTAGGACGTATCTCATGTTTTTTGTCACCTCAGTTTGTTTAGTCGAGACCATAAAAACCCACAAGGTGTAAGCGTAATTACTCTGGGAAGTCGTCTGGTATCCCTGAGGCACCCATTAATGACGCTTCTTTCCATGTGTCAAGCATCCCCTGGCATGGATACCATCACGTCTTTTCTTGGGTATTTAGGGATCTGGGGAAGGACTCTGGGAGTAGATATTGGAGATATGGCCTATTGTAGGACTCTTTGCGTCTGGTTTATCTGCTGGAGCCTGTTCGGCGTAGGAGACCCTGTTGGTAGCTGTGATAAAGCCAGTATAGCTCTCAGCTTCACCCAAACATGCAGGTCTCTCCGCCAGCACGGTGCATAATTCGACAAGTCGGAGTCCCCTGATATGATATTGCGCCTACTACAATATTATTATGTTCCCCATCTTTGATTTTTTATTTTCCTACCAATTTACACTTACTACAGTTGGGCTATTTTGAATGTTCTGACAGTTTACGCGTAGGAGAACTGGCCTATGTTTACAGGAGAAGGGGGAATCTGGGATTGTTGCATGGTGACGTAATACTTGATGTCATAATGGAGGGGCAATGTGGCAACAGTGCAGACTTCACTTGTATGCACTAAATCCCACCACTCACCAAAAATCATGAACGTATAATGGCTATCAATTCAACTAAATATCCAGGAGTTACAATTGTTGTTGTTGTTTTCAGTCCAAAGACTGGTTTGATACAGCTCTCCATGCTACTCTATTCTGCGCAAGCCTCTTCATCTCCGAGTAACTAGTGCAACCTACATCCTTCTGAATCTTCTTGGTGCATTCATCTCTTGGTCTTCCTCCACGAGCCACGAGTTTTATCCTCCGCGCTTCCCTCCAATATTAAATTGGTGATCCCTTCGTGTTTCAGAACGTGTCCTACCAATCGATCTCTTCTTCCAGTGACGTTGTGCCACAAATTCCTCTTCCGCCCCAATTCCATTCAGTATCTCCTCATTAGTTATGTGATCTACTGACCTAATCTTCAGCATTCTTCTATAGCATCACGTTTCAAAAGCTTCTATTCTCTTCTTGTCTACACTGTTTATTGTCCACGCTTCACATCCATACAAGGCTACACTCCATACGAATACTTTCAGAAAAGTCTTCCTGACATTTAACTCTATACTCGATGTTAACAAATTTCTCTTCTTCAGAAACGCTTTCCTTGCTATCGCCAGTATACATTTTATATCCTCTCTACTTCTATCATCATCAATTATTTTGCTGCCCAAACAAGAAAACTCATCTACTACTTTAAGTGTCTCATTTCCTAATCTAATTCCCTCAGCATCACCTGATTTAATTCGACTACATTCCATTATCCTCGTTTTGCTTTTGTTGATGTTCATCTTATATCAAGATTTTTAATTCTTCACTCTGGATTTTAATTCCTACTCCAAATTTTTCTTGTGTTTCCTTTACTGTTTGCTCAATATACTGTTTGATTAACATCGGGGATAGGCTAGCCCTGCCTCACTCCGTTCTCAACCACTGGTTCCCTTTCTTGCCCCTCGACCCTTATAACTGCCATCTGGTTTCTGTACAAATTGTAAATAGCCTTTCACTCCCTGTATTTTACTCCTGCCACCTTCAGAACTTGCAACATAGTGTTCCAGTCAACATTGTTCAAAGCTTTCTCTAAATCTACATGTGCTATAAACGTAGTTTTGCCTTTCCTTAACCTGTCTTCTAAGAGACAGTATTGCCTCGGGCGTCCCTATATTTGTCCTGAATCCAAACTAATCTTCCCCGAGGTCAGCTTTTATCAGTTTTATTATTCTTCTGTATTTTGCAACCGTGACTTATTAAGCTGATATTCATTAATTTTCACACCTGGCAGCACCTGCTTTCTTTGCAATTGGAATTATTATGTTCTTTTTGAAGTCTGAGAGCATTCCACATGTCTCATATATCTTGGTCGCCAGATGGAAGAGTTTTGTCATGGCTGGTTCTCCCAAGGCACTCAGTAGTTGTAACGGAATGTTGTCTACTCCCGGGGCCTTAATTACAATTGCGAAAAACTTCATCTGAAACCATCACCTAGGAGATTTTTCGGGAAGGCAAACAAAAGACTGCTTTTCATTGCCGGAACATTTAGGAAATGCAACAAATTCGCTAAAGAGAGTGCATACATTGCGCTTGTCTGTCCTCTTCTGGAGTATTGTTGAATGATATGTTACCCGTACCAGACAGGACTGACGGAAACATCGAAAAAGTTCAAAGAAGGGCAGAGCGTTTTGTATTATAGCGAAATAGGTGAGAGAGTTTTGCGGATCTAACACGCGACCTGGGGTAACAATCATTAAAAGAAAGGCGTTTCTCGTTGTGATGAGAGCTTTTTATGGAATTTTAATCATCATCTTTCTCCTTCGAATTCGAAAATATTTTGTCTAGTCTCATCTATATAGTCTCACCTATAAAAGAAATCGGACCTCTCACGGATAGATTTAAGTGTTCCTTTTTTTCCGCGCGCTGTTGAGTGGAACGGCAGAGAAACAGTCTGAAAGTAGGTCGATGAACCCTCTGCCAGGCACTTACGTGTGAACTGAAGCGTAGTCATGTAGATGTAAATCTAGAACACGAATAATGTCATGTGCATACCACACCAATGGAACGAATGGGAACTAAATACAAATAATTCTTTCACTTAGTAGCAATCTACAGTGCGTACAAAAGTCCCATCAGGAATGCAGCAATGTCCTGAGAGATTGAGACTGGTACAGCACAGCGCAGTATCCAGTGATCTTGTGAGAGGCGAGTGGTCGCATGCTAGGCGACTGGTCACAGCTGTACGATGGTCTGCACTTTCGTTTGACGTCTCCCCACTCACTCAGATAACTTTGATAGCATTTATTCGTAATGTAGAGTGAGTAAAATTAACGACTCAACGAGACACGAAAAGTCCCTTTGAGACTGCTCAAAGCGATCAAGACATCAGGTCCTGAGAGTAATACTAATAGTTTTTACTTTGAAAATGCAGCGGAACCATGTTCAAGAGACTCGCAATTGTTTACAAAAAGAGAAAAAAGAACTAATGCGCAGCATTACAGGCCGCTATCGCTAACACCTATTCGTTTAGGATTCTAGATCATATATTAAGCTCAAACATTGTGATGTTCCTGGAGGTAAAGAAGCTTCTGATGCAGAAAAAGCCCAGGTTCAGGGAATACAGCTCATGTGAAACAGAGTTTGCATTGTTCAAACACCATACTTGGCAAATACTACACACATCAAAAAAAGTTTTGCATTACCTCGGTTTCGAGAGTTCTAGAACCTGTACAGAAAATTGGAATAGAGATCAACATAAAGATCATTTTCGCCCTTTTTATTGCTCTTGAAAACAGCACACTGCATGTTGTACCACCATACAACGAGATCTTCTGAGGTGGTAGTCCAGATTCCTGTACACACTGGTACCTATAATACCGAATAGTACGTCCTCTTGCATTGATGCATGCCTGTATTCGTCGTGGCATACTATCCACACAATCTCCAAGGAACTATTGGTCCAGATTGACCCACTCCTCAACGGCGATTCGGCGTAGATCCCTCAGAGTGGTTGGTGGGTCACGTCGTCCATAAACAGCCCTTTTCAATCCATCCCAGGCATGTTCGATAGGGTTCATGTCTGGAGAACATGCTGGCTACTCTAGTGGAGCGATGTCATTATCCTGAAGGAAGTCATTCACAAGATGTGCACGATGGGGGCGCGAATTGTCGTCCATGAAGACGAGTGCCTCACCAATATGCTGCCGATATGGTTGCACTATCGGTCGGAGGATGGCATTCGCGCATCGTGCAGCCGTTACGGCGCTTCCATGACCACCAGCGGCGTACGTCGGCCCCACATAGTGCCATCCCAAATCATCAGGGATCCTCCACGTTGCTGCGCACACTGGAGAGTGTGTCTAAGGCGTTCAGCCTGACTGGGTTGCCTCTAAACACGTCTCCGACGATTGTCTGATTGAAGGCATATGCGACACTCATCGGTGAAGAGAACGTGATGCCGATCCTGAGCGGTCTATTCGGCATGTTGCTGGGCCCAACTGTACCGCGCTACATGGTGACGGGGTTGCAAATATGAACCTCGCCATGGACGTCAGGACTGAAGTTGCGCCTCATGCACCCTATTGCGCACAGTTTGAGTCATAACACGACGTCCTGTGGCTGCACGAAAAACATTATTCAACATGATGGCGCTGCTTCAGATTTCCTCCGCGAGCCATAATCCGTAGATAGGGGTCATCCACTGCAATAGTAGCCCTTGGGCGGCCTGAGCGAGGCATGTCAACGAGAGTTACTGTCTCTCTGTATCTCCTCCATATCCGAACAACGTCGCTTTGGTTCTCACCGAGACTCCTGGACAATTCCATTGTTGAGAGCCCTTCCTGGCACAAAGTAATCATGCGGACGCGATCGAACCGCAATTTTCACCGTCAAAGCATGGTTGACCTACAGACAACACGAGCCGTGTACCTCCTTCCTGGTGGAATGATTGGAACTGATCGGCTGTCGGACCCCCTCCGTCTCATAAAAAAAATGGCTCTGAGCACTATGGGACTCAACATCTTAGGTCATAAGTCCCGTAGAACTTCCAGAACTACTTAAACCTAACTAACCTAAGGACATCACACACACCCATGCCCGAGGCAGGATTCGAACCTGCGACCGTAGCAGTCCCGCGGTTCCGGACTGCAGCGCCAGAACCGCACGGCCACCGCGGCCGGCCCTCCGTCTCATAGGCGCTGCTCATGCGTGGTTGTTTACGTCTTTGGGAGCGGCTAGTGACATCTCTGAACAGTCAAAGGGACTGTGTCTGTGCTACAATATCCACAGTTAACGTCTATCTTCAGGAGTTCTCGGAACCGGGGAGATGCAAAACTTTTTTGATGTGTGTATATGCAGGTGAACAGTCTGATTCGGTCTTTCTAGTTTTCCGAGTGGCTTTCGCAACTCAACCACATTGCCAACTGGTAAACAAAACACGATTACACCCATTATTTCTTCACAGATATGCAATTGGAGCCAGAAATTTATGACTTTGTACGCGACACTGTGTAGCACATGGGGCCGTTCAAATGAATGACCGTTAATACTCTAGTCATAAGTAACGATTCATCAGATGGGGTTCAGCAGCAATGTCACATTGTCCGTTGACGACGTTGCTGTCTGCTGGAAAGTATTGTTGTTGCCTGATCAAAAATGGTTCAAGTGGCTCTGAGCACTATGGGACTCAATTGCTGAGGTCATTAGTCCCCTAGAACTTAGAACTAGTTAAACCTAACTAACCTAAGAATATCACAAACATCCATGCCCGAGGCAGGATTCGAACCTTCGACCGTAGCGGTCTTGCGGTTCCAGACTGCAGCGCCTTTAACCGCACGGCCACTTCGGCCGGCTGTTGCCTGATCATAATGAGATGAAAACTGGGTGAAAATTCCACTCGATATAATTATTGGTGGCTCCCTCTCAATCTGATTCAGTACAAGATAATTCTTAAATCACAGACAAAGGACCTGACCGTGCCTGATTACAATATTGATGGGAGGTTTCTGGAGTCCGTCACCTAATTTAAAGAAAATGGTTCAAATGGCTCTGAGCACTATGGGACTTAACATCTGTGGTCATCAGTCCCCTAGAACTTAGAACTACTTAAACCTAACTAACCTAAGGACATCACACACATCCATGCCCGAGGCAGGATTCGAACCTGCGACCGTAGCAGTCGCACGGTTCCTGACTGAGCGCCTAGAACCGCTAGACCACCGCGGCCGGCTACCTAATTTAAAGACGTAGGGGCAATATAAAGAAGCGATGTGAAATGGGATGAACACGTAGAAACAACAGCGGAGGAATGAATAATGTTGCACAGCCGAATACTAATTAAGCAAGGGATAAAATTTCTTTCGAAACCGACTTGGACGATGCTAAATGGAGCATGCTCATTGAGTACAGAACGATGGCGTAACCAATGCCAACACTCGGAAGAGCCAAAAGACAAACAAGCATGGAGCTCATTGCTTCAGACTGCGAGAGAGAACGTCAGGAACAGCTGACTGTGCGCTTACAACAGTGCAGAGCAGACACAATGTTGTTCTGCCAGCACGGTCACATGTAGTAACTACACCAAGGAACGACGCAAGAACACTTTCAGCCATGCCTGGCGGAGTGACACGCCAGTCTCCGGACCGTGCTATTACGAGGCTGCGCACGGCAGACTGGAGGCTGTGGAGGCTGCGGCGCTGACCTCAGACTACGCCATGGGCTGCGCCAGCGGATTCCTCGCGGGGCGCTGACGCGCTGCCCTGCCCCTCTGTGCAATGCAGGTACACCACGACTGCTAGTAGGCAGCACTGGAAAGAAGAGTGATTATCAAACTCTCGAAAGCAAATGACTGTCAATTGAATGATGTCTCATCAGCACCTTGCCGCACCACAGACTACTGCACCTCGACACTTCCGGTAGACTACACCTATGCAGGAGGCCGCATCTAGCGTGCTCGTACGGTATGCTTGGGGGGGGGGGGGGGGGGGGTTCTGGGCAGATGAAGAGCATCTGTGAACGAAATCACATACGATACTCAAGAGCGACCAATTTTTGCGTGTTGCTCTAGGCAAGAGGCCCCATGGCATACATCGAAAAAGAATTCAGAGACGTGGTGCTAGGAACATAGCTTGTCAGTATAGCCCATGCAGAAGTGTAATAGAAATGCTCAAGAAACTTAATAATGAATCCAGAATGAAATTTTCACTCTGCAGTGGAGTGTGCGCTGACATGAATCTTCCTGGCAGATTAAAACTGTGTGCTGGACCGAAACTCGAACTCGGGACCTTCGCCTTTCGTGGGCTAGTGCTATACAATCCTTTTTTTTTTTTTTTTTTTGCATTTTGTTCGTTGTCGATCGCTTTGTTTGGTCGTTGCGCACATTACATGACATCTGTTCAAGTTCGTTGTAGACCCTTTCACTCAGTTTTTTATTACAGAGGCCAACCAGCTCTCTGACCGAACAACCATCTGAGCTACCCAAGTATGACTAACGGCCAGTCCTCACAACTGTTCTACTGGCGGAAGTAGAGCTGTGAGGACGGGCTGTAAGTCGTGCTTGGGTAGCTCAGATACTGCCGGAATGATAGCTCAGCGTGTTCGGTCAGAGGGTTAGCCTACCCTCTATAACAAAAAGACTGAGGGAACGGATCAACGAAGAACCTAAACTTCTGTCATTGGAGATGAGATTAAAAAAAGGTGGTAGGGGTCTATGGTAGTGAAACATGGACTGTGGGAAAACCGGAACAGAAGAGAATCGAAGCATTTGAGATGTGGTGCTATAGGCGAATGTTGAAAATTAGTTGAACTGATAAGGTAAGGAATGAGGAGGTTCTACGCAGAATCGGAGACGAAAGGAATATGTGGAAAACACTGATAAGGAGAAGGGCCAGGATGATATAACATCTGCTAAGACATGAGGGAATGACTTCCATGGTACTAGAGGGAGCTGTACAGGGCAAAAACTGTAGAGGAAGACAGATTGGAATACGTCAAGCAAATAATTGAGGACGTAGGTTGCAAGTGCTACTCTGAGATGAAGAGGTTAGCACAGGAAAGGAATTCGTGGCGGGCCGCATCAAACTAGTCAGTAGACTGATGACCAAAAAAAAAAAAAAGGGGGGGTCTAGAGCACTTGCCCGCGAATGGCAAAGGTCCCGAGTTCGAGTCTCGGTCCGGCACACAGCTTTAATCTGCCAGGTGAACCAGAACTCCACTGACAAACTTTTAGAAGTGTTAGCACGGACTAAGACACCAAAAAAATGCCTAGTAAACATGGGCTCTAAAATTCGTTTCTTACGGCTGAAAGGTGAGTGTATATTATTTTATGGAACATGGAAGATGTTATTATTACAAAAGAAATATTATCCTTATGCGCTGAATGAGATGGATATACGATTTTAAGAAGACTGGGATTTAAGATGGCGGAAGAACAATTTTTACTTTACTGCAGCAGCACTTAAGTTAGGCATTCTCGGTTCAGCACAGATATCAGACCAGTAGTTTATTGCTATTTTGATAAGTTTTGTAACAGTCATTGTCAATGAATTTGAAAAGAAAGAATTTAATAATTAGTATGAGGACTTAAGCGTTAGAATAAATTTTCATGTTGAGTCACATTTTTGTACATTGTTCAAAAAGTGTCTCCGCAGTGCCGTATGACTGTTACCGCGCGTGCCGTATGCTGCAGTGAATATACCGAAATGAAACTCAGTGAAATGCAGGTTATTAATTTATTGTATATTCATTTTTACTTACAAATTTTCACATTAAATGTTGAAAGTGTCCCCCCTGTTGTTGAATACACAATTCAATTCGTCTAATCATGTTTCCAAACTGCAGTATCCACAACTCGAGCATGGATGTGTGTGATTCCTTAGGTTAGTTAGGTTTAAATAGTTCTAAGTCTAGGGGACTGATAACCTCAGATTTAAATAAAGCTACATGCAAATGGTTCATTAAATAAATGTTCATTAAATAAAAACAAAAGTATGACAAAATAAGAGTTACTGATACCGTGTTCATTTGCTGTGTAAATGCGGAGAATACGATATTCTGGCAAACGTTTGCGTAATAAAAAAGATAGAAAAACGTAATAAATAAGAAGTAAAATAGCTACAGAAACGTAGCTTTCAGAGGCGATAGCTATCGTGCAATGCTATTACCGGAGGTAACGTTTGTTGAAACCGCATGAAGCGATTAAAAATTGTTATTTCAGAGAGTCTTTGTGTTAATGATTATTCGCTATGAGATAATCACTTCTGGGATGCGCAAACCAGTGACAGGAAGGTAACATCGTGGACTGTGTAACGAGGTGTGGTTCCGACCAGGGCGTGGAAGTTCACAGCCCGTCGCTAGAGGGCACGCATACATGTCACAGGACTACAGAGAGCTACCAGCAGCGTGCATCAATCGTTCAACGCTGCAAGTCGCATTGCAAATGGAGGCGTCAAAAGAAGACCAAAGACGTGTTGTTCGTTTTCGGGCAGCAGAAGGAGTGGGAGTAACGGACATTCATTTACGAATGTCGCAAGTGTACGGCGAACACTGCATGTCACTTGCAAGGATCAAGGCGTGCCACAATCGCTTCAGGGAAGGAAGGGTGTCGTTAGCCGATGATGCACCGTCTGGAGCACCACACTTCATTGCCGAAGACATCGCTTAGCTGGTGGATGCACTCATTACCAAGGACCGCCGAGTGACAGTGAAAGCCATAGTCGCCATAGGTGGATTGAGCCGCGGAAGTGTTCACACCGTCATGAAAGAACGACTGCACATGGGCAGAGTGTGTGTCCAATGGGTTCCCCATTGTTTTCAACCACACCAGGAAGCATGTCGAATAACCAACTGTCTTGCGCATCTGCAGCACTATGCTTGGTAAGGGAACGCGTTCCTGGCACGAGTGGTGGCTGGATATGAGTCATGGTGTTATCACTTCCAACTAGAATCAAAGCAACAAAGTCTCTAGAGGAAGCATCCAGGGTAATCACCACCAAAAAACGCCAAGGCCATCCACACGAGTGCATGAATGGTTATGTTGACGTTCTGAGCTGGCCGGTGTGAGCGAGCGGTTCTAGGCGCTTCAGTCTGGAATCCTGCCTGGGGCATGGATGTGTGTGATGTCCTTAGGTTAGTTAGGTTTAAGTAGTTCTAAGTTCTAGCGGACTGATGACCTCAGATGTTAAGTCCCATAGTGCTCAGAGCAATTTGAACCATTTGACGTTCATGCAGCACAGGACAACAGTGAATCCCCAGCGTTACTCGCAAACCTTGATCACCCTTCGCCAAGCGATCAGATGAAAACGACCAGGCAATCTCACATATGGGATCATTCTGCTCCACGACAGTGCAAAGCCTCATACGGCCAACGCAGTTGCGGCACTTTCAAATGGGAGGTTCTCGGACATCCTCCATACAGTCCAGACCTGTGATTACGCCATTCATTCATTCACTCATTTCCGTGTCTGGTCAGCATTTCCAGAAGGTAGCAAGTCGGATGGCCTTGTTGTTTCCCTCGATCAGGTCATGTGTTTTGCAGGGTTGGTCAAGTTGAGGACAAATGAGCAGGTGGGTTGGGTCTTGTGTTGTTCCGCACTCGCAGGATGTATCTCCATCAGCTGGAAGAATGCCCCATTTTCGCTTGTTGGTCTTGCAAAGAGGAACGCTCACCCTAAAACGATTGAGCGATCTCCAAATAGGGTAGGGGAAGTCATTTCCTGGAGCTAGCTCTTCCTTTACAGAGATATCAGGTGATAGCTTATTCTTCCACGCCAGTTTTGGTACCCTTAAAAAGGCTATGAGTGGCAAACAATTCACCTCGGACGACGACGTCCAGCTGTACATGTGGAACTGGTTAACATCGCAGCCCCGGGAATTTTATGAGACAGCCATTCACCGCCTTGTGTCGCTGTGGGACAAGTGTCTCAACAGCCAGGATCAATACTTCTAACGTACAGGTGCTGGTTTCTGTAATTGTGCCTCCGGCTCGTTTATTTTTGAATGCCCCTTATATTATGACATAGCGCTGCCTCGTTGACCTCCAGCTTTTCTTTACAAGCTGATCTAACTTACACTTCAACTGCTGTTCTTACTTTTCTCTTTCGGAATTTGCCGAATATATTTTTAGTCCTGATTGTACACTGTTGAAGCCTCCGCAGCATCATTCGGATGCATGGTCCTATATAATGCTCGAGTTTTATTGAGTGTGACACCTTGTGATTTAGTGAAATGACGACTTACTGTAGTAACAACTATATGGCACTCCGTCACTGGAGATTTTATGCGCTACTATTATGTAGGTTACCCTGTACGCAGTGTTGCACTATCTGCATCCCTAGCCTTGCATTCTTAATACGACGTACTCTGTACATTTCCATAATGTTTTACGTGTAGTGTGTCGGTTTGGCTCCTTTTGTGGTTCTATTAATTTTATTTCTCGACAATTGCACCTTTTTATTGTTTCTATTTCTTGACATCTGCATATCACGTTTCATGCCTTGCTTTTATTGTTTGCTCTGTCCTAGGCCTGTCTTAGCTACTGTTGTGCATAAGTAAGATGGTATTAGCGGCATTAGTAGCGGATGGCGTTTGCGAGGAAACGTAGGGTTGCGGCCGCGTTGTTAGCTATGATTTTGTCGGTGCTCCTCCCGCCCACGGTACTAGTTCCGATGGCTGCCACTCTCTGACGTATATGTGTATACAGGAGTGTCACTGTGGATCGCGCGGCAGTCTTTGGCGACTCTTGCTGGGCTTGCACGATATGCGGCGGGCTGGGCAGTAATATGATAAGCTACTTTTGTGGGTCTCAAATTGGCATTCTACGGCTTTTGTGCCCTCATTTTAATTTCTTAGGCCCATGCCACACGTCTAGTCGTTCGCAGTTGGTTCATAGGTTACATTAGGCTGACAATGTGTGCTGAATTGCTGTTACATTCATGTTTTTTTCCGTTAGTGTCCGTTTACTCGGTGCGGTTTGATTGAATATTGAATCAGAGAATCTTTTCATGCCTCACCCGCACAGGATCTAATGTGCTACTTGATAAATTAGCTGGGTTCTTTCATGACTGGTACGACTGTCTCATATGCAATCAAGGTATAACCTGCCGTTCACGTTTGTATGGGGCATTTTGATGTTAAGCATTTTCATGAAGAAGCCCTCTACGTTTCCTTTCTTCTGTTTTTTAGAGCGCCTGCAGATGGGATTTACATCCTGAAACCCTGGTCGTGTGTACGATTTTATCCAAATAAAGGATCCGTCAAGTACGGCTAGGAGGGTATTTATTCGCCATCAAAAATTTTAGCAACAATTGTGGATGTCCTGCAAAGAGTATACTATACAAGGTATGTTGTGTGTCTTTTATTCTATGTAACATGTTATCCCATTGATGTTGATTCAGCGTCTTTGCGGTACTCGAATTTCTCGTCGTTTCCTCTTGTCGGTACTTGTAAATCATAAATTGAAGTAAATTTTTAAAATCTTACAAGTCCTATCAAACGTTTGAAAATTACGAAATATTCGGCACACTTAAAATTCCTGTTATTAATTGCATAATCTGACGATATTTATTACGTTTATTTATGGATGCATTTATAAAATAATGATATAAATTGGTGGAGATTCACTTGTCGAGAAAATCTGTAAACTCTTTGGAATATTGTTAGTACCGCAGAATAGATTGGTAGTACGTATGCCTCTGATGTGATTGGACGTGTTTTTATGTTTGGTAATAACAATGCAGTTTTCGATTTTGAAGTGGATATAGAAAAATGTGAAAGAATAAAAATTATAGGAACGGAAATTACTCCTCAGGCAATTCTTCCAAAAATTATTACGTCAATTGGAATCATGAGATATATCCAAATTTCAGCTTCAAGAATCAGCCCCTAGACGTGAAAACTGGAGCCAACTATGAGAAAAGAAGATAAGTAAAAAAGTTTATTGTAAATCTTACTCCTCTTGAAGCTTATCAAGAGTATTTTATGAAGTCAGTGACAATCAGCAAATGATTCAAATGGCTAGGGAGTACTATGGGACTTAACTTCTGAGGTCATTAGTCCTCTAGACTTAGAACTACTTAAACCTTACTAACCTAAGGACATCACACACATCCATGCCCGAGGCAGGATCCGAACCTGCATCCGTAGCAGCAGCGCGGTTCCAGACTGAAGCGCCTAGAACCGTTCGGCCACAGCGGCCGGCGACAATCAACAAATGAGGGAGGGGTGGATTACAATCTACACTACTGAATGATGAAACCATTTTAAAGACCAACATAGTTTGTCAATTATATTATGCAAGGTGCTTTCATTACACCATGTGTGACATTACTGGACAGTTTCGGCCAGTGACCATTTTCACAAATATTGCGTGGGTCATGCGTGATAAATATGACGTAAGCATTACTTCTGAAAATGGCCACGTGCCGAAACTGGCCAGTAAAGGCCTACATATACATGGCGCAATAAAGATATCTTGCGTAATAGAAGTGACTTCCTACTTCGGTTTTTAAAATGGTTTCATCATTCAGGCGTCACGTCGAGGCTGTAGACCCACACGTGAAGAAATTAACAACTACACTACTTACACTGCGAAGTAACGACACCACCATTTTGAAAACAAACGTGGCTGCCGTTCTACACTCACGAGAGTAAGTTCTCCCAACTTTTAGGACTATACGTGGCTACTCGAGTAATACGACTGCTCCTTTCCAATTCCAGGTATGTACCACGCTTGAATAAAAGTGCAAAAATTTGTGGTGAATCTAACACATCAAAATCGGCAGTGTAGAATATTTTGCAACTGCTTGACTCGGCAAATCCATTGGCGTTCTCTTATACGGAGAAAATATTAAACTTGCAAGAACGTTATTGTGTTTCACGTACGTCGGTGCAGGTGTGGGCAATCTCCCAGTAGCGTTACACGCAAAGCTGTCTGCCATTGTCCCGACAGCAGTGCGAATGGATCACAATAAGAGACGGCAGTACAAAACGTACCAAGCGCCGTATCTTAGCTAACAGCAAGCTTTACAGCCAGTAGTTAGAGCCAGTGGAACAGAACAGACTTCGTTCACATCTCGTCGCGGGTAATTGCTACCTCTATTGCCCCCGCGCTGCTGATAGAGAGGTCTTCTGCTGTTCTTTGTTACGCAACGATTCCCGCAATTATCTTCTGCAGAAGTTTCACATAATGCTATTGTACGAAACAAAACGCTTATAGGTGCTCGAACATCACTATTGCAGTTGGAATTTCAGCCTTCTGCTGTTAAGGACTCTATACAAAAGCGATTAACTGGCGGCATTGCAATGGTCACCGAAAGTGAGCAGTAATTGAATTAGGTACTTAATGACAAAGCGCGTGTGTAATCTGATTTCTATAATATTAATCTAAACAAACAGGAAATCTTTTAGCATAATGGTGTAGGCCTACATAAAACGAGCAATCGCTGTATATTTGTTAAATTTCAACAAGGGACTGTTAAAGAGATGGACGAATGCTGCTATACCTTAAGTGGAACAATAAAGAAGGAAGGTGCAAGAAAGACGTCATAAAAGGAGTGTCAAGGGCAAAAGGGAATTCTGTTCAAAGAAACAAAGGCTAACATCTGAAACAGTAATCCCTGAGAACAGAAGGAGATTAACGAAAAGCTGTTTTTCCCGTGTGTGTGTGTGTGTGTGTGTGTGTGTGTGTGTGTGTGTGTGTGTGTGTAAAATGCGGACAATGAAGAAGGCAAACTACTGAAGGTAAAATAAACTGGCAGAGTAAGAAATGTGACAGGTCAACGAGAAAAAAGGCTCTTAATAATGACCGTAATGAATCGAAGAGGTAGAAGTAAGGGGTTCCCTGGAAAAACGACTTCACGTCATTTTTTCGTTTCGTGCAGCAATTGCATCTGCATGTGTGCTCACAAATTATTATGGTTCTCCGATAGCCGCAACGCCTTTAGAAACATTTGACGGTCGTGTGCTGCTCAAAGTCGTTGTTCCACTGACCGCCGTACTCAGTAGAGAACTTCAACACCGCTTGCACCAGTGTTGCGTTTCCGCTACGCTGACACGTATCTGTCAGCGACAGGATGTCCGTACCGTGTAATTTACGTTTTCCAACGTCACATAGGAAGTAAATAGTGACTGTAAACAAAATGTGGGAAGTGACTTTGATAGTATATCCACTACAGTTTGTGGTTATGAGAACGCCCTAATTGGAAGGAAACGTAAAATTCAGAAATGAAAGTGGAAGAAAGAGCTCGTGAAGGAGCAGAGAAATTCAGGACAGTGTTATGTTTAGCCGAAAATGGGTAAGAAAGCCCGTTCTAAGAAATTTGCAATCAGTAAGGAACGCTGCGCAAAGGAATGCTGTCTAAAATACGCCCAACAGGTCAAGAACATATCCATGAACGAATCTGGGCTTTAGGTGACAAGAACACGTAAGATACAATAGTGTTAAGTTTAAGTGAAAAGAAAACACCATCTACAACATCTCATGCATCTAGGTCTGGTCGGAATCGTAGCTCCACCTATATACACCATCCAAAATGCAACAATAATAAGACAGTAGTCTGTAAATCCCTATTTCAAAGTATCTTGCAAGTTGCCGAAAGTCCTTTGAAAACAGTATTAACGGCGTTTGAACACTGCAAACTTTGGTACTACCTCCTTGTCACGACGGCGTTGTAAAAAAGCCAGATTGCTCAACAACTGAGACTGTTTCAGGCGCAGCTTCTCCAGGTGACGAACGCTGCGCGCTTTATCCTCCCCGTAGAGGAAACTAATATAGCTACGAAGTCTTTCGCGACGTATTTCTTGAACGCCGCGAAAGACTTCGTAGCCATAACAGTGTTAACGGCTTTGAGTGCTACTGCTCTTACTGTAGACGACAAAAGCGCCAGACCGCATAATATTGCAACAGAAATTTGGGACATGGTCCGCTCTCATTGGGACCAGTTTCCTTCCAAACCATCGCATTATTGTCAGGGCAGGTCCGAAAGGAAATATTTTGGCAACTCTGACCTTAGTGTTGCAAAATTATTCACATAAAAAAAATGGTGCAAATGGCTCTGAGCACTATGGGACTTACTTTCTGAGGTCATCAGTCCCGTAGAGCTTAGAACTACTTAAACCTAACTAACCTAAGGACATCACACACATCCATGCCCGAGGTAGGATTCGAACCTGCGACCGTAGCGGTCGCGCGGTTCCAGACTGTAGCGCCTAGAACCGCTCGGCCACCCTGGCCGGCTATTCACATCATGCAGAGATCATTTTCTCCATGAAACGAATGCGGTACTCCAGATGAAATATAAAATTTGTCGCAAGTTCTTTAGGGAGAATATACCGTATTCGTTTCCAAACCAAGAACTGATACCTGTGATTTCTGCTGGCAGCGTGAAGTCATATTGAGTATCAATGCGAAAGCTCTTCATAAAGACGAATATGAAGAACACAAACTAAAGGCTGCGGAGTATAATAAATTCAAGGACAAGTATTTGAGATCGGCCAAATTCAATAACAGTGCTCGAGTTTGATTACGCACAGAACCTGCCTCCGCCTAACTGAGCGTTACTGCGCAATTCTGTAAGAGGCTACTGAGGCTCTTTGTATTTAATGTTCACTGCCGCAATGACCCATCAATACATTTTATTGGTTTTTCGAATGTCCAGCAAAAAAGTATTCAAAATCTGTTTGATCCTTTCTATATGGCTTCATAAGTAGGAAACTCCAGGAGCCAAACAATATTAAGACTATTGCAGAATCAAACAACACAACCATACAACACGTACTTCCAGCTCGGGGACAATCATACAGCCAATGTGATCTATATGGAAAAATACTAAGGAATATTGAGAATACTGATAATGTGCTCCAATATATTTCCGTGCTTCAGGGCTACAGAAAGAATCCAGCACCTTTCGAGATGGTGAAAGTAGTGGACATTATTAAGGACTTGGTATCAGCTTTATTACCACACTACGTAACAAAACACAGAGAAGAGACCCTATTTGGAATACAAAAATACGTCATTTTGTTTTACAACGGAAACGCATTTTCCGTCTCGTCTACTTGTACAGGAATATTCAGTCCTTACCAAACAAAGAAACGAAGATGTACATCGTCATTGCGGAAGGAGGACATGGTGATGGTGAAGTCGTCTCATCCTGGGGTATGGATGCAAAGAAGAAAGATATCTTCGCACTTCTCAAGTTATTTCGAGACGACAACGCAGAAATGCATCTGCGACAGACTATGACTGCTCTGGATACGAAACAGACGGTAGTAGCCACGCATAGACTGTTGCAGATCGTTATTCAGGACGGTGTTGTGTCCTCTGTATGTCTGTAATCGAATAAATACATTTCTTTCATTTTGTGGATGATTATGCTAACACTGGGTTTTTAATGAGGATTATTATGTGTTACCTTCGTTGGTATATATAATGCTTTCAGTAACAACTGTACAGCGTACTGTTGCTTTGAAAACTAATTATGTTGGTCGAATAAAAATATATTTTGTTGCTTTACGGTCTGAGTACGCTACTTTTATATTTAACGTCTGTTTAATAGTCAAATATGGAAAATGTCGTTTTCTTGTTCGTGTTACACAGTGATCTACGGAAAAACAACTTACGTGTGGTATTTATGACGACTGCGATTCTACCCTGTCACTAAGTATAGCCAAAATACCCGAAAAGTACCGTGTTAACTAATGCAGTCAAAATCAAGTCGTATCTAAATAGACGTTTCTCCAAATTTTACTTCCCAACACAATATCTGACCGTGCATTTATCCCAGTTTAGCATAGAATAACCATATTAAATAAGATTTAATAACACTGACAAAAAATTTGCTTCTAACATCAATAAACAAAAGAATACCAAAGTTGAGTGATGAACCAACAATTTTACACGACTGTCATTCAAAATAATCACAACCCGTGTGGTTTGACAGCGACCCACCTTTGAATTACCCACTATAGAATGTTAGCACCAATAGCAAGCGAGCTTCACTGTCATTGGTCGACGTTTAGGAAATTTGTGGCGGTCGCCCTTGTCCAAGTAGCAAAACATTACAATACTTCTGGTAAATGTTACGGCACACGAATTTACACACATACCCTGCAAAAGTTATAAAAAAATATACATGCAGCGACAGCGGATTTAAAATGTAAAAAAATTGGAAATAATTAAAAGGGAAATGGCTACTGCTAAAGAAAGTCAACAATGTCTACATAGAACACACCACATCGTGGAGAACACTTTTATTCTAAAGAACACAAACGTTATGTGAATGTCAGTCAAAAGTAAAAGAAATTACAAATTAAAATTGTTTGCAATAATTTTTGAGTCTTTGAGAGGAGAGCGCTGCTTTGAAATCTTATCTTGTGTGTTGTACGATGGTCGCGATATCGACGGCAGCTGGTGGTGAAACGCTGAGATCTGCTCCCACGGTCGTGTGATTGCAGCTGATGATTTTTCCTCGTAATCGGGCGGGCGGTGGTATTCATTAAGCTGCAAGTCTGATTACAGTGGCGTTTTGCAGGTCACAGGCTGGTCGATGTAATTGTTGTTACAGATGTCCATATGTGCACAGTTTTAATGTTTCTGGCGCACACAATTTAAGTTTACTTATGTCACACACAAAACTTGCCGATCGCGAATTCTGTAGAAAATCAATTCCTATTATGAGTGCCGCGATCGCGAAAAACCGTTCTGGGCGGGAATGTACTCACACACAATAGACAGTTCGCATAAGTTCAGAACGACTGTTACTGACTATAGGCGTCCGGTAGTTCATCGAAACGCGAAAAAATACGTAAGTTCACGGTACTTGAGTGTACGAAAACACAGTCAAAATACAAGCACAGTTCAATTCACAGACACAAGCTACAATACCGTCCATTCTCGGTTGCATTGTCATAGTTACTTCGTCTCACGGCACAGTCTCAGTATTTACTTCGCCCAGTTTCTACACTCACTATTATCATATCACGTCAACTATATTCTACCAAACTTATTACAGTAAACGATAAACAAAAAAACAAAACAAAAAATTAAAGCTTTCCACAATCAATAAACTCTAAACATATTTATTTAGCGTATGGCATTTAGACACAATTGTTATTACAATCAATATGCAAAATTGTAATAATTTGGCATTAGATATTCTTACAGTTATTACAATAGTTATACAGAATTATACAAAATTATACAAAATTACACATAATACACATGTTACAGTAGTTATACAAAGTTATAGTAGTTTGGAAGTAATTACAAACAAACATCTAATGAGTTAATATATGCAATTGATTCTGGAGTCGCCATCAGGAAATCTTCTGGAGTCCCATCATAGGCTGTCCTGGGGCAGTCTTCTATTATGTGCTGGATAGTTTGATTTTCTCCACATTGACATAGCGGCGATTCTGTCACGCCCCACTGGTAGAGGGAATAGGCACATCTGCCATGTTTAGTTCTAATTCTGTTTAAAGTTGCCCAGGTTTTGCGTGATAAGTCAAATCCTGGAGGCTTCTGGGAGATACATGGAAGTTTGCTGATGTTCTTTAAGGACCATTCTTGGCGCCAGGCGCTGGTTATGTTGAATTCTTCCTCTGTTGCAGATGTGGCTATTGCGGTTCTGATGGGTGACCTTCTGGAGCGGAGGCGGCTTTGGGTGGCATCTTCAAAATTCTCATGGATGGGTAGATTCCGATTGCTCATTATCTTTTTGTACTCTCTTATAAGAGCGTTTGTGCGGCGTAGGTTAGGGGGTGGTATGTGGCTTAGTACTGGGAGCCATTCCACGGGTGTATTCTTTATTACACCAGCGATCATTCTCATTGTGTTATTGAGCTGTGCATCGATTCTATGGGTGTGGGGGCTGTTTAGCCATACCGGCGCACAATATTCGGCAGCTGAGAAGACGAGACTTAAGGCTGATGTCCGTAACGTAGTAGCTGCCGCTCCCCATGTCGTTCCACAGAGCTTCTGTATAATGTTATTCCTTGTTTTTAGTTTCTCTGCTGTTTTCATTAGGTGACCTTTGAAAGAAAGTGTTCTATCGAGGGTCACACCTAGGTACTTTGGGGTTTTATTGTGGGTAAGCCATGTGGTCTCGAATTTTATTCTGAGCTCCCTCTTAGCCGCTTTATTGTTTAGGTGAAAACATGATACTTCTGTTTTGTTGGCGTTAGGTTGCAGGTGCCATTTTCGGAAATATTCTCCCATCTTCTCCAAGTCAGCTGTTAGGGTCTCCTCTGCCCCTTCAAATGACAGACTTCTCGTTGCAAGGACCCAGTCATCGGCGTAGCCAAACTTCTTTGATCTTGTTTCCGGTATGTCTGCAATGTAGAGATTGAAGAGGAGTGGTGCAAGCACCGATCCTTGAGGTAGGCCATTTTTTAATTTCCTCGGTGAACTAATATCTGAACCCATGGTGACTTGGATCGTTCTGTCATTCAGCATGTTATTTAGTAGGCGAGCTGTTAGTTTACATGGGATTATGCGGAGGAACTTATAAATCACGCCTTCTCTCCAGACTGTGTCGTAGGCAGCTGACAGGTCTATGAATGCTGCAGAGGTTTTAAGCTTTCTTTGGAACCCAGCTTCAATGTACGTCGTGAGTGAGAGAACTTGATCGACACAGCTGCGGTTTGGTCTGAAACCTGCTTGTTCGATTGGTATAGCATTGAGTATTTTCTGGCAGATTCTATTGTAGATGAGCCTTTCTAACAATTTATATATTACTGACAGTAGTGCTATGGGCCTGTAGCTCTTCGGTGAGTTTGTTGGTTTCCCTGGTTTTAGGATGGCTATTATTTTCGATCTGGGGTGTAAAGCTAGCTCGCCTCCACGTGGTGCACCCCGGGTAACGCTAAATGAGCTAGCACATAATGGCAGTCAGACAAACCGTGAAAGGTTCTCCTGACTATGCAAGTAGACACAAAAAACGTCCTCCTAAGGATATGCCAACAAGGAAACTTGGACCTACGGTCCGAATCTGCCATCTCAACATAGAGAGCATAAGCTATTCTAAGTGCCAATACTTATCAAAACTACTGAAGAAAGACAACATTGATCTGATCGCCATTCAGGAAACACATTGTAGTACTGAAGTACAACTGCGGATAAGGGGCAAAATACCCGGATTTGAATTACTTGGTGCCACTTACCACCATACCCATGGTGTTGCAACCTACATCAGACATGATATAGAAAATGCCTCCCTTATCTCCACGTCGTCAGGTGATGGAATCCATAATGTCACAGTAAAAATTGGGAGCGTAACCGTTACAAATATTTATAAACCTCCAACCACTCCATGGCCAAGATCAGTAATTCAGGCTCAACCTCACCCAGCAATCTATCTGGGAGACTTCAATAGCCACCACGAACAGTGGAAATATAAGGAGTGTGATGCTAATGGTGAAACCTTGGTGAAATGGGCTGAAAATGAAAATCTTAACCTTATCTTTGATGCGAAAGACCGTTACACATTCAGATCAGCTGCCTGGGAGCAGGAATACAACCCGGATCTATGCTTCACCTCAACTGACGGAAATAACCAACCACTACCAGCTACCCGTAAAGTCCTGTGCGACTTTCCTCATAGCCAGCACCGACCAGTCATTATTGAAATTGGCAGCCAAATCCCACTGGTGACTTCCATGCCTTGCCCCAGATGGAATTTCAAGAACGCAAATTGGGAAAAGTACTCTCGAGACCTTGATAAATGTCTAGGATGGATACCACCTACCCATAAAAACTATAGAAGATTCATCGGAGAAGTAATAAGCACTGCCAAGAAGCACATCCCTAGGGGATACCGACGAGAGTATGTCCTAGGGTGGTCCAAAAACAGTGACGAGCTCTACCAGCGCTTCCTCAAGACGGGCGACAAAGAACTGGCCGATGACCTTCTCCACAGTCTTGATACTGCAAGACAACGTAAATGGACAGAAGCAATGGAGAGCCTGAATTTCCAGACTTCAAGCCGACAAGCATGGACCCTGTTAAGGAAATTAGGAAGTGGAGCACCTATTCAAAGACAGACAGCAAACGTCTCCCCAAACACCATGGCATCTCATATAGTGGCCACGTCCAGAGCCCCTAGTGACAGAGCACACACGATCAAGATAAAACGAGAACTCAGGAATCTGAGGAATAAGGCGACAGAAACTGAATACGCTCTCCCTTTCTCACTCGAAGAAATAGAAACAGCACTCAAAGAGGTCAAGCCAGGGAAAGCACCAGGATCGACAGCATTAACCCAGAACTCCTGATACACTGCGATAAATACACAAAACTCTGGCTGGCGAGATTCTTCACCGACATCATCCAAAGCGGTAATGTGCCTAGTGACCACTCTAAACATATTTATCTACTTACCGAAAAGAAATAATTTCCAGTTACATATTACATCTAGAAAACAACTTTTATCTCTATATTACAGGACAAACGATAAATGCGCTACAACATCAAAGATATATGAACAGACGGAAAAAAGGATAAAAAACGAGATAAATGTATATCTATCGCAAATAAGGATGTCTTCACATACTGTATTATCAATTCAAATCAGTATGTAAGTCCTACGTAGTATACTACCGCGTCATTTATTCTGCAACAACAATACGTAGTTTCAATCTGACTGAAATTTCGTCCATGTACGAGGGATTGAAGTGAATGAAAACATCACGTCAAATAGATGACGCTCTGTTTCTCGATTTCCATACATCGTAATTAAGTCGTTGCTCCAGTGAACGTTTCAATTACTGGATGAATGTTACAACGTGAGTCGCTGTTGAACGCACTGACTAAAGAGATGGTGAAAAGAAATAGTGACGAGGGCTGGTGTAGGGATGAGTGTGGTGGACAGATCGTTGATGATGCGGGATGCGGCAGTCATACAAAAGATTGCGGGAGAACTGCATCAAACTAACGTCAGAGTCGATACCCGAAACTGTATTCAAAACTGGCTAAGAAATACTCCACTACACTACATTGGTAGCAATGAAGAAGCACATTTAAGAGTACAAAGGTCTTTTGATTTCCTCCTAAAACAGGGTGTAACAGGCATGAGTACAGAGACTTCTGTTGGTGACTAAGGACGGCGTGGTGTATAACATAACATCAATAGCTACTACAAGTTGTATGTTTTGAGGTTGGTTGTACCTCCAGGAATGTGTGGCAAGACCAAGCCATTAATGCATATTTTACCTTAGGCAGAATGCCAGGTGTTGAAGTGTTGAAAAAATTGTTCAAGTGGCTCTCAGCACTATGAGACTTAATATCTGAGGTCATCAGTCCCCTAGACTTAGAACTACTTAAACCTAACTATCCTAAGAACATCACACACATCCATGCCCAAGGCAGGATTGAAACCTGCGACCGTAGCAGTCGCGCGGTTCCGGACTGAAGCGCCTAGAAGCGCTCGGCCACCGTGGCCGGCTGAAGTGTTGATTTGTCGACTCTATAGAGGGGTGGCATATACCGAAGGACACTGTCCCCTTAATGGTGCAGTTACATCTGTGCAGAAAATACCATGCCGAAAGATTTGTGATCTATTTCTGGGGAGAATATTCAGTGCGCGGAAAAAACAGCCAACACCCTGATGTGTTTACATATAGATGACGCTCTGTTTCTCGATTTCCATACATCGTAATTAAGTCGTTGCTCCAGTGAACGTTTCAAACTTGGGGTTTGGAAACGTATGAGGAGCAAAAATGAGGGCACGGTAACAATACATGAGAACCTTACAGACTTTCTGTGAAGGCATTTCAAGAATGTAAGAATGTACTGAGTCGACTGCAAAAACGTTGGACAAACCAAATAGAGATAAAATGGAATTGTTTCAATCACAGGAGCTTTTAAAAATGTCACAGTCTCTCACATCAGAGTAGAGCAATTTTCCCCTTTACCCCTTTAACTACTAACCCTGCGAAAAATCTCCAAAGAAAAAGTAGTAAAGAATAAGTATCACAAAACATTAAATTTTTTCACATGTGAAAAAAGAGCCACACATTTGTGGCGTACAATCGTCAGAAACAAATTTTGTAGTCCTGTATCTCTTAGTTGTGAGTAGTATTACGGTATATTGATAATTTTTACTTTTTGGACTGTCTGACTACAACTGAACGAAACACATATTTCGTGCCATACACGTTTCGCCTTTATTCTGTGCAAGGCATCTTCAGTGGCCTGGAATATGTACATATTTTTACTATTTAGTTTACATTTTAGGCAATATGCCTATACGTTACAAACAGTTCTGGTGGTTGGTTTTTGCTGTTATGTAGTAATATTTTGAATAGTACTTACAGGTTGCGTGGACGATTTTCTACATATTATGCTTCAAAATGGCTCTGAGCACTATGGGACTTAACATCTGAGGTCATCAGTCCTCTAGAACTTAGAACTACCTAAACCTAACTAACCTAAGGACATCACACACATCCATGCCCGAGGTATTACGCTTCTGTTCCATTTTTGGTGCCGTTCCTCTTCTTATAAATGGCACTTGCGGTTTTTTTCCCACATTTCACAGTCCTAGGAACTGAACACTTGTTTTGATGCAATGTTTTGGTTTGTGTTGCCGATTGTCGGATGTTATTACCGAAGATTGAATGTTATTGCCAACTTTCGAGTGTAATTTTTCAAGTACTGTGACATGTTTGTGTATGCATTGTGTGTGTGTGTGTGTGTGTGTGTGTGTGTGTGTGTGTTTGTTTGTGTGGTGTGTGTGAGTGTGTGTGCGTTTTGGTGCGATATAACTTTTTTGTGGCTTTGTGAGTGTATGTGTGTGTCCAGAAAGCGAAAGGGGGGGGGAGTGATTTTTTTTCTGCTTGTTTGAGAGGGCCGATTTTTAGCTAATCATTTCTTTCATTAAGTTTAGCAGGGAACTTGTGCTGATGTGTGTTTGTTCATTTATCACATGTTTGTTTTCAGCGATGGCTTTCTGAATGTGGAAGTTTTCTTGCACTTGTTTAAGATGTTTGTCATGGTTGCTTATTCTCATTGTTTTCATTTCTTGTTCCATGTTTGTAGGAAGGTGGTTATGGTGTTTTAAATGTTCTGCAAATGTGGAATGGTTTGTTTCGAACTTCAAACACCTAATATGTTCTTTGTTTCGTGTTTTAAAATTCCTGCACGTCATGCCTATGCATACTGCATCACAACTTTGTCATTCAAGTTTATATATTCCTGATCGCTGGAATTTAGCTCTCTTGGTAGCTGGTTGGCTTAGGTGTGACTGGAGGGTTTGCCCAGTCTTATATGCTATTTGGAAGCTCTGTCTCTTTAGGATGTTTGCAACTCTGTGTGTTAATTTATATGAGTAAGTCATAGCGTACCATCTGGTTCTTTTTTGTGTGTTGTCATTGTGTGTGTTTGTAAATTTGCAGCTTGTAATTTTTCTTGTATTCTGGAAGTGAATGTAAAAGATGTGGGGAAGCCCCGCAGCTACAGAAGTAGTTCGGTGTAGTGGAAAAGGTGTCGTTGGCGCGCAAGTGGCAACTCGTCCTTTCTGACAGGTGAGTCTGGGCTGAGCATCCTGTGGTTAACACCTCGCTAGCAGTAGCGGATCATTGTGGCTCATAATATTGGGGTTTTGAGGCCAGAAGAGTTTAAGAGCAGTATTTATGGGCCTCAGATGCTGCATTTGGTGATGCTATTATCATGGCATGGTTTTTGGCCCTATAATAATATAATTTCGGCGCCATGGAGATATGTAACAGGGCGAGACACACAGTATTGCTATGATTACACCGCTGCCAGGTTAATGGCCACTGTAAAATGCCCCACCAGTGCCACCAGCCTTCGACTAAATTGTTTGTATTTGGCACTCTGTAAATGGACTGGGTATTTGTGAAATCTGGATGATTTTAATAAAAGTCGTGGTGCTGCTAAAACCTCTATCTTACACCCGTGATTATCCCAAATCACAAACCTGGAGAGGAATCCTATCCTAGTGAATTTAATTCTCAGTGTCCTAATTTATTATGAGAAAGTGGTTGAACTCGAATTTAATGTTGTATTGTCAGTTGCACAGCCAACTGTATGTTTGATTAGGTCAAAAGACTGCCCATGAAAGCACATTCGTTATTTAAAGAGTTATTGTTTATTGTGCTTTACTTAATTAATAATTATTATTTATTTATTGTGTTATATGTTCTAATGCAAATTGGTTAACGCCCAAGGATAGAGACCCTGTAATAAGCAATGAAGTTATAGATTATGATCATTATCAGACCCCCTGATTTAAATTCAGAATCATTTCAAGGTTTTCGCTGTTCAGTATTGCTGTTAGTTTCATGTGTGTTGGTAAGTGGTTATATAAACTGTTGCACCTAGTTCATTTAAGGTACGTGTTGTTGAGAGGTACATGTTGCTGTTTACTATCTCATTGGCCATTTGTTTACCTGACGTAATAGTTAGTAGCACATTTATCTGCAAGGTTAGGTTATTGCTTTGGAATAGCGCTCGCTCGCGTGGCAGTACAACACCGTAACCACTTAACGACAACGCCATTTGTCTTCGCACCTGCTCTAGATCGCAATTCTTACCCTGGACCGTTCACTGTTTCTATTTTGCTCTTTTCCACAGTCCAGTACACCTTACTCCTGTTTTTATGCTTGATCAGTGTTCAGTTTGTGACGGGCTGTCCGCTGGGGCCTCTTACTACGTAGCAGTGTGTAAACAGGTAAACAGGGTGTTTCCACACGTAAGGTGATTTACGGGAGCGGTGGTGGGGGAATGCACGTGTAAGTGCTGCATGGCTTTGGAAACCCGGCTTAATGTTTGATGTGAGGACTACGCGATACCTAGACTACTTCAGAGGCTGTGGGAACTCTGAGGATATCTGTGAACACCAGACGGATGTTGATTTATAAGTGCAAATTGTTGCTTTCCCTTTGTGAAGTGACATCTGTGGTTTCCGAACGACCTGGACATTTGGACGGCAGTGGAGAGCGGTAAGGGGTCACGAATGACCAATGGGAACTTGGTTTCCTGCGTTTTGGTGAGAGAGCCAGTTAAAAGAGTGAGAAGGCGGAAAGTGTGAGCGAGTGCTTGGCCTGAGCATGGAGAGGGCGATGGTGGCGGGGGGTGAGTTTAGCGCGCTCTGTCGGCGTGGTTTACGGTCTATTCCGTAGAAGACTGGAGGACACGCAGTTGGTTGATTTGAACAAGTAGTTGGTTGATTTGATGGAGAGGACCAAGCAGCGAGGTCATCGATTCCTTCGGATTAGGATGGATGGGGGAGGAAGTCGGCCGTGCTCTTTGAAAGGAACCGTCCTGGCATTCGCCTGAAGCGATTTAGGAAAATCACAGAAAACCTAAATCATGATGTCCGGACGCGGATTTGAACCGTCGTCCTCCCGAACGCGAGTACAGAGTGCTAACCAGTGTCCCACCTCGCTAGGTGAGGATACACAGTTTCCGGTTACAGCAATGCGTTAAGGTATGGAGACGTAAATTGACTGAGATTCAAAAACACTATGACTTTTAATTTATGTTGACGCGTCCCTCGTTAATAGATAGCTTTAGGCCTTTCGATGTTTCTCGGTATTTTGTACTGTCGTTCCTTCTCAGTGAGTCCCGTAATCTTTGTGCGTCGTTGATACAAGTCCACGGGACAGGACTTGGTCTAATTCTGTTTGTAACTGTCAGTCATCCGCCGTTGTTATCGCTGTAGCTCACCGTCGTATGAACGAATGCTGGGTCTTCGGGACGTTCAGAGGTGCCTGTGATTCCTGTAGTAAGACAGCCGATCCGATTAATTTCAATTATGGACATTGATGTATTCAGAAAGAGGCAGCTGAACATGAACTATTTTTATTTAGGTGGCTAAATAAATGGGTGAAATATCATAATACAAGTAAATCACACAGATTGAACAATATTAACGACACTGAAAGGCAATATCTGATCGGAAGTACCCGCACCGCTATTAATGCGGAACTGGCTACTAACTCGTTGTCACGACAGGCGAGACGCGGACCTGCCAGTAAAAATGGAGGCTGGGAATACTGTGTTTTCAGCAGAGAACGGAAACAGCAGAAAGCGTCAGCCAGAAAAGCACAGTGACTTCGAACGTGGACTAGTCAGCGGATGTCGCCTGAGTAACAAATCCATCGTGGACATTTCAACGCTTCTACAGCTGCCCAAGTCGACTGTTGGAGAAGGGCAGGGACTTCCGAAGAGTGACCAGCAGTCCACCTAGCAAAATGACTGTACGCCTGGAGTTAAAATGAATGTAGTAAAATCGTCAAGCAGCTTCTCAGAAGCCGTACATTTCTGTATTTAGTCACCTAAATAAAAAGAGTTCATGTTCAGCTGCCTCTTTCTGTTTACATCAATATCTGTAATAGAAATTAATTGGACCGGCTGCCTTACTAAAAAATATTCGGTACAAAGCTACACTTGAGGCCGTGACGCCACTGAATAGTGGGTATGTGAAAACAACGATTAATATTAGATACTGACTCTAATTAGTCCTCTGTGAGATTATAAAGTTGACCTTTTAATCAAATACGCAATACACCATTTTGCCAGGAACACACATTTTTAGAGACCATTTATTCAGCGATGTTCATAACGAAGATCAAGGAGAAAACATAAACTACCATACATATAACGCATCAGAGAGTAAAATATGAATGTTCCCAACACCCCCACAAGTTCTCGAGATGTCAATTCGTGAACTCTGGAAGTCCCACAGCTTGACAGCACCACTGATGTTTACCTTTAGGCAGTGCCTTTGTCAAAAAATCAGCTTGCTGCTTATCGGTATTTACAGGTTTCACACTGAATTTTCCTGTTTTAATTAAATCACAAATATAGTGATGCCTCACGTCAATGAGTTTTGTTCGAGCGTGCTGCACACCATTGTGACTCAGTGCAATGGCACCTCTATTATCACAGCATAGACTTACTGGTTTTTCACTATGCGTAACACACAATTCACGAAGCAATCCTTGAAGGTATACCGCTTCTTGCGCTGCTGCTGATAGAGACATATACTCAGCTTCTGTAGTTGATAAAGCGACGGTTTGTTGTAGTTTTGAAGTCCAGGAAACTGCTGTCCCAGCTAACTTGAAGATATAACCGGTCGTTGACAGCCGCTGATGGAGGTCTGATGCATAATCAGTATCACAGAAACCTTCAATTTCAGTTGTTCCACTTTTTCGGAAAGTTAGTCCTACATTGACTGTGCCTTTAATGTGTCGTATAATTCGTTTGACCGCTTCCCAGTGGATTTTCCGATAATAAGAACTGAATCTGCTTAGAACCCCCACAGCATATACAATGCCCGGTCTTGTGCTTTTAGCTAAATACAGTAGTGATCCTACGGCTTGCTGATAAGGAATGCGATGTAACACAAGGTTTTCCTCATTTGTCAATTTATTTTCACATTTTTGCAACTTTGAACCAGGTTCAAATGGATATGCAATCGGATTACAATGTTCCATAGCAAATTTCTTGAGTATGTTTGCTGCATATTTGCTTTGATCAATACTAATCGTCCCTTGTTTCCTGTTTCGTTTTATTCTCATGCCAAGACAGAACTAAGTTCACCAAGATCTCTTACCTTAAACTGATTCATTAACCCTTTCTTCAATTCTTTCTTCCACCTATTATTTCTATTAGAGAAACCAGTCAACTTTTCAAAATTAAACAGTGATTGTCCACCCAAAGCTATCTTGAATACGTTCAGATAGTGAAATAAATAAATCTTGAAAGTTTCTCTGTAAAAAAATTCGATAGCAACACGTTGAACACACGCGAAAATCATGTAACCTTGATTTATCAGTTTATTTCTTTGGTATGGAAAGTTCGCTAATCTCTCCTGGGCCCATAACCTATTAGATATTGACTCTAATTAGTCCTCTGTGAGGTTATAAAGTTGACCTTTTAATCAAATGCGCAATACACCATATTGCCAGGAACACACACTTTTAGAGACCATTTATTCAGCGATGTATATAATGAAGATCAAGGAGAAAACATAAACTACCATACATATAACACATCAAAGTGTAAAATATGAATGTTCCCAACAATTAATCACGCTATACCCTGCGGAATTACGATGGAAGCGTTTGTGTTTGGTGAGTGCTTGGAAAACGGTACTTATCATCGTGCCATCAATGAAGTACGGAGGAGGTGGGGTTATTGTAAGGAGGTGTTTCTCGTGCTGAGGGCATGGTCCCCTTATTACGCCCAAGAAAACGCTAAATGTAACAGCAAATGAACAAATTTTACAGCAATATCTACTGCATACAGTAGAGGAACAGTTTCGAGATGACGATAATATCAGCACGACAATGCCCCCTATCAAAAACCAGTATCTTTGAGGTAAAGTTAATGGACGATGGCATTCCTGAAATGGACTGCCATTCCTCCACAGACATTCAGGAACCTCATTCAAAATGTCCCCAGAAGAGTTATAGCAGTTATAAAGGCAAATGGAGGACACAACTCATATTAATGTCCACGAATGGCTTTCCGGATACTTTTGAGTGGATAGTGCAGGTGGGAAAAGAGGTCTCTGGATTTGACCGCATCATTCAGGCATTGTTCGGGCAACTGAATAACGGAAGTCACGTGTATTAAAAAGCATAAGATAAGGAGGCGAGCGAGACGGAGGGATCGTCAAGTAATGATACGACGGCTGTTGGACATTTGACGTTGACTGGATGATCTCGTAGATGGATGACGCTCATACATACAATATACCATCGTTAAATCAATACGTTATCGCGACTTACGAGTAATAATACGACCAAAGTGACTGTTCACCAGAACTCTTGTTCGTAAGCTTCTGGGGCGTCTGCATTCATAAATACTTCTACCAACCTGTAGTCTAAACTGCTGGTTCATGTGACCTGTTGACTGACTATACCGTTGCAGAAGCGTCTGTTGTCCCTCCACAGTCCAGCAGTAAAGTGAGAGTGTCTGTTTTCCCTGAGTAATTGTATAACACTTGAAAAATGACCACAGTGGTACGACTTTTTGTGACCAGCCCAAATTGGTCTTATTTATTGCCAGTGGCGGTACTAAAACTTTTGCGCCCCTAGGCACACCATATTATATGCGCCCCCCTCCTCCCCCTCCCAAAAAAAAAACATGTTTTAAATAATAACTATTACCCGATCACTTCACAATTGCCGTTTTGGGTGGGAGTGCTGTGAGATGTTTCCGTACTCTGCTACTCGTTGTTCTGAAGGACACGTCAGCGGTCTAGTCGCACTCAATCAAAATGTAATATGGTTCCTGAACTATAGTTGGTGTACGGCAGTGGATAAAACAAACTTAAAACTGCATTGTGTTAACACATTCTTCTGTCGAAAGACAACAGAAACGAACAAAAGGAAAATAACTTTTCTTTTATGGCCTAAGAAATTCAGCAGAGCGTGTAGGACACAACAGATTTTTGTTGTACATTCACTTTTAATATGTTCTTTTACACGAAACCGTTGAAAATGAAAATAAAAAAGTTGTGTTGCGGTCTAAAAATTGAAGCGAACGTGTCGTACATTAGAAATTAATACGTACTTTTACAGAGATGCGTTCAAAATTAAAATTAAATTGTCGTTTTACGATCTAATAACTTGAATGAATGTGTAGCAGATAAAAAAACACGTTCCGATATTAATACGTGAATCTATAGGAAAGCGTAAGAAATGAAAATGAAGTAGAGATTTCGGTGCACGAACTAATAACTAAATTCAGACGGACAAACACAGAACTGGATTTGCTATTACATAATTTTACATACTGGTGTGGAAAAATCAAATTTGTTTTATAGTCTAATAGTTAACGTGTAGCTAGATGCTGCATAATAAGTGCACACGATACCTTTAATCCATGTAAGAGCTGAACAGTTTTGTATTGCAACTACTGCTCTCACCATAGCTCTTTCGAACGGTATTAGCAAAGCTTTTATGCATTTATCGACTGAACTGAACTATGTTATTTATTAACACTTTCTCATCCGAGCGTATGAATAAATAAACAAACTCACCAGTCAGCAAAGTTTGCGTCTGGGGTTGACGGCAGAAAACTCGTTGATAATATCTTCATAGTTCAGACGGCTATCAGTTAGGAGGTCGGCTTCGATGTGAAGAATGGACAAGGCGTTCAATTTCTCCTCAGACACCGCACAACGTGGGTACGATTTCAGTCTTTTAAGAGCCGACAACGAGCGTTTTGCTGAACAATTTGTGTCATACATAGAAATATTCTAAGAGCAACGTCAACATCCGGAAACACGGACTGTAACCTCTCTTTTCGTAAAAATTTACTCATTTCGACTGGTATATCACTGACCTCAGAAGATTTCAAAAGTTCCTCGAAATGTACACCTTCACTAGGGAAGGAAGGCTCTAAATCTGTGTCATATGACGGTTGTGGTTTTGCTGCACATTCAGCAATATCGTCAGGTGAACTGTTCTTAAGGTTATTGAAAACTGTGAAGGAGTTCAACAGTGACCTAAAGCTTTCCTTCCTCCTCACTAATTCGGCGTACAATTTGTCGAGTACTAGGAGAAATGTTTCTACTCTAAATTTTTCCCTTCCAGTCAGAAAAACTTCTTCAGAGTCCGCTTCTTCGTCATCATGAAGTTTGCGTTTTCGTAATATTGTGTAGGTGCATTCATAGTCTATATCAGTCACAATCTCCAGGGATTTATTTTCATAATAGTCGAACATGCCACGAATAGATGCAATAAATCCTACAAGTGATCCATATAATTCATACACTATTTTAGTATCAATGTTTACGTTTTGCAATTTCAGATTTACACTATTAAATCTCTGGAGTATGTCCTTCCAAACTGTCATCATAAATACTGTTTCTAGTCTGCTGAGCTGATTCAATAAAGCTGAAGCCTCATTTCGCACAATTGGTTTTTCAAACGTAAGCCTATTGTTAGCAATATGTGCGAGAGCATTGATAACGCCCTCCCAGTCTTCGTATAGAATTAAACACGCTTCCTCTCTTGCTGACCAACGTGTTTTTGATAAACTTTTTACCGTTTCGTTTCCTGGTTTCATGAAAGAAAGAAGTTTATCCAAGCGCTGTGTAGAAGCAGAGAAAAAACTATAAAGGTTTTGCACTACATTGAAAAATAAACATGCTTCCCCGACAATAGCTTGCAGCACTGGTGCCGACTAAATTCAAAGATTGTGCTTCACAAGGTACATTATGCGCTTTCGGATTTCATTCTTCAATGTGTGCTTGCAAACCAGTGTACAGTCCTGACATATTGCTTGCGTTGTCATATGACTGGCCTCTACAGTCAGTAATATCAATAGAATTTGTAGACAGGACTTTTAGTATGGCGTCAGTTAAGTTTTCGGACTTGCGTCCCGGGTTTGGTAAAAGAGAAGGAAACGTACAACAGGTTCACCATTCTCGTTCACATATCTTACTATGAAAGATAATTGATGAATATATGAAACGTTCGCAGTAGAATCTACTATTATAGAGAAATATTTGGCCTGTTTTATTTCACTTATGATAATTCTTTTTATTCGTTCAGAAAGAAGCTCTATTATTTCATCACAGATTGTTGAAGAAAGATAACTTGTATGTCCCTGCCCTGGATTTCCATGCCGCTCAATGTGCTCTGCCAAAAAGGATCAAACTCGGCTATAAGTTCAACTGACATTATAAATTGACCATTATGTAATGAATGGAACAGTCCACGACTTGTTAGCTTCTTCACTACTGCAAACACCCTTTTCAAAACACTGCGCCAGTACATTTTTTCTGTCTCAACATATGACTCGAAATGGCTATCTATTGTTCCAAGTGACTCTTTTCTTGCTAAGAGTGATAACTCAGAATTTTTGTGTTCAAGTGAATTCTCATGATGAGATAAAATATTAGAAATATTTTTCCAATCTGCAAAACCATTAGTAGCATCGCGGCCTTACCTCCAAACAATTTACATGGTGCAAAATAAAAACAGCACCAGTGCTACATGAGTATACTTGAAAATCATGCAAAGTTGATTCACCAATTAAAATTTTATGGTAAAATACGTTTTTGTTCAAATATCTAGTTTTATCGCGTATTGATGTTCTTGAATTAGAAAAATCACCGTTACAATTTTGATTAATGCGACGTTATAAGAGAATGTCCATTGTTGATTCATTGATACAACATTCTGCAGTATCATCAGTAACGAGGTTATTTCTTTTTGTAATATCTGACTCGACACTTAGTTTTTCGTGAAACTCGAAATCAGGAACAATTTGATTTTATTCATTTTTAGCTTTTGTTTCGTTTGTATTTACTTCTTTTAGAATAGATGCAGTGCCACAAATATCATCCATACTACTGGAACTCGAAGTCGAACCAGCAACATTTTTTGTGAAAGATTTATCTACTCTGCCAAGCGTTTTTAGAACCTTGGCTTCTCCTTCTCGCATTCCCTTTGATAATTTCCGAAATGCCGCCATATTTAATTTTCCAAGTTTGCTTTTTTCACTGTTATTCATGTTAAGGCACTTACAAAATTGTCATCCAACAGTCAAAACAAAAGAAAAAAAATTGTAAAAGGAAAGAAAGAAGGACTGTATCCAGTTCCAGTCGTACTACACCGCACTGAGCACAAAGCTTTTAACTTTAAACACGGCACACGAGCACAAAGATTTTTCCTTCAAACACGGAGCGATGAAATGACCAACTCGGATTACTCCACGTAACTGTGCTCTGAAAGAACAACAATGCAGAATTATTTAATTTCATTGTCGCCTGTTTTTCTGTTGTCAGCGAACAGTAGAAGCACACCTGCTGGCTCCAATTCGTCTCGTAAAGGAAGTGTGACAGTCCCTTTCTTGGCTTCTGTTTCGCGCGTCGCCGGAATTTTTGCTGGGACGCAAATATGTTCTGGATATTCCTGACATTGTCTTTCTAATTTAAGAAGCAAATAAATTTTGCAGTTTCTTGCAGTGAGGTGTGCTGGATCGACTCTTATCCCACTTATTCTTATAACAGTTTAGCGGTTTCTGTGGGCAGAGAAGATAGACTACAAAGTTTAAGCAGTCTTGTTGCCAGTTGATGTGGTATGTTGTCATTGTGTGAATGCTGCTGTTATGTCTACACGCAACTGCACCTTTTGTCCCAACACATAATAAAAATAACCTTTCCTGAAGAAAATAAGTTTAGTTAAGAAGGTTAATATAAAATTTGCAATGCCACGTAATATTCTAATGCACAGATTGGAAACTTCGATATCCTGAAGGCTGCAGCACATTAAATGAGACAAATTAAAGTTGGTTTCTTCTTCTTTTTTCGCCAAAAAAAGTAAATACCTTAATAAATAAATAAATAAAATTTTCAAATTGTTATGAAGTGTATTTCGCATATTATTAGATATTCTGCTTATGTTCTTTTCGTATAAATATGTATTTAAAAATGTAAAACATTCCCAGTATCAACATGTTTTGGTAAACGGTTGTCATTAAATCAAAGCTCAGATATTGAAGACCATAGAGCTTTCACATTAATTACAATAATAGAGCGTTGACTTGATACTTCCCTCTAATTTCTACAAGAAATTTAAGTATAGTCGGCTTTTACATACTGAGGCCCACACGTTACAGTATTTAAGAAACTGCTGTTTAGCTTATCCAGCTTCTCAGGGGCCCGGTACTTCCATGGAGAAAATATGGTAGGGTTGAGTAGAAGCTGACAACATTCTCGGAATAATAACGTTTCAAACATTGTATTGTAGATCGCCATCCTGACAGCTTACTTCAAAATATTTCGAACAATCGTGAAGATGATACCAGACAGAAACCCAATGTTAAATTTCCATTCACTCACCAAGTAAGCTATGTATTTTTCCAAGCTTGTGTTGTCGAATTTCTTCCTTAAGGCTTATTTGAACTGCCAAGTTGTTTAACAATATTAAAATTTTTTGTCGTTTTTAAGCGCAGTTATTTTAAAAAGTAAAAGGTTGAAATGAGTACAGAGCAAAAAATGTCACCCGCCCCCCTTAAGGTGGCGCCCCTACGGCCTACGCCCATGCCTAGTGAGCCTATATGTAAATCCGCCATTGTTTATTGCTTGTGTTTCTTCAGTAATAAAATTTCATTCACAAAACTGACGCAAATTGCAGAGCAACAAGCTTCCAAAATGAATATACAAGAATGGCTAAAATTAAAATTTAAACCGAGTTTTCTTCTAACCACATCTCTAAAGGGTCAGAATGTTTATTTATGTCTGCAGAAGAAGTGAAAAGTTCCTGAAGAGAGATTCTCGGTGCATTATTGTTTCCTTTTGTTCGTATCAAGCGGTAACAATACAGAAACTATTTCCTTTGTTTATCATTCCAGCTCAATCAAGTATGGTTGCCCCCTTCAGTTGTCAATATGTCTTTACGGATGATTGTGTGGATTTAATTGGTCTGCTTCAGCAAATCTGAGTAAGCCTTACGTTGTGCTTAGGCCTAATTTTTGTTAATTAATTCTTTTTACTAGGCTTTCTTGAAGCTTAAAATGGTTAAATATCTGTATATTATTTTGAATTGCTGTAGATTTGCTAATTCCACAGTTTGGTGCGATGATTGTTGCAGTTTCTTCTGTTGGAGTTAATGTAGTGATGTGTCATTGGAGTAAATGAGACTTTTCAGTAGTGTTTCAGCATATGCAGTAGAGATGGGAACATAGTGAAACAGATGTGGAAGACTGCTACCTTTCAGGCTGAATTGGACGACACTTGAAAAGAATTCGTCAATTTAAGAAAGGAGAGAGGGACAAGCGTAAATACAAATGGAAAGGGGGGAGAACTAATAACTTCAGATAAAAACGATGAGCATCACGCTGGTGCAGGTATAGACATGCCACAGAAAGAGGTGGTACAAAGATGGAAAGTAAAAATGTAGGAAGATCAGCAGAGAGAAAGTTTGTTGTTAGATAATTCAAATACAAGAGGTGCAGGCCAACTGTTGCAGAATGAATTGGAATCAGAATTCTAGATCACCATTTTTTAACCTAATCTGGATCAGGTACTATTGGAAATAATACCTCTGTATGCAGATTTCGAGTGGGGAAACATCATGGCTGTGGTAATGGCATTGACCTAGATCCCAAGCATACTATTGAGCAGTGGTTCCCCACCTTTGGGTAATTGCCACCTGAGATTTAAAATGAAGTTTTCTGAGGGGTAAAAACTAAACGATTCGATTCTGTTTCAGTCACTAAACTAAATTACTTTCGAAAGGTCATTACTATGATCACAATTTTGTAAGACGCTAATACTGATTATATATATAAGTTTTCAGTAATTACTTTTGTCAGTTAGTAGCATTAACGTGATGAAAATTTACAGGTTTCTCACATAGTCCACCCACTACACACTTATGTTGTGCCTTGTCCCGTACGTCTCTGACGATAAAAGTGAGACAAATACGTAGCAAATGCTAAATATCTCAAGAAAATGTCTTCAATAAGTTGTACATAGTACCTGTACTAATCCAGAAATTGCTTCATTACTCGCTTCGAAGCATATAAATGAATTACTTGTCAGTACGGCACTGCAGTAGATACAATAGGACTGCTATGGTGCTGGACACAGTGTTATTATTATTATTTTTACTATTACTATTAATGGCTGTGGTCAGACACAAAGCATTAACAGCTTGAAGTCTTCCAGTTTCTGCCAGCTCAGAAGTAAGGAGTGCAGCAATCAATTGATTTACGAACGGTTAGTATAGTGCACACATTTTAACTTGGTTGATTTTAAATGGGCTTGCAGTGTACAGGTCAAGCACGTGCCGCAATGGAGAGAAGTAATGCAGAGAGAACTATATTTTGTAAGAAGAGGACAGTTAGCTTTCTCATCTGAGGAGTTGTGAGTAGCACTTGCTGTGCACCACGAATTCCTTCGTCATTCATTCTAACACACACGTGCGCACACACAAATACACAGAAAGTAAATATGGTTCATCTTTCATCATTTTAAAATTAAAAATGTTCCAAGAAAAGTCTTCCATTCTACAGTTTAGTTAGGTGCTTCAGTTAATGTGGTGGAGGGAGGGGGGGGGGGGCTAATGTCTAGTTGCAATCAGGGGTAATGGTCTAAGAAAGTTTGGGAACCACTGCTTTAGAGAACGGATCTAGTAGAGGTAGCGAGACCTTGAACTTTTGTGCGTTGAGACGTCATGGTCGATCTCATTCGAATTATCCTCCGTGGAGAGGTAGTTTAGATTTACAATGTGTGCTGACGTCAGATACAGTGGCATATATTCTCATCGACATCCATAGTCAGCAAACCACTGCAAAACGTCTGACAGAGGGTACTTCTTATTATACGGTTTTTAGGACTTCTTCCCATTCCATTCACGTGTGGAGGGCGGGTAGAATGGTGGTTTAAAAGGCTCTGCACTCACTGTGATTAAACTAATCTTGTCCTCGCTATCTCTACGGGAGCGATACGTAGAGGGTTGTAGTAGTATATCCATAGATGCGTCATTCAGAAAAAGCTGATTCTAGAACCTTATTCAGGGCAGTATCTATCTTCATTTTTCTGCGAGTATCTTCAGCATCTCCGTGACACAGCCCGACGGGTCAACAAACCTACGATGCAATCGCTGTCCCCGAATTGCTCTTCAACAGTAGGAAGGAAGAAGGTGCTTAAAACATCAATGTTAGCCTGCGCTGTGATAGTGCCACGCTAAACAACAAGGGATGCAAGCCCCCTCCACGAAAAACACGACCACCCCGTAACACCACCACCTCCGAATTTTACTATTGGCACTACACACAGTAGCAGATGAAGTTCACCGGGCATTCGCCACACCCACACCCTGCCATCGGATTGCCACATTGTGTACTGTGATTCGTCACTCCACACAACGTTTTTCCACTGTTCAATCGTGCAATGTTTATACTCCGTACCATAAACGAGGCGTTGTATCGCATTTACCGGTGTGATATGTGACTTATGAGCAGCCGCTCGACCATGAAATCCAAGTTTTCTCTCCTGCTGCCTAACTGTCGTAATACTTTCAGTGAATCCTGATGCAATTTGGAATACCTGTGTAATGGTCTGGATAGATGTCTGCCTATTACACATTACGAGTATCTTCAACTGTCGGCGGTCTCTGTCTGTCAACAGATGAGGTCGACCTGTACGCTTTTGTGCTGTACGTGTCCCTTCACGTTTCCACTTCACTATGACATCAAAAACTGTGGACCTAGGGATGTTTAGGAGTGTGGAAATCTCGCGTACAGACGGATGACACAAGTGACGCCCAATCACCTGACCACATTCGAAGTCTGTGAGATCCGCGGAGGGCCCCATTCTGCTCTCTCACGATATCTGATGACTACTGGGGTCGCTGATATGGAGTACTTGGCAGTAGGTGGTAGCACAATGCACCTAATATGAAAAACATAAGTTTTGGGGGATGTCCGGATACTTTTGATCACATAGTGTAAGTTTAAGTAGAGGAAGTCACTGCTCTGTGATTCCTGAACGAGTCAAGACAATTGCTATCTTATTCGTTATAATGTGATCTCTTCGTGTGGACGATGTACGGCCTACAACCTTATCATCGCTCGCTGAAATCAGTTATTCAAAGTGGGTAGTGATACTGGGCACTGTGGTCCGGAACGAAGTCGAAGTTATAAGTGATACCAAAGATATTCCACTGGGCTCAAGTCGGGACTCGGAGCAGGCCAGCTCATTTCAAAAACCTTTTTGTCCAAGAACCATTGCTTTAAGAATGCTGCTATATGACGGGTACATTGCCGTGCTGGTGCAATCATTGTCTCCGAACTACTTCTCTACTGTACGCAGTACACACTGCTTAAAATGTGTTCCCTTCCGCATTTTACGTTTTCTTTAGCGCAGTAAGGGAACCACACCCTAAACTCGAAAAACACCCCAATACCCTGACACAACCCTTTTACCTGCTATCATGTGTAGCGCCAACAACGAAGTACGGAGAAGATGAAGAGAGGAGACATGGGGGAAGTAATTAGGAGACCTTGACCTTGATCCTTATGGCACTGACATAGACAGAGCCCTGCTGCCTCTTCTGAAAACCTTTAAACCCTGTTGAATAATGTGCACTAAGTGGACAATAGGCATCTATTCTACTGGGTAAAGATAGCAATTGTTTGCGAGCATATATTCTTCTGGAAGACTAATGATTTCCTCTGACTTCATCCTGGATGAAACGTCAGACAATTCCCCCACTGCGACTGCAGTCATTCAGCCTCAAGCTACCAGTTTATTCCTTTCTATTGTGCTGCAGTAGGAATGGTTATCAGGTCCCTGTATAGGTAGTCTGCCCTCTTCGTCAAACAAAAATCTTCATCAACCACTCCAACAAGCACCAGTCATGTTTGACAGCTGTGAAGGATACTTATGTATGCTTCTTGATGATGAGATGTAATATCCAGTTTTCTTGCAACCTATCGATGTTACGAACTAGTTCCAAGAAGGGTCAATGTACACCATTCATACTCACTGGCAGAATGAAGTTATTACATACTTTGAAACCCGTATGCTATAAAAGTCTTTCATGTTATGTATCAACACGTGAGTTGCGAACTGCTCACATGACACTGTGATGGTTTTGTTTTATACAGAAAATTGTAATTCTGGTAATATTTCCGATGACACGTGGAAAAGCAAAGCTTCAGTGCATCTGAGTAATAGCGGGCAACATCTCTGCCAAGAAGTTGTTCTGCGAGACACTGTTAGATGAACCTTTGCTTGTGAGTGGAGTGCAGTCTTGGAGACAGAGAGAGAGAGAGGAAGAATCGCGTTTCATCTTGTGATGGCGTAAGATGCATTTAGACCGTACCGTGTGCTGGCAATAATTTTCGTATGTTATTTTTCATTTGTGGAGAGATATTTTGTAAATTCATTCAGATGACTTCAAAAGGTACTATAGTAGCGCATTTTCCGAGACAACTTTAACATAACACTGTGTGATTTACAGAGTTTTCTTCAAAGATGGATAGCGTACGTGTTTGTAAGAGAGTAAAAAGAATTTGTTCAGATTTTTCAACTATTAGTGTAAAGTGAATTTTTAATATTTCAGGTGTTAAAATATTTCGTCTTAGTGATGTACAGTTTCGTTAATACATTTGCTTTATTGTTTTTTCCTTCAGTCAGCATTCTTCTCCTTACTTCAATCTCCTTACTATATATATATATATATATATATATATATATGTGTGTGTGTGTGTGTGTGTGTGAGCTCTAACATGGAAATTAAGCGTTTCCGGACACATGTCCACATAACATCTTTTCTTTATTTGTGTGTGAGGAATGTTTCCTGAAAGTTTGGCCGTATCTTTTTGTAACACCATATATATATATATATATATATATATATATATATATATATATATATAGTTTCGTCAGTATGTACTGTACTTCCTCGATTCACCGCCAGTTGGCCCAATTGAAGGAAGGTAATGTTGACTTCGGTGCTTGTGTTGACATGCGACTCATTGCTCTACAGTACTAGCATCAAGCACATCATTACGTAGCATCAACAGGTTAGTGTTCATCACGAACGTGGTTTTGCAGTCAGTGCAATGTTTACAAATGCGGAGTTGGCAGATGCCCATTTGATGTATGGATTAGCACGGGGCAATAGCCGTGGCGCGGTTCGTTTGTATCGAGACAGATTTCCAGAACGAAGGTGTCCCGACAGAAAGACGTTCGAAGCAATTGATCGGCGTCTTAGGGAGCACGGAACATTCCAGCCTATGACTCGCGACTGGGGAAGACCTAGAACGACGAGGACACCTGCAATGGACGAGGCAATTTTTCGTGCAGTTGACGATAACCCTAATGTCAGCGTCAGAGAAGTTGCTGCTGTACAAGGTAACGTTGACCACGTCACTGTATAGAGAGTGCTACGGGAGAACCAGTTGTATCCGTACCATGTATAGCGTGTGCAGGCACTATCAGCAGCTGATTGGCCTCCACGGGTACACTTCTGCGAGTGGTTCATCCAACAATGTGTCAATCCTCATTTCAGTGCAAATGTTCTCTTTACGGATGAGGCTTCATTCCAACGTGATCAAATTGTAAATTTTCACAATCAACATGTGTGGGCTGACGAGAATCCGCACGCAATTGTGCAATCACGTCATCAACACAGATTTTCTGTGAACGTTTGGGCAGGCATTGTTGGTGATGTCTTGATTGGGCCCCATGTTCTTCCACCTAAGCTCAATGGAGCACGTTATCATGATTTCATACGGGATACTCTACCTGTGCTGCTAGAACATGTGCCTTTACAGGTACGACACAACATGCGGTTCATGCACGATGGAGCTCCTGCACATTTCAGTCGAAGTGTTCGTACGCTTCTCAACAACAGATTCGGTGACCGATGGATTGGTAGAGGTGGACCAATTCCATGGCCTCCACGCTCTCCTGACCTCAACTCTCTTGACTTTCATTTACGGGGGCATTTGAAAGCTCTTGTCTACGCAACCCCGGTACCAAATGTAGAGACTCTTCGTGCTCGTATTGTGGACGGCTGTGATACAATACGCCATTCTCCAGGGCTGCATCAGCGCATCAGGGATTCCATGCGACGGAGGGTGGATGCATGTATCCTCGCTAACTGAGGGCATTTTGAACATTTCCTGTAACAGAGTGTTTGAAGTCACGCTGGTACGTTCTGTTGCTGTGTGTTTCCATTCCATGATTAATGTGATTTGAAGAGAAGTAATAAAATGAGCTCTAACATGGAAAGTAAGCGTTTCCGGACACATGTCCACGTAACATATTTTCTCTCTTTGTGTGTGAGGAATGTTTCCTGAAAGTTTGGCCGTACCTTTTTGTAACACCCTGTATATAATTTTTCTTTCCCGAGTTTATCAGTAACAGAACTTTAATTGACAATGATCACTGCAGTAACAAGATTTATTAGCAAAGATGTCTCTATAGTTTAAAGCACGCATTGAATATTGCATCGCCGGTACTTTGAATTTTTATATATTTAACTAGAATAGTAGCAGCAGCCGCAGTAGTTTGGAGCACAGCTTTTATTCATAGCGCAAACATGTGGACCATTTATAATTTACGTGTGATACAATTAACTTTTCAACAGTGGTATACTCTTAAGACAGAGCATTTTTTTCATATTTTTCTCGTTGTTAGATTGCTTGTATTATTGCTAACAGGGCAGTCTTCTTAAATTTAACAGAACAAACTTCTTTTGGGTACGAGCGTTGCAGTACACACTTTAATGTTGCATTTCTGATTAACTTTTGTATTGCTGATCACTTTTCAAGAATTACAAGATTACTCACTTACTTAAATACGAACTTAAGTGTTTCTCTAATCACGAGTTCAACTTCACATCACCACACAGACAAAATACCGGTAAATATAACTATACATTACTGTACAACAAAAACTAATTAGCCACTTTAAGTATCTAGAGAGACCAGAGAGAGGCACGTCTTCTTGCAGTACTTTGAGGACAGAGCCTCGTCAGCCAGTCAGGTTTTTAGGTGCCGAGTTTCAAGTTCGGAGAGCAGTGTGTGTACAGACAAAGTACTGCTCGTCTTCGCTTGGCCTGCGCCGGACGCTATTGACATCGTACAGCCTGCTGACAATTTGTCAAGTTCAAAAATTTTTCGAATTAGCTGAGAGAGGGATTACCAGGCTGCAGAATCTAGGATTATTGGTGACATCATTGCTTGCTTGTGTTGCATCGATATAATTCCATATTAAATAATTTTTTAGGTGCTGGAGACGAACTGGATTAAAATGGGTAAGTATGTCTGAAAGATTGTAGATTAAACACACACACACACACACACACACACACACACACACACACACACACACACACAGCCGGCCGAAGTGGCCGTGCGGTTAAAGGTGCTGCAGTCTGGAACCGCAAGACCGCTACGGTCGCAGGTTCGAATCCTGCCTCGGGCATGGATGTTTGTGATGTCCTTAGGTTAGTTAGGTTTAACTAGTTCTAAGTTCTAGGGGACTAATGACCTCAGCAGTTGAGTCCCATAGTGCTCAGAGCCATTTTGAACACACACACACACACACACACACACACACACACACACACAGACCTACAGTAAAAGCATGTCATGTGCCAATTTTTAAAGAATCTGTCCTGAATGAAAAAGAGAACTCATAGAAAAAGTATTGCAACATTGTTGCAAATACGAGTGGCAGTCAATAAGTAACGCAACACATTTTTCTTCCTCGGCTAGTTTCGGTTGAAAAATGTGGAATTGGTTGTGAAGCTTTATGGAATATTCCCACTTCAGCCCATATAGCTTCATGAAGTTCGCATGGGCTGAATCGCTGTACGCAGCCTTCACTATGCCGTCTGTTATGGAGATGCGTCCAAGTAGAGAACTGTCATTGATTTTCTTTTGGCGGAAAACCAGATATTCAAAGGCGCTTTCAGAATGTCTACGGAGGCCTGGCAGTGAAAAACAGCATGGTGAGTCGTTGGGAGAGATGCCTGTCATCATCGTAACAGGGGCGACAAACCTGTTCGATCTCCCGCATACCGGTCGGCCGCTCACAGCTGTGACTCCAGCAATGCTGGAACTTGTGATCAACGGATTACAAACACCTCCTGCACAACTGGACGTCTCTGTTGCTAGTACTGAAACACTTGCCCACCAGTTGGCGTGCCCAAAGGTGTGTGCCCCCTGGGTTCTTCGCCACCTGAAGAAGACCATAAAAAGTTACGTAGGGCCGTCTGTGCGGAATTGTTTGGGCGTACGAGGCTGATCGTGACAATTTTTGTCGAACATTGTCACAGGCGATGAAACATTGGTTCATCACATCGAACAGGAAACAAAACGTGATTCATGGAGTGACGTCACACCACTTTTCCTCCGAAGAAAAAGTTCAAAGCTGCACCCTCAGTCGGTAAAGTCACGGCGACGGTCTACTGGGACTCTGAAGAGATTATTCTGTTTCGTGTGCCCCTTCATGTTGTAACGATCAGCTGCGAAGTGTGTTGCGCTACCCTCAGGTAACTGGAGCGACTTCAGCGTGTTCATCACCACAACAATACAAACTGTCTTCTGCTTCTCCGTGACAACGCAGGCCTCACGAGTATGCGCACTCGAGAGGAGCTCACAAAGCTTCATTGGACTCGTCTTCCTCATCCACCCAACAATCAGTCCGGAACCGCGCTGTTGCTACGGTCGCAGGTTCGAATCCTACCTCGGGCATGGATGTGTGTGATGTCCTTAGGTCTGTTAGGTTTAAGTAGTTCTAAGTCTAGGGGACTGATGACCTCAGATGTTAAGTTCAAATGGCTCTAAGCACTATAGATGTTAAGTCCCACAGTGCTTAGAGCCATTTGAACCATTTTTTGATACCCAAAACGAAGTACGCATCAGCCACTCTGCAATACACGAAAATGTCCAAACAGTTTAATTTGGATTCCGGACAGTTCACAAAATTTTAAAATGCGTCCCACACTTGTCTCGTCATCAGCTATAATAAAGGGCAGCTACCTGCTTGAATTTACTCCTGCCCTTTCATCAGAATATAAAACGCGCTTTGTTAAAATGTGATGTATTGAAATACACACTCTGTAAGCTCCACAAAATAGTCAGTTCTCTCGCTGGAGCAAGAAGCCATAGGTGAAAGGACAATGACCCCTTTGGAGATGGTCACTGCTACTTCATCCCATCCCTAGGACCAGAGGGAGGATTGCACGGCCGAGCAGTTAGTTGCCCAGCCGCTGCTTATTTTCCTGCACTTCTACCCACTCTGTCTCCCACAAGCTTATAACTTTCTGGCACCACAGCGAGGAAACGGGTCGTGAGGGTAGAGCAGAGTGTCCTAGATTACTGCAAAGTCAGTGTCCCGATTCTCCCGGTTTTCGAGGTGTTCTTTTCCTTGTCGCGGAGACACATCGAGGAGTCACGAATCATTTGAAGCAGTTTCTTTGCTGAGTACTGTGTGCAGTTGCTTGGAGAGTACTGAGGGAATCCGGCTAGACGAAAAAATTCTGCCCTTTCTCATGCCAGGGAAAACGACTGAGGAGTTCCAACTCTTAGATCCATCTGCCACGTATCTACAACTTACTAGAGCTACATGCAATCACTTCTACAAACCCATGAGATTTCTGCAGTCTGTAGTTCAGATTTCATGGGGGTTGGGACTGGACAGTGGGAAGTGCTCCCTCCCCCTTTCACTGCCCCCACGATCCCTTTACCGGATGCTTATGAGAACATGTCACCACTGTCGGCATTTACGACGTGATGAGAGCACGGTTTATTGAACGAGTTGTCTCACAGTTTGCGTTCAGACAACTGCTGCTATTACTTGCAGTATGTTACACAGTTTTGCCCTTTTTGCATTATACAGGGTGCCTCAAACCTTTTGGGGCAAATTGAAACAGGTGATAACGATTCCACAACTGATTGTATTGAGACAGGCAACCAATGGTCGGAAATGCATATTTATAGTGTTATAGACATGCGCGGCGTACACTGCATAACAATAACGTGACTCATAGTAATTGGTGAAAGCTATGACCGCCAATCTCAATGCATGTATTACAATTGCGCACGCAGTTCTCCCACAGTCTTACAAGGCCGCGCGCGATAAGCACCGTACATCCCTGACAACCAACCAGACATACTGCACACAACTTAGCTCATAGCACGTGTGTCATGTGATAAGTGCGTGCATCGCACCAGTGCATTAATATTTGCCACACGCACACCACTATTCCTTGTGTCAGTTGTCCATTGCATCCGACAGTTTGTGATTGGTTCACTGTGAGTTGTGTTACTGTGTACAGTGAACGACACCTAGTCAAAGATGGGACGTTACTCGTCATGAGAGTTGGCAGACAGGCATTTAATGTACGGTGCAGCAGGGTACGATGTCAGTGAAGCTGCATGAAAGCACAGAGAAGGCTTTCCCAACAGGCGCGATCCTAACTCGAGGAGATTTGTCCCGTGGATGCCAGCATACGAGAGACTGTGTCGTTTACACCACAGAGAGCCAGCCGAGGTTGCCGCCAAAGACATTGAAAGGCGTCGGGATTCTGGACATCTTACATGTGAGATGCCTCAGTTTTACGTGTCATTTATAGTGTTGCAAGACACAGGCTTTGCAACATGGGATGGGTTCTTGTGCGCATATTTCACTTTTTTTTTGGATTTAATACACGTAGTATCGAGAGTGATGAGAATAACTCCCTTACGTAAATGATGGTGAAAGCTATGACCGCCAATCTCATGTTTAAGTTAGGTAGAAACAGGGTGGAAGCATCACTGGTAGGGGAACCGCTGTGACACAATAGCCTGCAGAGCCGCAGCCTAGTCTAGGTCAAGCGCAGGTGGCGGGCACGGCAGAGAAGTGGGGGGAAGAACAGTATATCACGTGAGCGGCGCGTGAGGACGTAGCTTACCACTCTTGTTGACGATGGAGTGTTAAATAAAGAGGGTAACAGACCTTTCTGTTCACTTAAAAGCCAGCCGATTGTACGACACTGTACTCATTAAGTCATTTGGTAATAGGGCAGCTGAGAGAGAGACAGCCATTGATTGTTCCATCCAGTGTCCAACCCCACTGTAGAGGTAAAGGAAGCCAGGCTGAGGAGACGCGCAACCACCCAGCACGACGGGCACTTACCTTTGAGACGTCGTCGAATGTGGTCGGAGGGCATCCGTCTCTGACGTGACGACAGGTAAAGGACATATATTGGTGTGAACACTTTTTTCACCCGGCTCCAAAATACAGTCAAGAGCTTGCTCAATTGTTTTCGTAACCCTCCTGCGGGGAGAACGAAGAAAGCCAATACAGTTAAGTTGTTGCTAGAACAGTAAGGGCAGAGTAACACACGGCGCGACAGCATTGCACGTGTGTTTTGCCATTGAAAGCAGTCTAGGGTGAACTTAACGTTTTTCGCTTCACGAACACGTAGGGCAAGTTTGCTGATGTAGAATCAGCAAGGCACAGTATAGGATTCTCATAGATTTATAGATCCGACGACACACGGCAGCAGCCAAGCCGACGACGTTGTGCAACACAAAGTAAAGAACGCAGCACACCACTAAATGTAAATATTGTGTCACAAGCTCCAGTGATACGAAGCTCAAAGTAAGAAGACCTGTTCTTCTTGTAGTATTTCCCGAAATTAACGTATTTCCTTCTTGCGTTTGATGGCCACATTTGGTTAACATTTGTGGGGGAAAAAAATAAATTTTGTTAGAGCCGGTAACATTGTTCAGCTCGACATTAGGATAGTCTTCCACCAGAGAGTCTTTCTCTCAGTTAAAATAATTAACTATCCTGAATTTGGTGATATTATTGATCTTTTATATTTTATGTTATTTGAGAATTTTACTGCCAGGATCCCCTAGTCTGAACAGGCGATATCTGAGATTGCCCTTGTACATTGCAATGACCCAACATTTGCAAAAGTGATCCAAATAAATACAATTACAGGGTATAGTTGTTATCTATTCTAAGATAGAGGTCCCCTTCCTACCTCAATGGAATAATTTAGGAACATTGATGGCAGCTGTTCTTCTGAAGTCTACACCCTCGATAAGTAATAGCATGTTTCCTTACAGGTCAGGTTCAAACTGCGTTATGCGCGCTAAGTGGAATCGTGCACACAATGCAAACATAGCATTCACTTATTACCAACCAGAGGCGTGTTTAGAACATGTGTAAACACCAGTCTCTGAGGACACCAGTCTCTGTTTGATCGTGTGGCTGACTACCCACCCATGGGATTGCCCCTGAAATGCATACTTCGAAGGATACAGTGTGGAGAGTACTGGTGGAACGGGTGATACACCACTATAATTAAGAACGTTTGCAAACACTGGGGCCAGCGGATTTTGAGTCCTGCCTTCACTTCTGTTAATGGGTGATCCAAATCCACGGTGCTGTAGAGCCGAACTCCGTATGGTTTGTACTCTTCACGAATGAGGCATTCTTTCACCCATGATGGTGTTTTCTACTGCCGCAACAGCTATGTCTGAGTGAGGATAATCCCCACGCCACCCACAACGATGGTCAGCAGCAATGAATCTGTCAGTGTAAGGGTGTGAATGATCCAAGATCACGTAATAGGACCTTTTGCTGTTTTACTGGTCCACGTTACCTGGTGTTCCTGCGAGATATACCTCCACACTTCTTGGAGTCTGTACCCCTTGTTGTCCGCAAAATGTTGTGGTTTCAACACGGCGGTGCATCAGCCCACTTCAATGTTAAAGTCCGCGATCACCTGAACAACACATACCTTCATTGTTTGATTAGAAGGTCCTGTCCCACGGCCAGCGCGATTAGCAGATCTCACACCTCTGGACGATTTCCTCTGGGGTTGCGTCAAGACATTGGTGTACGAAACCTCTAAAGAAACAGATGTAGACCTGGTTGCTAGGGTTCGAGCTGTCTGTCGCCTAGTACAACAGACACGAGGGATCTTTGAGAGAGTGCGACAAAACTTCATGTGCCTTTCACATGCATGCACTGAAACTGGTAGTTATCACTTTGAACATTTACTATGTGTTACGTTGTCGTTGTGCTGTGTACGCTGCATACGTCCATAGCACAATAAATATGCATTTCCGACGATTGGTTCCCGATTTGAATAGAATCGGTTGTGGGCCAACTATCACCTGTTTGAATTTGACGCAAAAGGTTTGAGTATTTGACACAATGTGTCATTGTCAGTTTATGATCGAAAGATATTTCTACATTCTTGGTAACCGAGATCTCTTTTTTTAAAATTTCTTCCGTCCTGTGAGTTTTAGGGCCCATGGCGGCTGATTTACAGTCGATATTTCTAGGACACTGCTGGTCGGCCCTATTTGTCGCCTTTGTGCAATTTCTGTCTCCTGTGGCGTTTAGAAGTAGTGTGATCTTCAACACAGTTGCATGCTAACGTTCCCTACGTATTGCGGAACAGTGAGTCACAGCTCAAAAACCCTAACTAGTGCGCACGTAAGAAAAATTGGGTACCGAATGGATACCTGTCGTAATCCTTTGATGCTTGTCGTTGGTCAAGCTGTATTTCCGTTCTGCAGTATTGCAAGACGCCTATTTATCTGGAGGTAACATTAGTCAAGGTTAGCCGGCCGGTGTGGCCTTGCGGTTCTAGCGTTTCAGTTTGGAACCGCGTGACCGCTACGGTCGCAGGTTCGAATCCTGCCTCGGGCATGGATGTGTGTGATGTCCTTAGGTTAGTTAGGTTTAATTAGTTCTAAGCTCTAGGCGACTGATGACCTCAGCAGTTAAGTCGCATAGTGCTCAGAGCCATTTGAACCATTTAGTCAAGGTTAAATACAGTAAATATTAAAACTATTAATTTTTGCATTTTACTTGCTATTACTGAGAGTATAACGTTATCATGGGTGCCGGCTGTCCGCTGAAAGCCAACTAATATGTCCATAGTTACGTGTAATAGTACGTCAGTCAATGTTTTCCTTTCCGAAACCCCATTTACTTGTCTGAGAAAATGTTGCAGTGCTCGCACCACAATCTCTTACTGACGTTATTCAATTTATTACTTTCTTTGAGCCTATGTGACTGAAAGCTTACTGGTCTCTTCCCATCTATTGCAATCAGTGCGATTCGTTCTGCCTTTATTTTGGTGATATGTAGTTGCTTGCAGTTGGTTACGGAGACGTGATAAGGTCTTTTCCTTTCGAGTAGTCTCTCAGGATTAAGTCGATGTACATTATCTGTGAGGGAGGCTGTGCCTTCTCCTAAGTGCAGTGATTTTTCTAATTTTTCAAACTAGGACCGTTGTTTAATTTGAGCATCTTGTAAAGTCTCACGTCGGGAAGCGAACGTGCCCCTGCCTTGGCTTTCGAACTCACAAAGAAAACAATAATCATCAAAAATGATGCACTCTGATTAATGATTCAGGCCCCTCTGATAATGAAAAACTCATCGGTGCACTTGTTTTTATATCAGTTTTATTTTGAGTTCCTTTAATTTTCATTTGGAGTTCAAGACACTTGAAGAGAGTAGAATGTACTGTTCGAATGCTCCGATTCACACCGTACTCTGTGGAATTGTAGGAAGGAAGTCAGAGTGAGATAAACGATCGTGAATTTATTAGGAGAAGTAACGGTGATCATACTACGTACCGGATAACATACAAGCATACAGAGAGCGATGGAAACTCCTTCAGCAGCAGACATAAGTATGACTAGCTCATCAGTTGCTTAAGACACTGAACACACGTCTGTGTGTAATAAAAATTCCGATAGAAAAGCAATTATTATAATTACTGTACGGAGGACCCGAAATCTGGAATTAGATTTCAGTTGCACTCAACTCTCGTCTCCTAAATACCTCGATGTCGCCGAGACGTTTAATCATAATCTTCCTTTCTTGCTTTCTTCTAGTCAGCTTGAGAAAATGGCGGCAGCCATTAAAAACTCTTTAAGTTTTCGTTTCCTTCTTTCACGTGGAGGCATGTGAAGAGAGTGAGGACCGTTTATCCAACATTTGGGACTCAGCCGGAATGAAACGTCAGTCGGCAAAAGATGTGGTCGGTTTCCTGTGTTCTAGCACATAGGCCTTCTCTTCTGCTCCTCCACGTAAGTTGTCAACGGCCCTTTTTTTTTAGGTTGGGAGATCGCTATAGGGTGTTGTGTAGGTTGGTTGGTTAGGTGGTTGGTTGGTTTGTAGGGCAAAGGCACTAGACTGCGTGGTCATCAGTCCCTTGGGGTGTTGGGAAGGTCAGCTTCAACTCGATGCCAACGAACTAGTGCAGCTTTGTTTCCATCGCAGGCACTTTTTCTACAGACGCTTGCAGCCTTGCTTGTGAAAACAGTTTAACTTGCACAGAACCCTGCAATGTCATTTTGGTACATGCGCTGCTTCGATAGCACAGCGAATGTGACTATCTCGGGCTACAGCCACAGACAGATGGCGCCAGCCATGCCATAAGATTTCACCGTGGTCTTCTCTTTGCATTTGAGTCAGTATATCATTGTAGAGTACTCTCTCTCTCTCTGGATTAAGCGAATTCTCTCCAACATCCTCCAGCTAACACAGCACCGCCCTTTGTTTAGCTAAAGTAAAACTGCGTCAAGTTTTGTAGTATTGGAGAACTTCACCTTAGTTTTCTGTTTACGTACACTTCTTTAACATTGCCTAACGATAGTAAAGGCTGCTGTCGGCTCAGTATTGTGAACGTGTAATCGCTGAACACATTCATTTAATTCTATTAAACCTGCATTTTTTTTTTTTGGTTGTGATCTCTCTCTGCAATCTACCTCAGTGTCCATAATATTCAATGACTCCCTGCTAGTAGGAACATTTACGACGCCTTACATGTTCAGGGGCTGAACAGATAATTATTGTTAGTATCCCGGCGATCTACTGATCTGTACTGCTTCCTTCTTCAAAATGGGTCAAGTTGCTTTAAAATTGGCCTCCTGGGGTTGAAGCGCTGTTAACAGCCAACGAGTGGAACGAGCATGATCTTCGTGTCGTTCTGCACGGTTTCTATTTCCTAGAGATTAGTTCTCGGAGGAGCTATCGAAGTTCAAACTGTGTCAAGGAAAACCGTGTCTTGATTGTCGGCTTTAACAGTTGTTGCGTTTACATGCTTCAAACTCTAAGTATCGTTCCAAATTTTGCTTTGCGGGATGTCCTTGTTAAGGAAGGAACTGAGTTTATTCCAGTAGTCCCTCTTCTTCCCTTTGAGCACTCTACTTGTTTCTTAATACAACCTTCTTAAAGAAGACGGAATTTTGATTTGTAGCTCTGTGTTCATGTATCGTTGTGCATCTTTACGTCACCCTACAGCTTCTGAATATTCGTCGTCCCATTGCTTTGACGACGTGACTGACAGGAAGATTTAAGTTGGGTGCAGTATCTTCTTCAGCCTCATTTGTACAGTTGCCACAAATCTTCAGTGTCGCCCGACGTCTGTAGCTCGTCCAGCTTCTTTGTAACATCCAGTTCTAATGTCTGCCAGACCGCCTCCCGCGTATTCCGTCTTCGCGTTGGAATTATCGTGTCTCCGGGAAAGTGACTGTAGGGTAATTAACATAGTGTCTAAGCAGCTAGTGGGCAAGTCATACTTATGTCTGCTAGTGAAGATGTTTCAATCGCTCTCATTATGCTTGTAGGTGAACCATTACGTAATATGGTCACCGTTACTTCTTCTAATAACTTTATGATGATTTTCCTCTGTCCGTGTCTGTCTTCCCTCCTACAGTTCTACAGAGTATGGTGCGCATTGGACCTGCTAACAGTAAATTCCGCTCTCTCCCCTTGTTTTTCCAAGTTCTGTACATTTCGACTTGTCCTACTACACTGCATCCAGTTCCCCTCTGTCGCTTCCGATTGCTTCGGACACCGGATAAGTGGAAAGCGTCTGTAGGATACAGCCACAAATGTTCAAATGTGTGTGCATTCCTAAGGGATCAAACTGCTGAGGTCATCGGTCCCTAGACTTACACACTACTTAAACTAACCTATGCTAAGAGCAACACACACACCCATGCCCGAGGGAGGACCCGAACCTCCGGCGGGAGGAGCCGCGCAATCCATAACGTGACGCCCTAGACCAAGCGGGCACTCCGCGCGGCGATTCAGCCACATTTCCAACACTGAGCACATCGAAACATGTTTCAAAGGGGTAAGTTGTCCTAAGCTGTCCTTCCTGGATTTTTACGGGTCTTGCTTTAACCTGTAAAATGTTGCTAAACAGAGTCGGTAATCAAAATAATGTTATAAATGATTTCAACAGTTGTTGATTGACGCTTTGGGCCTGTGTCGTTGATAAGTCATACATCGGTTTACACAGATGCTGGCGACATCGGCTTCTGGAATCTGCGTGTAGTGCTTTCGAAAACGATCTACGTTTGTGATTATCTGACCGTCACTCTCTGTGTAACAAATACTATCGGCAACAAACTGTCATCTCCACCTGAGCTACGGACCATAAACATTCATATTTTAATATTTTAGTCTGCGGGGTGGTTATACTTAAACTTTCGGTACTTGAGTCTGTTTAGACGGAAAAATATTACCATGTGGGTGCCGATCTTCCTAGGAATGATGTTCAGACTGTGCGCTGCAGGATTTGCGTTGTTAATAGTAATAGTGTTATGGCTTGTTGCTAGGCGCCGAAACTGATACGGTGACGTAGGGTTGAAACACAAGCATCAGTGTGCACTACAGCTGCGTACACTCGACACTGGACTGGACAAGGTGAGCAGGACTGTACCCGTAAAGCCGTTTTATCACAACAACAGCAGTATACTGGTGCTCTTCGCGAGTATGAACGCATTAAAGGAATACTAAGAGGTTCTCATTACGCGCCAGCGTTGAGGAACAGCACTGGGAGGTTCGAATTAACCGGCGATTTGAGAGTTGTTCCTAGGTGAGGCCGACGGCCGGCTGAGCCACAAATTGTTGAAGGAGTTGCTGTTGCCATGGTTGAGAATGCTGGGAGCAGTGTGCGATCTGTAGGCAATTCACGAGCTGTCACGACAGCTCTCCATGATCCACTGTTCGAAAAGCGCTGCGAACAATCGTGAAATGATATCTTTAGTGTGGTTCGAGGCCGTCTTGGATACAAATGGTCGTCACACTGAGCAACGTTTATAACCTGCAATGTACGCACACGGCACCTACATTAAATTAAAATGTGTTTCTTTCAGTTGTTTACTCGTTATTTGTGTTTCACATGTCCTTACAAATGTTTCCTCGATGTTTCGTTATCTTATGATCACTCGTTTTTTAATGGGGGCCCTCTCAAGCAGCGAAAGTTCATTTATAACCACCCTGTATACCTGTATTTACGTTAATTATATTTCAGTACCTTCCTACCCAAATGCCTTTCCTTATTTCTTTCACTTGGATATGAAGTTGGTGGGAATCGCGACAAGCCAATATCGTTTTTTTCACTTGACACATCTCTGCTGGATGGGCCATCGCGATGACCAAAGACCGCGAGAAGACTGTAGCTGGATTGTCAAAACATTCTTTGCGGTTCCCTGAGAATAAACAGAAAATTAAACAATAAATATCATTATACTCAAACCCTGCAAAGTGATATATATAAAGAGTTGATGTTTGTTTGTTTGTTGAAAGAAACAGTTGATGGTTTATCGGAAGGATGCGAACTCGTGAAGATATCAGTCATCTGTAACAGCCGGCCGCGGTGGTCTCGCGGTTCTAGGCGCGCAGTCCGGAACCGTGCAACTGCTACGGTCGCAGGTTCGAATCCTGCCTCGGGCATGGATGTGTGTGATGTCCTTAGGTTAGTTAGGTTTAAGTAGTTCTAAGTTCTAGGGGACTGATGACCACAGCAGTTGAGTCCCATAGTGCTCAGAGCCATTTGAACCATTTGAACCATCTGTAACAAGATAATGAATAAACCGTACTTCAGAAGAAACATCCAAAAGAAATTCTACATCTTCATCTACATACATATTCGGAAAGTCATCGTAGGGTGCGTGGTGGAGCGTACCCTATGCGTTTACTAATTATACCTTTCTTGTTCCATTCGTAAATATAGCGAACGAAAATCGACTATATTGTCAGGAGTTGGTGCCCCATAGCTCTTACATATTTGAAAATGTCATGTTATCTCCTTGAGCTGTTTGCAAAATACTTTGTTTATACAACCTTTTTCAGTCGTCTGACCATCATCAGGTTCCCAGTTTCCAAATAAAATAATACATAAGTAACATTACAGGCTTAAACTGTCATGAATCTGTTAACTGACGTAAATGTTAACAAAACACACTTAATGGAATATCACATACATAAAAGTATTTATAGCATCATGTTAGGCGAACTAAAACTAAACTTCGCCCGAACAGGCCATGAAGGCTCAACGGTACCGACCCGCTGCCGTGTCATCCTCAGCCCACAGTCGTGACTGGATACTGATATGGAGGGGCATGTGGTCAACTCACCGCTCTCCCGGCCGTATCTCAGTTTACGAGACCGGAGCCGCTACTTCTCAATCAAGTAGCTCCTCAGTTTGCCTCACAAGGGCTGAGTGCACGCCAGTTGCCAACAGCTCTCAGCAGACCGGATGGTCACCATCTAAGTGCTAGCCCAGCCAGACAGTGCTTAACTTCGTTGACCTGACGGGAACTGGTGTTACCACTGCGGCAGGGCCTTTGGCGATGTTAGGCGAAATATGAAATCACTTTCGTCAGGTGATAAAACCATGAATAATACACTGAAAATAAAAGTATATCGTAACACAGTGATGTGATTCACTACGAAAACCATATACCATGAAGACGTAGGTGGTTCACATTTGCACGGAGTTACCTGTTATCATATTGTAATATAAACTGCGTCGTCAGTCAATAAAAACTGCGCTAGGAAGAGTACACATTCATGTCAAAACTATAATCGGCGTCAACTCTGTGAACAGAGCCGTAATACCACGCAGATGCGTCTGAACAGCTGATCATTTTCTACTGGTGGATCCAGAGATGGTCATAAAGTTATACAGGGTGAGTCACCTAACGTTAACGCTGGATATATTTCGTAAACCACATCAAATACTGACGAACCGATTCCACAGACCGAACGTGAGGAGAGGGGCTAGTGTAACCGTTCAATGCAAACCATAAAAAAATGCACGGAAGTATGTTTTCTAACACAAACCTACGTTTTTTTAAATCGAACCCCGTTAGTTTTGTTAGTACATCTGAACATATAAACAAATACGTAATCAGTGCCGTTTGTTGCATTGTAAAATGTTAGTTACATCCGGAGATATTGTAACCTAAAGTTGACACTTGAGTACCACTCCTCCGCTGTTTGACCGTATGTGTCGGAGAGCACCGAATTACGTAGGGATCCAAAGGGAACGGTTATGGACCTTAGGTACAGAAGAGACTGGAACGGCACATTACGTCCACATGCTAACACCTTTTTATTGGTCTTTTTCACTGACGTACGTGTACATTACCATGAGGGGTGAGATACACGTACACTCGTGGTTTTCGTTTTCAATTACGGAGTGGAATAGAGTGTGTCCCGACATGTCAGGCCAATAGATGTTCAATGTGGTGGCCATCATTTGCTGCACACAATTGCAATCTCTGGCGTAATGATCAGGAGAACGGGCTGGCCAATTTATGCGTCCTCCACGTCCTATGAAACGCCCGTCGAACATCCTGTCAAGGGTCAGCCTAGTGTTAATTGTGGAATGTGCAGGTGCACCATCATGCTGATACCACATACGTCGACGCGTTTCCAGTGGGACATTTTCGAGCAACGTTGGCAGATCATTCTGTAGAATCGCGATGTATCTTGCAGTGCTCTCCGATACACACGATCGAACAGCGGAGGAGTGGTACTCAAGCGTCAACTTTAGGTTATAATATCTCCGGATGTAATTAACATTTTACAATGCAACAAACGGCACTGATTACGTATTTGTTTATATGTTCAGATGTGCTAACAAAACTAACGGGGTTCGATTTTAAAAAACGTAGGTTTGTGTTAGAAAACATACTTCCGTGCATTTTTTTATGGTTTGCATTAAACGGTTACACTAGCCCCTCTCCTCACGTTCGGTCTGTGGAATCGGTTCGTCAGTATTTGATGTGGTTTACGAAATATATCCAGCGGTAACGTTAGGTGACTCACCCTTTATATACATCGACAGTGACTAGAATCTTACGGTTACTAAACTATGTGTCGCCTGCTACGATAAGTACATGTGACAATCATAACAGGTGTTTATGTGTTGCATCTACTAGCAATTTGCACGTGTTAGAATCACAGTTGCGGTGACAGAAAACAAAAAGGGGGGGGGGGGGGGGGGTACCAATGGTCCACATGTACTCATAAGCACTAGTGTGAAACTAGTTGTAGTCACGTTCAGATATATACTGCTTACGTACAGTAACGTTTATGGTACAAACCGTACGGACACATACAATGTACGCCTATCTAAATTGGCTAATATAGGTAACGTAAGTAACACGCCAAGTTTCATGGACAAATGATTATATCAAGATCTCACGTAACACGCTAAAGCGCGTGTAATGTATGACCAGTTGAGGATTTTTACAGACACAGAGACGTGTTGTATGAAGAGTTAAGCTAATATACGTTCACTAATTGTTCGTATTACGTCTTTACGGTATATGGTTTCTGTAATGACTCACATCTCTGCGTTATGGTTCAAAAATGCTTCAAATGTCTCTAAAGCATTATGGGACTTAACATCTGAGGTCTACTTAAAACTAGCTAACGTAAGGACATCACACACATCCATGCCCGAGGCAGGATCCGAACCCACGATCGCAGCAGCCGCGTGGTTCCGGACTGAAGCGCCTAGAACCGCTCGACCACAGCGGCCGGCTCTGTGTTGTGGTATACTTTTATTTCCAGTTTGTTATTCATGGTTTTATCACCTGATGGAAACGATTTTGTATTTCACCTAATATGTTACTGCAAATACTTTCATGTGAGTATGTGACATTCCATTAAATGTGAATTGTTAACATTTTAAACAATGGAAACACCCGGTAGGAGTATTAACAATTCACTCTAGATGTGTTACTTCTCTTCCAATGTTGTCTGCTAACATTTAACTTCTTTGGTGATAATACTCAGTAAATGCCTGAAGATGGCCTTGTAAGCCGAAAACCGGTTAGCAATAAAAATAATATTGTAGAACAAAAGCAAACTGGTGCTTTTCATTTATTATTAGTAAAAGACAGTTTGCTACTTATCGTAAAGAAGGCACGTCACGTTGCAGGTAGGCAAAGTTAAAAGACATTCCGGCGCGAGAAGCTGTAGTTGGCGGTCATGTGTGCGTGAGGTGTGCTTGGGTGCGTGCGTGTGTGTGTGTGTGTGTGTGTGTGTGTCTCATTCATTGATGAAGGCTGTGGCCGAAGGCTTTATATAAGTGTATTTTAATTGTACCTGTCTGCAACTTGACGCCTCATCTTTATGGTAAGTAGTGATGTCTTTTCCTCCATTGTTGCTAACACTTTAATCAGTTAAAAGATTCGTGATAGCTTAATCCCGTAATATAACTTAATGTATTATTTTATTTGGTACATAGGAACCTGGTGATGGTCAGCCGACTGAAGTTGGCTGTATAAATAAAGTATTGTACTACCACCTCACTGTGTTCGTATGATCTTTTCGGAAAAAATAGCTGTCTACTCGTACATGCCTCCGTACAAACGCTAATTTCTCATTTCTTATCTTCGTGGTCCATTTGTGGGTGTATAATCGTACTGCAGTCAGCTTCAAATGCCGGTTCTCTCAATTTTCTCAATAGTGTTCCTCGAAAAGAACGTCAGCTCTCTTTCAGGGATTTCCATTTGAGTCCACGGGGCACCTCCTTAATACGTGCGCGATGTTCGAATATCTGACCTGACGGGGATCCCAAATACTCGAGTTCCAATAGTGTCCCATATGCGGCCTGCTTTACAAATGAACCGCACTTTCGTAAAATTCTACCAATAAACCGTAGTCAACAATTCGCTTTCCCTGCTGCTACAGTCCTTAAATGTCCGTTCCCTTTCATATCACTTAACAGATTTACACCTAGATATTTAATGAACGTGGCTATGTCAAGCAACGCACTACTAATGTCGTATTCTAACATTACGGATTTGCTTTTCCTACACATCTGCATTGGGCAACGGCCTTGCCGCAGTGGCTACACCGGGTCCCGTGAGATCACCGAAGTTAAGCGCTGTCGGGCGTGGTCGGCACTTGGATGGGTGACCATCCGGGCCGCCATGCGCTGTTGCCATATTTCGGGGTGCACTCAGCCTCGTGATGCCAATTGAGGAGCTACTCGACCGAATAGTAGCGGCTTCGGTCAAGAATACCATCATAACAACCGGGGGAGCGGTGTGCTGACCCCACGCCGCTCCTATCCGCATCCTCCACTGAGGATGACAAGGCGGTCGGATGGTCCCGGTAGGCCACTCGTGGCCTGAAGACGGAGTGGTACACATCTGCATTGAGTTATGTTTTTCTACATTTACACCTAGATACCATTCATGACACCAGTCAGAAATTTTATTTAAGTCCTCTTGTATCCTCCTACGGTCAATCAACGACGATACCTTCCCGTACTCTACAACATCATCAGGTAACAGCCGAGATTGTTGCTCATTGGAGGAGATTAGTGTTTAACGTCCCGTCGACAACGAGGTCATTAGAGACGGAGCGCAAGCTCGGGTGAGCGAAGGATGGGGAAGGAAATCGGCCGTGCCCTGTCAAAGGAACCATCCCGGCATTTGCCTGAGGCGATTTAGGGAAATCACGGAAAACCTAAATCAGGATGGCCGGAGACGGGATTGAACCGTCGTCCTCCCGAATGCTTGTTGCTCATCCTGTGCGCCAAATCATTTGTGTATATAGAGACAGCGGGCCTATCAGTCTGCACTGGAGCACTCCTGAAACTTATTATTATTGTTTATAATCGTATTGACCAACTAGGATCACGTTAACAACTTCAGTTCCTCTTCTTCCTTCGTTGTTGTTTCCTATTTTTCCAGTATTCCCTCATTTTCTCCCCATGAAGTCTCTTCCTTTCTTCTGTCCATGTTGTTCTCGATATTTTATTTCTTCTGCTTTGAAAGCCTTTCAAATTTAGTATTTTGTTTTTAAAACGGTTTCTTTCCGCTATTTCTGATTCTTTGATGTTGTTTCTTTCAAGATCTTTTTTTTTCTGAAATTCCTGCTATTGTCGACTTCCTCTTCCAGAAATATAGGAGTATTTGTTTTGTTAGTCTATTTCCATCCATTCGGTAGAGATGTCCAAAAAAGGTTAATCTTCGTTTGGCCGTTACTTCAGATATTTTCTCTATATTTTTGTAGATCTCCTCATTACTTCTTATTTTCCAACCATCTGCAGTTTTCATTGCACCCATTATTTTTCTAATAATCCTTCTTTCCAGTACCTCTAGTTTGTCTATCTTATAGTTCATCGTTTGGCATTCAGATCCATATAAACATTCTGGTCGTACCACTGTGGTGTAGTGTTTTAGTTTTGTTTTTCTAGATATACATTTCTTGTTGTAAATATTTTTGGTCAAACCATATGCGCTTTCCATTTTGTTAATTCTTACATCTATTGCAGATTTTTCTAGTCCATTCTGTTGTATAGTTTCTCCAAGATATTTAAATTTATTTACTCGCTCTATTTTACCTATTTGTAAGATTTTGAGACCAGTACTGTTTGCTAATTTTTCCAGAATGTTTATTTGAGTAACTGCTTCTGTCAGGTTTTCTGAAAGTATTGCGAAATCATCCTCAAAAGCCAAGCAGTTTACCTTAATTCCATTTGTTTTCCTTCCCAGAGTTATTGGTTCAATTTTGTGATTTTTTAGCTCCGAGTTCCAGATCATTACAATTTTTTTTTAGAAAACAGTTAAACAGTAAAGGTTTACCTTGTCTAACACCAGTTTTTATTTCAAAAGGCTGAGATACTCCTCCCATAAATTTGACTTTAGATACTGTACCTGTTAGTGTTTCACGAATTATGTTTGCTACTTTTGATTTAACACCAAATTCTCTAATGACCTTATCTATCGTTTCTCTGTCTACACAATCAAATGCTTTCTTGAAATCTATAAATGACACTAGTATTGGTTTGCTGGTTAACATTCTATGGCGAATTTGTTCTGCACAGGATCTTCCCTTTCGAAAACCACCCTGATATTCTCCTAGTTGTTTGTCTAAAGTATCTACCACTCTGCTGAGGAGAATTTTGATAACATTTTATATGCCACTAGCAGAAGCGACACTCCTCTGTAATTACTGACATTTTGTTTGTCTCCCTTTTCATGTATCGGGTGGATTAATGCTGTTTTCCATTCAACTGGAATCTTTTCAGTTTTCCAAATGTTCTCAAAAAGCAGCTGTAGATCCTTTATGATTTTTGGTTCTGACCACTTCAATAATTTTGCTGTAATGGAGTCTTCACCATTTGCTTTATTGTTTTTGAGTGTTTTGATGGCTTCATGAATTTCTAGCTCTGTTGGCGGGAAATCTTCCTCTAGATTTTGAGGTGTCACTGGAAATTCTAATTTAACTGTTGGATCTGGACAGTTTAACAACTTTTCAAAAAAAATTGCTAAAATTTCACAATTTTCTTTATTATTTAATCCTATTTTGCCATTTTCATCTTCGAAACAAATACTTGGTGCCTGATATCCTTTAAGTATGTGTTTAAAAGTTTGGTAAAAATTTCTAGAATTATTTTTGGTGAAATTTTCTTCTATTTCAATAAGCTGACAATTTTCAAAGTTCCTTTTGATTTTCCGGATTATTTTTTATGTTTCTTTTCTTTGTTGTCTGAATTGTTCAAGGTCTTCCTCTTTTTTCGAACATCTCCATTTTCTCCATTTTGACCTCTTTGTATTATTATTATTTTTATTTTGAAACTGACTGTCCTTATTTTCTGAAACATATTTGTTTATCTGATATTTGAAGTCGTAACATCCACGTCGAACAGGAAACTAAACCACACGAAAATTGCATAATGAGATGGTTCAAATGGCTCTGAGCACTATGGGACTTAACATCTAAGGTCATCAGTCCCCTAGACTTAGAACTACTTAAACCTAACTAACCTAAAGACAACATACACATCCATGCCCAAGGCAGGATTCGAACCTGCGACCGTAGTGGTCGCGCGGTTCCAGACAGTAGCGCCTAGAGCCGCTCGGCCATCCTGGCCGGCATAATGGGATGATTTGAACTAAAAAACCCGACGGGAACATATTCGTAGTCTTGCATAAAAACAAGAAGCTGTTATCTGACCGAAACAGCTGATGACTACATTGAAAGTATAATTTTTGAAAAGTCTTCTAGCCACTATACAAAACGAACGATCTTGCTACCAAGAAACATAAAGAAAGAAATACAGAATACTATAGCGGATAGTGCCAGAGAAGGGACATTTTATGTTATCTTGTTTTCTTTAATTTATAGCAACGAACTCCAACATAGTCACTGTCAGTTAATCTTATGAATTTGGTTTATACATATTTATATGGAGGCATTACAAGAGAAAGAATGCGGCGACAGCGAAGGGAGCACGATAGACTGTGCAGCCTAGGCGGAGTTTGTTCTCTGCGGAGTTGTTATGTTTCTTCTCTGACGTATGGCCAGTGGAATGAAAATTTGTGGGCGAGGTTGTTGTGTTCCCAGTATCCGGCCTGTGTGGGTTCACTGCCGCTGTTACTGGCGGAAACTCTTCGTCTGTCCGTGAATATTGTGACTGGGTTACGGCCATGATAATAAATGTCTTGTTCTTAATTGCAGTTATTGGCCTCCTGAAATTTCACTTTGAAGTAAAAATACTTACTGTTCGTTCCTAATGCTTTAAGAAAGAGAGGTCAATTTTGTCTGTGACCGTATGTGGTACGGGCATCCTGGTGTGGTTTGTTTCACGCAAGCGTTGCTACTGTGAGTATCTACACAGCATTGTAGCACTGTTTGCTTGGATGACTTCTGCATCGTTTACTAGGATGTCAGTGTCGTGAGAGCAGCGTATGGTTCTGTAAAACATTTTACTTCATGAGTGACCATCCAGTCTGCTCGTTTGTACCTTAAAGGAAGTGAGGCAAAGTGCAAAGGGTCTTTTATGGCGGTAGTGTTTTTGTAGTCATCTTTATTCTGAAGACTGGTTCGGCACTGGTCTATCCTCGCAAGCCTCTTCATCTCTGCAAAACTGCACCGACCTACGTCTACTTGCAGCTGCTTACTGTCGTCAAGCGTTTGACCACCTCTACAATTTTTATTCCTCACTAAGCCCTCCATTACCAAATTGACTGTTCATTGATGGTTAACGATGTGTCCTTTCATTCGGTCCCTCCTTTTAGTCAAGTTGTGCAGTACATTTAATTTCTTCCCATCTAGACACGTTTGCCCTCATCAGTCATCCAATATAACCAGGTAATGTCTAACATTCTTCTGTAACACCACACTTAAAAACATTCTGTTCTCCTCTTCTCTGCACTGTTTAACATCAACGTTTCATTTTTACGTATCGTTGCACTCAAGATAAATTGTTCCGGTAAAGTCATACTAACGCTTAAATTCATGTATATGATACTAAATTTGGCAATTTTAGAATAGCTTTCGGTCCTTTTTATTTTATCTCTGACAAATTCGGAATTTCGTAGATTATATTACAGTCAATATTATTAGAAGCCTTTTCTAAATATAGAAATGCTATAAATGTAGGTTTCACTCATTTCAGCTACCTTCTAACGTAAGTTGTAGGGTTACTAATGTCTCACGTATTCCTAAACTTTTCCAAAACTCGGGCACTCCCGCCCGCGCTCGGCTTCCAGCAGCCCATCCACTTTTCTGTGCATAATTTGTGTTATTATTTTGTAACCGTGACATATTAAATTAATTGTTTGGTGAAAGTAACACCTTTCTGCACCTTCCTACTTTGACTTTCAGATCACTACATTCTCCTTAAAGTCTGAGGGAGGCTTTTCGCTTGTCTCATATACTACTCATACACCCCTCACAGCAACTGGAACAACAGTTTTGTCATCAGTGGTTCTCGCAAGAATCTCAACAGTTAGGAGGGAAGGTTGTCTGCTTCACATACTTCGTTTCAACGTTTCAGCTTAGATCTTTCAATATTCTGTGAAGTTCTTGTAGCAGTATTGCATCCGCCATCTCATGTTCGTTCACGTCCTTGAATATTCCTGTGCTTACTTCACAATTCTGTCTCTCAAAGCAAACTATTAATCTTTTGCAGTACATTTCTATCTATATTTACTGTTTTATCCACCCTCAGCAAATGTAGTCGTGTATAACGAAATAATAAGCAACCAATTGCGTAAAAGAAATTTAATTTCTTTGCCGGTTTCGGGCACTTAGTGACCTTCTTCAAAATGGCAGCTCCTATTCTGGCATGATGTCTGCACTTGTTGTTTCGCATCTTTATAATGATTTTGTACAGGCACTATGAACCACATGACCATGATATTGATGATGCTCGCAAATAATGCGACAGGTGTAATCTCTTGAAGAAGAGTTCTAAGAGCCCAAAACCGGCATAGAAATGACAAGGGTTGCCCAGAAAGTAATGCACTGCATTCTTTTTTCTCAGCCGAAAACAAAGCTACGAATGCTAAACGTTACGTATTTATTATTTGAAGTCTCCTGAATGAGCGCGCGAAGTTTCCGTCAGTTCCGACAGACAGCATAGCTGCAGGACATTCCAAAATGGCGTCTGTAGTTGATGTACGTTACAAGCAATGTGTCGTCATTGAACTTCTCACTGCAGAGAAAGAAACTGAAGGGAGTATTCACAAACGCTTGTGCACAGTCAATGGAGCACCTGCTGTCGATGGAAGTACAGTTAGTCAATGGGCACGGAGGGTGAGGTCACCAGAAGGCGGTTCGACGGAGCTCCACGATTTGCAGCGGTCGGGGAGACTATCATCGGCTGTCACACCTTACACGTTGCAGCTAGCTGATGTTGTCATTCATTAAAGGATTCGATTCGTGGAAGACATTCTGAGGATGATGAGGAGGTGATTCACACAGTGAAGCACTGGCTCCACCACCAGGACAAGGATTGGTACCGACAGGGCATACACGCCCTTGTTTTGCGCCGGAGAAAATCCATAGAATGGGATGGAGAGCACGTGGAGAAATAGGGTATGTAGATAAAACACCATTCTTTAGTGTGTGTAATTCTCATTATGTTCAATAAAGATTGTTGAGGAAAAATATGTGGTGAATTACTTTCTGGGCAACTCTCGTAAATTTCTTGTGTGCAACTGGTGGCTTATTATTTCTTTATATTTCTATCTATTTTTATTTTGAATCGTCGAATTTCTTGTCAGACACATTTTTTAGACGTCTATGCTCCACTTCACCTTCTTCATTTGCTTAACTTTTGCGCTATCTCCTTGTACCACTTAAATTTAATATTTCGTGTATTATCCGACGATTCCTAATGGTACTTTCCTTTACGTCTAATTTTTCCTCTGCTGACTTCACAATTTTGTCTCTCAAAGCAAAACGTTAGTCTCATACCGCATATTTCCATCCATTTCAGTCGGCATTCTTTTCTCTATTTCCATTATAAAATCTGACTGAAACGTTCTGGTGTCTCTTGGTCGTTTCCACGTGTAAAATATTCTTTGATGATCCTTCAACCAAGTGTTACGATTAAATTATACCCAAAGCAAAATTCCAGAAAGCGTAGTTGCGTTTCATTCCTTAGCCCCAGTCTGTATTAATCCACTATTATTCCAGCTCTTCCTTTTCCTACTACTGAATTCCAGTCCCTTATAAAATTTCCAGTGTCCTATTAGAATAAAATTTTTACCTTCATCATACATGCTTTTCCAATCTCTTCATCTACGTAGCTAGTAGATATATATACCTGTACTACCGTAGCAAATCATGGCTGTGTATCTGTCTTGCCTATGATAATGCGTCTACTATGTTGTTCACATTAATTTATGCATATTCATCATTATTTACACGCTTTCCTAACTATTTTTTTATTTTATGTTAATAAACCTACATTCACCATACCCTGAATCCTGTTCTCTTATCACACTTCATTAATTCACACTATATCCAACTTCAACCTATCCGATTCGGTTTTGAAGATCTATAGCCTACCTACCTGTTTTGCAGATCTAACACTCCACAGGTCAACCAGCGCCACACCATATTTGTTTTTCTCTATGACAACAATATCCTCAGTTGTACCTGCCAAGAGATGCGAATGGGGGGCTAATTTAGCTCCAGATATTTTATCCAGGAGTAAACCTTTTTTATTAAACCCTACAGTACAACTGCATGTTCTCGGACAAAGATAACGGGTGTGGTTTATCATTGTTTGCAGCCATTCGTAGTACCAACATTGTAAGGTCAATTTCGCTAATGTTGCAATACAAGGTCATTCAGTCATCCAGACTATTGTCTCTGTTACTACCTAAAAGGTTACTGCCCCTCTTAATCTATTGCTATAGTATACCCATGATTTTTAGTCTTGTTAGTAGATCATCTTACTTTCACTACTTAAACTGGAAACTCGATTATAGCTATCTCCCAATAGAGCAAGATCTACATTGTGTGTTAACCCTTGCCTTGCGATGAATAGTCTAGTGATACAAACTTCTAGGATCTCCTTCGCAAATTTGACGTTCATACTAGCGCAATGGCGTTGGGACCAGACTTTAAGTTGGCGCAGTGACTGGCAGTTGACCGTGATCTTCAGTGAAACGTATTGCACATAAACATGAGAAGAAATCCACTACTGTAAGACTACCCAGGGGCAACAAATCAATGGAAGCAGTCCAGGATGAAGTTTTCACTCTGCAGCAGAGTGTGCATTCATATGAAACTTCCTGGCAGATTGAAACTGTGAGCTAGGCCGAGGCTCGAACTCGGGACCTTTGCCTTTCGTTGGCAAGTGCTCGACCGACTGAGTTACCCAAGCACGACTCATGACCCGTCCTCACAGCTTTACTTTCACTTCTCCTAACAATGGAAACAGTAACTACCGTAAAATAGCTCAGATCAACCATCCAGAGCGACCTAAAATGGAATAACAACATGCAAAATTACTAAAAAGAGTTGACAGGCTAGAATTCATCGAAACAATGTTTTTTTTTTTTTTTTTTTTTTTTTTTTTTTTTTTTTTTTTTTTTTTTTTTTGCATACGAAATGAAATGATCGTATGGCATTCTTGGCCGGGATGTCCCATTCGGGATAGGCCGCCAAGCGAAAGTCTTACTTCAGTCGGCGACATTGGGCGACTTGCAGCCGACGATGAGGATGAAATGATGATGAGGACAACACAACACCCAGTCCACGAGCAGAGAAAATCTCCAACCCGGCCGCTAATCGAACCCGGGCCCAGTGCATGGGAGGTAAGCATGTTACCACCCAGCCAAGCAGGCGGACTTTAACAACGTATAGACTGAACAGTAAAGGCGAAAGACTACGTGCCTGGCTTACACCCTTTTTAATTCGTGCACTTCTTTCTTGGTCTTCCACTTTTACTTGTTCTTCTTGGTTCCTGTAAATATTATATATTGCCCGTCTTTCCACGTAGCTTACCCCTATTTTTCTCAGGCTTTCTAACATCTTGCACCACTTTACATTGTCGAATGCTTTTTCCAGGTCGACTAATGCTATGAGCGTGTCTCGTGTTTCTTCAATCTTGCTTCCACTATCAACCGCAACGTCAGGACTGCCTCTCCAGCCCCGTTCTTTCCTAAAGCCAAACTGATCATCATATAACAAATACTCAATTTCCTTTTCGGTTTCTTCTGTCAACAACTCCGATGCATGAGCTGTTAAACTGGCTGTGCGATAATTCTGGTAATTGTCTGCTCTTGCAATCTTGGGAATTGTATTCGGAAGTCAGATGCTATATTGCCAGTCTTATACATTCTACACACCAACGTGAATAATCTTTTTGTTGGAAGTTCTCCCAATGATTTCAGAAATCCCGATAGAATGTTATCTACGCCTTCTGCCTTATTTGATTTCAAGTCTTCCAAAGCACTTCTAAATTTTGATTCTAATACAGGATCCCTTTTCTGTTCCCTAACGGCTCCCGTTTCTTCTTCTGTCACATGAGAAAAGTCCTCCCTCTCATAGAGGCCCACTATGTGCTCTTTCCACCTATCGGCTCTCTCCTCTGCATTTAACAGTGGAATTCCCATTGCACTCTTAATGTTACCGCCGAAAGTTGTTTTGACTTTTCTGCATATTGAGTTAGTCCCTCCGAAAGTCATTTCTTTTTCGATTTATTCACATATTTCTTGCAGCCATTTCACCTTAGCTCCCGTGCACCTTCTGTTTATTTCGTTCCTAAGTGACTTGGGTTTCAGTATTCTTGAATTTCCCTGTCTATTTTCGTACTTCCTTCTTTCGTCAATCAACTGATGTATTTCTTCTGTTACCCATCGTTTCTTCGCAGTTACCTTCCTTGTACCTACGTTTTTCTTTCCAACTTGTGAGATTGTCCTTTTTAGAGATGACCATTCCTCTTCAACTGAACTACCTACTGAGCTATCCATTATCGCAGTATCTATAGCTTTAGAGAACTTCAAGCACGTGTCTTCATTCCTTAGTACTTACGTATCACAATTCTTTGTATATTGATTCTTCGTGGCTAATCTCTTAACTTCAGCCTACTCTTCATCATTACCAAATTGTGATCTAGACTATATCTGCCCCTTGGTACGTCTTACAATCCAGTATCTGATTTCGGAATCTCTGTCTGACCACGATGTAATCTAATCGAAGTCTTTCCTATCGATCCTTTCCAATTATACTCCCTCCTCTTGTGATTCGTGAACAGAGTATTCGCTATAGTCATCTGAAATTTATTGAAGAACTCGATTAGTCTTTCTCCTCTTTCGTTCCTACTACCACGCCCATATTCTCCCGTAACCCTTTCTTCTTCCCCCACAACCGCATTCCAGTTCCCCTTGAGTAATAGATTTTTACCTCCGTTTACGTGCCGAATTACCCGTTCAGTATACACTTTCTCTACCTTTTCATCGTCTCCTTGCAACATTCGCATATACACCTGAACTATTGCTGTCGGTGTTGGTTTGCTGTCAGATTAGAACAATCCTGTCTGATTAGAACAATCCTGTTACTGAACTGTTCACAGTAACACACTCTCTACCCTACCTTCCTATTCATAACGAATCCTACTCCAGTGATACCATTTTCGGCTGCTGTTGGTATTACCTTACACTCATCTGAACTGGAATCTTTGTCTTCTTTCCATTTCACTTCACTGACCCCTGCTATATCTAGATCCAGTTTTAGCATTTCCCTTCTTAGATTTTCTAGCTTCCGTACCACGTTCAAACTTCTGACAGTCCACGGCCCGACTCGTAGAACGTTATCCTTTCGTTGGTTATTCAGTCTATTTCTCATGGTCACCTGCCCCTTGACAATCCCCTCCTGGACATCCGAATGGGAGACTAGTCCGGCATCTTTTGTCAATTGAGTGATTATCACGACACTTTGTCAGTTACAGGCTACATGTCCTGTGGATTATGTCTTTAATGCAGTGGTTTCCATTGCCTTCTGCATCCTCAAGTCGTTGATCATTGCTGATTCTTCTACCTTTCAGGGGCAGTTTCTCATAGCAAGGCCAAGAGAGTGTCCTGAACATCGGTCCGCTACTGTGCCCTCTTTGACAAGGCCGTTGGCAGAAAACCTTGTGATTTTTGTTCAGAATTTAAGCAGTGACGGGGTTCGAAGCCAGACCGAGTACGTTTTGATTACTAATCAAAGACTCTACCCATAGATCACGAGTGCATAGAATCTTAACAAAAGGTAGATCGTCCACTAAAGAAGTGGCTTGCAAAACACTTGCTCACCCGAATTTTGAGCATTGTTCTTCACTCTGGGAACATTAATAGTTTGTATCAGTAGAAGAGATACACAAGATCCGACGAAAAGCAGCGTTCTGCTACACGTGATCGTTTAGTCGACTCGACAGCATTACAGAGACACCCAATAGACTCCAGTGGCAGACGCCACAAGACAGCCGCTGTGCATCATGCAGAGGTTCACTATTTAACCTCCGAAAGCGTGACTTCCTGAGAGAAGAGGGCAATGAATTATTTCCTTCCACATGTGTTTCGCGAAATAAACACAACGAGAAAATACGAGAAATCAAAGCCAATATGTAGTTTTACCGACAATCATTCTTTACTCCCGCCATTTGCGGATGGAACAGGGATGGAGGGAACACATGCTGGTATCACAAGTGTTCTCTGCCACACGCAGTAAGGTGGCGTCCTCAGTAAACGTATAGATGTAGGTGTCGCCTTGAGGCGTAAATACACCCTAACACACACAAAAAAGACGCACCACTAAGGAACTATTCGGATGGGACGGAAATCGGTAGACGTGATGTACATGTACCGTCAAGCAAATGATTACAACTTCAGAAAAATTAAAGAGAAAGATATCCAAGAACTAAACAAGTCAATAACGCGTTGGTTCAGCTCTGTCAGTTACTCGTCTAGGCATTGATTGATAGAGTTGTGGGGTGGCCTGTGGAGGGATATCCAGCCGGTGCGTTAGATCTTCATAATCCCGATCTGGTTTGAGAGCCTTGTCCATAATGCTCCAAACGTTATAAATCCGGCGACCTTGCTGGTCAAGGCAGGGTTTGGCATGCACGGAAACAAGCAGTAGAAAGTCTCTCCGCTTGCGGGCGGGAATTATCTTGTTGAAATGTAGACCAGGATGGCTTGCTATGAAGGGTAACAAAATGGGGCGTAGAATATCGTCGATTTACCTCTGTGCCGTAAAGGTGCCGCGGATGACGACCAAAAGGTCCTGCTATGAAAAGAAATGGAATACCAGACCATCATTCCTGGTTACGAGCCGTATGGCGGGCGACAGTCAGGTTGGTGTCCCACCGCCATCTGTGGCGTCTCCAGACACGTCTGCAGCCATGTCTTCGGCCTGAAATCTCATTGACTGGAGGAGAATTGTATTCAGTGATAAGTCCCGCTTCGAACTGAGTCCCGACTTCACTGAGGAAGTACCGCGGCTCCTCCATTAAATAGTCCCATGAACCTGAAAATATCAGATATCGAAATAAGTTGCCAAAGGGATAGAAAAGTAACTGTAAACGCCCAACAAAGGGAATACCACTGGACCTAACGGCATACCGATACGATTCTACACAGAGTATGGGAAAGAACTTGCTCCTCCTCTAACAGCAATGTATCGTAGGTCGCTGAAGGAGCGAAGCGTTTCTAGCGATTGGAAAAAAAGCGAAGGTCAATCCCGTTTGCAAGAAGGATCGTCGAACAGACGCACAAAACTATAGGCCTATGTCTCTGACGTCGGTCTGTTGTAGAATTTTTCAGGTACATTCTTTGATTACTTATAATGAGTGGAGACCGAATACCTCCCTCGTAGGAATCAACATGGGCTCTGAAAACAACGAGTCGGTGAAACTACTCGCTCTGTTCGTCCACGATACCCAGAAACCAGTAAACATCGGCGACCAGGTGTATGCTGTGTTACTTGACTCCCGGCTAGCGTTAGATACAGTTCCTCACTCCACTCCTATGGACAAAATACGAGAGTACGCTGTACACTACGAGCTAAGTGATTGGACTGAACAGTTTCTAATAAACAGGACATGGAATGTCATCGTCAACGGAGGAAAGTCTTCAGACTTAGAAAAGAGCTTCGGCGTACCTCAGAGCAGTACTATAAGACCATACTTTTCATAATATTAGAGTCATTCAGAAAGAAATGAACTGGAGGCTGTGAAGTGAAAACCATTGAAGGGATCTTAGTGAATTATCTACGAAACAAAGCGTGATGCCTAAGAGAGCGCTGAGGTGGCCAGTGGAGGGACATATGTGAGCACTCACGTAACGACGGAACGCGCTCTCGTCATTGCACTCAGTCCTGCTCAAAAGAGAGAAATGGAGACTCCAAAAGAAGATCTAAGGGGTGTTGTGCGTTTCCTGACAGCGAAAGAAGCGCAGGAAACGCAAGTTCTTCAAAGGTTGACATAAGTGTACGAACACAGCATGTCCGTTGCAAGGGTCAAGTCGTGCACAAGGGATTCATCTATATCTACATCTACATACATACGTACTCGGCAAGCCACCGTACGGCGTATGGCGGAGGGTACCACATACCAGTACTAGCGTCATTTACTGTTCCACACGCAAATAGAGCAAGGGAAAATGACTCCCTGTACTTAAAGGATAGACGGATGTCGTTGGACGATGACAACCGATCTGGAACGCCACACCGCTTCGCCGATACCATTTTCCAGCGGATGGATGCCCTCGTTATTAAAGTCCAGCGAGTTACTGCGGCAACCACTGCACCAAAGATGGGAATGAATGTTGGAGCTGCAACAGACATTCAGTGATCTCCGTACACGTGTGCCATTCTTCGGTGGATTGCCATTCTTCGCCCTCCTTTCGCTATAAGGAAACACGCTGTACCCTTTTTCTCATCTTTTGAAGCCTCCATTTCTCTGTTTTCAGCACTACAGAGTGCAGTGGATGCTCGATACGTGCACGCGCTCTGTCTGTCGTCACGTGAGCCCACGTCCTCCTAGAGGCGATTTTGGTACCTCAACGCTCTTATAGGGACCACACTTTCTTCATCGGTTTTCATTTTACAACCTGCTCGTTTCTGTCTGAACGTGATTAATATAAATGACCTATTTGAAAATATGGGACGTACCATAAGGCTTTTCGCATACGACGCCTTTGTGTACAGAGAAGTTGTGACGTTAAGAAATTGCAGAGGACAGACGTTTGGTGTGAGGATTGCTATGTGACCCTCAGTATAAACAAATGTAACGTATTGCTCCGAAAGATTGCAGAACAATCGCTGGAAGCAGTCACATCCATAAAATATCCAGGAGGGTGCATATGAAGCGATCTGAAGTGGAGCGACCACATAAAAGTAATCACATGTATGACTGGTGCATACTTAGATTCATTCGAAGAATCCTCAGATAGTGTAGTCCATTCAGTAAGGACATAGCTTACAAAACCGTCGTTCGACCATATTTGCATAGTGTTCGTTAGTCCGAGATCCATATCAGATAGGACCGACAGAGGAAATAGAGAGGATCCAAAACAAGAGCAACGCGTTTCATTACCGGTTCATTTTAGCAAGCGCGTAAACGTCAAGGAGACGCCCAGTCAACTTCAGTGGCAGACGCAGCAGGAGAGGCACTATTAATGACGACGTTGTTTACTGATGAAGTTCCAATAGCATACGTCTCTAGAACAGCCAACCAGTATATTGCTTCCCCCAACGTATACCTCGCGAAAAGACAAGAAAGATAAAATTAGAGAGAGTTGAGCTCACGCGGAGTCTCACCAACAATCTTCTTTCCGGGAACCATTCGCGTCTGGAACAGGAAAGGGTGGAATTAAGAGTAGTATACAAAGTACCCCCTGCCACACACCGGTATGTAGCTCGCGGTGTGAAAATGTAGATGTAGTCATTCTTCACCTGCTGCAGGAAACGAGGTACAGCATACTATAAGGGTATAGCTTAAGGAAGCCTATATAAATAATTTTATTCCCTTTATTATTTTTTTTCATTCATTACATGCATTCAAGTAATACCCTTAAGTGAAAATAAGTTTTCAATGTACTTCAATGTATATCTGCTATAATAATAGAGCCTATTTTCGACTATTGAGACTGGTCTAGGGGGCCGGCACGGTAACTCAGCGTGTTCGGTCAGAGGGTTAGCTAACGTCTGTAACAAAAAAACTGAGTTAATGGGTCAACGACGAACTGAAACGAGTGTCATGCGACGTCCGCCCCGAGCAGATACAACGAACGAAAACGAACAAAATGAGATTTAAAAAAAGAAAAAAAGGGTAGCGTCTTTGATTCATAATCAAAACGTCTTCGGTCCCGGGTTCGATCCCCGCCACTGCCTAAATTTTGATAAATAACCAGCATTGGCGGCCGAAGACTTCCGGCATAAGAAGTCAGCCTCCTTCTGCCAACGGCCTTGTCAAAGAGGGCGGAGGAGCGGATAGAGGTTCAGGGTACTCTCTTCTCCTAGGGGTGGGAAATTGCCCCTAAAGGCGGAAGAATCAGCAATGATCAAAGACATGAGGATGCAGAAGGCAATGGAAACCACTGCATTAAAGACACGTAACGTGTATCCACAGGACATGTGGCCTGTATTTGAAGAAGTGTCATGATGATCTCTCCATTGGCAAAAGATTCCGGAATAGTCCCCCATTCGGATCTCCGGGAGGGGACAGCCAAGGGGGAGGTTACCATGAGAAAAAGATTGAATAATCAACGAAAGGATAACGTTCTACGAGTCGGGGCGTGGAATGTCAGAAGCTTGAACGTGGTGGGGAAACTAGAAAATCTGAAAAGGGAAATGCAAAGGCTCAGTCTAGATATAGTAGGGGTCAGTGAAGTGAAGTGGAGGGAAGACAAGGATTTCTGGTCAGATGTGTATCGAGTAATATCAACAGCAGCAGTAAATGGTATAACAGGTGTAGGATTCGTTATGAATAGGAATGTAGGGCAGAGGGTGTGTTACTGTGAACAGTTCAGTGACCGGGTTGTTCTAATCGGAATCGACAGCAGACCAACACCGACAACGATAGTTCAGGTATACATGCCGACGTCGCAAGCTGAAGATGAACAGATAGAGAAAGTGTATGAGGATATTGAAAGGGTAATGCAGTATGTAAAGGGGGACGAAAATCTGATAGTCATGGGCGACTGGAATGCAGTTGTAGGGGAAGGAGTAGAAGAAAAGGTTACAGGAGAATATGGGCTTGGGACAAGGAATGAAAGAGGAGAAAGACTAATTGAGTACTGTAACAAGTTTCAGCTAGTAATAGCGAATACCCTGTTCAAGAATCACAAGAGGAGGAGGTATACTTGGAAAAGGCCGGGAGATACGGGAAGATTTCAATTAGATTACATCATGGTCAGACAGAGATTCCGAAATCAGATACTAGATTGTAAGGCGTACCCAGGAGCAGATATAGAGTCAGATCACAGTATAGTAGTGATGAAGAGTAGGCTGAAGTTCAAGACATTAGTCAGGAAGAATCAATACGCAAAGAAGTGGGATACGGAAGTACTAAGAAATGACGAGATACGTTTGAAGTTCTCTAACGCTATAGATACAGCAATAAGGAATAGCGCAGTAGGCAGTACAGTTGAAGAGGAATGAACATCTCTAAATAGGGCCATCACAGAAGTTGGGAAGGAAAACATAGGTACAAAGAAGGTAGCTGCGAAGAAACCATGGGTGACAGAAGAAATACTTCAGTTGATTGATGAAAGGAGGAAGTACAAACACGTTCCGGGAAAATCAGGAATACAGAAACACAAGTCGCTGAGGAATGAAATAAATAGGAAGTGCAGGGAAGCTAAGACGAAATAGCTGCAGGAAAAATGTGAAGACATCGAAAAAGATATGATTGTCAGAAGGACAGACTCAGCATACAGGAAAGTCAAAACAACCTTTGGTGACATTAAAAGCAACGGTGGTAACATTAAGAGTGCAACGGAAATTCCACTGTTAAATGCAGAGGAGAGAGCAGATAGGTGGAAAGAATACATTGAAAGCCTCTATGAGGGTGAAAATTTGTCGGATGTGATAGAAGAAGAAATAGGAGTCGATTTAGGAGAGATAGGGGATCCAGTATTAGAATCGGAATTTAAAAGAGCTTTGGAGGACTTACGGTCAAATAAGGCAGAAGGGATAGATAACCTTCCATCAGAATTTCTAAAATCATTGGGGGAAGTGGCAACAAAACGACTATTCACGTTGGTGTGTAGAATATATGAGTCTGACGATATACCATCTGACTTTCGGAAAAGCATCATCCACACAATTCCGAAGACGGCAAGAGCTGACAAGTGCGAGAATTATCGCACAATCAGCTTAACAGCTCATGCATCGAAGCTGCTAACAAGAATAATATACAGAAGAATGGAAAAGAAAATTGAGAATGCGCTAGGTGACGACCAGTTTGGCTTTAGGAAAAGTAAAGGGACGAGAGAGGCAATTCTGACGTTACGGCTAATAATGGAAGCAAGGCTAAAGAAAAATCAAGACACTTTCATAGGATTTGTCGAGCTGGAAAAAGCGTTCGACAATATAAAATGGTGCAAGCTGTTCGAGATTCTGAAAAAAGTAGGGGTAAGCTATAGGGAGAGACGGGTCATATACAATATGTACAACAACCAAGAGGCAATAATAAGAGTGGACGATAAAGAACGAAGTGCTCGTATTAAGAAGGGTGTAAGACAAGGCTGTAGCCTTTCGCCCCTACTCTTCAATCTGTACATCGAGGAAGCAATGATGGAAATAAAAGAAAGGTTCAGGAAGGGAATTAAAATACGAGGTGAAAGGATATCAATGATACGATTCGCTGATGACATTGCTATCCTGAGTGAAAGTGAAGAAGAATTAAATGATCTGCTGAACGGAATGAACAGTCTAATGAGTACACAGTATGGTTTGTGAGTAAATCGGAGAAAGACGAAGGTAATGAGAAGTAATAGAAATGAGAACAGCGAGAAACTTAACATCAGGATTGATGGTCACGAAGTCAATGATTTTAAAGAATTTTGCTACCTAGCCAGTAAAATAACCAATGACGGACGGAGCAAGGAGGACATCAAAAGCAGACTCGCTATGGCAAAAAAGGCATTTCTGGCCAAGAGAAGTCTACTAATATCAAATACCGGCCTTAATTTGAGGAAGAAATTTCTGAGGATGTGCGTCTGGAGTACATCATTGTATGGTAGTGAAACATGGACTGTGGGAAAACCGAAACAGAAGAGGATCGAAGCATTTGAGATGTGGTGCTATAGACGAATGTTGAAAATTAGGTGGACTGATAAGGTAAGGAATGAGGAGGTTCTACGCAGAATCGGAGAGGAAAGGAATATGTGGAAAACACTGATAAGGAGAAGGGACAGGATGATAGGACATCTGCTAAGACATGAGGGAATGACTTCCATGGTACTAGAGGGAGCTGTAGAGGGCAAAAACTGTAGAAGAAGCCAGAGATTGGAATACATCAAGCAAATAATTGAGGACGTAGGTTGCAAGTGCTACTCTGAGATGAAGAAGTTGGCACAGGAAAGGAATTCGTGGCGGGCCGCATCAAACCAGTCAGCAGACTGATGACCAAAAAAAAAAAAAAGAGACCGAACAATCGGGGGGAAGAGCAGTGGCGGTCGTCAACGTGACGGCGTGGGGTATGTGGTTGCCTTCGGAAGCGAGGACAAAGGTAAACCACATAAATCAATGTGCTCACCGTATCGTATGAACTGCAGAAAGATAGTGATTAATGCTAAGGAAACTACACTACTGGCCATTGAAATTGCTACACCACGAAGATGTGCTACAGACGCGAAATTTAACCGACAGGAAGAAGATGCTGTGATATGCAAATGATTAGCTTTTCAGAGCATTCACCCGAGGCTGGCGCCGGTGGCGACACCTACAACGAGCTGACATGAGCAAAGTTTCCAACCGATTTCTCATACACAAACAGCAGTTGACCGGCGTTGCCTGGTGAAATGTTGTTGTGATGCCTCGTGTAAGGAGGAGAAATGCGTACCATCACGTTTCCGACTTTGATAAAGGTCGGATTGTAGCCTATCGCCATTGCGGTTTATCGTATTGCGACATTGCTGCTCGCGTTCGTCGAGATCCAATGACTGTTAGCAAAATATGGAATCGGTGGGTACAGGAGGGTAATACGGAACGCCGTGCTGGATCCCAACGGCCTCGTAACACTAGCAGTCGAGATGACAGGCATCTTATTCGCACGGCTGTAACGGATCGTGCAGCCACGTCTCGATCCCTGAGTCAACAGATGGGGACGTTTGCAAGACAACAACCATCTGCACGAAAAGTTCGACGACGTTTGCAGCAGCATGGACTATCAGCTCGGAGGCCATGGCTGCGGTTACCCTTGACGCTGCATCACAGACAGGAGCGCCTGCGATGGTGTACTCAACGACGAACCTGGGTGCACGAATGGCAAAACGTCATTTTTTCGGATGAATCCAAGTTCTGTTTACAGCATCATGATGGTCGCATCCGTGTTTGGCGACATCGCGGTGAACGCACATTGGAAGCGTGTATTCGTTATCGCCATACTGGCGTATTACCTGGCGTGATAGTATGGGGTGCCATTGTTTACACGTCTCGGTCACCTCTTGTTCGCATTGACGGCACTTTGACAGTGGACGTTACATTTCAGATGTGTTACGACCCGTGGCTCTACTCTTCATTCGTTCCCTGCGAAACCCCACATTTCAGCAGGATACTGCACGACCGCATGTTGCAGGTCCTGTACGGGCCTTTCTGGATACAGAAAATGTTCGACTGCTGCCCTGGCCAGCACATTCTCCACATCTCTCGCCAGTTGAACACGTCTGGTCAATGGTGACCGAGCAACTGGCTTGTCACAATACGCCAGTCACTACTCTTGATGAACTGTGATCTCGTGTTGAAGCTGGATGGGCAGCTGTACCTGTACAGGCCATCCAAGCTCTGTTGGACTCAATGCCCAGGCGTATCAAGGCCGTTATTACGGCCAGAGGTGGTTGTTCTGGGTACTGATTTCTCAGGATCTATGCACCAAACTGCGTGAAAATGTAATCACATGTCAGTTCTAGTATAATATATTTGTCCAATGAATACCCGTTTATCATCTGCATTTCTTCTTGGTGTAGCAATTTTAAAGGCCAGTAGTGTATATTAACCACCCCCCCCCCCCCCCCCCATGAACCATGGACCTTGCCGTTGGTGGGGAGGCTTGCGTGCCTCAACGATACAGATAGCCGTACCGTAGGTGTAATCACAACGGATGGGTATATGTTGAGAGGGCAGACGAACGTGTGGTTCCTGAAGAGGGGCAGCAGCCTTTTCAGTAGTTGCAGGGGCAACATTCTGGATCATTGACTGATCTGGCCTTGTAACACTAACCAAAATGGCCATGCTGTGCTGGCACTGCGACCGGCTGAAAGCAAGGGCAAACTACAGCCACAATTTTTTCCCGAGGGCATGCAGCTTTACTGTATGATTAAATGATGATGGCGTCCTCTTTGGTAAAATATTCCGGAGGTAAAATAGTCCCCCATTCGGATCTCCAGGCGGAGACTACTCAAGAGGACGTCGTTATCAGGAGAAAGAAAACTGGCGTTCTACGGATCGGAACGTGGAATGTCAGATCCCTGGGTAAAATATTCCGGAGGTAAAATAGTCCCCCATTCGGATCTCCGGGCGGGGACTACTCATGAGGACGTCGTTATCAGGAGAAAGAAAACTGGCGTTCGACGGATCGGAACGTGGAATGCCAGATCCCTTAATCGGGCAGGTAGGTTAGAAAATTTAAAAAGGGAAATGGATAGGTTAAAGTTAGATATTGTGGGAATCAGTGAAGTTCGGTGGCAGGAGGAACAAGACTTTTGTTCAGGTGAATACAGGGTTATAAATACAAAATCAAATAGGGGTAATGCTGGAGTAAGTTTAATAATGAATAAGAAAATAGGAGTACGGGTAAGCTACTACAAACAGCATAGTGAACGCATTATTGTGGCCAAGATAGACACGAAGCCCACGCTTACTACAGTAGAACAAGTTTATATGCCAACTAGCTCTGCAGATGACGAAGAAATTGATGAAATGTATGATGAGATAAAAGAAATTATTCAGGTAGTGAAGGGAGACGAAAACTTAATAGTCATGGGTGACTGGAATTCGAGAGTAGGAAAAGGGAGAGAAGGAAACACAGTAGGCGAATATGGATTGGGGCTAAGAAATGAAAGAGGAAGCCGACTGGTAGAATTTTGCACAGAGCATATCTCAATTATAGCTAACACTTGGTTCAAGAATCATGAAAGAAGGTTGTATACATGGAACAACCCTTAAAGTTTTCAGATAGATTATATAATGGTAAGACAGAGATTTAGGAACCAGGTTTTAAATTGTAAGACATTTCCAGGGCAGATGTGGACTCTGACCACAATCTATTGGTTATGAACTGTGGATTAAAGCTGAAGAAACTGCAAAAAGGTGGGAATTTAAGGAGATGAGACCTAGATAAACTGACAGAACCAGAGGTTGTAGAGAGTTTCAGAGAGAGCATTAGGGAACGATTGAGAAGAATGGGGACAAGAAATACAGTAGAAGAAGAATGGGTAGCTTTAAGAGATGAAATAGTGAAGGCAGCAGAGGATGAAATAGGTAAAAAGACGAGGGCTAGTAGAAACCCTTGGGTAACAGAAGAAATATTGAATTTAATTGATGAGAGGAGAAAATGTACAAATGCAGTAAATGAAGCAGGCAAAATGGAATACAAACGTCTCAAAAATGAGATCGACAGGAAGTGCAAAATGGCTAAGCAGGGATGGCTAGAGGACAAATGTAAGGATGTCGAGGCTTATTTCACTAGAGGTAAGATAGATACTGCCTACAAGAAAATTAAAGAGACCTTCGGAGAAAGGAGAACCACTTGCGTGAATATCAAGAGCTCAGATGGAAACCCACTTCTAAGCAAAGAAGGGAAAGCAGAAAGGTGGAAGGAGTATAGAGAGGTTCTATACAAGGCTCATGTACTTGAGGACAATATTATTGAAATGGAAGAGGATGTAGATGAAGATGAAATGGGAGATACGATACTGCGTGAAGAGTTTGACAGAGCACTGAAAGACCTGAGTCGAAACAAGGCCCTGGAGTAGACAACATTCCATTAGAACTACTGACAGCCTTGGGAGAGCCAGTCCTGACAAAACTCTACCATCTGGTGAGCAAGATATATGAGACAGGCGAAACACCCTCAGACTTCAAGAAGGATATAATAATTCCAATCCCAAAGAAAGCAGGTGTTGACAGATGTGAAAATTACCGAACTATCAGTTTAATAAGTCACAGCTGCAAAATACTGACGCGAATTCTTTACAGACGAATGGAAAAACTGATCGAAGCCGACCTCGAGGAAGATCAGTTTGGATTCCGTGGAAATGTTGGAACAGGTGAGGCAATACTGACCCTACGACTTATCTTAGAAGAAAGATTAGGAAAGGCAAACCTACGTTTCTAGCATTTGTAGACATAGAGAAAGCTTTTGACAATGTTGACTGGAATACTCTCTTTCAAATTCTGAAGGTGGCAGGGGTAAAATACAGGGAGCGAAAGGCTATTTACAATTTGTACAGAAAGCAGAGTGCAGTTATAAGAGTCGAGGGACATGAAAGGGAAGCAGTGGTTGGGAAGGGAGTGATAAAGGGTTGTAGCCTCTCCCCGATGTTATTCAATCTGTATACTGAGCAAGCAATAAAGGAAACAAAAGAAAAGTTCGGAGTAGGTATTAAAATCCATGGAGAAGAAATAAAAACGTTGAGGTTCGCCGATGACATAGTAATTCTGTCAGAGACAGCAAAGGACTTGGAAGAGCAGTTGAACGGAATGGACAGTGTCTTGAAGGGAGGGTATAAGATGAACATCAACAAAACCAAAACGAGTTTATTGGAATGTAGTCGAATTAAGTCGGGTGATGCCGATGAAACTAGATTAGGGAATGAAACACTTAAAGTAGTAAAGGAGTTTTGCTATTTGGGGAGCAAAACAGCTGATGATGGTCGAAGTAGAGAGGATATAGAATGTACACTAGCAATGGCAAGGAAAGCGTTTCTGAAGAAGAAAAATTTGTTAACATCGAGTATAGATTTAAATGTCAGGAAGTCGTTTCTGAATGTATTTGTGTGGAGTGTAGCCATGTATGGAAGTGAAACGTGGACGATAAATAGTTTAGACAAGAAGAGAATATAAGCTTTCGAAATGTGGTGGTACAGAAGAATGCTGAAGATCAGATGGGTACATCACATAACTAATGAGGAGGTATTGAATCGAATTGGGGAGAAGAGGAGCTTGTGGCACAACTTGACTACAAGAAGGGATCGGTTGGTAGGACATGCTCTGAGACATCGAGGGATCACCAATTTAGCATTGGAGGGCAGCGTGGAGGGTAAAAATCTTAGATGGAGACCAAGAGGTGAATACACTAAGCAGATTCAGAAGGTTGTAGGCTGCAGTAGGGACTGGGAGATGAAGAAGCTTGCACAGGATAGAGTAGCATGGAGAGCTGCATCAAACCAGTCTCAGGACTGAAGACCACAACACAACAACAGTGTATTAACGCCGGCCGCAGTGGCCGGTCGGTTCTAGGCGCTTCAGTCCGGTACCGCGCTGCTGCTACGGTCGCAAGTTCGAATTCTGCCTCGGGCATTGATGTGTGTGATATCCTGAGGTTAGTTAGGTTTAAGTAGTTCTAAGTTCTAGGGGATTGATGACCACAGATGTGAAGTCCCATAGTGCTCAGAGCCATTTGAACCAAGTAGTGTATTAACTGTGTGATCTGCCCTCATGCGTTGATGAACTAAGAAAATTTTCGCATGTGCAACGACACAAATCGGTGGTTCATGGTGAAACGATGCCTGTGAACATTTCCAGGACTGTGCTACGATATGAATAAGCTTTGAACTGTGTCGCATGAATCTTTGAACTGAAACAGTCTCGTGGGTGCCACAGAGTAAGACATTATGAACAGAAATATGCTCCTTAAATGTCGTCTGTATCTCGTTTTTCAAAGTGTGCACACCCTCAAACTGTAAACCCACAGCAGCAGGCTCACGACGATAGCTGCGCCACTACAGTTGTATTATCGCTGCCTGCAACAGATACTTAACGGAATCTGGAAGCAATATTTTCACGCACAATAGTCAGTACCAGCTTCCTGCTTCATAATCACCACATTGTCTCGGAATTCTGTAATGAGGAGAGTTGCACTCAAAGCGGAGATTTCTGAAAAAGACTGCTACAAAAAGTCAGGCGGTCACAGGGGAAACCCCCCATTGCACCTTCCTCGGATTTATTGGTAACAAGGCCCAATGAGAGATTTTGGTCGTGTATAAAATCAGTAAGTGCATAAAATTCATCTGTTCATTCTCTCAGCGACCACACCGGCACCGAAACGGAAGATAACTGAGAGAAGGCCGAAATACTGAATTCGGTCATCCGATGTTGTTTCTCCGCGGAAGATTGTATCACTGTCCCCCCTTTCAATGGCCGTACTAATGTCGAAATGGAATTGAAAAGCAGCTACAATTGCTTAGTAGTGGAAAGGCGTCAGAACCAGATGAGATACATTAAGATACGATAAACATTATGCGAAAAAACTTGCTCCCCTTCTAGCAGTAGATCGCTTGAACAACGAAAGGTACCTAACGACTTGAAAAAAGCGCATGTCATTCCCGTTTTTAAGAAAGGGCGTAAGACAGATCCACACAATTATAGACCTATATCGTTGACGTCAATCTGTTGTAGAATTATGGAACATGTTTTAAGCTCAAGAATAATGACGTTTTTGGAAAATGAACATCTCCTCTATAAAAATCAAAGTGGATTTCGCAAACAGAGATCCTGCGAAATTCAGCTCGCTCTGTTCCTCCGTGAGATCCACAGCGCAGTGGACAACGGCGCTCAGGTTGACGCCGTGTTCCTTGATTGCAGTAAGGTATTTGACACCGTCCCACATCGCCGTTTAATGAAAAAAATACGAGCTTACGGAGCTTCGGAGCAGACGTGTGACTGGATTCAAGACTTTCTAGCAGATAGCACTCAACACGTCGCTCTTAACGGAACAAAATCGACAGATGTAAAGGTAATATCCAGAGTACCACAGGGAAGTGTTGCTGTTACAATATATATATAAATGATCTAGCAGAAAGCGTCGGATGCTCTTTAACGCTGTTCGCAGATGATGCAGTTCTCTATACCAAAGTAACATCGCCAGAAGAATTTGCAGAACGATCCGCAGAGAATTAATGAATGGTGCAGGCTCTGGCAGTTGACCCTAAACACAAGTAAATGTAACATATTGCGCATACATAGGAAAAGAAATCCACTACTATACAGCTACACTATTGATGAAAAACAGCTGGAGACAGCGACTGCCGTAAAATATCTAGGTGTAACTATCCAGAGCGACGTTAAGTGGAATGACCACATAAAACAGATAGTGGGAAAAGCAGATAACAGACTCAGATTCATCGGAAGAATTTTAAGGAAATATAACTCATTCACGAAAGAAGTGGCTTATAAGGCGATTATTCGCCCGATTCTTGAGTATTGTTCACCTATCTGGGATCTCCTTGAGGTAGGACTGATAGAGGAGATAGAGAAGATCCAACGAAGAAAGGCGCGTTTCGTCACGGGATCGTTATGGGCTGGCGAGAGAGCGTTACGGAGATGCTAAACAAACTCCACTGGTAGACGTTACAAAAGGAAGAGATTTACTATTGAAATTTTTTGACAGCGCTTTTCAGGACGAGTCGGACAACATATTACTTTCCCCCAAATACATCTCGCGTACTGACTACGAGGAGAAAATTCGAGACATTAAAGCCAATATAGAGGCTTACCGACAATCATTCTTCCACGTACTATTCGCGAGTGTAACAGGGTTGGAGGTATCAGATAGTGGTACCGAAAGTACCCTCCACCACACACCATTAGGTGGCTTGCAGAGTATGGTGTAGATGTAGATGTAGATGTAGATGGACAGACCGTAGAAAATGGTTCAAATGGCTCTGAGCACTATGGGACTTAACATCTGTGGTCATCAGTCCCGTAGAACTTAGAACTACTTAAATTTAAGTAACCTAAGGACATCACACAACACCCAGTCTTCACGAGGCAGAGAAAATCCCTGACCCCGCCGGGAATCGAACCCGGGAACCCGGGCGCGGGAAGCGAGAACGCTACCGCACGACCACGAGCTGCGGACAACAGACCGTAGAAAAGTGAACACAGATGAAGCATGAAAACAGGGAGAAAGTGTACTCAATTGTAAAAAAGCAAAGAGAAACAGTCAACGGTCCAAGCACAAGAAGTGCAATATATCGCAGCTCGAAACACCAAAGGCGTCGGTGGTTAGCTGGTCACTGTGTTAAACTGCCATGTGGGTGGGTCATGTACAAGCCTCACCTAATAACCATGCTTTCATTGAGTGACCCAAGAGGAAGAATTTTGGATTACTGTTCATTTATCATTGCACCTGAGGATTGTGCATACATTGTGGTCATGCAGCATACCTCTTTGATATCATCTTTCATATTTACGATGACGCTACTATCATTGGCATATGCATGGCAAACTGTTTTGACATCAAACACTTTTATGCCTACAAGTTGCACATACGGATTACACAGTAGCAGTTCAACTGGGATGGCAAGCGACGACATCTATAAGTAGTGGGGCTACCTTTATAGAGATGCATTTTGTTAGTGTGGGTTGCCTACATCAGGAGCAGGTATGCACTCAGGGGCGAACCTATTGTTCTCCTTTAATTGACAGGTACTGAACCTACTGTTCTCCTTTGATTGACAGGTCCTTAGCCTATTGCTCTGTTAAGTGGTTTTCCATGTCTGTGCACTTAACCTATTGTTCCCGCCATCCCCTCCCACTCCCATCCCCCCTCAGGAAGGGAGTGCTGGGCCATTTTGTTAGTGCAGGTTACCTACATCAGGGGCAGGTATGCACTCAGGGGCAAACCTATTGTTCTCCTTCGATTGATAGGTACTTATCCTATTCTTCTGTTAAGTGCTTTTCCTTTCCACCCCATTTCCTTTTGATTGACAGATACTTAACCTATTGAACTGTTAAGTGCTTTTCCATGTCACCTCCATTTCCTTTTGATTGACAGGCACTTAAATTATTGTTCCTCCACCCCCTCCCCCTCCTTCAACCCCCTGCCTCTCATTGTTACAGGTACAGTTTCAGGCCTCAGTTATTGCAATAGGCCCCCTCTCACTCTTATCAATTTGATTGACTACTTAATTAAATTGATCAATTAGTTAACCTCTGGTGGGAAAGTGCCATGCACCCCTGTCACCCCCCCCTCTCCCACAGGAAGTTCAACATCCATCAGGACAATGCAACCTCTACTAACATAAGAAAATGGTTGGAAGGTAATTTAGGTCACATTGACTACTTAATTAAATTGATCAATTAATTAACCTCTCTGGTGGAAAAATCCCACGTCCCCCTGGCGGAAAATTCAAATCCCGTCAGGACAATGCAAACTCTACTAACCTGAGAAAATGGTGGGGAAAAAGGGCACCTCCACTAACAAAAGTCAAAGGACCCCCACCTCTTCCTAGGAATTAGCGGGAAAAAGACTAAGCTGATCGATCATTTGGAGAGTATTCGATTGTAGTGCATGGAATATTGTTTAAACAAGTCAGACATTATGTGGAATATTGTTTATGTAAACACTTTAGGGTATTCAAGACATTGTATGGAATATATGGAAATTGGTGGAGAGGAAGGATCTCATGACAGTAAATTCACAGGTATATTGTTTATTTATAAAAACAATCAGTTTTTGGGGTTTGGATTTCTCTTGCTCATCATTCCCTGCTGTCTGGAAACACCTAGGTCTTGTAAGAAGTAATTACATGGAGCAGACATGATCCATAACCTAATGTTCGGCACTGTACTCTGGGTGTCTTAACCTAATGTTTGGGCCTTTGTCGGCACTTAACCTATTGTTCTATTAAGTAGTTTTCCATGGCACCTCCATTTTCCTTAAAATATTCTACCGTGATTGATACCAAATTAAATAATCAGTTATGTCAAATGGCTCTGAGCACTGTGCGACTTAACTTCTGAGGTCATCAGTCGCCTAGAACTTAGAACTAATTAAACCTAACTAACCTAAGGACATCACACACATCCATGCCCAAGGCAGGATTCGAACCTGCGACCGTAGCGGTCGCTCGGTTTCAGACTGTAGCGCCTAGAACCGCAAGGCCACTCCGGCCGGCTCAGCTATGTCCTCCCACCATTTTCTCGTACACTTTTCGAATTTCACATGCTTCAGAACGCCATTTATGGAGCATTCTCCTTTGCCACACACTCCCTTAAACTTTTGTACTGCATTTTACATAAAACATTATACAAATTAATTTAGTGTTCTGCACTTAACCTGCTATTCTGTTCTATGTCACCCTCTCACACACTCCCTCCCATTAACTACTGTACCGCTAACACCACATTGGTATAAAAAAATCATGCAAATTAATTAAATCGGTATTCTTCACATGTGTGGGGTAGTTTTTCTTAATTTGCAGCATCCTATTGGTCGGTGAAATCGATGGAATATAGCGTAAACAAAAGATTTATAATGAAAAACACATCCCTCCACTCGACTTCCGACGCTGTCGCCGCCCCCACCGCAGCCACCGACGCCGTCGCGAACCACCGCCGGACGCAAGCCAGCGCGAGCCATCCATCTCACACAGCTGCAGGTGGAAGTTGGGTCTTTCTTGTATAGAGTTAGAATTCTTCGAGTGTTATACTGACGTCACAGAACTCCAAGGCGCGTTCACACACGCGATGACGCATAGCTGTGGTATGGTCCAGCACCGAGAGAGATGTTCCAATGCTTCCCAGAATACCACAGGGTGCATTGTTCCTCGCGCAGCATGAGAGGCGTGTCTAACAACGCCTAACTGCCCAGCGTGACAGACGCAATGCCGCAAAATGTACGCGCGTAGCTACAAACCCTCTCAGGCGAATCTAACAAGGTTCTCAATGTTATACCGATGTCACGTGACTATGTAAAAATAAGAATCGAGTGTCCTAGAAATAGTTAATGCTCGCTTTCTTGATGTCCCAGCTTGTATGCACGGAAATTCTTGCCCTAACAGAATCTGTTTACGAAAATAGCGCAGGGTAACGTCGAATTCAGTCTTCCTCGCGGCCCTAATGTGGTACCCTGTCCATCACGTGTTACTCTTCCTGCTTTCAACACACACAAACGCTCCCTCCACTATGTAGAGGCTCCTATATCCCAGCACAAAGGATGAGAATGAATAGAACATTATGACCGGCTCTCATCGAATTTACCCCCCGAATTACTGAGGCTGCCGATATCGAAGCACCATCTCCCTTTTCTTTCTTTCTACAGACTAGACTTTCAGCTGTTATTTTACACAATTGCCATATTTCACTGGCATTTAAACCTTACAAGCTACCACATATATCGTCGAATTCGGGAAGGCTCTTACTCGTTTACACCACTCTCCCACTGAGGACAGGAGCTTGAATATTAGAGTGTGAAAACTACCTGTGATCCATGAATATATCACCACGTGCCCTACATCACGTCAAATACAGGAGCCTTTTGCAAAGCATGCAGATACACAGACATACAAAAAACAGAGCAAACGCTCTCCAAATGTGGAGGCGACTGGACACAGTCGAGTACAGTGCTATATTACGCCTCCTGACAGTGCATTTGGGCTAGGTGTTGGCAGCTGTGCTACATTTACAAGCAATTTTAGAACACAGAACGAGAGGTTATGTCATGATCGCATGGATAGATCCAATACATGATCGATAGAATTGCGAAAAATGACGATGGAATAAGTATAAACTGACCGAATATACACCGAAATGGGGGGAAATTGAGGAAGTACTTGAGTATGTTCTGGTTCGTACCAAACAATCTGTACATAGGAACAAGTATGCGGCAGCAAGAGGAATCGAAACGAAGGGAATCAGGAACGCAGTCAATTTTTTTCCGGCGAGGCATTATACTGTATGTCTATTGAGGTACCAGCGATACACGAGAGTTGCCTACTGTATCTGATGCTTTTCAGGAAGACAGAGAGCCACTCACCACAAAACGTACTTGCATCTGCGATAAAAGACGGGGTGATCGATTGAGATGGAGTTGTAGCAAGGTACGATTTAATGGTTGACTGATGCATTCTAGAGAAGGAGAAGTTGCTGCAGGTCAATTTTTCCATTGTTCTATCTGGATGCAACAGTTGAGTGACATAGCCTGTGTTCTACTCGAATACTGCCACATGTTCTGTATGCGGTTTAAGGTATTGTCTACTTGCGATCGCAAACGGTAAACCTGTCGATCATCAGAGGACTTCCATCTCATGGGCGATGAAACTTGACACATTCCTCTATACAAACTTTGATTTATGTGATGTACTCCATTTCCACTGTCGCATCTTGGGTGTAAAATCGAGACATTGTAACACCCCACACGTCACTTATCTGGTTTTGGCGTGTGTTCACCCCAGCTAATTGACTAACATATCAACAGAGAGTGCAAAACTGCCGCAATATCGGATAACGCAAAGAAAGTGATAAGGCCCTGTGACTCCTGATTGAACTACGGTGGCAGTGTTGACATTAATTGATTCAGAATTGATCATTTTTAATTAAAAAGGGGTGCACATTGATGTTATATTCAGTTATTGAACACCAGATGCAAATGTTGAACAAAAAATTAATTAAGAAAGTGGCTTGGGATTTCAGCTACTTGATTGAAAACAGATGCAGTCGATTAGCACAAATTTATGTTAACTCCCGACTTTCAGTCATCACAATACATGACTGTCCTATCAGTCAGTGGTAATAAATTGCGTTTACATGGAGTAAAGCGCGACAAATCAAATTAATTCCTACTGACTGACCCAGGCATAATGCAAAGTGCGAGAAGAATTCCCCAATACACGGCCCATTAAACCCTCATGGAAACCTTGCTGACATGATCCAACAAATGAATCAGTGGCCTAATTCAAGCCGAAGTGGGTGCAATATCACCGAATTCAGCATGGTGGGGCAGCATCATTGTGAGGACGTTGGCCGGCCTCGTGGTGCTGCAGGGCTGCGCTCATCTATTCACTCCTAGCTATCATGCTCAGTACATAGCTGAACCAAAACTTTCTATCTCCAAGCTCAATCGTTCCATTTGCTAAGTCCTAAACTGCAGAGATGCTCACTCTTTCTCAGGCAAGCTGAGTAAAGAACGCCATGTCTGCACTCTAGGCAAGCTGGGAATGGGAGACCTCTACGGAGACTTCTCCCAGTCTGCTCTTCACCTTGGTTTCCCCTCCAGCAAAATCACTTACGCCAATTGCAGCACAAGTCGCGTTAATTATCGGTTGCTTCCCAGCGCCGACCAATGCTTGCTCTGGGAAGTGAAGAAATTCCCACAAAATTTCCCTTCCTCTCAACTTCTGCTATTTAGCTCCTCCCAGGCCACCCATCAAGGTTAGCGTCTGCACAAAACACCAGATTTTCCGGAATTCTGACTCCCAGGAGAGTACTTCAAATTCCTTGGTCCTACGTTCCCATCGGAGGCTGGCATATTTCATTCTGTCGCTCTTCACCTGATTTACTTCAGACTCTGTGGACCGTGAATTCAGCATGAATTTGCTGTAGTCACGAACACGCATATTTTGGCCTCTGTTGACCGCTCCACCGTAGCTTTGCGTGGCTTTCTCACATATTTCACTGAAAACGGGACGACGGACATTTATCAACAGGCGTACAAGTTCTCTGTCTACTTCCCAGTACATCAGCATGGGGTCAACCACCCACTCACTGTCACTCATCTTAAGGCAGCTGGAGGCCGCCCCCCGTTACCGCTTTCTCAGAGCTTGAGCCGCCCTAAGCTGCCTATTGTCGCTTCCCTTCGCCACTCCCCAGCCGGCCACAGTTAACTCTGAATACTTCACTGGGATTACCTAGCCTCCAGTAAATCGACGCGTTTCCACAAAGTTCTCATGTTGTGTGAATTACTTTAAAACCATCACCCGGCATTAATTATTCCAATACGTCCTACTATACCCTCTACAAGATGCATTGTGCCTTGTCATTCATTTTTGTTCAGCCCTACTGTTCGCTCAATGGGAGTTAGGTGATCTTTAATGACTTCATGTAAGGGGCAAAGTTGTTTCCATCTTACATAGCCCCTCTCTTCAAATCAATTTTGTAGTACAGGTTATGACTCCTATGGTGTTACCACCTGTGGTACAAAATTAGTATCTCCATAACTGGTATTTTAATCTGTTCACGTGATTAGTTATGGGCGATTGATTACAACTGCCTCCTCTCTGATGCAAACTCCCACTCATTCCTAGGGTACCTGCCTTCAATGACTGGATTTACTGTTAAAGATGTGGTCGTTATTTAGTCTAATTTTACTTTAATCTCTGCCGATTTCTGAGACAATTATTCATCAGAGTACTCAAAAGAAAACTACAATTATATTACAAGGACACACATTGCGAAGGACGAATACACATGTTTAAGCACCTCTATGCTTGTCATTTGAATGGCAAGACCCGCAATTATAACTTAATGTCCATTCACTCTCAGTTATCCATCCCTACTCAACTTAAATTACTAAAAACATACATGAACAATATCTGTGTAACATTTTGTGAAGTTGATAGTGATTGCTCTCATTCAGTTATATGTGAACACCCATTTGACATTTTATAAATAAAGGTTTTTTTGTGTCTCACTGTCTCTGGATGTTTATGTTGTGCATGGTGTAAGTGTCATCTTTACACAATTCACCAAGGTCTTGCCCAGTCCATTGTCTGGATTGAGTACACACATGTACCTTTATATATATATATATATATATATATATATATATATATATATATATATATATATATATATATATGATTATATATATATATGATTATATATATATATATATATATAAAACACAACCAAAATGACAAGAATCATTGCATATTGAGCAACCACTTCTGTGTTTTTGTAACAAGGTATAAGTATGGAATCATACTCTAACACAAACAGACGAGGCATGACAAATATATGACATTTTAACAAATGGCACATTTATAAAATTATAACCTTCTTATAACATAATTCATAAACAGAACAAATGAGTACTTTACATTCGTTGAGGCACATGTTATTGATCTGAATCCACACTGACACACACACACACACACACACACACACGGCACAAGTTTTTTGCAGGAGCGGAAGTGACATTACTTCTGGCTAGCAAGTTGAGGGATGGCTAACAGCTGAGAAGAGAGCTACATCGATCACCGAGATGGCGCCACAGGCACCCGCATCTTCTTGAGGCAGGATGGCTCCCACCTAGGAGCTCGTTGTTGACATCTTGTCCGACAGGCACAAGACCCCATCAGTGCATCTATGATCGGTGACCTCTCGCGGTTCAGCCACGGGTCATTGCTCCTTTTATAGACGTGGTAGGGAGACACGATATAGAACAAACAGACACCACGCAGAATGTTAGAAAATGGCGACCCTGCCAGGATGGTAAAATACCATTATTGAAGGTCGACCACATGCCTAACTAGGTCAGAAAAATATCCTGTTGAAAAATTTTGTAGTAAAAATTTTTTTTTCTTTAAGTTATACATAGTCGAAAACAGTAGCTGCAGCGATAGTTAGTAAGAAAGTATTCAATAGAAAGTGAGAATTCTAGCAGAGACAACAGTATAATTAAGTTATGAATTTTAGTATTGTTAGAATTAAGTTGTCTCTCCAATGCAACCGCACAGGTGGCAGATACATCGTTGATAAGTTGGTTCTGACCCAACAAGTAAGTGAATTGATTGTCAAGTCGTGTGTGCAAAAAGTTTATGAAACGTGTGAGATCGTATGAGTGCATGTTGACTCGAAGTAGGGCGTGTGAAACAGAAAATAAGGGATTCGGAAAGATTAGCAATGGCAGATCGAGACCTTGACCGAACTGAGGTAGAGACCCAGCATGAAAATGGACAGAGAATAGAGGACAGTACAACAGACGATGCAGTATCGCGAGAAATACGACATATAACGCACCATAACGAGGATAATGTACGTAAAGGCATAGAAAACGTAAGTCAGCATACGACAGAGGAGCAGGAAAGTAGAGAGACAGTCGATGAGGATTCTAACTTGCGTCTTGAGTACGTAGAACCCATAATGCAAGTAATCAGAGCTCCCTCACCACAGAGTACAAGGAATTCGAGCAGAAACGTGTCACCGCACAGTTCAATGCAATCGGTTGCAAACCAACACTTGAGCGAAAACACAGAGCGTAGGACGTCGGAAGAAAACGCAATACGACCCATCAATCTGGCAGAATTATTACAATTAATGACGGAAACCATGACAAGACAAAATAAAGAAATTGCGAACCAAATTAAAATTCAGAATGCAGAAACCACGAGACAAATGGGTGAGATTAAAGAACAAAACAAAAAAAATCAGTTACACCTAAGTCGTATTGAAGACGAGGCAAAAGAATCTCGAGAAGTGATAGGAAACTTAATAACAGGTCACAATCAATTGAGAACAGACATTGACAAGGTACAAGTGGACGAACAAATATTGCGTAATGACACTCAGGACGAGATCAAAACATTACGTAACAACACCCAGGGAGAAGTCAAGAAACTAGAGAAACAGATAAACGAAATTACTAGACAAGCAGCAGGTACAGCGAGTGAAGTTGTTGAAAACAGTGTGTTGCACAAACGTATCACAAAAGCAGCGCTGAAAGGATATGATAACCGCATAGTCAAAATAGAAGCGCAAACGAAGCGACAATTTCAGAAATTGCGAACAGAGTTGTTGCAAACCATTGAAGAGCGTAGTGAACAGGATCGAACAAGCACTGAGTCTGCAACCACTTCCTTATCTGTAACAGCACCGGAAAAACAAACAATTAACGAAGATATCATGCATTTGCGATTCCAATCACAGGCGGAAAGTAACATACGTGAAATCAGACAGCCTGCACAGCAACAAACACGTTTCGAAATTCTTGATGAACAAACGGCATCACAAACACATGCGGAACCACAAATGTATGTTTCAAGACAGTTTGGATCGTGCAGTGAAGCAGCAAGGTTAGCCAGACAAGATACCGAACCAATACCTGACAATGGAAAGCCAGGTCGCGAAGAGTACAGTGCAATGCATTCAGCTACACGTTCTCAACTGATGGAAGAAAATTATTGCGTACCACTCCAACGATACTACGCAAGGGTAGGCGAAAGTTACAGTGGACAATGTCCAATGGATCTACCACAACCGGAAAGAACGACGGGAGAAATGATCAGAAACAAAGGTGGCGAAGAATCGCGAATTTCATATGGAACTATGACGAAGTACGACAACGATCATTTCCTCACAGTCAGAAAATTTCAACACTTTCGAGCAGGAAACTCATTACATCCACGAACTTTTATTGATCAATTCCGAGTCGGATTACCAGAACACTGGACGCTAGCACACAAATTAGACTTTATATGTGCACACATGTCAGGAACAGTCGCAGAAACCATGCAGAATGTTGCAGCGACATGCCGATCGTACGAAGATTTCAGAGAGAAGTTTCTCTCACGATATTGGTCCAGCGAAGCAGAGAACAGAGTGAAGTACGCATTATTACAGAACCCATATTTTGAAAATTCAGGAGAGAAGAGTCCCGTGAAATTTTTCGAATTAATGGCAAAGAAAAATCAATGCTTAGATGTACCATACAGTGACGGAGAGTTGATTAAATTATGCGCGATGAAGCTACCATTGAAATACCAGCAATCATTAGTAGGTCGCGGAGGCAATGACGTCGAAGCATTTAAAGGTATTCTAAGGGAACTAGAGTTCATATTTTCGGAAGATGACGCAAGATAAAGACGAAGCGCACGTGAAAACGAAAGCAAAAAGCAGTGGAATCCACAAGACATAGTACGAAGAAACAATAATTACGAACCATGTGATAACTTCGCACAAAGAAACGACAATATATTTCAACAAAGAACCGGTTATGGATTTAGAAGAGAATATGGCAATAACTATAATTCACCCAGGAACGGCAACAACTATTACAGAGGGAATAACGACAACCGGAACGGGTACTGGAGAACCAATAGACCGACAAATTATCAACAAAGAAACCACTATCAACAAGCTGAACAAGAAAAGAAAATACAGATAGAAGAGGTGGAGGTAAGACCACTAAACCCCGATAAACGTTCGAATTGACAGCTAAGCGCCCATGCCAAAGAGAATGACGCACCGACCCAGGACAATTGCAGCACCTTGAACAGAGAAGTAAAAATCTTGTCACGAGAAGAGAAGAAGGAAGAAACAAATCCGCAGGGACCAGATGAAAACGAAGACAAGAAAATAACAATATCGTGTTGGGACGAAATTAAGTGGGAGAATACTGACGAGGAAGATGAATTACCAGAGGCATGCACAACGAATGTAGGAGGAAAGGACGAAGTAATGAGTATTGCAGAGCTATTTGAGATGGAAACCAGGGAAAGCGAATTCAATGAGGATAATGCGCAGTCGACAGAAGTTGAAAATAAGTTACGAGTGGGCACACAACCCAACGTATATAATGAAGGAAGTTATGAAGCGATAATTAGAGCATTTAGATGCGATTATGTGGAAGTAGCGACGAAGAAGGAGAAGATAGACGAGGATGAGGAAAAAGTAGAGGATGTTGAAGAAAGCGTAAATGAAGGAAGAAATGGAGAAGAGGAAATAAAAGAGAGAGAAGTAGCAGTCGAAGCTTATCCTACAGAAAGTTCGAATTCACAAGGGAAATTCCTAAAAAGACTCATGTATGATTCAGTGGAGGATTCGTTGATGCAAGAAGAAGAAGAACAGAACCAACCCTTTCAAATTCAACCAATTGTGAAGGCCATGGTAAAGCATATCCCAGTCAATATTGTAATTGATAGCGGAAGTGAACTGACTGCGATCTCAGAAAATTTATTCATGCAGTGTAATGCCAATGAGGAATTGCCAGTTCTGAAAACACGTAAGATTAAAGTAAGTGGTCCTATTAGAAACAATGCTGCGGAAGTTAGAAGACAAACAAGGATAACTCTTTCGTGCCAAGGTCAAAAGATCGAAGCCAACTTCATGATTATACCTAAACTAACTGTAGATTTGATTATAGGTGCAGATTTTTTAAATGAGAGACGAGCGATAATAGATATGGGGAAAGGTAGCCTAACATTCGAGAATGTCATACTTCTCTTTGAGCAAAAGCTAAAATTAGAAGAAATACCAGTTATAAACAAACAATTAAGAATGACGTGAGATAAAGAGGATGAAGAATTAGAATGGTATGCACAAAAGGGGGTATCGCCTCAACTCATGTTAGAAGCCCATAAAGAAATCGACGAAAAATTGCAAGAAGTTCAAGGTATTTCAGAACACAGTAAAAGAAAATTAGAGGGTATTTTACGAGATAAAGCAGAGGTATTTTTACCTAAGACTGACAGTATTAAACACTTTCAGTACAAGTTTGAAGTAAAACAGGCAAAACCTTAGGACTTCACCATGTGAGCCATATCAAAAAGTTTGAAGATTAATTTTATTACTGGTAAATAATCAGCACAATATTTCAAGATTATGTTGCAGATAAGATCGTCAGGAAAAAGAAGAATGAAGAGAGAGGAAGGTGGAAAAAAGAAAGTAGTTTCAATAAAAACAAAAACAAAAATAACACCAATAGCGCCATAGGTGCACATAAGGTGAAGGGATAAAGCGTAGATAGTCTAACAGCATGAAATACTAAAATTCTATACACCATGACACTACACAAAAAATAAAAAAACGAATTTGAGGATTTTTGTAGAAGTTAAGACTCAAAATATCTTAGAGTTGTAACACAGAAAGGGCGCCGAAATTTGTAAATCTTTTAAGAAGGCGTAAAACAATGTAGGTACTAGATATATGTTAGATGATTATAAGTAAAACGTTTTGTAAGAACCATTCTAAAAACTCCAACAAAGACCAGATGCAACGACCCACAAGTTGCAACGCGAGAATTATCAAGAAAGAAAAGGACGTAATTAGCAAGACACGATCCTACAAGGCAGAAGCGTCGAAAGAAGGGAAAGGACAGCGAGACCAACAGAGGGCTCTTGTATTGGAAGTGGGCAATAAATCTGCCCGCTAAGCGGAACCCTGCTGGGACAGAACACGGAACCACACAGTTGCGGAACCCTGCAGAGACACAACAGGACACCGAACGCCAGAAGGGTCTCGGAACGCCCCCACTCAACGGAGCGAGCAAAAAACAGGTCCGATGAGAAGACGGCTTGGGCAAGCCACCACTGGCAAAAATAAAATATGTGTAAAAGTCACACTACCGTTATTAAACAGCACGCTGATGCACGAAACTGAAGAAAACGTCCACAAAGTAGAAATGACATGCCCAAACCATTTATCAAACTGTTACTAGGAGGAGAACTTCAAAGCGACTAGTTATCAATAAATATTTCCATATCCTGCCCAGAGAAGAACCAAGAAGCAAGTAAGAAGCAGAGAAAAAGCAGGAAGAACAGAAGTTGAAGATTCGCAAGATTGAAAAATGGTTCAAATGGCTCTGAGCACTATGGGACTTAAGTACAGAGGTCATCAGTCCCCTAGAACTTAGAACTACTTAAACCTAACTAACCTAAGGACGTCATACACATCCATTCCCGAGGCAGGATTTGAACCTGCGACCGTAGCGGTCGCACGGTTCCAGACTGTAGCACCTAGAACAGCTCAGCCACCACGGCCGGCCACAAGATTGAGACCAAGAAAGAAGATGGGTGAAGAATAGACGACATAGCTTCCCAAATCCCTAGCCTATTGTAAACTAGTCGTCTGCGAAGTATTACAACGAAAAACGACCGCTTTCAGAGACACATAACGATGACTTTCACACATACAAAGCCAATAAACCACGAGATTCTGCACTCACAGCTCCATTCCATTATGGGACCTCCACAACAGCAACACACACTTGCAAAGCCAACAAGGAATGACAAACGAAGCTGTACATCAAATACTTGCCCACATCCATCTCACTCAAGTCCACCACCTTCGTGCAAAAAACATTAGCCAACCTCATGCTTAAACATTCATAGGATTGTGTGAATGTGTGAAATCAAATTATGTGATGTAGGAATTGTACAAAGGAAACGTGTGAAAAACTAAATAAATTAAGCACACCAGACATCTAATAAACTACAAAATAACAGTCATTGACTATGGACTTACGTAAAAAATAGACTATCGATAAAAATAAGTCATTAGTTCTGAAATGGACAGTATAGAAAGAACAAAAGTAAGGCATAATAAACACAAAAACTATATGCTACTTATTTTCTCCTCATAAAAATAAAAGAATAACTATATTTTACTTATTTTCTCCTTATAAAAACAAAGAATAAAAAATTATCTTATTGGATGTTTTCCCTTTTTTTTAAACATTTGTACCATTTGTTAGGATAATATCTCCGTACTTGTGTATGTATATTTCTTTGTCAAAGCAATTCTTGGAAATAATTCTTATTTGTTAGTGTAACAATGTTGAAATGAGTGTCTAGAAACAAAAACATTTTACTTGTACATGATATTTAGAAAATGTGTTAGGAATAGATTTTACTTGATTACTACATTTATAAAAAAAATATATTTCTAAGAAAGGCTCCTCACTTTCGATAACAAACTTCTTAAAAAACAAACTTCACACTTATATAAAGAAAGAAAATAATTAAAAATTAATAATAGCATAAAAATATTCTTCTCTTGTCATTTTTGAGAATAATGTGGAAGAATATAAAAATATAAATTAGCAATACAAACTAGCATAGAACCAGAATAACGTGGCTGAACAGTAGGCAACAAAATTTAGATAACGGAATAATTTTTGACTGTCTTAGACAACGATTCAATCACTGCGTAACTTCAGTGCAAAAATTAAGTTCGAAGGGTGGTGATATGTAAGGTTTCAGGCAAATCCAACACCTTCCATGAAAACCCTGACATGATAAGCAAATCCAGTAGTATGTCACATAGCTCCGAATAAATCGTGACATTAAATTAACCAAAGTAATACGAGTAACGAGTGATCAAATGGAATACCACAGACCAACACAAGAATGCCTAAATGCATGTCATACCTTCCCACCGTGAGACAGACGCAGTTCCGAGGGGAAAAACGAGAACAGAAGCCGAGAGCAGAACCGTGTTAAGCTGGAAGGCCCTACGATAAGGGACGGACACCCACGTCGCCAGCTAACCGCTAGGACCACACCCCAGCCGCAAGTTTTAACGTGAGACTTTTTCACGTCTCTGTTACGTCAGGACCACTAGCCAGCCCATGTTAAAAGCTAGAGCCCTCCAGAAGAACAGTATAGATCTTATGATAACACAAAAAGGGCCACACCCGAGCTGCAAGTTTCAGCGTAAGACTTTTTCTCGTCTCTGTTACGTCAGGACCACCCCCCAGCCCATGTTAAAAGATAGAGCCCTCCAGAAGAACAGTATAGATCTTATGATAACACTAAAAGGACCACACCAGCTGCAAGTTTTAGCGTGAGACTTTTTCGCGTCTCTGTTACGTTGCAAACTTTAAAAACATTGCCCCACCACGAAAAGTATAACGTTTCTCATTGGATGGACAGAATTTTTGTAGGTGGAGCTTAAGGTTAACATTGAGACCCTGATGAGTCAGATGAAAACACAGCCAGATAGTTTTTTTAAACCAACTTCGGTAAATTGTAGTTAGGAGAAGTTAGGAGGGAGTTGCTTCCGAGACGGCGATGTGAGAGGAGCTGTGCTGCCCACCGCCCCCTGACGAACACCGACAAGGTAATTAACGCACGTGATGCCGCATAACAGCGCATAAAGTTTCACTCAGAACTGCAGAAGTCTCATCTGTTACACCCCCTTTTTGCGTAATACTAGTGTCGGTCGTCAATTAAAGCTCATGGTGTTCACATTTGCCACTTGAAGGAAAAATCTGAAACGCGATGATTTTTCTGTTATATAGTTATTGAGAAGCCACATCAGCCACTGTAATTTACGACAAGTTAGATAAGTAATTAAAGATAATTGAGGGTCACTGTAGACCATTTTGATAGTTTTCTCTTTTGTGAAACTTAATTTAAACCTAGATTACAGGTATAGCTGTGATATGGCATAGGTCATCCTTCGATCCATTGTAGAACTTGGAAAACCATTCAGGGAATATTCGTTCACATTTTTGTTGAACGCAATTGGTTTTTACCATCCTGTATTAAAACATTTCCTTTTATCAATAGTGCAATTTATAAACAATGTTTTGCGAGTAGAATAAAATTTCCAATGGTAAACTTAACTGCTTTTTCGACATTATTTTACCAGCTAACTAAAAATAGGAAAGCCTTGAACCCCTTCCACTAAATTTAGTTAGTATTAAGATTCTTTTAGAGGGAGTGCAGTGGAGCTGACGCTGAAATCATTAAGTATTTGGTTATATCACCGCTAGTCTCACTGAACTCTTCTGAATTCTACATGTCATGTGTGGTCTGACGTCTCCTTACCAGCAACAGGTCCCAGCTTCAAACTAGTCAACTCCCTAAAAAACACGCTCAGAGCGTCGTTGCGCGAAAGTGGTAGGGAGACACCATATAGAACAAACAGACACCACACAGAATGTTAGAACATTACGACACTTTGAAATCTGTTACTATACATCGATAAGGAGTCCTAAGCTCCTCGGCATGGGCGTATCTCGAGAAATCTTGTGCACTTGGATGGGTTAGGACTGGGAAAGCTCCAGTCATTCACGAGACATGTAGTGTAGTGGTCTTCTTCTGATCGGTTGCAGATTAAAAAAATTGTTCAAATGGCTCTGAGCACTATGGGACTCAACTTCTGAGGTCATTAGTCCCATGGAACTTAGAACTAACCTAAGGACATCACACACATCCATGCCAGAGGCAGGATTCGAACCTGCGACCGTAGAGGTCTCGCGGTTCCAGACTGCAGCGCCTAGAACCGCACGGCCACTTCGGCCGGCGGTTGCAGATTAATTCGGTAACGGTGCTGAGGGGCGGGTTGGTCACTGACAGTGTGAGGGGAGTCTTTCACTCTCTAATTTCACCCTAAGACAGCGATAATGCTCTGTGACTCTCATACTCGAATGGAAACAGGCCATCTTATGGGCATGCGGATGCGCCGAATTTACAGAAATGATATTATAAGAGTACGTGTCTTTCCGATATATATTAAATTCAATACTGCTATCCACCACCGTCAACGTGAGATCCCATAAGATGGCCTTTTTCCATTCGAGTATACATCGAGCTACAGCTATCCCCCTGTCACCGGAGGCGCTAGAAACCGAATTGGTCACACTGGAAGCTATCGCTAGAAATAATGGTTATAGTTCGCAACTGGTAACACGTTTGTACAATATGAAAATAAATTAAAATAATGGTACGGCTTCCACATTAGGAGATTTAGTAAATAACAAACAGATGGCAACAGTATCTATCACTTTCGTAGGTAATGTTAGTTACAAATTAGGGCGTTTACTTAGAGCCTATAACTTTAGAGTAGCCTTTTCCACCAACAATAATCTGCACAAGAATTTAATCCACTCGTTGCAGATCACAGATGATAAACTGTCTCAGTCTGGAGTGTATAAAATTACTTGCGGTGACTGTCCGAAATTTTACATAGGTCAGACAGGCCGAGCTCTCATGACTAGATATAAAGAGCACATCCCCATTAGAAGCGGTGATGGCATAAGGGTTTCCTCTTATGCAGAACACCTTATACAAATGGCTCATGCGCCAATCGAATTGCTTCATACTGAAGTTAAGGATTCAAAATTGGACATCTTAGAGGAAATGCAGATTTTTCAACACTTGCATTATGCCAAAGGCGATATCCTTAACGATCAGCTCCAATTAAAAAACAGAAACTTCTTTGAAGGTTTCAGTCCCTTACTTAATTCTTCACATTAAGTTGAATGACGTAGAAGTTGGTTTATGCACGCGCACGATGTTGATTATTCACGGATGGTAACGACGCCCCCCCCCCCCCCCCACCCATTTCGTACGTTTTCCCTCCTACTATGTTGAGGGTTTGGTTAGCCAAGAAGAACACCATTTGTATTTTCTTATTGCTGAGCGCTTTTAGGATGTATTTTATGTATCTTCGTTGGCTTCTATGTAATTATAAGATCATGGAGCCAAGGTATGTTAGAAATCTTTAACGTCTTCAGATTACGGCCTGGCGGCCGCTAAGTATTATGGCGATGTAGCGACTACGGTTGTTTCTGCTGCAGATATTATTAGTGCTGTTTTATCCGCTAACAATAAAGTCCATAGCATAGCTATCTTTTTAGTTTAGTTGTAATTTCTACTTAATTCTAGGGCCTCCATATTAGCTTGTGGCTAATTTACCATCCGTGCACAAAATTTGTCGTGCGTTGCTGTTAAATATGTCTTAATTCCCGCATCATCACTTTTATCATTTGCTCAATTTGCTATTTGTGCGACAACTTTTGGCAATCCGTGTTAACTTTGTAATCCCGCTCCCATGCATAAGAACAGCGTAACCTGGCCGCGCGCATGCGCAGAGATTTCTATAGCCGCGCATGTGAGTAGCCTGCGGTACCTCAGTTCGGTGGAGAGCCCGTGACCATCGTACGTTAGCTGGGGCGAGGTAGCGCACACAGAGTTGAGATAAGTAATATTATTGACTTGGTAAATATGTACCGTGTATTTTTAAAAAAATTTTATGGGGTCTTGCCGCTGTAGCTGTTGGTTTTAGCCTTTGAGTATGCCTATTTAGGCAAACTGTTTTATATTTGTTCTGAAGAATGCGTGGTTACCCACGCTGAAACCTAGGTAAACACCAGGTAGTTTGTCCAATGGAGGCGGATTTTTCATAATTATTTCGGTACTTCCGATTGCTGACGCGCTGCAATGCTGAAAGTTCTTAAACACCGATTTTCGTTGTAGACACTTCTTGATGTGATGGAAATTTGATATCGATGCAGACAAAACGCTAAACTGCAGCCCTCCTTCCGACAAACAGAATATGATCTAATGCCTTGGCTGGCACTGCATGTTCAACTGAGTCCTAGTATAAATTGTAAGCTTTTCTGCGTTTTACATGTTGTTGTGGTGTTGTTGTTGTCTTCAGTCCTGAGACTGGTTTGATGCAGCTTTCCATGCTACTCTATCCTGTGCAAGCTTCATCTCCCAGTACTTACTGCAACCGACATCCTTCTGAATCTGCTTAGTGTATTCATCTCTTGGTCTCCCTCTACGATTTTGGGCCTAGTTTAGCAGGGGATACAACCCGTCGGCTTTGAACAATGACGTCACAAGTCGCCAGAGAGCATGTATTACAAAGATGAAAGAGCTGAGGAGAATGTTGAGAAACAAGGGAATGCGAGAGAGATAAACTTTATTTCACATATGTAAGGGCCAGCAGTATTTTCACGTTAACGATATCGCGTGTTTGTATCTTAGTATTTCTCCGCAAAATACAATGGAAAGAAATGAATGAAATTACTAGCAAAGAATACATCACGTTACATGTATGTCAGTTGTATCTCGAAAGTCTTTCGAACTGTATTGCTTAAGTGCAGTACGGGATACAAGTTCAGCGTAGTCGATTTCTTAGTTTCAACTAGCATTGCTGTCCTGTTGTTCACTTGAACTATGTATCCCCTGCTTCACCAAACCGCAAATGAAACACCCGATACAAATTAAAAGCTCATTCGAAGTGTGTTGCTTAAGTACAGCCCGGAATACGAGTTCGTCGTAAGGCGATTTCTTCGTTTTCACTAGCATTACTGTCCTGTTCTTCACCTGAACGATGTATCCTCCGCTTCAGTAAACCCTAAGTGGAACACGGGATACAAATTGTAGATGTGCTGTTTATTTCGTCTCCGCTATTACTAACAGTCTTTTCTTACGTACATATCAGTATTATTGATAACAGAAGGACCTACGTATGTAATATATGTATACCAGCCTTCCATTCACCTCGATATACGTACACTGGTAACGAATAGGTGGAAATACACGTACGTTACATTTGCAACCTGTTTCATTTTATATGTTTTGATTGTTTATTTAACCTTTGTGTTTCACTTGTTGAAAGGGAACTACACATTGATCCTGTCAAAAGCCGAGAAGCGATTCTTCTTAGTGTCGTAGCTCCCTTCAGTAGCTGACAAGTGTTTTTTGGCTTTTTTTAAAAAAAATCTCACGAGATAGAATAAACTGATCCTACTTTATTAAGCAATCAATAAAAAAACTAAACTAAAACATAACAGCAAAAGCGAAAATGGTAAACTGAAAATAGAATAGATTACGAAGTCTTTGTAATCTATTCTATTTTGATTTTACCATGTTCGCTTTTGCTGTAATGTTTTAGTTTAGTTTTCTTATTGATTGCTTAATAAAGTAGGATCAGTTTATTCTCTCTCGTGTTTTTTTTTTTAAAAAGCCAAAAAACACTTATCAGCTACTGAAGCATCTGTATCTTAGGATCAGTTTATTCTATCTCGTGAGATTTCTTTTAAAAAAGCCAAAAAACACTTATAGCTACTGAACCATATTGGTGGAATAAGAAAGTGAAATATGGCAAAATAGTGAAATACCTCAATATCATTACGAAAAATATTAAGTACCGTCTGAATAAGAAACAAACAATTAACTTAATTAAATCACACGTTTAATGATTTAGCGAATATCAAGCGATCGCTTGTAGATTCACATTCCACTATTTTAATGATAGCGCTTATTAGAACACAGAACTGCTTTATTATCTATGCCTCGAAGTGAAGACATTACTATCTATGACTAAGGAATGACGTCATTGTTTAAAGCCGACGGGTTGTATCCCCTGCTTCACTAGACCCAAGATTTTTACCCTCCACGCTGCCCTCCAATGCTAAATTTGTGATCCCTTGATGCCTCAGAACATGTCCTACCAACCGATCCCTTCTTCTAGTCAAGTTGTGCCACAAGCTCCTCTTCTCCCCAATTCTGTTCAATACCTCCTCATTAGTTATGTGATCTACCCATCTAATCTTCAGCATTCTTCTGTAGCACCACATTTCAAAAGCTTATATTCTCTTCTTGTCTAAACTACACTCCTGGAAATGGAAAAAAGAACACATTGACACCGGTGTGTCAGACCCACCATACTTGCTCCGGACACTGCGAGAGGGCTGTACAAGCAATAATCACACGCACGGCACAGCGGACACACCAGGAACCGCGGTGTTGGCCGTCGAATGGCGCTAGCTGCGCAGCATTTGTGCACCGCCGCCGTCAGTGTCAGCCAGTTTGCCGTGGCATACGGAGCTCCATCACAGTCTTTAACACTGGTAGCATGCCGCGACAGCGTGGACGTGAACCGTATGTGCAGTTGACGGACTTTGAGCGAGGGCGTATAGTGGGCATGCGGGAGGCCGGGTGGACGTACCGCCGAATTGCTCAACACGTGGGGCGTGAGGTCTCCACAGTACATCGATGTTGTCGCCAGTGGTCGGCGGAAGGTGCACGTGCCCGTCGACCTGGGACCGGACCGCAGCGAAGCACGGATGCACGCCAAGACCGTAGGATCCTACGCAGTGCCTTAGGGGACCGCACCGCCTCTTCCCAGCAAATTAGGGTAACTGTTGCTCCTGGGGTATCGGCGAGGACCATTCGCAACCGTCTCCATGAAGCTGGGCTACGGTCCCGCACACCGTTAGGCCGTCTTCCGCTCACGCCCCAACATCGTGCAGCCCGCCTCCAGTGGTGTCGCGACAGGCGTGAATGGAGGGACGAATGGAGACGTGTCGTCTTCAGCGATGAGAGTCGCTTCTGCCTTGGTGCCAATGATGGTCGTATGCGTGTTTGGCGCCGTGCAGGTGAGCGCCACAATCAGGACTGCATACGACCGAGGCACACAGGGCCAACACCCGGCATCATGGTGTGGGGAGCGATCTCCTACACTGGCCGTACACCACTGGTGATCGTCGAGGGGACACTGAATAGTGCACGGTACATCCAAACCGTCATCGAACCCATCGTTCTACCATTCCTAGACCGGCAAGGGAACTTGCTGTTCCAACAGGACAATGCACGTCCGCATGTATCCCGTGCCACCCAACGTGCTCTAGAAGGTGTAAGTCAACTACCCTGGCCAGCAAGATCTCCGGATCTGTCCCACATTGAGCATGTTTGGGACTGGATGAAGCGTCGTCTCACGCGGTCTGCACGTCCAGCACGAACGCTGGTCCAACTGAGGCGCCAGGTGGAAATGGCATGGCAAGCCGTTCCACAGGACTACATCCAGCATCTCTACGATCGTCTCCATGGGAGAATAGCAGCCTGCATTGCTGCGAAAGGTGGATATACACTGTACTAGTGCCGACATTGTGCATGCTCTGTTGCCTGTGTCTATGTGCCTGTGGTTCTGTCAGTGTGATCATGTGATGTATCTGACCCCAGGAATGTGTCAATAAAGTTTCCCCTTCCTGGGACAATGAATTCACGGTGTTCTTATTTCAATTTCCAGGAGTGTATTTATCGTCCATGTTACACTACCATGCATGGCTACACTCCATACAAATACTTGTAGAAACGACTTCCTGGCACTTAAATCTATACTCGGTGTTAACAAATTTCTCTTCTTCAGAAACGCTTTCCTTGCCATTGCCAGTCTACATTTTATATCCTCTCTACTTCGACCGTCATCAGTTATTTTGCTCCCCAAATAGCAAAACTCCTTGACTACTTTAAGTGTCTGATTCCCTAATCTAATTCCCTCAGCATCACCCGACTTAATTCGACTACATTCCATTATCCTCTTTTTGCTTTTGTTGATGTTCATCTTATACCCTCCTTCAAAGACACTGTCCGTTCCGTTCAACTGCTCTTCCAAGTCCTTTGGGCTCTCTGACAGAATTACAATGTCATCGGCGAACCTCAACGTTTTTATTTCTTCTCCATGGATTTTAATACCTACTCTGAATTTTTCTTTTGATTCCTTTATTGCTTGCTCAATATACAGATTGAATAACATCGGGGAGAGGCTACAACCCTGTCTCGCTCCCTTCCCAACCGCTGCTTCCCTTTCATGTCCCTCGACTCTTATAACTGCCATCTGGTTTCTGTACTAATTGTAAATAGCCTTTCGCTCTCTGTATTTTACCCCTGCCATCTTTAGAATTTGAGAGTATGCCAGTCAACATTGTCGAAAGCTTTCTCTAAGTCTACAAATGCTAGAAACGTAGGTTTCCCTTTCCTTAATCTATTTTATAAGGTAAGTCGTAGGGTCAGTATTGCCTCACGTGTTCCAGTGTTTCTACGGAATCCAAACTGATCTTCCCCGAGGTTGGCTTCTACTAGTTTTTTCCATTCGTCTGTAAAGAATTCGTGTTAGTATTTTGCAGCTGTGACTTATTAAGCTGATAGTTCGGTAATTTTCACATCTGTCAACACCTGCTTTCTTTGGGATTGGAATTATTATATTCTTCTTGAAGTCTGAGGGTATTTCGCCTGTCTCATACATCTTGCACACCAGATGGTACAGTTTTGTCAGGACTGGCTCTCCCTAGGCCGTCCGTCAGTAGTTATAATGGAATGCTGTCTATTCCCGGGGGCCTTGTCTCGACTCAGGTCTTTCAGTGCTCTGTCAAACTCTTCACGCAGTATCGTATCTACCATTTCGTCTTCATCTATATCCTCTTCCATTTCCGTACTATTGTCCTCAAGTACGTCGCCCTTGTATAGACCCTCTATATACTCCTTCCACCTTTCTGCTTTCCCTTCTTTGCTTAGAACTGGGTTTCCATCTGAGCTCTTGATATTCATACAAGTGGCTCTCTTTTCTCCAAAGGTCTCTTTAATTTTCCTGTAGGCAGTATCTATCTTACCCCCTAGTGAGATAAGCCTCTACATCCTTACATTTGTCCTCTAGCCATCCCTGCTTAGCCATTTTGCACTTCCTGTCGATCTCATTTTTGAGACGTTTGTATTCCTTTTTGCCTGCTTCATTTACTGCATTTGTACATTTTCTCCTCTCATCGATTAAATTCAATATTTCTTCTGTTACCCAAGGATTTCTACTAGCCCTCGTCTTTTTACCTACTTGGTCCTCTGCTGCCTTCACTACTTCATTCCTTAGAGCTACCCATTCGTCTTCTACTGTACTTCTTTCCCCCATTCCTGTCAATTGTTCCCCTATACCCTCCCTGAAACTCTGTACAACCTCTGGTTCTGTCAGTTTATCCAGGTCCCATCTCCTTAAATTCCCACCTTTTTGCAGTTTCTTCAGTTTTAATCTACAGTTCATAACCAACATATTGTGGTCAGAGTCCACATCTGCCCCTGGAAATGTGTTACAATTTAAAACCTGGTTCCTAAATCTCTGTCTTACCATTATATAATCTATCTGATACCTTCTAGTATCTCCAGGATTCTTCCATGTATACAAACTTCTTTTATGATTCTTGAACCAAGTGTTAGCTAAGATTTTACATAGGATATCTAAAATCTCCGCAGATTTCTATCCGCTGTTCACATGTAGCGTCCAGGCTTACTACTCATCAAGAGTGAAGGCTCTGCTATGAATTTCTAGCATTTTATTCACATCTGACATCCCAACACAGTAAACCACTGATCAGGGGAGCGTTATTTCTCTGACATCACCCCGCAGGTGCTAACTTTCGTGGTTCTAAGTTTAGAATCCGTGATGTCTACGATGACATCAGAATTCAAGACGACTGATCTGGTGATATGAACGCAATCCAAAATAGTAGTTTCCATCAGCATGGTGCTGCGGTCGTCCACCCCCACCACTCATCCTCAGTGCAGGCTTACTAGCCATCAATCGAAGAGAATCGCCTACTGACAGATAGTTCAACACGGATTTAGAAAACATCACTCTTTTGAAATACAACTAGCTCTTTACTCACGCGAAGTGTTTAGTGCTACCGACAAGGAATTTCAAATTGATTCCCTATTTCACGATTTCCAGAAGGATTATGACACAGTACCTCAAACGCTCCTTGCAATAAAATTGCTTTTGCTTATTAAATATTGTCTCATTTATGCGACTGGATTCGTGATTGGCTATCAGAAAGATCACAGTTCGTAGTAACTAACGGACAGTCACTGAGTAAAACAAAAGTGATTTTGGCGTTCCTTAGGGTAGTTTTATGGGTCATCTGTTGTTCCTTATTTATATAAACAATTTAGGAGACAATCTGAGGAGCCATTTTAGATTTTTTGCAGACGATGCTACCGTTTATCGTCTAATAAAGTCATCAAAGGGTCAAAACAAATTGCAAAAGATTTAGAAAAGATATCTGTGTGGTGCGAAAATTGGCAATTGATCCTAAATAATGAAACGTATGAGGTCATCCACATGAATGTTAAAAGGAATCCCTTAAACTTGGTTACACGATAAATCAATCAAATCTTAAGGCGGTAATTTCAACTAAATACCTAAGAATTACAATTACGAACAACTTAAATTGGAAAGAACAGATAGAGAATCTTGTGAGGAAGACAAACCAAAGACTGTTTTTTGTTGGCAGAACACTTAAAAGATGCAACAGATCTACTAAAGAGACTGCCTACACTACGCTTCTCCGTCTTCTTTTGGACTACTGCTGCAGTGTGGGATCCTTACCAGATAGGATTAAGGGAGAACATCGAGAAATGGGGGCAAGGGAGAGGGGGAGTGGACAGTGTCAGGGACATGATACCGGATTTGGGGTGGACATCATTAAAACAAAGACGTTTCTCCTTGCGGCGGGGTCTTCTCACGAAGTTTCAATCACCAACTTTCTCGTCTGAATGCGAAAATACTTTGTTGAAATCGACCTTCATAGACAGAAACCTTCAAAAATGTGTGAAATCTTATGGGACTTAACTGCTAAGGTCATCAGTCCCTAAGCTTACACACTATTTAATCTAAATTATCCTAAGGACAAACACACACACCCGTACCCGAGGGAGGACTCGAACCTCCGCCGGGACCAGCCGCACAGCCCATGACTGCAGCGCCTGAGACCGCTCAGCTAATACCGCGCGTCGAGAAACCTTCATCATTATAAAATTAGGGAAATCAGAACTCGGACGGAAAGATAAAGCTGTTTGTTTCTCCCGTGTGCTGTTCGCGAGTGAAATAATAGAGAATTATTGTAAAGGCGGTTCGATGAACCCTCTGCCAGGCACTCCAGTGTGATCTGCAGGGTATCCATTGGACGTAGATGTAGATAAACTGAAGAAAACTTACAGAATGTGTGTGGCATCTTTATCAATTTCTCGTGGTCTCCAGTTCGTCTCTGTCAAGGCTGAAAACAACTGTATGGAATATGCAGACGTCCCTCTACGATGTACAGTATCCACAGTACGTGTATATTATCCATTTTCAATCCAATCATCTCATTCTTGAACTTACATTCCAGTAGGGTCTTCTACATGCCGTTTTATTACAGTTATTTTTCCTACAGCCTATACTCATTTCCTTAGAAGTTCAAAGTGTATTGGCCTGTAATTTTGAGCGACCGCTCATCTAAACTTCATATATACGGGTGTCATCTCCCTTTTCTGCAGTCGCTTGGAGTTGCCGCTGGGTGAGGAATTTGAGATACATGAAAGCTAAGCATGGGGCCATTATCGAAGAGTACTGTCCGTATATCCAATTTGAATTCCATCTGGGCCTGGCGACTTTTTTTTCAACTCTTTCAGCCGCAGGATTAACTCAGGCTGCAAGCGCAATTTTGCCATGCTATAAGAATGTAGTTTCACATCTTCACACAAGAGATTTAACGAAATATAGTTAAAAATAAATACACAAAATATTTCTTCTGGGTAACAGTCTCAGGAAGCAGGCACATTTTGTTTCTTATAGCTGAGGTGACAGGTATGGGATAGCGATATTCACATATAAAGATGCCGGCAGCATCGCGTACTCAAGGTATAAAGGGTATAAAGGGATTCATGTGGAAGGGTTTCCGGACCGGCCTGATTATGGCAGCCCGATAGGAATTATTAGATTTTGAATGCAGAATGATGGGGCTCGAAGCATGTGACACTCCACTTCGGAAATGGTTAGCGAATTCAACATTACAAGACCCACAGTGTGAAGAGTGTGCCGAGAATACAGAACATCAGGCATTACCTCTCGCCAGGGGCAACACAGGGGGCCGATTGCCTTCACTTAACGACCAAGAGCAGCAGCGATTGCGTAGACTTGTCTGTGCTAACAGACAAGCAGCACTGTGTGAAATAACCGAAGAAATCAACCTGCAACCTACGACGAACGTATGCGTTTGAGCAGCGTGGCGAAATTTGGCATTAATGGGTTATGGCAGCAGGCGACCGACGCGACTGCCTTTGTTAACAGCCTGCATCGCCTCTCCTGGGCTCGTGGCCATATCGGTTGGACTCTGGAAAACCGTGGTGTGGTCACACGAGTCCCGATTTCAGTTGGTAAGAGCTGATGGTAGGGTTCGACTGTGACGCAGACCCCACGAAGCCATGGACCCAAGTTGTCAACAAGGCACTGTGCAAGCTGGTGGTGGCTCCATAATGGTGTGGGCTGTTTTTACATGGAACAGACTGGGTACTCTGATCCAATTGAACCGATCATTGACTGGAAATGATTATGTTCGGCTACTTGGAAACCTTTTGAATTCATGTTCCCAAACAACAACGTCTTCAGGCCACAATTATTGGCGATTGGCTTGAACATTCTGGGCAATTCTAGCGAATGATTTGGTCTCCCGGATCACCCGACATGAATCCCATCGAACATTTATGGAACATAATCGAGAGGTCAGTTCGTGCACAAAATCCTCCACCGCAACGCCTTCGCAATTATGGACGGCTACAGAGAAAGCATAGCTCAATATTTGTGCATGGGCCTCCAACGACGTGTTGAGTCCTTCCCACATCGATTTACTACACTGCGACGGGAAAAAAACGAGGTCCGACTCGATATTAGGAGGTATTCCGTGACTTTTGTCACCTCAGTGCAAGCTCTCTTCGCCAGATTTAGTCTAAAAAAATTATTTATTCATCCTGTAATTGAGTGAAAGAAAGCTATGCAATTTTACAGTAAACAGTTTTGGTCGGAACCTTATCAAAGAATTGTGCGTAAGTGCACGGTGTCCATAATTAAAGTTCCAGTTTCAAAACGCTGTAGAAAGAGAACCACTACTCAGAATGAACGGCATATTATTGACTTATTGATGTAGGAGGAAACGTCGTGGAATAAAAAAAAAAAAATAAAATTAACGAACATTTTACAAGTAGATGGCACTGTAAGCGTCTTAACGTAAATGAAGTCAACTACAAATCACAGACGAGTCGCAATCTGTTTACGGTTGTGTGACGTATTCCATGCATTGATGAGCTACCTTGGATGAAGTACCGTATATGGTGCAACTGTCACGCAATCGTTAACATGTCACGTAAACATGCCAGGCAAATGTAAACAGATATGCAAATGTGCATTTTACTGTACATTGCGATTTTAAGACTTGACAATCATGCGAGCGCTACGCATACGGACATGACCAAGTGCGCAAGATGCGTTTTAATTGTAAAAGTTTTATTTCTGACATACCTCTGTAGAACGTCCTACATTTTATCCACCAGCATGACAACATACCCTAAGTTTCTAACTCACAATCAATACGTATGAAACGAAAAATTTTTGAAGACCAGAAGATGACAGTTATATCTGTCGAAACCATTTGTAAAAAGTAAAGAAGTATTTATGCGATCTTGGCTACAGAAAGTATTTTTACCAAGTAAACAGATCGCTTCTTCTAATATCTCAATAAGAGATAATTCAAGCATAATGTCACTTCTCTCAGCAGAATACTGAATCGCGAAAGTGAGGTTACGGGATACCACACTTGATACTGCTGATATCTACAGCATTAAATAAACTTTCACAGTTACAGTATTTACTGTCCGTCAAACATTATAAAACTGAAATTTAAACTTTAAGTTCCAGAAGCTCAGCGTCCAGCACTGGATCCAGTCAGTGACACTTGATAACGCGAGCAGCTTTGGATTGTACCACATGACACAGGCCATGGTAGCACAGGTATGCAGAACAAATATTTCCATCACATGTCGTCGAGCATTGTTGACAGATTCCTTCTGCAGTACAGCAGTTTTCGGAAGTCCTGTTGAGTGCATCGCTGTCTTAGAATCCAGCGGGAATGGCATGAGAAGATGGTGGGTTAGTGTAGCTGGCGATAATTTTCTTGAGGTGTGAGCCTAAAGAAAACTGATCTTAGCCACCTCTGCGGCCAGCTATATTACCTTACTCGTAGTTCCCCAGGAGACAGCTGCGTAGCAAGCAATTCCGCGGTGCAGTTACGTGCACTTGTGGAGGAGCAACTATACTTATGATGTCCATGATCTCTGCCATCAATGCGTCTCTGACCATCGATGGAAAAGCTATAACATCCCTCTTCTTCATAGACACCACGTACAACAACACTCCTCATTGTCTTGCATCTGGTCGATGTGGTCCTGGATGTTGAGATACTAGTATTGGTGCGGCTGTCGATAACTGCTGCATATTACTGGTTTCCACCAGTATTAGTGTTGATTCGCCTTTCGCTGGGGTTGGTGATGGATCTGGTAAGGTTACCTCTGCCATTTGCAAGTATGGAAATTGAAAAATTCATAAGACGCCCAAGCTTTTGGGGTAGCCCTGACTCCATTTGTACCAATGATGGCTGTTGTCATGCTGTTGGCAGCAACAATGAATTGTCAGAAATGCATGAGTTGCGCATTCCCGCCTACGTTTGTACAGTGACCACTGCTGTACCGTGGAGCTTGCTGAAGCTCACTGGGTGCCAATGTGGTTGACGCTCATACCCACAAACAACGACTGGATCTTGTTCCCTGAAGTTTCTGAGGCCACAGTAATCTCTGATTTTCAGTCGGCTGTAGGGGGTGAACTGTGGTGAACTTTAGATCTGTACGTGATCTTATATTAGTAATTACTGAGAAATAGGGACCAACGTTGCAGAAACTGGATTCTGTATTCTGCGATGCAGTGATGATGTGCAAATACTGACAGCAGTGTTTGTGGTCAGTGATCAACACAAATACTTTACCGAAAAATATCAACGGAATTCTCGTATGCCACAGATGATAGAAAGAGCCTTGTTTTCGGTCTGTAAGTAATTTTGTTGGACAAGTGACAAGGTTCTAAATACGTACAAGCCTGGACGTTCAGACCCGTTGTAGGGAAGCAGCCTACTCACGCCTTATAAAATTCACATCAGTCTTTCCATTGTGCGTCAGCCTGTCCGCTGTAACGAGCTCTGACGTCATAAATATTGCACAATACTTTAAAATGAAGTAAATAACCTGAAACGTTTCTAGCATGTCAGGAGTAATACAAAATCAATATGTGTTGGATATCAGTTCAATAACTTTAACTATTTTCGCAATTTGGATGTTTTTCTGTAAAAATCATTGGCGCAACAGAAAAGAGCTAGAAACTTAAAAATTTATATTTAGATTCCTTTTGCATAATAATTTAGTAGAAACAGTATTCTGGACCTCACAAATTAAAATTTTAGTTGAAATTCATGATTTTCTGGTTTTTATCTTAAAAATTAAGGAAGCAAGATAGATTAAGTAGGCGAATAAATAAAGCTAGGATGTTTAAATTTAAGTAGAAGGGAGATCCGCTATATCATAAAGAAGTGAGAAGTTTCAACTGAATAACTATGAAACTATAGCGATAGCGTATCTCCAAAGGGCAAGTTCAGAGCTCGTCTACTGCGTGTAGTGTAATTAAATTAATTATATCCCCCAAAATATTTGACTTAGCCATGTCAGACTTTTATTATGATCATTTACTTGTGTGCTGATTGCACAATTAAATTGAAAGCTTCATCAGCCATCAGCAAAGGAAGCAATGATTTATTCGATAACTTGAAGTGGTGCATTACTAGCCCAGTGGCTATTCGGGAGAGCAGATTTGATCAGGTGTTCCCACAGCCATCCGCACCACGGCTTCATATGTAAGAACGCTGCGCGAGAAAAAGAGAAAGAGGAAGGCCCCAGTTCTCTCCAAACGCTGCTGATTAGCGCACCACCTGTGCCAGGAGTCGCGTCGCGTAGGTATCGTTGATATAAACAGCCTCGGATGCCGTAAGAAGTTACTCGGGATACGCGTAACCATGAAATCGTTTTCGAGTGAAGTGTTAATTTTGGGATGACGTTAATGATCTATCTTTAGTTTGCGTATGTCGTATTTTCACGTGCCGCCGCAGGACAGACATTCTACCATTATGAGTGTGGCGTTTGATGATCATTATCATCAAATTATGGCGAGCATTCACTTAAACATTTAATTTGAACAGTTATAGTTGCGTCAGCGCATTAGACTCTGAACTGCTCTGGTAGTTGGATTGTGTGGATTCTTTTTGGTCTGTGACTTTCAGAATATAGTGAACATTTTAGAGAGAATGGTTTTTGATTATGAATCCCAGACAATCTCCTAATTACTCAGAGCTATAAGCTGTAGCTATAAATGTATTTCCCTTAGGTGAAGTGGGCACTAGGAATTCTAATTACAGTCTTCACGTTTTGCTAATCACTTTCTGGTTGCCAATATTGTAGTTAGAGAGCCAGTGTTGAGAATGGCAAACAGCGTAAATACAAAACATTTATTCCACCTGCCACCCCACACTGTCACTTATGCAATGTGACAATACTGCTCCAATTCCAAGTGGGAGGAAGGAAGGAAGGAAGATGTTTATTTACACGTCGACGTCGAGGTCATTAGAGACAGAGTAAAAGCTCGGATTAGTTAAAGAATGCGAAAGGAAGTCGGCTGTGTCTGATGTCTATTAAGACCCTTTTCCTCAGGAACAGATAGAGTTATCAACTTGAGGTTTGTGTCATATACGAGGGTTGGAACTTAAATAGTGCTAACTATTTATTCACAATCGATACAAAACAGTTCCATGTTTGCGCCTGTTACTGTCCTTCAAAGTAGTCATCAGCGTTGTGCAGAACCCGTTGCCAGCAATGTAGAACGCGTAGTATATCGTTAGCAGAGCCTGTTCTGTTGACGGTGCGAATGGAGCGGTCTACTGCCTGTCGAATCTCTGCAACAGTTCTGAAGCGAATGCCACGAAGTGGTTCCTTCATCTTCGGAATCAAATCAAAATAACAAGGATTTAAGTCCGGGGAGTATGGTGTATGGTACAGTACTTCCCAGTCCCATCGATCGAACAGAGCAGCCACAGCTTGCGCTGTATGCGCCCGCGCATTGTCGTGCAAAATGATGGGTGGGTTGCGCAGAAAGTGTCGCCGCTTCTTTCGCAAAGCTGGTCGCAGGTGATGCTCCAAAAACGAACAGTAATACTGTGCCTTGACGGTCTGTCGTGGAGGAACGTAATGCATTAGGATAACACCATCACAGTCGTACAGGAGATTCGCCACAACTTTCACCATACTGGGGCTCTGACGCACTTTCGTCTTTCGCGGTGACCCAAATGACGCCATTCGTTGGATTGGCGTTTCAGTTTTGGCCCGTACGATGTGGACCTTGTCTCATCCAGTGTTAAGACACGGCGGAAGAAAGCCTCTCCTTCGTGCTCATAGCACTCAAAGTACTTCTGCGCAGCGTCGTAACACATCCATTTCTGCATTTCCATCAAGTCATGTGGAACCCATCATGATGCAATTTTTCACATGACCAGGCGTTCCTTCAGCATGCGAAGCACAGTCATATGCGATAGTCCGGTTTCGTGGGCGAGCTCACGAATCGTATGGCGTCGATCACTGTCCACTAACGGGGCAACAGCATGCACTTCTTCTTCAGAGACGCTAGGACGACCTGCCCGATGTATGTCTGCCACAGTTTGTCGACCTTCGTTGAAGGCTCTTACCCAAAGTGCCACTGTTCTGTACGGCAATGCCGATTCCCGGACGCCTCTTTAAGACCTTGATGACAACCTTTATGTTAGACCGCTCGCTCACAAGCGACTGTTTTTCCCTCGACTGTGCGCACGCCGGTAACGTGGGACGGGCGATTCCATTTGCTCGGAGGTGAGGTAAGTATGACAACAACGTGTGCTATCAGCGACGATAGTAGATTCCATTGCATAGTGTCTCCACAGCAGTATGGCCACTATTTCAGTTCCAACCTATGTACTAAGGACTACAGTCCCTTGGCGGTGCAAAAAATTTAAGCTTCTGTAAAGACAACGCAGTGAAAAGATACAGCCATTTCTGTGACATATTTTGATACTCGCAAATTCACTCATCAAAACCTACAGATGAACTATCTATATACATAATTAAGTTTCTACGGAACACTCAAAAGGGGAGTCCTACTCAGACTTGTCCGTTTTTTTTCTTTCGAAGTACCAAATAAAATTTAAAAAAAAATATATTTTTCTTCTTTATTGGGTCTGACGTTTTCAATGTCAGAAAAAATGTTTAATGCAAACTGTTTCATCAGTTTTTGTCCTTGTTTGACTACTTTGCGTAATTTGTTCATGTATTGTGAAACATTCAGTGGTTTTCGCTTTCAGATATGTGGTCTCTTCTGTGAAAGAACACTCCAAGGAAAAAAATATGCAATTCCTCGTGGAATATTGCAGTTACAGAAATAACGCAAAAAGTTAAGAATACTCAACAGCACAATGTCCGCTACTAAGAATCACGCGGCAAGAATTAGTTAACATCCAATGTCAGCAGACGACGCTAGTCTTCCCACGAACGTGATCGCCAAGACTTTCGTCACCATAAACTCTGATGCTGACGCGGCGTTCCCCCCATTTCCGTGACGGCCTGTGTAACTGACGCCATTTGAAATGCAGTGTGGAATGTTTTGACCGCCTTTTTCGCACCCTCAAGTGCAAACCGGCGGCGAAATACTCCTATCGTAGTGCAAAAGTGGCGAATGTGGTCCATTTTAAGAGACACTGAGTGACAAGTGGGGCACCATTTGCCTCATTCTACCTTCCTCAGTACCTTTAAAAGCCCCCCCCCCCTCCCCAAAAAAATGGTTCAAATAGCTCTAAGCACTATAAAACTTAACATCTGAGGTCATCAGTCCCCTAGACTTAGAACTACATAAACCTAACTAACCTAAGGACACCACACACATCCATGCCCGAGGCAGGATTCGAACCTGCGACCGTATTAGGTCTCTTTTTAACGTCAAACTCACCTCTCAGTCAAGCTGCCTTAACTGTAACTCGCTCACTCCCACTAGTCCACCGCTATGAGTCACTCATACCAATCCACTCCTAGTTGCCCATTCTCACTTATTCATTCGATCCAACTCACTGTCATTATCTCACTGTGTGTCACTGTCTCACATTTCACAACCACAGTCTCCCTCGTTCTGTCCTACTGTTATTGTCTCCTCTCATTGTCACTGTCTCCCCCTTGCTTGAGCAAGCACATAAAGTAAGCACTCTTGTAACGTTGTTACTTTAATTTGTGGTGTATGCGGAACTGATAGACAAGACCATAAAAGTGGGTTAAAAGCTGTGAGCTGTCTGGGGAAGTTAACCTTGCATTACTGAGAAACTGTTTCACCAGGTATCCAGTCTAGTTTACCAAATTCCAACCAGACTAATATTAATTATAATCTTTTAATAGTCATACGACAACCGGTGATTATATATATATATATATATATATATATATATATATATATATATATATATATATATATAAAAGAGAATTTAAATAAAAAGAAATAAATCAATTTATATTTGGAAATTTATTTTAACATTGATCATTGAAATTTCAGCATATTAAACTAAACTGGTGCCTTATTTAGGATTGTGAAAATGTGAGTTTGTAATCTTACGGAACACATCAAATATGGAGCCAAGATTGGGAGACTGCATTCAACACTGCATTCATAAAATAACACACGAAGAACGTTGAAACATATGCAAGAGGAAATTAACCACAACCAACCGATTCAATTTTCACCCAAAGAAATTATGTTCGTAGCACAATCCTGTCTGTCATGTAATTACCACACACTGGTATACTAAATTCATACTAACTCTCTGTGAAATCTTCGCAAAAAGAATAGCTGAGGGCTACTTTGATGATTACACCACATGCTTCACGTGGTCAACTTGGTTTACACAAAGCGTGTAACTCCACAATAATTTTGATAATTAAAATAAATTAGATCGAAAAGCAATTTACAAAAGAAAAACCTCGAACTGGTTACTAACGTCTTACTATTAACCTGATGGGTCAAACAATTATATAAGCACGTGGTAGTGGTCTCACAAAGTACACCCCACGTGGGTTGAACATAAAGAAAAGTTGCTATATTGAAAAATATTGTCAAGACGAGATGTTATAATCTCACGCACACTCGCATTTAAGATTGATGATCTTAGTTAGATTTACTGATTAACACGTGGTTCCACTTTACTCACAAAGTAGTGACAAAGCAACTACTGGAAAATACACTCCTGGAAATGGAAAAAAGAACACATTGACACCGGTGTGTCAGACCCACCATACTTGCTCCGGACACTGCGAGAGGGCTGTACAAGTAATGATCACACGCACGGCACAGCGGACACACCAGGAACCGCGGTGTTGGCCGTCGAATGGCGCTAGCTGCGCACCATTTGTGCGCCGCCGCCGTCAGTGTCAGCCAGTTTGCCGTGGCATACGGGGCTCCATCGCAGTCTTTAACACTGGTAGCATGCCGCGACAGCGTGGACGTGAACCGTATGTGCAGTTGACGGACTTTGAGCGAGGGCGTATAGTGGGTTGGTTGGTTGTTTTTGGGGAAGGAGACCAGACAGCGTGGTCATCGGTCTCATCGGATTAGGGAAGGATGGCGAAGGAAGTCGGCCGTGCCCTTTCAGAGGAACCATCCCGGCATTTGCCTGGAGTGATTTAGGGAAATCACGGAAAACCTAAATCAGGATGGCCGGACGCGGGATTGAACCGTCGTCCTCCCGAATGCGAGTCCAGTGTCTAACCACTGCGCCACCTCGCTCGGTGCGTATAGTGGGCATGCGGGAGGCCGGGTGGACGTACCGCCGAATTGCTCAACACGTGGGGCGTGAGGTCTCCACAGTACATCGATGTTGTCGCCAGTGGTCGGCGGAAGGTGCACGTGCCCGTCTACCTGGGACCGGACCGCAGCGACGCACGGATGCACGCCAAGACAGTAGGATCCTACGCAGTGCCGTAGGGGACCGCACCGCCACTTCCCAGCAAATTAGGGACACTGTTGCTCCTGGGGTATCGGCGAGGACCATTCGCAACCGTCTCCATGAAGCTGGGCTACAGTCCCGCACACCGTTAGGCCGTCTTCCGCTCACGCCCCAACATCGTGCAGCCCGCCTCCAGTGGTGTCGCGACAGGCGTGAATGGAGGGACGAATGGAGACGTGTCGTCTTCAGCGATGAGAGTCGCTTCTGCCTTGGTGCCAATGATGGTCGTATGCGTGTTTGGCGCCGTGCAGGTGAGCGCCACAATCAGGACTGCATACGACCGAGGCACACAGGGCCAACACCCGGCATCATGGTGTGGGGAGCGATCTCCTACACTGGCCGTACACCACTGGTGATCGTCGAGGAGACACTGAATAGTGCACGGTACATCCAAACCGTCATCGAACCCATAGTTCTACCATTCCTAGACCGGCAAGGGAACTTGCTGTTCCAACAGGACAATGCACGTCCGCATGTATCCCGTGCCACCCAACGTGCTCTAGAAGGTGTAAGTCAACTACCCTGGCCAGCAAGATCTCCGGATCTGTCCCCCATTGAGCATGTTTGGGACTGGATGAAGCGTCGTCTCACGTGGTCTGCACGTCCAGCACGAACGCTGGTCCAACTGAGGCGTCAGGTGGAAATGGCATGGCAAGCCGTCCCACAGGACTACATTCAGCATCTCTACGATCGTCTCCATGGGAGAATAGCAGCCTGCATTGCTGCGAAAGGTGGATATACACTGTACTAGTGCCGACATTGTGCATGCTCTGTTGCCTGTGTCTATGTGCCTGTGGTTCTGTCAGTGTGATCATGTGATGTATCTGACCCCAGGAATGTGTCAATAAAGTTTCCCCTTCCTGGGACAATGAATTCACGGTGTTCTTATGTCAATTTCCAGGAGTGTATTCTGAACTTCACACTCGAAATATACTGCGTTGCAATTTAAGATAATATTAGATATTTTAGAGCTAAACCTGAAATAAAAGTGATTAAATTTTCAGTTAGGCTGAACTTAAGAAATCCATTGTCCTACGGACTTAGCAGACACGCGCTTAGCCGGAGATCTTACCACTTCAGACGCTCGCCACGGACAGACTGCCGTAGTTCCTACCTGAGGGGTGCCTCACCAATACAAACGTAAGTGACCAGAGAGGCAGCTTCCTATACCAACATGACAAGGGACGGGCAGGACCATACTAAGGATAGAAACCTCTTTGCTTTTAGAAAGCGTAGCTACCTGTTCCGACGTTGGTCCTACTGTTCTCTAGCAGACAGGCTTGTCTGCTACTCTCAAGCATGCAACTAGAAATACATTTGCTCATTCATCCCCTCACACAGAAGGGAAGGGGGATGACAGTATCTTATCATATGCAGTATATAAAAGAAAGCTGATGTAGGTTCCGTATGAGACTGTGTGACATGAATTACATATAAACTGTGTTTTAAAGTGTAGTAGTGTGACAGATCGTTCTCGTTTGTGTAAAAGTAACACGTTCCACTACTCAGTCTCCTCCCAGATAGTCAGAAACGCCACAGTAAATTTAGAAGAGGAATTTATTCCATAAATGACAACAGATTTAAGAAATCAAACATGAAAGGAATCCAACAGAGACCTTTCACTCTCTCTTAATACTACTATTTCATTCCTTCCTTTCTACTGCTCCTGCCTCTTCTGACTATCACTATCTCTCTCTCCCTCGTTGATATTGTCACAAACTCTGTCTCTCGTTATCACTGGTTCGCACCCACTTCCACTTTCTCCATCTCATTATTCGTCTCTCACTGGCACTGTGTCTTTCATTCTTTTCCTAGCACTGTTCTCTACTGCGTTCCACTGCCACTGTCTCCTCTCTTTCTCTGACATTGCCATTGTCTCCTTCGCTCTTTCTATACCACAGCCACTGTCTGTTGTATTCCAGTATTTAATACTTTTCCGTCTCTTTCCCACTGTTACTATCTCCTTCTCCCTCAGCCTAAAAAAACGATACTATGTTCACATGCCAAAATTTTTGGAAAAATTTGTATAAATGCTGAGGAAGGTAGAATGGGCAACTGGTACTCCTCTTTTCAACCAGAGTCTTTTAAACAGGAACGTATTCGCCTTTTTGTGCTTCGATAGCATTTTTCCGCTGGTTCCCTTCTTTTCCCTGCTACAGTGCAACATGTCACTCATATGGAATGAACTTTATGGGTCAGTAAAAGTTTGATAGTTTTACTCCCGAGGCCAGATTTTATGTGCATAAAATTTTTGCATGTGCTTCAGTACTGCAACATGGGTTTCCCAGAACCCTTCTGATGATAATGGGGACACTTCACGGATATTTACCAGTGCTATGTTACTTTATGTACTACGTTTTCACCTCACATCGGATTTTACGTGTATAAGTAGGGTAAATTTGAAGTTATGTACCTCGGAAACGGATAAAGATGACAATAACATTTTCAAGATTTTTTGAGATTGAGATATAGGAATATATCGCTACAAATTCAGCCATTTGCTGTGCTTAATCATCTTGGAAGAATTGGAAAAGGCGGCTCGGTTTTGGTACTCAAAAACCATGTTTTTGGGGGTGTTTCTCGATAACGGATATGAAAACGGGAAGACGGCACATCTACATAAATTTCTAGAGAGTATACCGTTAAAATTAGAGCGACTTGCTGCGGCTAGTTATTTAGATATGCGCTGCTGACAGCGAAAAAATGGTGAAAAACACTTTTATCGGGTTTTGTCGAGAACCACCCATGGACTAAATGGTTCCTCCATAAGCTCCTTGCCGGCCGCGGTGGCCGAGCAGTTCTAGGCGCCTCAGTCCGGAACCGCGCGACTGCTACAGTCACAGGTTCGAATCCTGCCTGGAGCGTGGATGTGTGCCCTTAGGTTAGTTAGGTTTAATTAGTTCTAAGTTATAGGGGACTGATGACCTCAGATGTTAGGTCCCATAGTGCTCAGAGCCATAAGCTCCTTAAGGCGCACTCCGGACCACATCTAATGCAAAAAGAACGAACCGATTTGCTCCAATTCCCTAATCTGAAAGAAGTATGCAATATTCAAAAATTAACCCTGTACTGTACGATAGTCACAGTTACACGACTGTTCTGTTGGATACACAAATGGTTCCTAGCCCAAGGGCTATTCAAAAAAGCAGGCCCTACCTTTCTAATACCAATAGAATCCGAGGTATGAGCCCCGGAAAAATCCCGTTTTTATGAGTGGCATTATGAAACTTGCTGGTAGCGCACATTGTCGCATGTTTACCGATGGTCCTTTACGTGCTCACCACTGTAGTGTGCAGTAAACGCTGTGTCGTTAAAAGGCGTTTTGGGGATGTTTAGACGGACGAGAGGAGGACGACGAACCGAAACGGATTGTGAACTGTTGTTGACAGTCCTAGTACAGAGAGAGAGAGAGAGAGAGAGAGAGAGAGAGAGAGGCGGCTCCCGAGCTCAGTGCTCAGCAGGCCAGCGGAGAGCAGGTGCGACGTGCGGGCTGTGGAATGGCGCGGCTCGGCTCTGCGTGTTAAATTCCTGGGGGCGAGGCGAGCACAGCGCACGCCGGCCAGCGACCGCGCGCCGTGTCCTGCGCGCCGTGTCCTGCGTCCTGCGTCCTGCGTCCTGGCGCGCTGCGACGCGTCGTGTGGCCGCCTCCGGAGCGGAACGGATGCGCGCCGAGCCACGGGTACGGTACGTCCCGTCTACCTGGAACACATTAAAACAGTTAGATAGCCGTGAGGCCAGCTGCGTGAGCCGGGATGACGGCCGCGCGCACCGAATCCGTCACGGCCGCTTCTGACGGAGCGCCAGCGCCTCCCAGCGCGCATTTCTCTCCCGTACCGACCTGGGGCGACTTACCCCTAGATTACTAAACCGTCACAAATATTCCCACGAATCTGCACACACGTGCGTCACCTGATCTTGAGAACCTTCGTGGCAAATATGGTTATCAACAATGGCTGCATTACTTGTTGGCCGCCTCCAGGGTTTGCTGACACTGATGTTCTTGTCGTGAAGACATTGACAGAAAAAAAATCACAACACAAAAAATAATTAATTTAGAGTAACGAAATTTCAGGAATACATTTGCCTAGGTAACATACTCGCTTGTAAGTGATTACCATTGCAATATTACAGGTTAGTCCAAGCGTGAGAGATGTTTTGTTGTGGTCTTCAGTCCTGAGACTGGTTTGATACAGCTCCCCATGCTACTCTATCCCGTGCAAGCTTCATCATCTCCCAGTACTTACTGCAACCTACATCCTTCTGAATCTGCTTAGTGTATTCATCTCTTGGTCTCCCTCTACGATTTTTACCGTCCACGCTGCCCTCCACTACTAAATTGCTGATCCCTCGATGTCTCAGAACATGTTCTACCAGCCGATCCCTTCTTCTAGTCAAGTTGTGCCACAAGCTCCTCTTCTCCCCAATTCTGTTCAATACCTCCTCATTAGTTATGTGATCTACCCATCTAATCTTCAGCATCCTTCTGTAGCATCACATTTTGAAAGCTTCTATTCTCTTCTTGTCTAAACTATTTATCGTCCATGTTTCACTTCCATACATGGCTACACTCCATACAAATACTTGTAGAAACGACTTCCTGGCACTTAAATCTATACTCGGTGTTCACAAATTTCTCTTCTTCAGAAACGCTTTCCTTGCCATTGCCAGTCTACATTTTATATCCTCTCTACTTCGACCATCATTAGTTATTTTGCTCCCCAAATAGCAAAACTCCTTTACTACTTTAAGTGTTTCATTTCCTAATCTAATTCCCTCAGCATCACCCTACTTAATTCGGCTACATTCCAATAAACTCGTTTTGATTTTGTTGATGTTCATCTTATACCCTATAAAATAAATAAAATAAAATAAAATATTAATTATGTATTATTGTATGATAGTGATGGGTTGTAATTAATATTTACGTGACGTTTAATTATTCGGTATCAGACGCTTGACAATGGCTTTTTCGTAAATGTAATGTTATTCGTAGTTGACCGTGAAATAAGACTCAAATAATCGGACTTCGTATTTAAATCGTTTCCAAAGACTGCTGCGGTAGGTGCGGACTCATAAACTAAATCTCAATATTACAATAATTTGCCAGCCATGCCAAAACGTCGTACAGAGGTGATTGTCTACTAAACAAAAAATTACACAGTTAGTTAAATCATATATATTCAATGAATAAGCCTACAGTTCATAATCCTACTTACTTTTATAAATATAAATTCTTTTCAGAATCGAGTGCCTAGTATGGTTGCAACTCGCAGTAATTTTCTATAACATGAAATATGGCGGTGTGCCAGACAATAAACTAAAATACGTGCTTCTCGCACCACTACAACCAGAGCTCTCCTTTCTTAAACAAACATACGAGTAACGTAAATGTACTTTTGTTTTATCAGCGACACAGCGCTGCAGTTGTGTGCCATAGGCTTTATTTATTTGTCACTGATTATTTATTTAATTAATATCTCGCGTTTCCGAGGAAACTCACGCTCGGCATGCAAATGTGCCTTTATATTGCCCCCTGAATTGCGAGGCGAAAGGACACACCTGCAGGCGAGCAATTCACCTAAAGGCACAAGAAAATCTAAGTTATCTACAACTATTTACATGACTTACATTATACTGTATATTATATACAAAATTTGAATGACGCGCGTGCGCCGAAAAAGTTCTTATGTTGGCAAAACAGAGTGCGCGCATGCGCAGAAGCGTCTGTGTAACTACGGCACTGCCGTTATTTCGTAAATTTAGATCACGCGGCACAGTATTGCAGTTCATATTGTTCGTGTGCGCGCGCATTTCTTAGTCGTTGCACAAAGAAAATATTCCACCAAGATTACATATGAAGACTACATTCTATGACAGGTAACTTAGTTTTAAAATTACAATATTTGTTATAATACAATACAACTTTAGATTGTTGAATGTTCTTAGTTACATAGCATTGCAATGAAATGCTTCAACGAAAAATGTTCTGTTGTTTCAGGTGCGTTGACCTATACACATGGTGTCGTTATCACAGTTCATATTCATCTGCTGCACAATAATTTTTTACAGGTTAGTATCGTCGTGGTAAAGTTTTTTGATCACAGTAACATCGTTGTATAACAACGTGATTGATACATAAGCATGTCCATTTCCTATTTCCATTATAGTCGTTGTGATGCAGTTCGTTGTGACAAAAAGCATTGTTTATTACAGATCAGACGTGACCCGTCGAGTAATTAGTCCATATGCAGTTCGTTTTCGATATTCCGTGGAAGCTTGGTTGCAGAACCTCGGACGGCACATAGCTGGCGTCGATCCTTGGACAGTCCAGGTAAGAGTGTCCGTCACATTTCGAGAACATTTCATTCCCTGAAGTTCCAACCAGAATTCTTCCACCCGTCGTGTTGTTTTCTGGACAGGCACTTTGTGTCCATTTTTTACAAAGGTACGATGCATCGTGAATGTCATTAACAGTTTCTTTCACATAGGTTTCTGCGTAGTTGCAGACGTAGTAATGTACGTTAATGTCCGTGAACAGTGGTTCACTACGCATTTTTTTTTTTTTTTTAAAGTTTTTCTCATTTTGGCACTCGTTATCGTTCAAATTTTCACACAGTAACAGTTACATTATACATCAGTTTAAAAAAAATATAAGTAATCATACATATACACGTCACATATTTTCTTAGCATAAACATAATACAGTTACACATAAACATGTTTTCATCATTATTACATAGCTATAAATTATTACATTGTGTCACATTTGATTACATGGATTGCAGATATTTACGTCCTCTTTAACGGTTTTGCTGGGATATTATCGATGTTTTTTGTGATGTCATCTGAAATTAAGATAGGTTAGACACAACATTCATTACATCAGTAGGCAAGACCAGGCGTTTTCGCTACTCAATAAATATTCAAAATAGTAAGAGAGAGAAAATGTTCGATTCCTCGCGTTTTGTGCGTGTGTGTAGAGTGTCTGTGTGGCCTTGACTACTGATAGATGCTTTTCGTGTTGAGAGATGTGCGTCTAATCTATTTCTCGAAGTAAAAGATCGCTTCACAGATGACGTCTGTCGGTTCGTCAGGTGTCATACCAGGTCAGTGGTACCTACAGTCACAAATGTTCCGTGAAAAATTTATATATCATTCACTGCTACGTAATCATAAATTTTACTTTAATATTCAGTCTTCTCAGTGGAGCCGTGGCGTTGAAAGAAAAGTTCTTCTGTCTTCAACTGCGTCACTGGAACCGCTGAAATGAAAATTTCTATACTACTTATAATCTATGTTGTAATTTGTTTTAGTTCTTGCCACACAGCAGGTCGTTGAGATAACGGTACGTTATATGTCTTGTGGTAGAAGATCTTGTGAGGCTTAACTTCAATCTTGTACACATACGTGTTGATAACACCTAATCGTTTGGTAAAAACTTGTAAATATTTGGATAACACTTCCTGTAGTTTTATACGTTCATGTACACTGAGAGCTGTAGCTTCACTTATCTTATGATCAAGCAATGTTTTCAAGTCCATTAGCTCTGTGTCAGATGAGTGTGTTTGCATGTCTTGAATGTCTTTGTCAAGTACTAACTGAACCTTGTACCCTGTACAGTGTTTGTCATGCTTTAGAGTTCTCCTGTCCAAATCAATAATAATTACACTGCCTTTATCATTTAAAATACATTTACCTTTGGAGAAGTCTATAATGCAGTCCTTCTCGCTCATAATATCTATTCCTAATATGCAATTTGTCACAAGGTTTTGTACAACCAGGAATGGCCATAGTACGGTTCCATTACCTATTTTAACGTTTACAAAAACTTGCTTCGTAACCCTACATGACTTATTACCTAGTGCAGTAGTTATTTTACAGTTTTGGGCAGGAAACTCAGGCACAGGTTCCAATTCACACATCTTTTTATAGAAATTAAAAGACAAAACGCTCACAGCTGCACCTGTATCTAGGATAATAGTAGTTGGAATCCCACCTACTACACCAGTAGTAGATGCTAAAACAATTTCATTTGTGTTTAAACGACATTGTGTACTGTCTTGTAAAAGTTCATCTGATATATTGTTATTGTGGTTGTATCTTATAAATAAAACAGGTAGTTTTTGTTTAGAATTACTCGGCATATCATTATTCTGTTGTTCAAGTGTGGTGTCAAATAACTGATTAACATTGAAGTCGCCCCCCAAGAATTCTTCAGCCACGACCTGGGGCAAAGTAGTGACTGTTTCTAGTTTGTTGGATTATCATTTGTACTAGGTACTGACACAGATTGGGGTTGTGCATCAGGTGTCATTTCTATTATATTCACATTCGGATATTGCCTATTATGATCTCCAAACTTTTGCGGTTGTTGTTGCTGTTGCGCATTATAACTTACCTGTCGGTCGTAAGGTATGCTCCAATTTTGTCCTGGTGGCTGCTGTGGTAAAGCAGTATTTGAATGATAGTATTGATCGCTACGAGTCCAGCCTTGATGCTGTCTTGGCTCGTAGTTATTATTATTTCTATTTCTGTTTGTGTTTTTGTTGTTACATTTGTATCCGTTGTTACCGTTGTTGTTATTACCGCGGTGCCTTTTGTATGGATTGCCGCATGAAGTGTTATTACTGTTGTAATTGTTGTTTGTATTGGAATACGCGTGTTGATTTTGATTTCCGTATTGAGACGGCATGTGAGTTTGCTGTACCGCGTATCCAACTGTGGGCGCGCCAGAATTGTGTTGGCAAGCCTGCATGTTTTGCATACCACTAGTGTAAACATTGTGGCTGCTGTTTTGCCGCGCGAAGCGCTGATCTTCAAGTAACATGTCAACCGAATCTAAAGCTGTTAAAAAATAATCTGAATCGTCATCCGGGATATGTAGAAGTTTTTCCTTAATGTTGAAAGGCAATTTGGCCTTCAACGCTCGGAGTATATCACGCGTTGCGACTGGTTCGTCTAAAAAATGTCCCATGTTTAAGTATTTTTCAAAATATCTGCGTAAGTTACCATTTTTACTGTTAAAAGTTTCAGGTTCTAAAATTTGTCTTCTGAGTCGCTCCTGGACGGATTGCGACCAGAATTTGTTCAGAAAAGCACGCTCAAACTCACTGTACGTGGTACATACGTCAGCTTGACTGTATGCCCAGACAGCTGCATCGCCTTGGATGTAACCGACAATATATGAAATCTTTTTCCGGTCACTCCAAGTGCGTGGAAATGCGTTACTAAAAGATTTAAGAAAAATCACCGGATGAATGGTTCGTTTTTCTGGGATAAAAGCCTGAAATTGCCTGTGTTTTATTAAGCTTTCTTCTTCCTTTGCATTATGATATGGATTTGTTCCACTGTAATTACTGCAATGCTCAGCTGGCGAGTAATTACGATAATGTTGCTGCGGTTTACCATGATAATAGCTTGTGCTTGTGTTTGCACGTTGTGGTATGTGTTGTTGTCGTGGTGTGTTTTGTTCTTGTGTGTATGTTGTGTGCGGTATGTGTGCGTCATACTCGAATGTATATTGATTTCTGAACTGTACATTTTGACTGATATTTTCGTTACATTCAGACTGTGGTTGATCGGTGAATTGTCTCATGGGTGCAGTGACGGATTGTACTGCGTCACTAATCAGCTGTTTGTTATTAGTGATGTATTCCGCTACGGAGTCGTGCACAATTGTTGGTAAATTTTCACGTATGCATCTATCAAAATGTTTGTCTTTGTTCTCTACCCAATCATGAAATTCTTTATTAATATTTTGAAAATGAGCTGTGGCATCAGATTGTAAGATGTCAGTCAGGTGTTGTTCAACATCGTCAAATTTATTCTGCACGTCAGTAATTCGTTTTTCAAGGTTGTCGTGTACTGAAGGATATGTTTGAATTTGTTCAGTAAGAGCTTCACACGTGACATTAAGGTTTTTTAATTGTGTCTGTAAAAGTGCTACGTCATTTGTAGTCTTTTCTTGTCTCGTATTAAGCTTGGAAAATTTCGTACTGAGTTCAGTCATCTGTTTGGTCAGTGTGGCGTCTATAAGTTCCACACGTTTACACAAAGTGTCATTACATGCCTTGATTGCTATGAGGTCAGATTTAATTTCGTCATTTTGTGTCTTAAGGTTGCCATGTTTTCCGCGTTCTGTTTCATTAGCACTTGTAACATGTTGGCAATGTTTACTGTTTGCAAGGTCTCTGCCCCCGCCGCGTCATTAGACGTGACGTCATGCATTAACATGGGCTCTGATTGAGACTTTGAAATTTTTGTGGTGGAAGGCCTATTGTCAAAATTTTCGTCAACACTTGCCTCAATGTTTGATGAATCGTCACTACCGGTTGCTGTCGTAAAGTCATTTTCTAATATTTGTCTCTCGTCCGAGTCGGATTGCGTATGAATAGTATGTCCTTGCTGTTCCATCTTTGCGTATTGTTTTCTAGTTATGACCATGCCACACGTGATATATATTTCAAGAAATTAATGTTTGACACTGGTTTTAAAATAAAATGCAGTTGAGCATGAATCTCTCGTAGCAACAATGGCTGTTTGTTAATTTAAAAATGTAAACTGAATATGGGATTATTGTTAATGGCTGCTGTCCATGTTACAACGTATCGTACAGAAGTCGGCCATATCGTACACTCGTGTATTGGTATTGTTGCAGAAGTTATTGTTTAAGGAAAAGTACTGAGAATGAAATTTATCACTGAAAACTGCTACGCGCGAAAGAAATACTACAGAATCTACTGAAAAGCTAATACACTGAATTATACGTCTGGTCAAGCCTGCTAATGCAAAGATGCTGCGTCTTACCTTATTTTGCTGGAAGCTTCTTTGCGTCTTCCCGCAAAATTTTATAATTGGCAAATATCTTCTGATTTTTCTATTTCTCATATAGTCAAGTCCAGGACCAGAAGGTTGATTTTTCACATGAAACAAAGAGAACAATGTAACAAATGACAAAATAACAAGTCCGACACGCAGTCGCCAATAAAAGATAAATAAAATAAAATAAAATAAAATATTAATTATGTATTATTGTATGATAGTGATGGGTTGTAATTAATATTTACGTGACGTTTAATTATTCGGTATCAGACACTTGACAATGGCTTTTTCGTAAATGTAATGTTATTCGTAGTTGACCGTGAAATAAGACTCAAATAATCGGACTTCGTATTTAAATCGTTTCCAAAGACTGCTGCGGTAGGTGCGGACTCATAAACTAAATCTCAATATTACAATAATTTGCCAGCCATGCCAAAACGTCGTACAGAGGTGATTGTCTACTAAACAAAAAATTACACAGTTAGTTAAATCATATATATTCAATGAATAAGCCTACAGTTCATAATCCTACTTACTTTTATAAATATAAATTCTTTTCAGAATCGAGTGCCTAGTATGGTTGCAACTCGCAGTAATTTTCTATAACATGAAATATGGCGGTGTGCCAGACAATAAACTAAAATACGTGCTTCTCGCACCACTACAACCAGAGCTCTCCTTTCTTAAACAAACATACGAGTAACGTAAATGTACTTTTGTTTTATAAGCGACACAGCGCTGCAGTTGTGTGCCATAGGCTTTATTTATTTGTCACTGATTATTTATTTAATTAATATCTCGCGTTTCCGAGGAAACTCACGCTCGGCATGCAAATGTGCCTTTATAACCCTCCTTTCAAGACACTGTCCATTTCGTTCAACTGCTCTTCCAAGTCCTTTGCTGTCTCTGGCAGAATTACTATGTCATCGGCGAACCTCAACGTTTTTATTTCTTCTCCATGGATTTTAATACCTACTCCGAACTTTTCTTTTGTTTCCTTTATTGCTTGCTCAATATACAGATTGAATAACATCGGGGACAGGCTACAACCCTGTCTCACTCCCTTCCCAACCACTGCTTCCCTTCCATGCCCCTCGACTCTTGTAACTGCCATCTGGTTTCTGTACAAATTGTAAATAGCCTTTCGCTCCCTGTATTTTACCCCTGCCATCTTTAGAATTTGAGAGTATGCCAGTCAACATTGTCGAAATCTTTCTCTAAGTCTACAAATGCTAGAAACGTAGGTTTCCCTTTCCTTAATCTATTTTATAAGGTAAGTCGTAGGGTCAGTATTGCCTCACGTGTTCCAACATTTCCGCGGAATCCAAACTGATCTTCCCCGAGGTCGGCTTCTACCAGTGCTTCCATTCGTCTGTAAAGAATTCGCGTTAGTATTTTGCAGCTGACTTATTAAACTGATAGTTCGGTAATTTTCACATCTGTCAACACCTGCTTTCTTTGGGATTGGAATTATTATATTATTCTTGAAGTCTGTGGGAATTTCGCCTGTCTCATACATCTTGCTCACCAGATGGTAGAGTTTTGTCAGGACTGGCTCTCCCAAGGCTGTCAGTACTTCTAATGGAATGTTGTCTACTCCCGGGGCCTTGTTTCGACTTAGGTCTTTCAGTGCTCTGTCAAACTCTTCACGCAGTATCATATCTCCCATTTCATCTTCATCTACATCCTCTTCCATTTCCATGATATTGCCCTCAAGATCATCACCCCTGTATAGAGCCTCTATATACTCCTCCAGCTTTCTGCTTTCCCTTCTTTGCTTAGAACTGGGTTTCCATCTGAGCTCTGGATATTCATGCAAGTGGTTCTCTTTTCTCCAAAGGTCTCTTTAATTTTCCTGTAGGCAGTATCTATCTTACCCCTAGTGAGATAAGCCTCTACATCCTTACATTAGTCCTCTAGCCATCCTTGCTTAGCCATTTTGCACTTCCTGTCGATCTCATTTTTGAGACGTTTGTATTCCTTTTTGCCTGCTTCATTTACTGCATATTTGTATTTTCTCCTTTCATCAATTAAATTCAGTATCTCTTCTGTTACCCAAGGATTTCTACTAGCCCTCGTCTTTTTACCTACTTGGTCCTCTGCTGCCTTCACTACTTCATCCCTCAAAGCTACCCATTATTCTTCTACTGTATTTCTTTCCCTATTCCTGTCAATTGTTCCCTTATGCTCTCCCTGAAACTCTGTACAACCTCTGGTTCTTTCAGTTTATCCAGGTCCCATCTCCTTAAATTCCCACCTTTTTGCAGTTTCTTCAGTTTTAATCTACAGTTCATAACCAATAGATTGTGGTCAGAGTCCACATCTGCCCTGGAAATGTTACAATTTAAAACCTGGTTCTTAAATCTCTGTCTTACCATTATATAATCTATCTGAAACCTTCTAGTATCCCCAGGGTTCTTCCATGTATACAACCTTCTTTCATTATTCTTGAACCAAGTGTTAGCTATGATTAAGTTGTGCTCTGTGCAAAATTCTACCAGGCAGCTTCCCCTTTCATTTCTTAGCCCCAATCCATATTCACCTACTATGTTTTCTTCTCTCCCTTTTCCTACTACCGAATTCCAGTCACCCATGACAATTAAATTTTCGTCTCCCTTCCCTACCTGAATAATTTCTTTTATCTCATCATACATTTCATCAATTTCTTCATCTGCGGAGCTAGTTGGCATATAAACTTGTACTACTGTAGTCGGCGTGGGCTTCGTGTCTATCTTGGCCACAATAATGCGTTCACTATGCTGTTTGTAGTAGTTTACCTGCATTCCTATTTTTTTATTCATTATTAAACCCACTCCTGCATTACCCCTATTTGATTTTGTATTTATAACCCTGCATTCACCTGACCAAAAGTCTTGTCCCTCCTGCCACCGAACTTCATTAATTCCCACTATATCTAACTTTAACCTATCCATTTCCGTTTTTAAATTTTCTAACTTACCTGCCCGATTAAGGGATCTGACATTCCACGTTCCGATCCGTAGAACGCCAGTTTTCTTTCTCCTGATAACGACGTCCTCTTGAGTAGTCCCCGCCCGGAGATCCGAATGGGGGACTATTTTACCTCCGGAATATTTTACCCAAGAGGACGCCATCATCATTTAATCATACAGTAAAGCTGCATGCCCTCGGGAAAAAATTACGGCTGTAGTTTCCCCTTGCTTTCAGCCGTTCGCAGTACCAGCACAGCATGGCCATTTTGGTTAGTGTTACAAGGCCAGATCAGTCAATGATCCAGACTGTTGCCCCTGCAACTACTGAAAAGGCTGCTGCCCCTCTTCAGGAGCCACACGTTCGTCTGGCCTCTCAACAGATACCCCTCTGTTGTGGTCGCGCCTACGGTACGGCTATCTGTATCCTTGAGGCACGCAAGCCTCCCCGCCAACGGCAAGGTCCATGGTTCATGGGGGGGGGGGGGGGGGGGTGCATGAGATAAGCCATTGCAAATGTGAAATGTTGGCACATTAATAACCATTGTAACCGCCAGATTGTTGAATTTGCGCGTGCAAATATTCTTTGTCTTCTACAGATGAAGAAAGATAGCTTGTGGGATGATTTTCCATGCTTGTTGCACTTGATCGGTTAATATAGGAACGGTACGCTGGAATTGTTGTCAGATGTGGTCCCACATGTGCTCGAGTGGAGATAGATTTAGTGATCGAACAGGGCAAGACAACATGTCGGCACTGTAGAACGTGTTGGGTAACAACAGCGGTATGTGGGCGAGCTTTATCCCGTAAGTAAACAGCCCCTGGCATGCTATTCATGAACGGCAGCACAACAGATCAAATTACCAGACTGACGAAAAATTTGCGCTCAGGGTGCGCGGAATAACTGCGAGAGTGCTCCTGCTGTCACACGAAATTTCATCCCAAACTCTAATTCCAGATGTTGTTCCAGTGTGTCTAGCGAGCAGACAGGTTGGTTACAGGCCCTCAACTGGCTCCCTACTAACCAACACCCGGCCGCCACTGGCACCGAAGCATAACCAGCCTTCATCAGAAAACACAAAGACATCCACCCTGCCCTCTACTGAGCTCTCGCTTGACACGACTGAAGTCTCAAGTTTGCGGTAGTTCGGAGTTCCTGGAATGCACGCTACAGGGCATCTGGTTCGGAGCTGTCCTTGAAGTAACTAATTTGTAACAGTTCGTTGTGTCACTGTGGTGCCAGATGTTATGGCCGAGCGGTCCTGGGCACTTCAGTCCGGAACCGCGCAACTACTACGGTCGCAGGTTCGAATCCTACCTCGGGCATGGATGTGTGTGATGTCAAAAAAATGGCTCTAAGCACTATGGGACATCTGAGGTCATCAGTCCCCTAGACTTAGAACTACATAAACCTAACTAACCTAAGGACAACACACATATCCATGCCCGAGGCAGGATTCGAACCTGCGACCGTAGAAGCAGCGCGGACTGAAGCGCCTAGAACCGCTCAGTCACAGCGGTCGGCTGTGTGATGTCCTTAGGTTAGTTAGGTTTAAGTGGTTTTAAGCTCTACGGGACTTATGACCTCAGATGTTAAATCTCATAGTGCTCAGAGCCATTTCAGCCATTTTTGTCACTGTGGTCCCAACTGCTGCTGCAGATGTAGTACGATGCGCCAGAGCCAGACGTCAAACACGATGATCTTCCCCATCGGTAGTGCCACGTGGGCGTCTGGAGTCCGGTCTTCGTACGACCGCACGTTGTAGTGACCACCGCTCCCAGCAGCCACGTACAGTGGCTACATTCCTGCCAGTTCTTTTGTAATATCCCAGAAGGAACATCCCTCTTCTCGTAGCCCTGTTACAAGACCCTGTTCAAACTCAGGTGTTAATAATGGATTTTTCGTCGCCTTAGGGGCATTCTTGACTAACATTAACCACGTTCGTGGAATCTCACAGGTAACTAAGGCTGACGACCGTTCTAGTGTGTATTTAAAGCAAACCTGACTTGCATTCTCAAAATGGCGCTACTAGCGCCATTCGTGCGCGACTTGGCGAGATTTGAATACACATTATCTTTCATATGCAGAAACAAGCCTACCAACTTTCGTTTATGTCCTTCTTCGTGTTGCGATTTTTTTCCCGTCAGTGTATTATGAATGTTTTAGTTGTGGTATGTCTGTTTGCGAACTTCTGTAGGTTTGTTTTAGCGCTTAGAATTTACCCTAGTGTTGCATCTTTGGTGAAATATCAAGCAGTCACAGTTAGAAGAGGGTTAGTTTACATCGGGTTGCCCCCTTCAGCGTTAATCTCCTCTTTTGCTACTGAAATTAGCATGATATGAATGGCGTAGAGTTTTATTTTAACCTTAACATATTAGTTGATATGTTTGAAGAAGCTGACAAAAACACAGACAATGGACAGTTTGGTGAAGAGGAAGATAATCGTATGTGTACGGATGACAGCGATAGAGACCCAGACTTTGAAGCAGCAAATGAGGAAAACAAGAAATAAGGCGTCTAAAACCTAACTAGGCCGTGCTCGGATTGTAATAATAGCGCCTAAAGCGGAAGAATCTCTATTTTGTATGTAGAGTATATGTTATTGATATTGCTTAAGTTTCTTATGTATTCTGTATTTACATTGATAACTGTCTCTTCTTTTAATTGGTTGTGTATCACTCTCCATGTTTCATACCTCATGATGCAGCCTTGTCTAGTACTAATTTTATTTTATTTTATTAGTTTTGTTTATTAATAGAAACTGTTATGTAGGCATGCTATTCCTTTTTTTGTGCTAAAGGTTTTCCGATCAACTACATTGTTATTTATGTACTGTTCAGTTTATACTATTTCATTGCAAAGATATTACTTACTGTATGTTTCTACTTCAGTCTAGATGTGTTACTTCTCTTCCAATGTTGTCTGCTAATACTTAACTTCTTTGGTGATAATACTCAGTAAATGTCTGAAGATGGCCTTGTAATCCGAAAACCGGTTAACAATAAAAGTAATATTGTAGAACATAAGCAAACTGGTGCTTTTCATTTATTATGTAGAGTACCTTCGAACTTACAATTATAATTATTTGTAACTAGTGCATAACATAAATTACGATTTCCTTTCCAATAACATACCGAGCAGAAAATTGTCATTATAGTGTATAACAACAAGATATTTTGTATTTATTTTGTGACATACTACTGCAGATCTAAAGGTTGTCATTAACATAGCCTATAAATTATGACTTCCTTTGAATAAAATTTGGTTCACCAGCAATGTAACTTTTCTCCCCTTTAGTGCTCTAGGCTTGAGGCCGAACACGACCCTTAGTGCTGATGAACTGCGGGATCCCTACTCAGCATTACGTACTCTCATACGACATTCATACTACACCCGTGGTTCGAAAATTTTACGTCGAACTTAGCTTCCTACAAGAAAATATTCTAGTACTGCATACATGCACATTACACTGTACTCTTACGAAAGGTCACCTCAGGAATACGGCCGAGATGAAAAATAAAGATAAAAACTGGAAAATGATAGGTAGTATATCACTCACCTTACTTTCTGATCGGATGTAAGTTCTATTTCGTATGGCGCGCTTAATGAAAGGTCACCACGGGTGACAAGCTGCACAAAATATACCCAAGGCGTTTACGATATTGTGATTCCCGTCAACCGGTGGAAACTCTAGAGCCTAGAACAAGTTCTCACCGATAGAGAAAATATTCTGATCTGGACGTCGACGAGGAAAAACTGATCATCGTCAATAGAACCTTTGAGAACAACATTACGATAAAAGGTGTATTCCAGCCAGATTGTACGGGGGCCGTTCAATAAGTAATTTTATTCAGGACTCCAATACACGTTATTATTTCCCACTCTTTTGGTTACAAAACTCTGTTTTTAAACACGATCTCCGTTCAGTGAGACGACCTTACGGCACCTTACTGCGAGGGCCTATATGCCCGCATGCCACCATTCTACTCTTCGACGTCGGAGCCAACGTCTTGCTGCATCAATAACGACCCCATTACCACGTTCCACTTCTCGAGGAGCGCACCCATCATTGGACCAAACAGATGGAAGTCGAAATGTGCGAGATCCGGGCTGTAATGTGGATGAGGAACAACAGTCCAATGAAGTTTTGTTAGCTCATCTCGGGTGGGCATGAAGGAGGAGGAGTTCGTGGGAAGTTTTGTGGCGACGATCGGGCTGAAGTCGTTTCTTCAATTCTGACATTGCGGGTGTGACATCTGTGTGCGGCCGGTCGTCACGCGGGCGATCGGAAAGGTCTGCGCGATCTTGTTGCGATGATTATAGACGCCTCACCTAACGAGTCACCGTGCTTTTGTTCTCTGCCAGGCCTTCGTAGACATTCTGCAAGCACCTATGAATATCTGTGATGCTCTGGTTTTTTGCCAAACGAAGCTCAGTCACAGCTGTCTGCCTGGAAAGCACATCCGTTATCGACTCCATTTCTAAGGCTACGTATAGCACCGCCACCAATCGCAGCTTCATAAAATTATAGGGGCTGAAGCGGGAATATTACACGACGTCCTACAACAAAATCCACATTTGCAACCGAAATTTGCCGAGAAACAAAATGTTTTGCATTGTTTAATGGAAGCCCCTCTTAAATTATATCCCATCACTAAGCACATGTGTAATTGGTTCATTGAACAGTATTTATTTTATACAGTTGCGAAAACTAATCCATATATAGTGGCTACATACAATATGTTTTTATTTAAAGAAGCGTCCTAAAATTCAACACAATTTACAACGATGTTTAACTGTTGTTTTATATCAAGAATAATATTTAATTTTATCATCTCCTTTGCTGAATTACAACAGTATAAAACGGTTCTGCTTCCAAAACACATGCACAATTTTGCTTTCATTTAGCCTTCGTAAGTAAATTAAAATTTTCAATTTAACTTACAAAAAAAGGATTATTGTTTGGTTTCACCAACAGGTATCTTTGCCGTTCTCTTGAGAAAACAATGCTTAAGAAAAAAAAATGGTTATGGGATCTTTGCCTAGTAACAGTACTATGCATCTGAAAACTTTTTGTCAGATGATTTAGTAAAAGTAGATGTTCGTGAATCAATTTTTAGGCTGATTTTAGAAATAACTCCCGGTTTTGTCTATTTCATCAGGTTTTTATACAAAATAAGAAGTAATGTTTTGACGATTTTAAGTTCTGAGCCCAAAAATGTATTCAAACACAATTTCAAACAAGGTGAGTTTCTAATGAAAACACATTTAAAAAATAAAATACATTTAAATTATACTCCACAAAACTCCCACACATTGGAAGAAACAGTGTTCCATTAATTTTTAGACTTCCTCTTCTTTGACTTCCTTGTATTTGATGACTGTCCCTCTTCAACGTCCAACAGTAGTCGGCCATTATAATTGCATTCCAGTTCCCCTGGTACATCCTTTCCATCTCCTTAACATCTTGCTGAAAACGTTCACCCTGCTCTTCACTGTAACGTCCCATAATTTCCGGAAAGTTGTCGATACGTGAGTATAGAAAGTCGACTTTCACTCTCAAGTTACAACCCACCTTCTTGAAGTTTTGCAGCATTTTTTCAACAATGGCCATTTGATTAGGATCTTTGTTATACCCTAGAAAGTTTATCAGCATTTTATCGGAGGCCAGTCCATACGTCTTCTTCTCTCTTCTTCATTGTTTTATCAAAATCTTCATCCTTCACCAATCTCTTTATTTGAGAATCAACAAAAACTTGGGAAGGTAATTGAAGCAGGGTCTATCCAATGGTAGAGCCCTTAACAGATTTTCATCAACCCCAGTTTTATGTTTAGTGGTGGAAGCAAGTTTTTTTTCTTTTTTGGTTCTACATGCGGTTCGTACAGGATGGTTTTAGTTCCAGGCTCAATTTCTCCGCTATGGCAAAACTCTCACACTCCAATGTCTTTGACTTGCCCCACTATCCCATTCACATAGAAAGCAAGGCATTTTTTCTGAACACAGCTTGTTATCCTAATAGTATTCCGAGAACTTTGAAGTCACCGCAGATAAGCCATTTTTGTTCCTCATACTGCTTGCCTGTAAAATGTATCTTCGTGTACTATACGTCTCTTTCATTTGAACTGAATGAGCCACAGGAATGGATCTATACACGTTCTCATTATGCAGTAACACGCCTTTCAAGCTCCTCGTTGATGAGTCTGGAACAAGTCTCCACTGAATAGGATCATGTTCAGTGCCACAGAGGTTCATTAACTAGTTTATATTTTTGCAGTAAACCAATAACTCGTTCTGTGAGAATAAAGGAACTAGTTCTTTCTACACTCCTGGAAATTGAAATAAGAACACCGTGAATTCATTGTCCCAGGAAGGGGAAACTTTATTGACACATTCCTGGGGTCAGATACATCACATGATCACACTGACAGAACCACAGGCACATAGACACAGGCAACAGAGCATGCACAATGTCGGCACTAGTACAGTGTATATCCACCTTTCGCAGCAATGCAGGCTGCTATTCTCCCATGGAGACGATCGTAGAGATGCTGGATGTAGTCCTGTGGAACGGCTTGCCATGCCATTTCCACCTGGCGCCTCAGTTGGACCAGCGTTCGTGCTGGACGTGCAGACCGCGTGAGACGACGCTTCATCCAGTCCCAAACATGCTCAATGGGGGACAGATCCGGAGATCTTGCTGGCCAGGGTAGTTGACTTACACCTTCTAGAGCACGTTGGGTGGCACGGGATACATGCGGACGTGCATTGTCCTGTTGGAATAGCAAGTTCCCTTGCCGGTCTAGGAATGGTAGAACGATGGGTTCGATGACGGTTTGGATGTACCGTGCACTATTCAGTGTCCCCTCGACGATCACCAGTGGTGTACGGCCAGTGTAGGAGATCGCTCCCCACACCATGATGCCGGGTGTTGGCCCTGTGTGCCTCGGTCGTATGCAGTCCTGATTGTGGCGCTCACCTGCACGGCGCCAAACACGCATACGACCATCATTGGCACCAAGGCAGAAGAGACTCTCATCGCTGAAGACGACACGTCTCCATTCGTCCCTCCATTCATGCCTGTCGCGACACCACTGGAGGCGGGCTGCACGATGTTGGGGCGTGAGCGGAAGACGGCCTAACGGCGTGCGGGACCGTAGCCCAGCTTCACGGAGACGGTTGCGAATGGTCCTCGCCGATACCCCAGGAGCAACAGTGTCCCTAATTTGCTGGGAAGTGGCGGTGCGGTCCCCTACGGCACTGCGTAGGATCCTACGGTCTTGGCGTGCATCCGTGCGTCGCTGCGGTCCGGTCCCAGGTCGACGGGCACGTGCACCTTCCGCCGACCACTGGCGACAACATCGATGTACTGTGGAGACCTCACGCCCCACGTGTTGAGCAATTCGGCGGTACGTCCACCCGGCCTCCCGCATGCCCACTATACGCCCTCGCTCAAAGTCCGTCAACTGCACATACGGTTCACGTCCACGCTGTCGCGGCATGCTACCAGTGTTAAAGACTGCGATGGAGCTCCGTATGCCACGGCAAGCTGGCTGACACTGACGGCGGCGGTGCACAAATGCTGCGCAGCTAGCGCCATTCGACGGCCAACACCGCGGTTCCTGGTGTGTCCGCTGTGCCGTGCGTGTGATCATTGCTTGTACAGCCCTCTCGCAGTGTCCGGAGCAAGTATGGTGGGTCTGACACACCGGTGTCAATGTGTTCTTTTTTCCATTTCCAGGAGTGTATGTCTGTATAATGAGCAATGTGTTTCTGGTTCCAGAAGATTCTTACTTTTTAACCGGGAGCCAAGTAATTCAACAGATTCCTTAGGCAAATTCTAATCTCGTTTGAGATCATTAAGCTCACTCTGAGAAAACAGTTGTGCAGTGAAGTCGCAATCCGGCTGGGTGACATCACTATCCTCTTCGGTAATTCATGGACTTTATTTTCATCACCATCTTTTATCACGTTCTCTAAGATAACTGGGGGAAGAGAAGCAATCAGATTTTCTCCGTGAGCAGCTAACAAAATGGCTGAATCAATGCTTGAATACACAATTTGTTTCTTATTTTTCGAAATATACCTCTGAAAATTTACTAAATAGAAATAGTAGTCAGTAAGGTGATTTTTACGCTCCTTCCACACCACTGGAATAGCAAATGGCATGCATGTTTCCTTTCCTTTAACCATTCTCCGCTTAGGTACTGCATAATTTCCACAAATGTAACTGAAAACGTTTGAGTTGTTCAAACACTTGCGTGTTGACATTGTAGTAATTACAAACAACATGCGAACGGTTTTATCAATATTGTGTTAAATATACAGAACACTCACAATATAGCATTGGTGATCCAAGCCTGTGAGATAAACAACAGTTTCAACTTCATGCAATACAACTAGCATTAACAAATGTAACAATCTAAAGGTATACAGGACCGTGTTGAAAAATTTCCCTCCTACAATGCGCGTAACCTTCTGACACAGCAATGTAGCTTTGAAATCAAATTCCTGCAAAACTGTTCGTGATAGAAAAAATTGAAAGCAGATTTGAAACCAGCACAAAAAATTGAGGTAGTATCATATTTTAGTTTTGAGTCATCTGATACCTTTCAGACTAGTGTAATCAAAGGGTCTTCAGACCCGAGTTCGAATTCAGCCGTTGCTTAAATTTCGAATACAAATTACCAGCAATTGCAGCCGGAGACTCGTCGAAATGGGATACTGACCCTAAAAGACAGAAAAATCAGCAATGACAACGGCGTGTGGATGCACATGGCAATGGAAACCGGCGCTAAGATGGAGAGAGAGAGAGAGAGAGAGAGAGAGAGAGAGAGAGAGAGAATATGAGAATATGAGAATATTGAAGGATAATCCACTATTCAAAATGAGATGATAAACTAAAAACTGGAAATGGATATACTATGTAGGTACACTAGTTTAAAATCTTTTATCCCACTAATTTTCACTGCACCATATACTTATCTCTGTACCTGATGACGGTGTTAACAGCCGAAAACCAGTTCGCGAAACAAATAATAAATATTGTAGAATATTACGACCGTGTTGTGCGTGCTTCATGCACAAGGAAGTATGCTACCGTGGAAGCAAGGAAGATGTAAAAAGCAAACTAGTGCAGGCAAAGAGGGGATCCCTGGCCAGAACATTATGGCCACCTGCCTAATAGTCAGTACGTCCACATTAGGCGCGGATAACAGTGGCGACACGTCGTGGTATGGAAGCGATAAAGCCTTGGTAGGTCGCTGGAGGGGATGGGCACCACGTCTGCACATACAGTCACCCAATTGCCGTAAATTCCAGGGATGGGACGAGTTCTGGCGTCAGGTTCGATCACATCCCAGATGTGTTCCACCGGGTTCGATCTGGCCAGTTGGCGATTCAGCACATCAACTCGAACTCATCAATCTGTTCCTCGAACCGCTCCATCACACTCCTGGTATTGTGACATGGGACATTATCTTGTTAAAAAATGCCACTGCTGTCGAGAAACATGATCATGAAGGGCTGTTCGTGGTCTGCAACCAGTGTGCGATACTCCTTGACCGTTATTGTGCCATGCACAAGATCCAGTGGCTCCATGGATTCCCTTATGAATGTCCCACAGAGCGTAATGGAGCCGCCAGAAGCTTGTCTCCATCCCGAAGTGCAGGTGTCCAGCAGCTGTTCGCCTGGAAGACGACGGATTCGCGCCTTCCCATCACCGTGATGAAGAAAGTATCGGCTTTCATCAGACCAGGCAACGCTTTGCCATTGCGCCGATGACCAGTACCGATCAGGCGCGGCTCGTGGTTCCTATACTGGGGAAGGCTGCGGCATTTATCAATCGGAGCCAATATAGACCTCTGGTTACGTTACAGATTAGTCTGACATAAACAACTAAGAATTCAGGGGAAGGGGGGTGGGCAGATCACTCTACCCATAATTTTACGTACTGTGTCTTCTATAATCAGGTATTTATTAAATATCATTAGAGGCTAACTTCGAGTTAAAATCTTTGGTTAGTGTTTTTATACGTCATCATTACATTTTCTGACACTTTGCAGCAAATCATATGAAAAGACGCGTTTCGGAGAGATCTTTAATGCGATGAATGTTAACTTTGCGGCTGCTTAATATTTTTGGTGTTTTCAGTTCTAAATTTAAGGCGTTTATTGTAGTTTACCTCCAAAGCTCGAAGTTAAATGTTTTTCGCTGGAATTATGTTTTTTCACCTTTACGTGAAAATTCTTTAAGTCAGTGATACCAGTTTCAGTCCAGGCACTGTCAGTACTATTTGTACGAAGACAGGTGAAACAGAAAAATGCATTTTTCACTTCACAACCACACAACCACTCGGCTGCATCGTACATTGCTCTATTAAAACTGCGGTTGTATCCTTGCCTAGATTTGCACTGTTTCTGTTCTTGATTGATCGTTAGATCGGGTCTGGGTGCACAAAGTTCTTTCACTTGCATCCTATGGCCGTGTTCCAAGTTTTTACCTATTGAATTGCACACTGAATTCATATTGCGCTGGTTTCACAAGCAAGTAAAACTCACTAAAATCTTGCAAAATACACTCCGAAAAAGAAACTTACTAATATCACACGATATCAACAAAAGCAGTCGGCATCAGCAAGCAAGGAAAGTAAAGTCACGGGACAAATTTCGCGCGCTTTGTCCTCTAATCACTTATGAAACTCTCGCTAGATGGCAGTACTGTTGTTACGGTTAGAGAGCCTGTAGTTACGGTAGTCTAGTGCACTCTGGCGGGATATTTGCAAACTTATTCTAAATGTGGATAAAATAGCCAATGGTAGAAACAAAACAACAATGTAAAACATTATCAAAACAATAATACTAAACGTCGATTAATGACGCATCGAAGCGTAGTAGAGATGTGCAGAGACAGAGATTGGATAGCGAAGTTTCGGCCACTCTGCATTCCTTTATTACATAGATAGTGGAACGTGAAAAACGTGTGGTGGTTGGTATGACACCCTTAGGCTGCAAGCTCTGAGCCCATAAAGAGCGGTACTATGTAGAAGCCACGCCCCCAAACCGCTACTACATGCAGCTTACGGACGTTCCAAGGCGCAGCCTAAACACTACTAACCGTTCCGAAAACATATATCGATACAAACAGTTCCAAAAACGTTGACCGTCGTTATTTTAATCGGAATGGGAAATGTGCGAAATTCTTCCTGATAATTTAAATTTTGTAATATGTTCTTGCGAAATTTACTTTAACATATATTTTGGGGCGGCTCCGCCTCAGAGCCTTTAATTACGAGCCGCGCCTGGTACCGATGGTCACATGCCCATTTCAGTCGTAGATGCCGATGTCGTGGTGTTATCATTGGAACTTGCATGGGTCTTCGGCTGTGGAGGCCCATCGTTAGCAGTATTCTGTGCACTGTGTGTTCACACTTATACTCTGCCCAGTATTAAAGTCGGATGTTAGTTCTGCCACAGTTCGCCGTTTGTCCTGTTTTAGCAGTCTGCCCATAAATCTATCCAGCCTACGACGTACAACATCTGAATGAGGGTTGGCCGCCAAACCGCAAGACGTCTATACGTGGGCCACGCGGGATTAGCGCTGCAGTCATGGATCGTGCGGCTGGTCCCGGCGGAGATTCGAGTCCTCACTCGGGCATGGGTGTGTGTGTTTGTCGTTAAGATAATTCAGGTTAAGTAGTGTGTAAACTTAGGGACTGATGACCTTAGCAGTTAAGTCCCATAAGATTACACACACACACACACACACACACACACACACACACACACACACGTGTCTGTACGTGATTTCACCTTGGTTTCATCACATGTTGAAGATATTCCCCACGGCACTCCTCGATCTCCGGAGAACTCGTGCAGTTTCCAAAATGCTCGTGTCGAATCTCTGAGCCACCACAATCTGCCCTCGATCAAATTCAAATCGTGCGGCTTCCCCATTCTACACACGGACAGCACACTCACTGACACTACATGCACCGTGCTTGTGTCTGACTAGCAGCCATTCCTCGCCAGGCGATGCTGCTAACGCGTGGACGGTTTTATATCGATAGTAGGTCGGTGGTGATAATGTTCTGGCTGATCAGTGTATATTTGTGGCGGGCCGCTTCGACCACTCAGAAAAGTGATGTCCCCAAGTTAAAGTTTTCTTTCTTCAGTTCCCATCCGACATACGGAATGGAATTTGGCTACGGGGAAGGTCACCTGGATCAAGGACTATATTTAAATCTCGAAAAAAAAAAAAAAAACAGTATCCCATGCATTGCGGAACTAATACTAAGGAAAACAGGTAAATATTATTTGAAGAAAATGTATATTACGACAGTCCCTAGCATGTATGTTTCTTGTTACGTAGTAAATGCTAAAGATAACCTGCATGACGTTTACCTTAGGATGTCCATACCATAACACAAGATATGGCGATGGAGTTAAAAAGCCACATGGTACATCAACAACAGTTATAAATGTATTTGTCTCATATATTTTAATTACATACCTAAAAAATGCCCGCTCAGTGCCACTGAATAATTTCAAAAAGATAATTAAAAAAAAGTGTAAAAGCAACTTTCCTACTGCCGGTTTGCACGATGAGCGTCCTTGTGGAAGTAACAGCAAATAATAAGACCATCTTGATACCAGAAATTCCTCAATGCTCTGCCCGGGTTTTGTCTATAGGCCTTTTTTAAAAAAAATTCACTGTTAAAATGATTTCTCAAATCCCGAACTTTCCTTTGAATCTTTTCCACGCTCGTAGTAAATTCTTCCATCATTTCCGTTAAGGTATTATGTTTCTTCACATTGTCTTTATAACTTTTGTATATAATGTCCCGTAGTTCAGTTTTACAGTGGTACACATTCATTAATTCTTCAACTTCAACCTCATCTCTCAATATGCTCTGTAATTTTGAAGCACCAGTGGCTAATGCGGCCGCGCGTAGTGGCCGCACGTTTTAGGGCGCCATGTCACGGATTGCGCGGCCCCTCCCGCCGGAGGTTCGAGTGCTCCCTCGGGCATGTGTGTGCGTTGTTCTCAGCATAAGTTAGTTTAAGTAGTGTGTAAGTCTAGGGACCGATGACCTCAGCAGTTTTGTCCCTTAGGAATTCACACACACATTTTTGGCCAATGACCGTCCGACATCAGTTTGAGGTAGGTGGTCTAGAAGGTGGAATTTAGACAAATGAGTGTTGTGTAACTGCTTCTGTTGTGTATGGATGGGTGTTAATCTCTAAAGAGGCGTGTGAGAGTCAAATTTAGTCTTTTCAAAGATGCATCAGGTGGTCTGTTCCCTAAATTTTTGATAGTGTCGTGGGATGAAATTTGTAATTTCTCTTGAATTTTCACTGACTCTTTATGAACGAAGGAGTTGACGAATCATAGTTCTCTGCGCTGTTATCTGTGTTGAGAATGTACGTGTCAGCACTTGACATTACGTGGAGAGGTTTGTTCTGGAGGGTTTGGGGCAGCGAGAAATTGGTGTTTGACTTCATAATCCACATTTCCAAGCCACACAGAACGAACCGAAGCATAGACAAGAGCCAGAATAGCAGCTTGCGTTCAGTAGTTAGCCATTGGTGTCTGAGCAGAGAGTGGGCATAATATGAAGGCGTTAAGATTTCTAGCTCTCATTATGTGGTTGTTCCAAGTAAGACGTCTAAGTGTGTTACCGAATCACGTTAAAGCCGTCGGCACACGGACCGTGCATCCGAACGTTGAGCGTTGAGCGTGCCGAGTTTCTGACGTCACAGAGTGGAATAGCACGTTCGGGAGTCTTTCCGAACGTGCAGAGCAGTATCTGGCACGTCAGATATTCTGAGCGTGCGTCTGAGCGTTGACCAATGAGATGGCACAACGCCACCTACGTCACAAGCACGCCGTCTCCCTTCAGTACAGAGTTGTGAGGCGCCATATTGGCGATCATTTCAAGCCTATATGTATATATGCCGTTTCTGAGCACCATAAAATTGAGAATCACTGGAAAACCCGTTCGTTCCAGTAAAATAATGAGAAACATCTTATTCGTGGCAAAAGAATTATTGTAACTTGCGTATTATGAGAGTAGGCTATTTGAAGGCAGCGACACACTGAAGATCCAGGAGAAACACATTGTTTTTGGTACTATTTGTTATAATTAAACTTCAATTAGTAACATAATTATCTACCATTAACGTTTTTAGCAACCAGTAACACAATATGATTAAGTACTCGCTGGAAGATATTGGTTTAGCGTAATGTGTAGCGTCGTTGTTCACCCCTGACATTATGCTGGGGAGGTGTTTCGCGTCGTAACACTTTCAAATTTTTTTTCCTAACATTCGCGTTTATTAGGTTCTTATACGTTATTATTAGTTTAATATAAGTATATGCTATAATATTTGATGTTATGTAAATATAAGTTCATCTTTTTTTGAGAGGTGACTGTTCGATTGGCGTAATCTACAGGATATTTTGCTCCTTTTTCTTTTACGCTTTGTTATTCACATGTTGCAAAGATTCTGCTACTGGGTAGGAACAGTGATGAAGTAAGACTGACCTTGGGGTTTTACTAAAATGTGGAAATGATGAAATAATGTTTATCTTATGCAGAGAAGTATTCCAAATTTGTACCGCGCTGTTTGTAAATGGAACTTTTATAAGCCTGTGTCCTTATTGACTGGATATGGTACTTTCCTTTTCGTGGACGATGGAGGAAATGTGCATTTTAATAGACCTAACGTGGGAATTTTACGCGCGCCCGTTGAGTGAACAGTGTGATTTACGAACTAGAAACATCCCTCAACTGCCGCTGGAGTGCGTTGCCATCGCGTTTACCACGTTGGGGCCCACGTACCGTATGCACAAGTCGCATCGTTCCTGAGCGTTCAGCAGCACGCTGAACTTGGCACGCTCAACGTTAACGTTCGACAGCACGGTCCGTGTGCCGACGGCTTAAGGCAAGTCTTTGCCACCAATGAAGAGTCAGTGGTCGGAGAGACTGTGCTCGGTCGTGAAATGAGCTGGACGTTTAGAAATAGTGTCAGAATTCCTTCATGAGGTCAAAACTTGCAGAAAAGTTCCTATAAGTATATGTCTGCGAACCAACACCTCTTGAGATATGGGCCGTTTTACTTGTTATGGGTAATGTGTAGTACTCGGTGGTGTAGACAGGATTCACAAGAGACAGGGCAGGTTCCAGAACATGCGTCTACACAAGCATATTTTGGCGACCGCATCCGCGCCCTCTCCTCGTTTTCTATCATACTCTTTCACTTGTGTCAGTTGTCGCTTCTAATTGCGATACACACTGTACACAAATCTTGCACTTGGTCTCCCTGGCGCCCCTCTCACCTTGACGCCTCAAGCGGCTACTATTAATTGTGACACGTCCTGTACAGAAATCTTGCAGTTGTAGCTAGAGTTGTAAGACTACAGTAGTCTACTGTAGACTGTCATAAGTAAGAGCAGACTCCGGTAGTTTTCTTAGTAGCCTTCATCAGTGAAGACCATTACCTGTACGTTAGGTGTGTTGCACACCTATCGGAGGTTACATCCGTTGCAGTTTGCCTTGAAAATGGCGGGGTGTTCTCCCGCCGAAATATCGGCGGTCGCTGAAAGTGTTACCTGGCTGAATTCCCGGAAGTTATTTGAATGTTGTATACGCCAGGAGAAACTCAGGTCTCACATCATATTTTTTGTTTACTTATGCGTTACTTGATTCCCCGAGAAGCTGAAAGCGATGAACCGTCTGGAAACTGACTGAGGATGTACTAAGGGCTTGGATAACCTATATAACATTTTTCTTCCACATAGTTATCCTCCTGTCTGTTAAGAATAAACAGTATTTATAGCAGACCTGAATTTGTCAATGTTTAGTTCAGGCTTTATTCGGAAATTGTTGATTTGTAACGTGAAACAGAGGGAAGTTGCAATAAAAATAAGAAAAACAATAGTGCAAGAAAACGCAATTTCCGCAAAAAAGATAAAATTAAAATAATAAAAACGCAAAACACTCACGTAAAACATATTTCTGTTATTCATATACAACTTTCTCAATTTCAGTAATAACAGGAAGTTCTTGTCTTAATCATAATGAATTACGTTCTACTGATTACTAATAACAATAATAACTATATAGATTTTTTTATGTTTGTGCAAGTAAACTGCACTTACAGCAAAAGTAATTGCTTTAGTTACATAAAAGCGCAGAAGTTACATGATCAACTAATTTTTATGACTTGCAAAATGCAATTTATCTTCTGGAAGGATGTAAAATACACGATGGACTAACACTGAGTGATGCGCAGTTCTAATTAGGAGCAAAATAAACAACCAGACAAACAAACAAGGAGAAGTCGTCGGCCCCTAGTCTCTCTTTTACACATTCATTTACGTTTATTTCCACAACAGTGTGTTGGATTCCTGTCTACGGGGCATTTAAAAGCATTGACTAATGCCCAACCCATCGAAAATGTGTAGATGTCAGAGGAGCTTGTATCCAATGCTTGTGTTGCTGTCAGAGTGGAATCAGGTGTATTTGAAAGACATCAAACTGCGAAAAGGGCTGAAGGATGTGTCAGGATGTGTGGTAACTACATGCAATACTACCTACAGCGTCCACTTCTATGTAACAGATAGACGGCAATGAGAGGACAGATTGGCCCATAACTTAAAAGGTATCGGTTTCCAGACACGTAATTATAGAAACTTTTTTTCTGGTCTTGACCAGTACTACCTTCTGTAGCGATATGTGACACTTTAAGAAAAAAGCTTCCTATATAGTATGAAATTTCGTATCCGATCATTTCCTGTCCGCGCTTGCGTGATCGACCTCTTCACTGTTGTGGAATTCAGATCCAGTTTCCGGTAACTAGGGAACGAAATTTTTTGTCTAGCGTGGGAGTTATGGGCTTGAATTTAGCTAATCCTTCTAAATGGCTGGTGGTCTGAGGTTAACAGGCTGGCTTAAGGCTTGTCACTTTCACTGGTGGTAGGTGTTTCCTAGCATTTTTTTGGTAAGAAACTATCAAGAGTCCTAATGGTAGGAGTACTTTAAAGGGCGCTGTTAGTGGGAACAGACAATGGGAAATTAAACATCTTCATTCTGCTCCGCCGGCCGCTGTGGCCGAGTGGTTCTAGGCGCTTCAGTCCGGAACCGAGCTGCTGCTACAGTCGCAGGTTCAAATCCTGCCTCGATCACGGATGTGTGTGATGTCCTAAGGTTAGTTAGGTTTAAGTAGTTCTAAGTCTAGGGGACAGATGACCTCAGAGGTTAAGTCCCATAGTGCTTAGAGCAATTTCAACCATTCTGCTCCTAAGTATGAATAGCTGGAAGCTCAAATGTAAAACAAATTCTTGAAGCGATTTGGAGCTCCTAAAATGAGTAGTCGCCGGCGACCTCATGGGGTGTACATTTAAAGTGTCTTCTGGAGCTGACATAGTTTCTTCATAATACCTCAAGGACGGAGTAGGTGATCCTTCGTGATCAACTATACGAGGTGCATTCAAGTTCTAAGGCCGCTGATTTTTTTTCTCCGGACTGGAAATAGATAGAAACATGCGCATTGTTTTAAAATCAGGCCGCGTTCATTGTCAATACGTCCCAGAGATGGCAGCACCGTATGGCAGATGGAATTTTACCGCCAGCGGCGACAATGAGAACTGTTTTAAATACTTAAAATGGCGACGTTTTCATTACTTGAACAGCGTGCAATCATTCGTTTTCTGAATTTGCGTGGTGTGAAACCAATTGAAATTCGACAATTGAAGGAGACATGTGGTGATGGAGTTATGGATGTGTCGAAAGTGTGTTCATGGGTGCAACAGTTTAATGAAGGCAGAACATCGTGTGACAACAAACCGAAACAACCTCCGGCTCACACAAGCCGGTCTGACGACATGATCGAGAAAGTGGAGAGAATTGTTTTGGGGGATCGCCGAATGACTGTTGAACAGATCGCCTCCAGAGTTGGCATTTCTGTGGGTTCTGTGCACACAGTCCTGCATGACGACCTGAAAATGCGAAAAAGTGTCATCCAGGTGGGTGCCACGAATGCTGACGGATGACCACACGGCTGCCCGTGTGGCACGTTGCCAAGCAATGTTGACGCGCAACGAAAGCACGAATGGGACTTTCTTTTCGTCGGTTGTGACAATGGATGAGACGTGGATGCCATTTTTCAATCCAGAACAAAGCGCCAGTCACCTCAATGGAAGCACATAGATTCACCTCCACCAAAAAAATTTCGGGTAACCGCCAGTGCTGAAAAAATGATGGTGTCCATGTTCTGGGACAGCGAGGGCGTAATCCTTACCCATTGCGTTCCAAAGGGCACTACAGTAACAAGTGCATCCTACAAAAATGTTTTGAAGAACAAATTCCTTCCTGCATTGCAATAAAAAAGGCTGGGAAGGGCTGCGCGTGTGCTGTTTCACCAAGACAACGCACCCGCACATCGAGCTAACGTTACGCAACAGTTTCTTCGTGATAACAACTTTGAAGTGATTCCTCATGCTCCCTACTCACCTGACCTGGCTCCTAGTGACCTTTGGCTTTTTCCAACAATGAAAGACACTCTCCGTGGCCGCACATTCAGCAGCCGTGCTGCTATTGCCTCAGCGATTTACCAGTGGTCAAAACAGACTCCTAAAGAAGCCTTCGCCGCTGCCATGAAATCATGGCGTCAGCGTTGTGAAAAATGTGTACGTCTGCAGGGCGATTACGTCGAGAAGTAACGCCAGTTTCATCGATTTCGGGTGAGTAGTTAATTAGAAAAAAAATCGGAGGTCTTAGAACTTGAATGCACCTCGTATTATAAGGAAGGATCAAAAAGTTTCCGTTAGAAGGCGGTACAATACATAATCGGTATTCCAACAGACAAAATTAGCTTGAGCACTGAGGCAATCACCCCTTCGAAGGACCAGGTTGAAGATACCTGTTTGGTAAAACATCGTGTTCCTTTGCGTGAGTAACTGCCTGCTGCACACGCTCGTGCGACAGCAATCGTCGACCCTTCAAGGCCTTTTTAGGGGTCCGAATGCGTGATAATCGCATGGGGAGAGATCAGGACTACAGGGCGGATGCTCGGGTGCGTCCCACTTGAGATGGCGAACCTTCTACGTTACGACGCGTGCGATATGGGGGCGTGCGCTGCCATGAACCAGCAGCACCCAGCACGTCACTCGGCGCTCCTTTCCACAGTTGTGGTTTTCGACAGACTTGCTTCATCATACATGTTCTTCATTCTCAAATGGTTCAAATGGCTCTGAGCACTATGGGACTTATCTTCTGAGGTCATCAGTCCCCTAGAACTTAGAACTACTTAAACCTAGCTAACCTGAGGACATCACACACATCCGTGCCCGAGGCAGGATTCGAACCTGCGACCGTAGCGGTCGCGCAGTTCCAGACTGTAGCGCCTAGAACCGCTCGGCTACTCCGGCCGGCTCTTCATTCTCCGAAGGATGCCAACCACCGTTCGTCCTTCAGCAACAAAGAGAACAACAACAGCACGTTGAGCCTGTTTGGACGCACTTCGTAATAACGTTGCCATAGTTCACGTGCCCACATTTACCGCACGACCGTCGGAAAGAAGCGAATGACACACTACCACCTTGCCTACATGTCCGTGCTGATATATCGCATAGAAATCACGCTACAGTGCGTATACACTCCAGTGACGCCCTCGAAAGGAAACTTTTTGAGCGCCCCTTATATTTCTTGTAGTACGTTGTAACGTGCTAAAATTTACGTGGGTGGCGTTTGTCACGAGAAAAGGAAACAGATGTAGCCCAACTTTATTCGCCGATCAGCAGTGCGGGAATAAGTATAAGAATATGAATCAATGGTTCATTAATTCCTTTGCGCTTTTTTGATGTAGCTTTTTTTGTGGCGGCGTTCGTAGCGACAAGCAATTCGCTGTAGAAACGGCTTACGAAGTCACCGCCACACTTTTAATAGCGGGCCGACCGGTCCGCTGGAACAGTGAACAGAAAGATGAAAACCCAAACACTCTGATTAAATAAAAGTCGGTACTTACCTTTATTAACGAAGATACAGAAACACAGTAGTGAACTCCGTGTCTACAGAGATCTGTCTAGTTCGAGTCGGAGCGGCTAGGTCAGCGTCGGCTGACGACAAACAACTACTCTGCTGCGATGAACACACAACTGACTAGCAGGTACACAATTCGGTGGCGAGTATACAACTGAGCGGCGAATACAGAACTGTCCTAGCGCTCGCGACTCCAGCGCTTGAGAAACCAGTAGCCAGCGGTGGCGCGCGCAGACTTGCGGCGATTTCCTGTCTCGCTGGCGCTGCTTATGCGGACGGCGTCCGGACTTTGATGCTGCCAACCTTTTGGCAGCGGGCTCGGGTGGCATTACTGGCTAGGATATAACAGCTTTTTTGTACAAAATTGTTGTAGATGAAAAGAAGAAAGACGCCGCGAGCTGTTGGTGCCGAGGGTACCCTGCTGTACTGAAAGCCGTCGCGGCAAAGAGTATCGTCATAAACCAGCAACCGACCGCTGAAAGATACGCCAACAAGCAGCCAGATCGACCACAGCCACAGTGTAACTTTGGTATACAGCGCTTTTGATCTTCGCGTAGTCGAGTTGCGGACCGAGGTTAGGTAAGTCGGCTCGATAGCTTGGCTTCGGGTTACTGCTATAAGATCGTCATGTTGATTTAGCTAAATCGATTTTTCATGGGCCATAGAGCTATTGGTGTATATTGTTCCTATGTTGTTAAGTAATTACTGAAATTCGACTGATTGGTTAGTTCAAGGTTACCGTACTAGATCAATATTCGATTGCCAAAACCTCCGATGTTCGTAAAACGATCAATTTTTGATAACAACTCGAATGCAATTGTACTAGTGTATGGTGAATAATATCTGGATTGGCAGAAGTTCCGATTAATTCCAGTCATTACACGCATCAAAAAATGTTTTGCATGACTTAGGTTCCGAGAGTTCCGGAACCGGTAGAGAAAATTGGAATACAGATCATCATAAACATCATTTCCGCCCTTTTTATTGCTCATGAAAACCACACATTGCATGTTGTACCACCATACAGCGAGACCCTCAGAGGTGGTGGCCCAGACCGCTGTACACACCGGTACCTCTAATACCCAGTAGCACGTCCTCTTGCATTGATGCATGGCTGTATTCGTCGTGGCATACTAATCAAAGGTTCATCAAGGCACTGTTGGTCCAGATTGTCCCACTCTTCAACAGCGATTCGGCGTAGATCCCTCAGAGTGATTCGTGGGTCACGTCGTCCATAAACAGCCATTTACAATCTATCCCAGGCATGTGCGATAGGGTTCATGTCTGGAGAACATGCTGGCCACTCTAGTCGAGCGATGCCGTTATCCTGAAGGAAGTCATTCACAAGATGTGCACCATGGGGGCGCGAATTGTCGTCAATGAAGACGAATGCCTCGTCAATATGCTGCCGATATGGTCGCACTATCGGTCGGAGGATGGCATTCACGTATAGTACAGCCATTACGGCGCCTTCCATGACCACCAGCGGCGTACGTCGGCCCCATATATTGCCACAGCAAAACAGCAGGGAACCTCCACCTTGCTGCACTCGCTGGAAAGTGTGTTTAACGCATTCAGCCTAAACACGTCTCCGATGATTATCTGGTTGAAGGGATATGCGACACCCATCGGTGAAGAGAACATGATGCCAATCTTGAGTGGTCCATTCGACATGTTATTGGGCCCATCTGTAGCGTGCTGCATGGTGTCGTGGTTACAAAGATGGACCTCGCCATGGATGTCGGGAGTGAAGTTACGCGTCATGCAGCCTATTGCGCACAGTTTGAGTCGTAACACGACGTCCTGTGGCTACACGAAAACCATTATTCAACATGGAGGCGTTTCTGTCAGGGTTCCTCCGAACCATAATCTGTAGGTAGCAGTCGTCCACTGCAGTAGTAGCCCTTGGGCGGTGTAACTGGGTAACCTCTGTTGATGCTAGTCAATTGTCAGGATGAGCATTACTGCAAAGGGCATTTGATTCTAAAGCATTATGTCAGGGTGAGAAACACTAAATAAATTACTTTTCTCTCTTAACAACATGTGGGCAGGGTGGGTTCTTCCTTGGCTCGGGTATGAGGTAGAATGAAACAGCATTTTTATATAAGATAAATTTTATTGAAAGATTTGTACAATGGTTTCCTTACTGGATTGTTCTGGCTGGGAGAGCGGCAGCTGTGTCATTTGCGAAGCCTTCTGCTGCGTGGGCGGTGCCTTCTGATTACGCCTGGCAGTGTATATCTCGTGTCGCTGTTTCACCCAGTTGACTGGAGACGCGCATCGTGAGGTGGCCCGTTTAATTATTGAGAACGATGTCGTGAATCGGATGGTGATACCTTGGATGTGGAGTCCCAGTGTTCCTCTTCTCTAAGCGGCCGCGTGTGTCAGTGTTGTGCGTCGGCCAGCAGAGCGGCGCGGCAGGGGAAGGCCAGTGTCCTGGACTCGAACAACGGACTCCAGCTTGCCAGTCTTTGGCTGTCAGAACTTCATCAGCAGCTCACAGGTGACTGCTGATGTGAGGTCGTCTCCTTCCCACCCTCACGATTCACCCGGGTACATAAAAATCAGTCTTCAAATGCCTTCTAACTTCTGTCTTCTGGCGGCGAGGCTGCTGCTTGCTATTCCATTACAGCGGTGGACTTGGTGCTTCTGTGTACGATGTAGTCTCTTCCTGCATGATGGTCTTCATCACCGACTGAACTGTACTGGAACTGAACTCGAACCGAACTGAACCGAAAACTACTGTCGGGCCCACTGCATCTCACATATTTATTACTTCAGCTCACTGGAGGTGAACGACTTCAGTTATTACCTCTTCTGTCACGTTGAAAAGCTTCTCGAAGAATCTTCTTAACGTCGGTCATTGGCTCTTGGAATGTAGGCGAGGGCCTTTGATCACATGTGACAATTGAGAAACACGTGAGCCGGTGGGGTGATGCCCTGACGGCTGAATCGACAGCTTCCGCTTATATGGGGAGGGCGATGGCTTCTCCTGAAAGTGCTGACTTGCAAGCACCGGCCGTTGCCAATGCTGCTCTGCCCGCTGTTTGCTAGTGTGTAACTCTTCTAAACTAAATTTTTCAGTTATTTCCTAATTTCTACTTCACATTGATTTTACTAATTTATTTACCTATCTTAAGTACCACTCAACAGGCGGCCTAAACGAGGCATGTCATCGACACTTCCTGTCTCTCTGTATCTCCTCCATATCCGAACAACATCACTTTGATTCACTCCAAGACGCCTGGACACTTCCCTTGTTGAGAGTGTCTCCTGGCAAAAAGTAACAACGAGGAGGCGATCGAACCGCGGTATTGATCATCTAGGCATGGTTGAACTACAGACAACACGAGCCGTCACCTCCTTCCTGGTGGAATGACTGCAACTGATTGGCTGTCGGACCTCCTCCATCTAATAGACGCTGATCATGCATGGTTCTTTACATCTTTGGGCGGGTTTCGTGACATCTCTGAACAGTCAAAGGGACTGTGTCTGTGATACAATATCCACAGTCAATGTCTATTTTCAGAAGTTCTGGGAACCGGGATGATGCAAAAGTTTTTTGATGTGTGTAGAAGTGACCTTACGCAGAACCATTTTGAGGGAGAGTACTTTTTATTTTGTGGGGTATGAAGAACGTATTAACCTGTTTTGAGTACGTGTGTGACAGGCCTACCCATGAGCAGATTTGTTGTTTTGGCAGGCAGTATTTTATTATTGTCGGAACTCTTTAGTTGTTAATGAGCCTTATTTAGCTCGAACTTCACAAGTTTAGTTTACGGAATTCTAATTTTAATTGTGGCTTTAAGGAACCGTTAACCGAGACAGTCACTTTATGAGAGACTGAATAGAGTATGTAACCACTTCCGCAACAAATATTGGGATATAACGTTAGTTAGCCGCCAACGTGTGAAAAGGTACAGATTTTCATGAATATTAAATTTCTTGGGATCAAGTGGCAGTAGCATGCTTTCCAGATTTTTTTTTGGGGGGGGGGGGGGGGAGGGAGGAGAGGGGGGAGGGCTTAAAGCTAAGTTAGGTCTCATTACACTGAGGCTTGAGTTCAGTGAAGTCTATGTGACAATAATTGAAAATAAAACCAGTCCTCGTTAAAGTGTTACAAAAAAATAAATTCTGACCTCGTCATTCCTGAGCTAGTGCATCTATTAATAAATCTTTATGGGCCTTAAGAAAGAAAAAGAATGCTACTGAAAGAATTCAGAAAGTAAAATAGTATTTTTCCAAAATGAAAGATAAAGAGCAAATGAAAGAAAGATAAAAATATTCTTCGTACTTATATACGTTAAATTCAGATCAGGTTATTGTTCCAGTAAAAAAATCGAAGTCAGCTACTAGTTAAACTTTAGTCTGTAAAGACAAAGAGATACGTGTAGAAAACAAACTTAAGAACTGCAAAAGGAAAATAAAGAACAAAATTTCACTATAGTTCAACGATAATCTATTCCTGAAACTGAGCTTTCTCAGGCGAACAGTATCTCTGACTCGTGATTAAACATAACTTTGCTATTTTACTTCGTACATAAACAAATTTGGGTCAAATGATCAAATTTCGAAAACTTTGAAACAGAGCTTAATACTCCATTGAAGTTTGGTGTAGCATCTTAGCGTGGAAAAGGTGTAGGAAGTATATAATTGCTATTTTTACATCTGTGTATTAAACAGAACAGAAATATTAATTGTGTAGATTGCGTAGTTAAATGTCAAGGCGCGCTCTTTATTACGTACATAAACTTTTTGCAAATACTTAAAGCGTATAAGCGCAGTCTAATACATGCAGTCGGTGACACTCTCTGCTCGAAAGTTGTTACCGTTTGACGGCTGGAGCGTCACTAGCGCTCCAAGCTGTGAGAAAGCAGACAGACTGTCTGCTTTCTGCGTCGTAAGGATAATGTTAGTTTTTAATTATTAACTACTTAATTAACGGAAAATTTGTTACATTTTCGCATTCTGTGCATTAGTAAATTACCAAGAGACATGAAATATTATCATATAAATGTAAAAGCAGACGAATCTCACTGCTTCATTGACGTAAGCTGCAACTTATTCATGAAGAAATACTTTTGAATATAACTGTAGCTTACTCCGCTGAAAGGAAGACAATACAAGCACATGTTTCATGCACGAGAAACATGTATTTCTTTTGTTGTCTATTGTTACTATGATAGGCACTTTCCTTCACACATACAAAAAAATTTTTTTTAGTGTAATAATTCACCTGTTCTTTCATCTCACTCAACTTCACAATACACGAATATGTTTGTAAATGTGATTACTTTTGCTTCAAAAGCGAGTGTTCAAGATTAGCTGTCGTTTTTGTCTCTATTCAAGCAACAGGTGTGGAATTGGTTTCTTCTGTGTTGGGAAGCAGTTTTATTGATTCTGACGTTTTAGTATAAAGTCTGTGCTGTGGGTTTATTTGGTATGTTAAATCCTGTACCCATTACATGCTGCACAAGTTTCCCACGTTCCACATTCACTGATTTGGCTGTAAGTGTAGCGAACAAAACTTTGTGTTGTTGGTTAGAGATACGAAGTCTTTCAGCAAAACGTCAGTTCTTTTGTGTTTACAAGCAACTTTTTGTTCTTAAAGGAATACTACATTCTTTAGTAAATATCTGTACCTTACAAGAGTGACATACATAGGCTGTCCTATGATATACTGTTTCATATCTCACAGGATCCTTAGGCACTAAATAAAGACAATGTGGTGTCATTTCTTTGTTATTGTAGTTTTTTTATGGTGTTACATACGCTCCCTATTCTAAAAATTGTATTGTGGATTTTGGAGTAATGTTGGATCACGTAAGGCAATATTGATGCTATGATAGATAGATTAAGGAGAGGCAAACCCACGTTTGTAGCACTTGTAGACTTAGAGAAAGCATTTGACAATGTTGACTCGAATACTCTATTTGAAATTACGAAGGCAGCAGCAATAAAGTACAAGGAGTGAAAGACTATTTAGAACTTCTACAGAAACCAGACGGCAGTTACAAGAGCCGCGCTGCATGAAAGGGGAGGAGTGGTTGAGTTGGGAGTGAGACAAGGTTGTAACCTATCCCCAATGTTATTCAACCTGTGCATTGAACAAGCAGTAAAGGAAACCAAAGAAATGATTGAAGTGTGAAATAAAGTTCAGGGAGAAGAAATAAAAAATTTGAGGTTTGCCGATAACATTGCAATTTTGTCAGAAAGCAAAAGACGTGGAAGAGCAGTTGAACGGAATGGACAGTATCTTGAAAGGAGGATATAAGATGAACATCAACAAAGGCAAAACAAGGATAATAGAACGTTATTATTGTTGTTGTGATCTTCAGTCTAGAGACTGGTTTGATGCAGCTCTCCATGCTACTCTATCCTGTTCAAGCTTCTTCATCTCCCAGTACCTACTGCAACCTACATCCTTCTGAATCTGCTTAGGGTATTCATGTCTTGGTCTCCCTCTACGATTTTTACCCACCACGCTGCCCTCGAATACTAAATTGGTGATCCCTTGATACCCCCGAAATGTCCTACCAAACGATCCCTTCTTATAGTCAATTGTTCCACAAATTTCTCTTATCCCTAATTCTTTTCAATACCTCCTCATTAGTTATGTGATCTACCCATCTAATCTTCAGCATTCTTCTGTAGCACCACATTCCGAATGCTTCTATTCTCTTCTTGTCCAAACTACTTATCGTCCATGTTTCACTTCCATACATAGCTACACTCCATACAAATACTTTCAGAAACGACTTCCAGACATTTAAATCTATACTCGATGTTAACAAATTTCTCTTCTTCAGAAACGCTTTCCTTGCAATTGCCAGTCTACATTTTATATCCTCTCTACTTCGACCATCATCAGTTATTTTGTCCCCAAATACCGAAAGTCATTTACTACTTTAAGTGTCTCATTTCCTAATCTAATTCCCTCATAATCACCCGACTTAATTTGACTACATTCCATTATCTTCGTTTTGCTTTTGTTGATGTTCATCTTATGTCCTCCTTTCAAGACACTGACCATTCCGTTCAACTGTTCTTCCAGGTCCTTTGCTGTCTCTGACAGAATTACAGCGTCATCGGCGAACCTCAAATTTTTTATTTCTTCTTCATGGATTTTAATACCTACTCAGAATTTTTCTTTTGTTTCCTTCACTGCTTGCTCAATATACAGATTGAATAACATCGGGGATAGGCTACAACCCTGTCTTACTCCCTTCCCAACCACAACTTCCCTTTCATGCCCCCTCGACTCATAACTGCCATCTGGTTTCTGTTGAGTTTTGCTTTTTGGGCAGTAAAGCAATTGATGATGGCCGAAGTAGAGAGGATATAAAATGTTGACTGGAAATGAAAAGAACAGCGTTTCCGAACAAGAGAAATTTGTTAGTTTCGAATATATATTTAAATGCTAGGAAACATTTTCTGAATGTATTTGTCTGGAGTGTAGCCATGTATGGAAGTGAAACACGGCCGATAAACAGCGTAGAGAAGAAGAGAATAGAAGCTTTTGAGATGTGGTGTTACAGACGAAAAGCCGGCCGTGGTGGCCGAGCGGTTCTAGGCGCTCAGTCCGGAACCGTACGACTGCTACGGTCGCAGGTTCGAATCCTGCCTCGGGCATGGATGTGTGTGATGTCCTTAGGTTAGTTAGGTTTAAGTAGTTCTAAGTTCTAGGGGACTTATGACCACAGCTGTTGAGTCTCATAGTGCTCAGAGCCATACAGACGAAAGCTGAAGATTAGATGGATAGATCGTGTAGCTAATCAGAAGGTACTGATTAGAATTGAGTAGATAAGAAGCGTGTGTGTGTGTGTGTGTGTGTGTGTGTAGGGGGAGGGGGGAGGGAGCAGAATTAAAAGTCGTAGAGGGAGACAAAGAGACGAATACAGTAAGCAGATTCAAAAGGACATAGGTTGCACTACTTATTCTGAGATGAAGTGGCCTGCACAGGATAGAGTTGCCTGGAGTGCAGCATCAAACCAGTCTTTGGGCTGCAGCCCACAACAACAACTGTTTTATTTGACGATTATTGTACCACTGGGTTCCTCAGTCTAAGTGTTACTGTAGTTTTCTATGGTTGAAAAGAGTGTTGCAACAGCTCTTGTTTATCGCAGTGTTCTTGGCATAGAGTGGAGGTTCCCGCCGAACTGATAATTATTGAGGACGAACTGTTGCGTGCTGGCCTTTTTAAGGCAGGTAGGGCAGCGCGTCCGCATTCCCGAGCGGGGGCCGGCACCCCCTTGCTGCCGTACCGTTAGGCCCGCCAGCCGCCACCCCCAGGTAGCAGGTAGTCGCGGCAAAGCCCCCGCCCGCGCATTAGCATTTATTTACGTGGGGCGCGCCACACACGCACTGGCGCAGTGGCTTTGTACCACGGCAGGTGCGGCGACTCTCCACGAAGCTCCAACAGCCATCTGTACGCACGAGCACCTCTTTTCAAGAGCACCATTTTGCATTGTATTTCTCAGACGTGGACTGTTGTAAATTAGAAGAAGCGAGGAACGCTTGAAATTTGGCGCCAGTCGTATAAGAGTGGCGCTAGTAGCGCCACTATGAAAATGTAAATCAGGTATGCTTTAAATACGCGCTGTAACAGTCATGAGCGTTAGCTACCTTTGTGATTGGACCTGATGAGTTGACGTTAGTAAAGAATGCCTTTAAGGTGACAAAGACACCACTATCAGCACTGCACTCACTGAGTTTGAACGAGGTAGTGTAATAGGGCTGGATGTTCCTTCTGCAATACAGCAGAAAGACTTGGCAGGAATGTAGCCACTGTGCTGTCAAGTGGGGAGGCAGGGTGAAGGTCTGCTGTGTTTTCTGATGAAAGTTAGTTCTGCCTCAGTGCCAGTGGTGGCCGTGTGTTGGTTATAAGGAGGCCAGCTGAGGGGCAGCAACCATTCTGTGCTAGACACACAGGACATACACCTGGAGTTAATTATAATCGCCCTGTAAACAGACACACATACACACGCATAAACAGATCACAGAAATGGTGGTGAAAAAAGTACCTGAAAATCGAGTTCCATTAAAAACGTAAAAAAGAAAGTCTTTATCTATTCAGTACAAAAGAAGTATCGTAGCTCGACTCGGAAAATGTTACTGCTGCAAAGTTGAAGCAAGAAATGCAAACGAATTTATTACAAGATCAAAATCTAATGAAGGAACTGTTTCAAATGTAAGTTCAGTGACATCAACATCTACACATTACGCCGGCTTTCGTCTCGTTTTAACTTACAAAAAAAAAAAAAAAAATCGATGAACTTAAAAGCACTGTAGCCTTATTGGAGAAATAGCTCCAAATCGTTGGTTGTAAAATTCAACAAACACAGCATCAACTCAACCTCAAAGAAATATGTGCTGCCAGTGATGTAAACAAAGCAAGAACCACAGTGGGAACCAGAATATAACCTGGAAATATAAAAGTAAATACATCAAATAGCTATAACGACAAAAGCGATTCTTCAAAGTATCACACTCAGAAAAGTATGAGTCCAGATAATAATTACAAACAACTACAGCCGTGAACTGTAAATTTGCGAGTGTCGCGTAGTAAACAAAGAAATGCGATTAAAAACTCAGTCGATGGGCCTCAAGTGTGCAGAAAAGAACAAAAGTCTAAATTTTTGCCGGTAATCATGAACGTCAGATAGCAGAAAAGGTGACAGATACCAGATACACAAACTAACGTAAGTGTTCAGGTCTTTGTCAAGAAAGGAGCAGGTGTTGAAGAAGTGAGAAAAACAGTGGTGAAATCGTGTGAAAACCCTGGCTCAAAAAACTGTGTCGTATTGTGCAGGTGTAAATAATGTTGCCAGAGATAAGGATAGTGAACTCATCACAGTTCTTGAAAGTATGCTATTCAAATTAGGCCAACACAAATGTAGCTGTTGTAAATCAACCACACAGATATGACCTACGTCCATGGTCATGTGTAAATAAATAGGAAGAGTAAACAAAGAGATAGATGAAGTATACAAAAATATTCTGTATGTGAACTTAATAAACGTAAGCATGTTACACAGATCCATAGCCTTCATTTAAATCACAGTGGGAAACAGTTTTTGGTGATTTAGTATATTTGAGTCACAAGAGGCATAGTATAAATGCAGTTCAAAATACTTTGGACAAATAGATCATAAAGAAGGAGCAAAGTCTCATAAAAAGAGCGAAAGACATCTTTTAGGGAAGGAGACTCTATCACAAAAGAACGTGACGTAGAACTAAATTGCAGATACACACTAAATATCGTACACCAGAATGTACAGTCATTAACAAACACAGTTGAAGAAATAAATATGCTCCTCAATTTTGAATGGAAGGATGTTTCAATTTTATGTTTTTGTGAACATTGGAAACAAAATGAGTGGTTTCAACAATTAAAAATATTGTATTTTAACCTTGTGTATATGTAAAAGAAAATGAAGATTGTAAGAGTAGAGCCTCTGAATGCATCTAGGTTGTGAAAGAGACCGAAATCTCAGCTGTTGAGTTAACGTCTGAAAACCTCTTAATTTATGTATGTATAGATCTTCTGTTAGCAATTTTTTTTTTTTAACTGGACCTTACTTTAGGCAAACTCAAGACAGCTGGGCAGCAGGGGAAACAGTGGTACTGTGTGGATATTTTAATACTAATTTTCTGAGCCATAGCCCTCACAGCAAAAAATTCTTAAATATTATAAAAGCCTACAACTATGTCTGAGCTCTCGAACGCATGTAACCAAAACTAGAGTAAACATGGATAAGTGTAAATGAGAAAACTTTGATACCGGCTATAGTGACCACCTTTCGGGATTACAAACCAGACCTGTACAAAATATTGTCCATAAAAGGAGTTATAGTAAGAAAAATATTGAACACTTCCAGTATCTAATCAACGAACAATCTTGGAGAGAAGCATATGATACCTCTATTATCAGTGATAACTTTGACATAGCTTTTCCACAAAAGAAAGTGATTTCCAGAAGCACAGACAGATTCAAAAACTGGGTTACATTAGGCATTAGAATACCTTGTAAAAGGAAGCAGGAACTTTTTCTGCACTCAAAAACTGACAGCATTCAAGAATTTCTCAGTTATTTCAAAAAATACAAGTTAGTTTTGAAACGAGTCATAAAACAGGCAAAAATTAAAGAAAATTACAAATATATTATGAAGTCATCCAATAACTCCGCCATTGCTGGTCCCAAGCCCGGGGTCCCATCTCGCAAGTCATGGGGAAGGAGGAGGGGGAGGAGTAACAACCTCGTAAAAAAACCTGGGTCCATCTGGCTCCGGATGGTAGCACCCAGTTAGGACGCCTACCTGGGCGAAGCCCGGCCAACCGTCTCGAAGGCGGAAGAGGAACAGCGTTTCCCAACGGCAGAGAGAGCGGAAGAGCCACTGAAACATACCAGGTAGCGGCTGCACTCCATGTTAGGGGCGGCTACCAAAGGCGTCTGTGTCCCCATGTCAGGGGCGGCCTGAACACCTCTTCTGGGGCTAACAACTTCAGTCGTATAACTGGACGGACATGAGCCGTCTCATCAAAAAAAAAAGAAAAAAAATTTTTTAGCTCATGGAATGGATCGCACTATGGAATCGAGATTACCCCAGGGGGACAATCCCCCATTGACCAAGGTCGACGCAAGCAGGCATTCGGATTCTGGGGGACCTGCCAGAAAGTGCATAAGGGAAGAGTCGGAGCTTCCAAGAACCTCAAAGAAGATTAAAACTAAAGACTTTCAAAATTGGAATCATAACTGTACAGATAATGATTAAGACTGGTAAACTTAAACAGGTAATAGACGAGATGAAAGAGAGAAGCACTGAAATATTAGCGATGCAAGAAACAAGATACACTGCCGAAGATACAGTGGAGTCAGAAGGCTTCATAATACTGAAGGGGAAACCAGGAGTTAAAGTGGAAAAGGAAAGACATGCACCTAGATGCTTTGGTACAGGGTTCATAGTAGATAAGAGATACGAGGATGGCATAACTGAAATGAAGAGCAGGTCAGAAAAGATATTAACACTGACATTTGAAGCAGGGAACAAAAAGTATACAATAATAAATGGACATGCACCAACAAATGACACGAACAGGAAAGACAAGAAAGTTGCAGATAGTTTCTGGGAAGAGCTAGATGATACACTGAAAAACATACCATACAGACATGTAAAGATACTCGTAGGAGATTATAATGCACAGATTGGAAGAGAGATGCAACATAAAGGAGTAGTGGGCGAGAATCAAGCACACCAGAGGACAAACAAAAATTGCGAAAGACTAATTGAACTGCGTCGAGAACACAAAATGAGATTGATGACAACACACTTCAGGGCCAAACCGCGTAAGAAAAAGATACGGGCAAACCCATGCACCCGCCTTGAGGAATTCCAAATTGACCACATAGCAATCAGCTGGACAAATGCTAAAGAGATCATGAACACAAAGGTCAGGAAGAACACAAGAATAGAATCGGATCACTATCTTACAGAAGTTAAGTGCCTTTGGATTCCAAACAGGGACAGACTGCCACATACGAATAGAAGAACAGAAAACATAAATGTAGACAGAGACAAATTAAGACACAATCGATCCAGATGTGAGGAAGGAATTGAATCATTCAATGAATGGGACAACATGAAGCGAAATATGGCGAAACAGGCTGAACTATGCGGAAAGGAAGAAAAGAAACGGAAACACTGGTGGCAGAAAAAGGAATGTGAGGAAGCAGTAGACTGGCAGGAAAGCCTGAAGAGACTGGAGGAGCAAGAAGGACCTGGAAAAATGGGAAGTTTTCTTAGATGCAAGAAAGGAAGCGGCCCGAACAATAAGATGGACCTGAAGACAGAAGATGAAGCAGGAACTGGACGAGATTGAGACCAACTTCAGGAAAAACAACAGCAGACACTTTTTCAGGAAATTCAAAAAGAGTCTGTTTGGATACAGGGGTAGAGAACTGTTTATAAGAGATAAGAAAGGGGAGCTGGCTGTTAGTGCAAAGGAGAACTGTCGGATTTTTGCAGAGCACTTTCACGACCTGCTGAACTGTGAACCACCTGAAGAAGAGCTGGAACTGGGGACTCACACAGAAGAGAGAGAGCCACGCCCTCCAACCAGAGATGAAGTCGCACATGCCATAAGCGATCTAAAGAATAATAAGGCAATTGGAGAAGATGGTATAGCAGCCGAGATGATAAAGTGGGGAGGCAACAAAGCAATAGACAACATGACCAACATAATTCACCAGATCTGGAAACAAAGAAGTTGCCAGAAGGACGGAAGAATGCAATTGTAGTACCAATACATAAGAAGGTGGACAAGAGAGATGCAAACAACTACAGAGGAATATCGCTACTAGAGGTCGGATACAAGGTGCTGTCAAAACTATTGCTCAAGAGAGTAGAAGAACAGGTAGAAAGTACAGTTGGCACTACCAAGTGGGATTCAGGAAGGGAAGAGGCTGTATAGACCAGATATTTATCCTGAAGCAACTGATAGAACATAGGGCCTTAAAAAACAAAAAGACAGTAATAACCTTCGTGGACTTCACAAAGGCATATGACTCCATCGACATAGAGATTCTTGTTAGGATCCTGAAGAACAGAGGACTTGATGGAACTACACAAGAACTCACAAAAGAAATTCTGACAGACAAAAAAAAGCAAGGGTGAGATTCAGAGGAGCACTGTCAGAAGAATTTGAGATCAAGAGGGTGTTAAAAGGGAGATGGATTGTCACCATTGTTGTTCAATATAGCACTGGACGAAGTGATCAGGCAGTGGAGAGCAATAAACGAGGAAATGGGAATACCAAAGACCCATGAGGGGGACAAAAAGGACAACAGGGCTCAAGTGGACTGCCTAGCCTTTGCAGACGACATAGCAATAGTGAGACGGAAGAAGACGCAAAGAGACTTCTCGACAACTTAAGTAAGATAGCCAGAAAGGTGGGACTGAGGATCGTCTATAACAAGACAAATACATTAAATACAACTGCAGACTGGGAAACACCGGAAGGCACTGTGCAAATGGTGGACAAATTTAAATACTGGGTGAATTTATGACAGGAAGGAACAGGAGCAAGGAGGGAATAACAGAGGATAAAGAAGATGAGGTCAGCTTTCTGCATGATGAGAGACATATACAATGAAAAGAATATATCCACAGAGGCAAAGATACGCCACTACAAGGCAACGGTGAGGAATGCAGTATTATATGCTGCTGAGACGATAACACTAGGAAGAAATGGGGCAGAACAACTAGAGAAAGAAGAGAGAAAAATACTAGATCCCAAAATAGGTGGAGAGAGGTGGATCCGAAGACCTACGGAAGAATTGTACCGGAACATGAGAACAAAATGGTTCAAATGGCTCTGAGCACTATGGGACTTAACATCTGAGGTCATCAGTCCCCTAGAACTTAGAACTACTTAAACCTAACTAACCTAAGGACATCACACACATTCATGCCCGAGGCAGGATTCGAACCTGCGACCGTAGCAGTCGCGCGGTTCCGGACTGACATGCCTAGAACCGCTCGGCCATCGCGGCCGGCAACATAAGAACAATATCTGGGGAAATCAGGCTCAAAAGGGCAAGGTTTGCTGGACACGTAGTTAAGATGAGTATGGACAGAATGAAGAAGAGAGTGTGGGAAACAACAGGGAGGACAAGGGGAAAGACAGGAACCAAGTGGGTTGTTGAACTTCGGAAGGACTGGTTGGAATCGGGGATCAAGGTCGAAGGAAAGGAAAATTGGAGGAACAAATATACACCGACCAATATGCCGGAGATCAATGACACAGAAGAATACAGGAAAAGATTATAGTGTCACTAGTGGAGCCGACAGGAGAAACGGAAACTGAAGATCTCAGAAGAAGAGTGGGAGAAAAGAAGAGAAAGATTGAAGAGGTTCTGGGAGAAGAAGGGGAAAATGCAGTCCACAAAGGGGCTACCCGTGGTCCGACAGAGGCAACGCAGGAAGAAGAAGAAGTCATCCAATAAAACTGAATCCATGTGGAAAGCTGTGCAGGATCCTATGGAGAAGACAACTCACAAAAATATTGTGATATCAAACTATGGCAAGAATGTCACTGATCCTAGGGCAGTTGCAAACGACTTCAATTCTTATTATGCAACAGTTTCTGGAAAATTAGTGAAGGAAAGATTTGGTAATTCACCTAATACAACATTGAAAGAACTTTCCTCTATTGAAAGAAGTAATATATCCATGTTGCTCACTCCAATAGGCCCAACAGAACTCCTAAATATCATTAATTCACTGAAGAGTAAGTATTCAACGGGTATTAACGATATTCCAGATTATATTATAAAAATAACAGCAAGACACATACTCTCTCCTTTATTTTAAATATGCAATTCATCCTTATCATGTGGTGTCATCTCACAGCAACTGAAAATGGGAAAAGTAATACCCCTATATAATATAGGCGATCAGCAATGTATGGGTAACTTTAGGCCTGTGTCACTACTGTTTATTATTGAAGAAGTATTCCTTTCACAACTAAATGCATTCTTCTACAAGAATAATATTATTTCTGGATGTCAACATGGCTTCACGCCACAGCAGTCAACTGAAACAGTTACTTTCCACCTGATAAACCACATCTTAAGTGCAGAGGACAACCACAGAAAAATCTCAAGTTTATTCTTGGATCTAACAAATGCTTTTGATGTGATTGATCATTCTATGCTCCTGAGAAAGCTTGGATGGTGTGGTGTAAGATGTGTGCCAAATCAGAGGATTAAATCATATCTGGAATAACGCTCTCAGGTGACTGAAATTAGCTACATGGAAGGAAATGAACTCCAGGTACATCTTTCAGAACCATATGGATTAAATCATCGTGTTCCACAGGGCTCTATTTTACGTCCCTTTCTCTTTTTGGTATATATTGATGGTTTCCCATTACACATTAAGAACAAAATTTCCTTTGCGCAGTTTAAAGATGCAACTATTCTATACTTACAGAGGAACTTTCGTTGCTAGTCGTTTTATTCCAATAATCGTGGATGTAGATTGCCACAGTTTGCCTAATGATGATAGGTATTAACAAATAAAAAGCGTAATTGCAAGGTCTGTTATTGCCTTTCAGAGCTATTATATTTCATACACACAAATTTACATAAAGCGATAATATCAAATCTTTAATTTACTTACTTTAGCGTCTTCTTGCGCCACGTCCTCGCGTGCGCATTCTTGCTGGACCTCAGAACGGTATTTCCAATTCTTTGCTATAGTGTTTACAACGGGGCTTCCCATCAGATAGGAAACAATTTTCTTCCCATTCGTTGCTGTGAACTCGTGTGAGACACTCCTCGTGACGAAATTAGTTGCGTTGTACTTGTATGAATCCATGCGTCTTTTACGGAGTTGTGAAAAATCAATGATGAACAGTGCGTAAGCTTATTTTGAGGCCGAACAAGAAAAGGAAGCGAGCAGTTCCGTATCAGAGCCAGTAAACAGGACTTCCGAATGTCTCAGTACTAGAGAAAGTACAATAAAGCGAATTTCGAGAGAATATAGACTACTTCATATCTTGTATCACCAAACGGGGTTCTGGCAGACTACTCGATTTTGCACTGGATGATTTTATAGAGGGAGTCATAAGATGGAAAATCGACGACTTCTACGTGGAAACGAAGTTTCCAACAGTAGCATCTGTATTGGAAAAGTTGAGTACTTAACTGGAAGACTTTCCTGAGCTCAGTGAAACATCCATTTGGTATGCTATTAGGTAATTGGGCTTCAGATACAAAAAATTTAACAAAATTCCTATGCTGATGGAAAATAGCAGAACAGCAGTTGTGAGGAATAAGAAGTTGGGTGGACTATTTAATATACTGAAGAAAGTTGGTGTGGTGCAAGTCATTCCAGAAAGTTAGAATGGTAAGGAAAGAAATGCCTTATGTGTACGGAGCTGTACACGATTATCACAGAGGAAGTGATCAAGTGGAATGGCTAGAAAGGAGGAACTAAAACATCTGAAAAAAGGGCTATAATGTGTCACATTAGGAACGAAGATGATTCGTGAAAAATGCTGGCTTATGTTTTATTGGCCAAAAAGGAGGTGCAGATTATCGTTCTAACATGAATCCCAAACACTGAAGAGTGGTTTAGGAACTTTCTCGAAAAATTGCCAAAGAGATCTGTGATTACTTTGTATCAAGCTGCATATCAAACGACTATAAATCCATTATCCCGAAACCCATCTATGAACTGGAGAAAGGATTATATTATTGAATGGATGGAAAGCGGTAATGCAGACCTTCCATCTAATGCCATGTCGTAATACAAGAAATTTACTACAGCTGGTCAACTGGAACGCGGGCGACCGCACTTTAGTTCACAAGAATAACTTTTGGAAAGCGTATTACGCTCAGTGGAAAATGAAATTAAATATCTGTGGTTGCCTGTAGCACACTTCGATTTCAACGCCTGTGAACTTATTTGGGAATTTTTCAGGAACAAGGCAGCAAAGGAGAAGAAGAATTTTAATATACACTCCTGGAAATGGAAAAAAGAACACATTGACACCGGTGTGTCAGACCCACCATACTTGCTCCGGACACTGCGAGAGGGCTGTACAAGCAATGATCACACGCACGGCACAGCGGACACACCAGGAACCGCGGTGTTGGCCGTCGAATGGCGCTAGCTGCGCAGCATTTGTGCACCGCCGCCGTCAGTGTCAGCCAGTTTGCCGTGGCATACGGAGCTCCATCGCAGTCTTTAACACTGGTAGCATGCCGCGACAGCGTGGACATGAGCCGCATGTGCAGTTGACGGACTTTGAGCGAGGGCGTATAGTGGGCATGCGGGAGGCCGGGTGGACGTACCGCCGAATTGCTCAACACGTGGGGCGTGAGGTCTCCACAGTACGTCGATGTTGTCGCCAGTGGTCGGCGGAAGGTGCACGTGCCCGTCGACCTGGGACCGGATCGCAGCGACGCACGGATGCACGCCAAGACCGTAGGATCCTACGCAGTGCCGTAGGGGACCGCACCGCCACTTCCCAGCAAATTAGGGACACTGTTGCTCCTGGGGTATCGGCGAGGACCATTCGCAACCGTCTCCATGAAGCTGGGCTACGGTCCCGCACACCGTTAGGCCGTCTTCCGCTCACGCCCCAACATCGTGCAGCCTGCCTCCAGTGGTGTCGCGACAGGCGTGAATGGAGGGACGAATGGAGACGTGTCGTCTTCAGCGATGAGAGTCGCTTCTGCCTTGGTGCCAATGATGGTCGTATGCGTGTTTGGCGCCGTGCAGGTGAGCGCCACAATCAGGACTGCATACGACCGAGGCACACAGGGCCAACACCCGGCATCATGGTGTGGGGAGCGATCTCCTACACTGGCCGTACACCACTGGTGATCGTCGAGGGGACACTGAATAGTGCACGGTACATCCAAACCGTCATCGAACCCATCGTTCTACCATTCCTAGACCGGCAAGGGAACTTGCTGTTCCAACAGGACAATGCACGTCCGCATGTATCCCGTGCCACCCAACGTGCTCTAGAAGGAGTAAGTCAACTACCCTGGCCAGCAAGATCTCCGGATTCGTCCCCCATCCCCCATTGAGCATGTTTGGGACTGGATGAAGCGTCGTCTCACGCGGTCTGCACGTCCAGCACGAACGCTGGTCCAACTGAGGCGCCAGGTGGAAATGGCATGGCAAGCCGTTCCACAGGACTACATCCAGCATCTCTACGATCGTCTCCATGGGAGAATAGCAGCCTGCATTGCTGCGAAAGGTGGATATACACTGTACTAGTGCCGACATTGTGCATGCTCTGTTGCCTGTGTCTATGTGCCTGTGGTTCTGTCAGTGTGATCATGTGATGTATCTGACCCCAGGAATGTGTCAATAAAGTTTCCCCTTCCTGGGACAATGAATTCACGGTGTTCTTATTTCAATTTCCAGGAGTGTATATGATACTTTACTGTTCTGTCGCTCCGCTCTGGAAAGTGTTCCCTAAAGGGTTTGGAAAAATTCGGTGAGTCATGTACACAAACTTACAAACAGTCATGCACAAAGAGTCCACTGTCTTGATATAGCAACAGAACCGTGGCTGGTCCAAGTAGACGACTGCACTAGCAGCAGCGACACCTGAGCCAGCTCCGAAGACTATTAAGGTAGGTTTTATTTCATACATCATTCTCACCTACAAATTAATTTTTCATTTACTGTTAAAATGTACATTTCATTATCATTTGTTGAGCGCTCCTCGTACATTGAGCATTCACTTGCAGTTTAACAGTTCAGTGAGTGATGCAACACTTCTTTTTCTTGCCTAGTTTCGGATGAAAAATGCAGACTTTGTTGTGGGACACTGTGAAACATTCCCGCTTCAGCGCCGCCACCAATTCCGACTGGTGGCGGCGCTATATTTAGCCTTTAAAAAGGCGTCTGTAACAAACGTGCGTTCCAAGCAAAGAGTTGCCAGGGAGTTTCTATTGGCGAAAAACCACAGCATTTCAGATATTCATCGACACTTGCAGAATGTCTACGGACACCTGGCAGTGAACAAAAGCACGGTGAGTCGTTGGACGAGACAACTGTCATCATCGAAAGAACATCACGCAAACCTGTCCAATCTCCCACGTGCCGGGCAGCCGCACACAGCTGTGTTACCCTCAGGAAACTGAAGAAACGACTTCAGCGTGTTCGTCACCATAAAAATGCAAACGCACTTTTCCTTCTCCATGACAACGCGACCCCTCACACAAGTCTGCGCACCCGAGAGGAGATTACAAAACTCCAATGGACTGTTCTTCCTCATTTAGCACACATCCCGAATATCGCACCTTCCGACTTCCCTCTGTTTGGCCCAATGAAGGATGCACTCCGCGGGAAGCAGTGCGTGGATGATGGGGGGGGAGGGGGGGCTGCTGACGCTGCAAGACGTTGGCCCCGTCGTCGACCAGTAAGTGGTGACATGTAGCCATATAGGCCCTCGCGGTAAGGTGGCGTAAGGTAGTCGCATTCAACGTAGATTGTATTGAAAAATAAATTTATTTAGCCAAAAGAGTGGGGAATAGTATGGTGTAATTTAATCCTGAATAAAACCAACCTGCTTTCAGAAAAAAGTGTTACTTATTGAATGCCCTGAGTATTATTGTCCTCTAGCCGAACAACAACTGAACGCAGCAGTGCTGTCTATGTTGGAATGCGACTGCAAAGTTGCCATTCTTCTCTGTGCATAGGCGCTTATCTGACATTACAACAGTGGCGGCGCATCCATATGACAACGATGCTGCACCACCGCCTCGCGTGTATTGATATACTGCAGCTACTAACGTAGTTAATTTACAAACTCTTAACTGACAGACACGAGGACTATTCACAAGTAATGTAACCAACAAAATTTCTATCTTATACTCGTGCTTTCTCCGCCGCAAAGCTACAACGGTAATCTCAAGCGACGCGTTTTACGTTTGACTTTAGCTCTGAAACGCCTAATCAGAAAATAGCGAAAATCCGCCTGCAGATAGGATATATCTTTAAACTGTGTAAAGGAAATTTTTCTCCTAATTAGAATCGGATTCTATAATTCCTCAAAGTTGGTACCCACCAAAGAATGCTTGAACAAGTACGCCTTCTGTTAAATATTACCCCATATATCGCCTCCATTTCAACTACAGTAAAATTTTCATACACTGAATAAAAGTAGACGTTTCCACAACTCCGGCAAAGCACAACACATCTACGTTCGTCACGCAGTGTAACCAAAATATGAGCTCCAAATCATGGGTCAATTATTATGAAAAGGATAGGTATCTGTATGAGCTGACTGATTCCAGTTGTCTCTCACTGGATACTGTGTGTTTTTGTTTTGCCTTCTTCTTTCTAAAACGTTTATGATTATGCAAGTCGTTCACAGAGCCTCTTCCAAGCTTCTCTTTTCTCCCACAGTCTACCATTTAGCATTTCCTCCCACCGCAGTCTTCTTCGGTTCACATCATCCTTTACCTGGTCTCTCCATCTTGTTCATAGTCTTCCAATTGGCCTTCTTCCATATTTTGTCCATGCCAGGGCTCTTGTCGGAAGTATTTATGATCCCATTCTTCTAATGTGGCAAAACCGTTTACGACTTCTTCTCTTCATAGTTTCTTTTTGGGTTTTGATCTGCAAGATGTTTCGTATTGTTCCATTCCTTATCCTGTCCCGTCTCGTCTTACCGAGGATCCCTCGTAGAAAGTACGTCTCTGTTGCTTATGTTCCACTCAGATTTTTTTTGACTAAGTCCAACATTCTTATTCATAGGTCAAAATTGGCAGATAATATGACTTGGACATCATGATCTTTGCTTTGGCAGGTATTTTCAAATTTCTAATTATGCCCGATAGGCAATAACAAAATCTCGAAAATTTTATTCTTGATGGTCCCTTTCTTGGATAATTTATTCCTACATAATTGAAAGGATCTACTTCTTTTATAATTTTTCCTTTGAAAGTTATATCTTCATTTATTCATTTTTCCTGCTGAATTTCATTACGTCTCTTTGTGTTAAACTTACGTCCATGCTTGCTTCTTTAGTTACTCTCTGTCAATTGTTTGGATGTTCTTCCAATTTTTGCTCGTTTTCTTTCCAAACCATCACACCACCTGGGTATATTACGGTTTTCATTTCATCTGCTGTTGAGCTGTGGTGAACTTTCCTTGCGATGCCTGTGACTATACTAGAAAACACTGGTGAGACCACACTTTCTTGCCGAACCCCTCTGTTGGGTGTAAATGTTTCTGAGTGTTTGCCGTCTATAGTAACACGCTTCAGGCATTTTTGTACATTTCTCTGAGAAGTGTACAGTTTTACATTTCTGGGCATTTACAGCAATTTGCCAATCTTTGCACCGCTTTGAAATTTTTGCAACATCTAATTTTTGCAGTGTATTTCTTCTTTATCCACTAAGGGACAGTCTCTTGTGGTTCGTTCCTATCGTTCAAAATCACACTGCGATTAGTTTCAATTTGACATCGATGTGAAGACAAAGTGGAGAGTATTAAGCGCAAATCTCAAGTCGATTGTCCTGCGTTGGTGCCGATGGCATCGGCGTTGCCGTCCAGAGGAGGGAGTGGCTCGCTCCTTTGCCAGAACCGACCAGATGCGGCACAATGGCGGCCAGCTGATTGGCGAGCATTAATCGGCCTTTCTGCCGCTCTGTCCTGCCAGCTCGCATACAAATCAGGGCGCGGCCGACGGGCTAACACGGTGCGTGACGCAACGCGCCAAAAACGCGCCGCCGCGCACGCTCAATCGACTACAGGTGCTAGCGGCGCCATAACTGCCCACGCACGCATTAACCTGTCTTCTCTCTGAGAAGTATCTGACAACCACTGAGCAACCCCTGCTCTCAAGACTTCCAAAAAACATTCTGCACAGCGAATTGATCCAAATGCTTTGTTATTGTTGTTGTGGGTTTCAGTCTCAAAACTGGTTAGGTACAATCCTCCATAGCCTGGTCTATAGTATATAGCTTGCTAGTCTCTTCATTTTCGAATAACACTGCAACCTACATCTACCTGGACCTGTTTACGATAGTCAAGCCTCGGTCTCCCTCTACAATTTTTATGCCCCACACTTCCGTCCATTACCAAACTGACAATTCATTGATACCGCAAAATCTGTTCTATTAACCTATACCGTTTGTTATTCAATTTATGACATAATTTTGTTTCTGCCTGATTCAATTTAGTAAGGGAGAGTTATGTACACAGAGCATAGTGTACCTAAGAGCACACAGTTTCATTGCTCGGTGCTTCAGTCTAGTGACTGGTCTTGGAATCACATTAAGGAATTCGTTCAAGAGACCACCGTAAGCAGTTTCCGCCATGTTCTACAGTTTCTGTTGTTAAACTTCAGGTTGTCTTTCTTGTACCATAAATACACTGCAAGGCAAATAAAAAGGCACCACGAAGGAATTATCCAAATAGGGCGGAAATTGGTAGATGTGGTACACATGTACAGACAAACAAATGATTACAATTTCAGGAAAAATTTGATGACTTGTTCAAGAGGAAGACCTTCATAAATTGAGCAAGTCAGTAAGCTGCTGGTCTACCTCCAGCCCTTATGGAAACAGATATTCGACTTGGCACTGATTGATATAGTTGTTGGAAGTTCTACCAAGAGGTATCACGCCATATTCTACCCAATTGGCGTGTTAGATCGTCCAAATCCCGAGCTGGTAGGAGGGCCCGGCCCATAATGCTCCAAACGTTCTCAGTTGGTGAGTGATCCAGCGACTTTGATGCCCAAGGTAGGGATTGGCAAGCACGAAGACAAGCAGTAGAAACCATCGCCGTCTGCAGGTGAGCATTATCTTGGTAAAATGAGAGCCCAGGACGGTTTGACATGAAGAGCAACAGAAGGAGGCATAGAATATTGTCGACGTACCACTGCGCTGTAAGGCTCACGCGAATGACAGCCGAAGGGGACCTACTACGTAACGAAACGGCACCCAGACCAATCCTGGCTTTCGGGCCGTGTGGCAGACGACAGGAAGGGATGATATCGCACCGCTGTCCAGAAAGCCTCCAGACACGTCTTCGCGGGTCATCGGGACTCAGTTCGAACCATGACTCATAACTGAAGACAGTTCTACTACAGTAAATGAGATTCTGGGCCGAAGACGTGTCTGGAGCGGTGGGGTACCAACCTGACTGTCGCCCGTCGTACGGCCGGACAACCAAGAGTTATGGGCTGGGATGCCATTTCTTCTCATAGGAGGATCCATTTGATTGGCATCGCGGCAGGCTTACAGCACAAAGGTACTTCGACGATATTCTAAGCCGCATTTTGTTGCCCTACATGACAAGCCATTCTGGCTCAGATTTCTCTGAGCACTATGGGACTTAACATCTGAGGTCATCAGTCCCCTAGACCTTAGAACTACTTAAACTTAACTAACCTAAGGACATCACACACATCCATGCCCGAGGCAGGATTCGAACCTGCGACCGTAGCAGTCGCGCGGTTCCATACTGAAGCGGCTAGAACCGCTCGGCCACTCCGGCCGACAAGCCATTCTGGGCTTATATTTCAGCAAGATAATTTCCGCCCACATACGGTGAGAGTTTCTACTGCTGGTCTTTGCACTTGCCAAACCCTACCTTGGCCAGCAAGGTTGCCAGATCTCTCAGCAATTGGGAACGTGTGGAGGTTTATGGCACGACCCTACAACCAGCTCCGGATTTAACAATCTGAGACGCTAGTTCGACAGAATTTGGCACAATATTCCTCAAGAGGACATCCAATAACTGTATCAATCAATGCTAAGCCAATTACTGGCTACCATAAGGGCCAGAGGCGTACCGATGTATCACTGATTTATGTAGTTTTTGAAGGTCTTGTTCTTGAATAAATCGTTCAATTTTTCTGAAACTGTTATTATTTGTTTGTCCATACATGTACATCACATCCACAAATTTCCGTAGCATTCGGATAATTGCTCTGTGGTGCGTCGATTTTTTTTTTTTCTCTCCTCAGAGTGTATTTCGTGATCTATGCATTTAAGTGCCGTTCAATATGTTAAAGACTATCTCTGTAGCCGCATAGATAGTGTCACTGTCTTCAGTGTGGAACGACCAGCGTTCGACATTTTTCTGAGATGCAGAGGTCTAGTACAGGCTCCACTCAGCTTTTGTGAGGCCAAATGGGGAGCTGCTTAATAGAGAAACAGCTGCATCATCAGGATTCATCTACTGGCAGTCCTGCAATAATAGATCGCTCCTCGTACTGCCCTGTAGGCAACACTCATAACAGGTCTAAGGCCTAATCCATGTGCCGAGTTTGGTTTGCTTTATTATACATCAAAACTATTTCGAAAATACTATTAATTCTCCAGATACAGATTTTTATGGTGTGCAAGATTCTATATACTTCTAAAACTTCTTTATGTAACATGTGGACAGTTAAGCCATACTTCATCGGTCATGCACCATCTTGTACTTCGAAACAGGAGGTGGTCTTTTGCCATGGAACATCCGAATCTTGCAAATGAACCCAGTTACATTATGGGACCTTTGCCTTTCGGGGGCAAGTGCTCTACCATCTGAGCCACCGAAGCACGACTCACGCCCGGTATTAACAGCTTTATTTCTGCCAGTATCTCGTCTCCTACCTTCCAAACTTTACAGAAGCTCTCCTGCGAACCTTGCAGAACTAGCACTCCTGAAAGAAAGGATATAGCGGAGACATGGCTTAGCCACAGCCTGGGGGATGTTTCCAGAATGGGATTTTCACTCTGTAGTGAGTGCTGTGAGTACCGGGCGTGAGTCGTGCTTCGGTAGCTCAGATGGTAGAGCACTTGCCCGCGAAAGGGAAAGGTCCCGAGTTCGAGTCTCGGTCGGGCACACATTTTTAATCTGCCAGGAAGTTTCATATCAGCGCACACTCCGCTGCAGAGTGAAAATCTCACTCCAGTTACATTAATTTCTTAACAATTTTACCTGCTATGAATAATGGAAATTTGTGTTGGTTTCCAACAGCTTTTATTTCAAAATGTATTTAACTTGTAAATGGTTTTTGACAATGCTTCTGCTTAATATGATTTCACTTATTGATTATTGGTGTGTGTTAGAGTAATACTGTAACAGATAGATTATGAAATACGGTGTCGCCAAGTTTTTCTCTATTGCAATGCTGTTAAATTTCAGTTGAATGCTTATTCCTAGGTGCATCACCATTGTGACATTACATCCATATTGATGTGCCTTGGTAATTGGGGAATGCACTGATCTGCTTGGAAAGGTTGGCTCAGTAAAGTTTTAGGATCGAGCTCCACGTGACTACTTTCTTATGCCGCAGCTAAACTCGCTGCAAATAATAACATGTACCTGTGATTCCGCAGTTAAATAGTCTATGTGTTGACTGGAATTGCGAATTAATAAAATAATCAGAAATAGTAAATAAAAGATAAATTAATAATTAATAAAAGGTTTTTATTTTAACATCTGAAATGATGTAGACGACTCCAGAGAATTATGTAGAATAATGTTTATTCAAGTAAGTAATCTCAAATAAATCGAAAGCGGCCGTCCAACAAACACTTATAATTCAGACAGAAATGTAACTTTATTGAATTGCAATAAAGTTGCGTTAAGTGCATTACAATAATGATAGGAGAATCCCTACGCTAAATAGTTTTCAAAGATCAGCGAAAAACTAAGTCCGTTTTGTAATCAAAACAAAAATTCGCCAGCTAAAAATAATTCAAGAGTTGAGCATACCAACTTACACATCAACACATGACAGTTAAAGAGTAGAAACTCTGTCTAATTTTAAGTCCGTAATGCAAGTGGAAAAGTTAACATTCTGAACTGTAAAGTTAAAATTCTAGTGACTGTTGACTGCCCAGAATCTAGTACCTACAGCATCGAATATCACACGTTACCACAGGCCTGCCTTCTTCCAGATCTCGACATAAAGTGTCCTGAATCACCCCTCTTGAGTGCATCTCACAAAAAGTGCCTGTCTTTACCTGCCTTTTGTTCCACCCCTGCCTTATTCTCATTGACTGAAGGCATCCCCAAGAAATTTATACTGTTCTTTTGTTCAGCAGACATGATTTGAGTCGACTTTACTACTTTCCATGCTAAACGTATAAAGTATATGGATATTTAATAAAGAGAATGTTATAAAAGCTTAGTCACATACAGGTCATTTACATTAAGTGTAAATAGTAGTTTGTTTATAAGTAAATAAGCCAGCCTTCTTGCACGTGTCTGTTCACATTAAATGACAGTAAAATGTTGTGAAATGTTGGTTAAACAATTACTTGGCCTGCGTGACACATGCTTTTTTAAGCATTCTTCTCAATGACTTTTAGCTAATGCAAGATTTAACTACTTTAAAATTACAATGGTTTTTAATATCAAGTGCAGTCAACTTTTAAATAAAGTTGCTGGCAAAAGCAGTAAAATGTTCATTAAATAACTGCACAACTATTAAGATATGACACTCCTGCTGCTTTCAATTACTGTGAAAAAAAGAGTATCTTATGTTCTGATAGACATTTACATAATGAAAAAGATTTAAAAGTGTAAAAAATCGGTATACAAAATAAATAAAGATGTATAGCTTGCAGTAATAATTACTATAGTGCTATGTTATTACCCAAGTCATTGTTTGCTGAAATCGCATGAAGTGTTTAAAAGTTGTGATTCTTCAGTTTCTCCTGGCGCATTTGTTGCTCCAACAGTCCACGGATATACTGCCGGTTCATATTGTCCAACGGGCACAATATTTCGGCGATCAGACATGTCGCCATCGTCAGGTACGCTGCCGAACTGAGCTCCTGAGGGCGGTCGTGGGGTCAGCGTTGATCTTCCCATAGGAGTCGTCATCTAGCAGGCGCTGCATCTTCTCAATGTAGTCCTTATGGGAAAGAACAACAGTGGCATTGCCTTTGTTAGCAGGTAAGATTACAATCTCAGGGCACTCTCTCTACTGGTAATGTTAGTCTTCGTAGGTTTAGTTCTGGTCAGAGCCCGGCAGGTTTCCCGACGCACTTCTTCTGCTGCTTCAGGTGGTAATCGCGCTGCAACCTGTTCCACTGCACTGACGATGTCCGCGACTGGCGTGAACCTAGGGGTGGGAGCAAAGTTGAGTCCCTTCTCCAGAGCCGAAACCGCCTCATGAGACAGCTCCATGTCAGTGAGATTGACGATCGTCTTGCATGGTGCCTCCAGCGATGGTTTATCCGAGATACGTGAGAACTTTGAAATCTGACGTCCAGTGGCCTTTTTATGTGCAGAATCGGCTGTCGTCCAGGTAACACCATCCACCCAGTTCAGGTCCAGGAATTAAACCGATTGGTCCGTTTAAGATGAAGTTTAAATAGTTCCTGGGAGTTGTATTGGAGGCTGCGGCGAGTAAAATGCACCCTCTCACGTACCAAAGCAAGGCTGGCCTGTCTCTTAATTCTCTTGGCTGCTGCAGAATCGATGTGATTGTTAATTTCAAGGATTATTGTGAAGATATTCAATCACTGTAAATTATTAACTTTTTCACTTTTTAAGATCTTGAAAATATTCTTTTTCACTGGATATGCCACAATTTTCTGAGATTGCATACATATTCAGATTTGCTTTCCTGCAGGCCTGTGATTTATTATTGAATTTCTAAGACTTGTAAACAGTTATATTTTTATGGAACAATCAGTACGCCGGGAAAGCTTTAAACATCAGTTATATTTCAGACTGCCTTAGATTACGCCACTACTGGTACATATTATACCCTCTGGCCATGCAATGAACTGCTGTCAAAAGTCTCCCTGATCAGGGATTATCCATATTCAGACACATGCTGACTGCCTTTGTATGTGAGTTTGCCAAGAGCAGCTGAGTGGCCTCCATACCTTTCTGACTTACACTAAAGCAAGCAAACAAATTTACCTCTCTTCAGTTCCAACACTAAACAGCCAAATAGCTCGTCTAAACACGTGTAACGTTACACACCTCCACTTAACAAGGCATATTATCATACTAACTTGCGACGTTAAGCCACACCAAAATTTCAAATAAGTTAAATAACATAATAAACAGAATAACCTACTTGTGTGTCTGAACAGTAGTGTGGTGGTGTATGCAGCACCATGTACCTCATAGCATATGGCATGTCATATATTGTCAGCAGTAATCGTTTCCAAATCTAACACAAAGTAAAAGAGTTATTTAACATTAAATAAGTACCCTAATAAACATAAAACATAAAAATTTAAAGAATCTTTTGAGTCAACCTGAATTTAAACATGAGTTTCTAGTACTGTTTTGCTAATTTGAAGGCACTTCTTGCGTTGCCCATTTCATCACTGCCCTTAACTATTACAATTTTTATCCAGCACATGATTTGGATTCGTTGTCAAAGATTAGATTGTCTGCTGTCCAGCTGCCTCTGCTGAAACTGATGACCCCATTGGTCATGTAGTGCGCCTAAATGTGAGTCAATCCACAGTCACTGTCAGCACTGCAGGACAATACCTGCCGAAATGGGACAGTAATGTAGTTATCAATAGTCATATGACTTCCTGATATCCCATATATCAGGCACTGAACGCCCTCTCCAATGGAATCCACAAATAGCATAGTAAAGCAAAAACTGATTTACAACTTTGGTAAAATACATTTGATTCAGTTCAACATCTCTGACAATGCGTCCATTTTCCCACTAGAAAACACATATTTCATATTATGAAATTTGTTTGATGGCATTAGTCAACATTTTATCAATTTTCACAATTTTAATGCATCTAATCAGAAATGTAAAAGAAATTAAACAAATCTTGGCAGACTTATCCCATTAAGCTTTCTTTTTAATTCAGCAGATAAACTGCACAGTAGATTTGTCAACATTCATCCCTAATTGTATAACAATAACATCTACCCCCAGAATTCACTCTCATAAACCTTATATAAATTTATCCCCAGATTTTACATACATAAATCTATCTAAGACCATTCCAAATTAACATATACTATTGAATTAATCCAACAAATGCATCCTAAATCATTGCTTATGCTTTGCATATAACTTCTTTTTCTACTCTCACAAACAAGTAAAAATTTTAGTGAGACTCATGTACCAAAACTCGTTCAGACAATAACTCCAGTTAAACTATGTGTGTTGCATGAGAAGCACATCCAAAATAATATAAGCAAAACATTTAAATAACCCCTTAAAATTTTCCCTGCATCTTCTTATATGCAGTACAAATAAGATTCCTCTTTTTTTATAAATAAGGAAATTAATTATAAGCTTATGACCTCCATGCACCAAAACTGTGTAACCAATATTTACTCACTCTTTGCACTCAGTAGTGCCAAAAAACTTCATCACACACATCTTAGAGTCATCAGTAATAATCCTTATCAAAACAGAAATAACCCCCAAATTTTTACTGCTTTAACACATCATACACCATGCTTAAACTCACAAAAAACAGCTGTGTCATCATTGCCATTCAAAACACTTTTTCTCTACAATTTAAGCATCTTGTCAGTCTCATCTTTCCCACTTTTTTAGCTGTTCTGATTTGAGGCCTCTTTGTTTGTACACCAATAGATCCTTACATTTACACTGCTGAGGCACCTCATTTTGAATTGAGAAGCACATACTTTCTTTCATTATCCACATCGATTTCTATGAAATGCCGTATATTTATTATTTCTCCACTCTCTGAAAACTGCTCCCTCAAAAGGTCATTTTCAATATCCCTTCCTTTCTTCTCAATATTTATGGAACACATTATAACTTCGATCCATACCTCAGTCTCACTCATTAAACACTTTCTTCACCCCAATTTCATCTCCTCTCCTTTCAAGACCTCTTGCTACATTAAATTTCTTCCCTGCACACCGGTGAGGTAGTACCATCTATAGTTAGTAATGGCATAAGCACTTACTTCCTTGAGGTACAATTCTGTAGTAATATTATCTCCTAAACCAACATATTCCCAGTCACTCAATTCTCTATTCTCCCAATTTACCTCCAAATCATATTTAGAATTTAAATCATCCTCAAAATCCGTCGTTTAATCGCTCACTTCAGAATCAAATATACTGTTTCATCCGCTGAAGTAAGGACATCAAAAACTGCAACGATCTCACACCTAAATACACAACTTAAAACTTCATCAACCTTAAGCAAAAGATCCATTATTTCCACCAAATCACCACAAACTTCATCACAAATAACTCCATCAACATCTGCCGATATGCAATAGATTTCATTTTTTAAAACTTCTATAATTAGGCAGCTGACATAAACGTTTTCTGAGTGTGGTACTATGTCATAATGTATTACGATGTGGTACCATATTCAAAAAATTTTTATATCACTTAAAACTTCCTTTACATCTGTCAGTATATTACAAAAATAATCACCAATAACTGCATCAACCTCCACCGATACATCAGTCTAATTGCTGCTGCAGCACTGGACTTTATAAAAATTTATAACACATTCGAATTCCAACACATACATATCCACCTCTGCCTCTGTTACATTTTCTTTCCTCTCACACTCCTCCACAGCTTAACATTCTAATCTACTGTCTAACACATTGTTTTCACATTCATCCTTTAACATCCGTCATATCTCAACTTTGAATCGAGAACCATCGTTTAACTCCTATCAATATAAATAAATATACAATTTCCTTCCGCTGAAGTATCCAAATCAATAGTTTCAATCTTCGCAAGTTCAGCACCAAAAGATCACCTTTACCTCCATTTAGCAATAAATTATCTCCAGCTGTTGAGGCTACTGCTATGCCACCTTCACAGATATATAGTTTCAGCAATTTCTGACAATACAAAATCATTTACATTACTTTCACCTATTTTCCTGCAATTGTTGCTACAGACTAGTATGTCATCAGAATTCACCATACAATTCACCTCCAGCAAATTCAGATCCACTTCGGCCTCTGTTCTGATCAGAGAGTTTTGCTTCAAATACACTCATCCGTCCCTCCAATTCTCCCTCACAAAATAAATGTTCACCCTTTATCATCATCATTAAATTTCTCAACACATTCTATAATATTCCTTGCAGCCTCTTTATGCTTATGCCACTTCAAATTATTCCAAATTTTGTTCTTACTTCTTAGTATATCCATTTACATCATTTTTGGCTTCTCTGACGAATTTTCGACATTCAATTAAAACTCGGTTTATTTTGTCACCTCCAGATATAAATTGCGGGCACATCTACTATTTCGACGTCTTCTTCTCGTGCTGCATTTTGAGAGACGCCTACCCCTCAAATGTTCATTTGCAGTTTGGATTCCCATTTTGAAGATTCCGTTTTCCATTTCCTCTTTGATAGTTATTATTATGGTGATGATTATTTTGATTATGATCATGATAATTATTTTGATGATAATTATAATTCCTGTTCTGATTCGCATTTCCCTCTCTGTTGGTTCCATTACACAGCTTGAATTTCAGTGCCTGTTCTAGCTTTTCAGTAAAATCTAAAAATTCATCAGTGTAATTTCTCAGACTTTGGACAAAATCCCTTTGTAAAAATACTGGTAGTCGATTCTGGAGCATCGTGATTTCTGTTAACACTCCCAGCGGACGACCTGTATGCTCAACTTAACCAGTTCATGCACATCAGTGTTTGAAACTTGATCCGCTTAGTAACTCATTCAGAAGTCGCGTTTGTTTTGCTTCACTCCAGAATTACTTCAAGAAGCAATTCTTAAGTCCTTCATAGGTAATAAATGAAGCACACATTAAATTTGCTCATGATTTTGTGTTTCCCTCTTCATCCCTTTTCTCGAATTTAATTTTCGCCTTATCCAACATTCCTCACATAAAATCAGCAGTAAAAGCAGCTGGATGCTGTTTTCCATCATGTGCGAAACACTTTGTTGATCCTAAATTAGCCCATGGAACACTTATCACAGTAGTAATCAAATCGCTGCTAAAGAACTTAATTCTGTCTGTACATCTTGAACCTGCTATTCATTCAGCATGGCTTCATTCCTGATTAAAATTTTTGCCTATGTTTAACCACCCCTTTTTCACATTCTACCACTCTGTCTGACATGTTGTTAACATCTTTATGGTCACTTCCTCGTATTTTCTCTCAGTGCACAATTCTCTACATCGCCACCCTGTTTGTTCTGCATTTTTTCCAACTTTTCCCTGAAATCTTCTTCCACTGTGTCGACTCTGGTATTAAACAGGCCAGCCTACCCGTCTGCCCTTATCAACCCTAATTTTGCATCAGTCATTCCTTCAATTGCGAATTTAATATTTTCCACCTCTGCTCTTACATTTTCTACTTTTGTGTCCACATTCACAATTTTTGAACCTACGTCTGTTTTTACTGTTCCCAGTTCTGTTTTTAATGAGCATCACTCTGTACCCCATGTCGTTAGACTAGATCGCATTTCTAGCGAAATTTGCGACATCTGTGATGAGTAATCATATGTAAACTTACTTCCTCTCTCTAAGTTTGGGTTATCTGCCGCACTAATAATGTCAGTATCAGTACTACCACCTTCAACTTTAGGACTAACTGGCCCTCTAGCACAGTCCGAACCACACAAACTGGGTGATTGCTTAGCCTTTGTAAGCTCGATCACTGACGATAACCCTGCGGATTCACACGTATTAACGCAGCTGGTGCAATTACTTAACTTATCACTGCTTCGCTGTTTCTGTTGTGCTGCTGATGCTGCCGAAAATGTGGATGCTACCTATGCTGACACTAATGTTGTTGAACTCTGAAGTCGCTGCCAGTGGCCTGCATTGCTGTGATGGCTGGCACTAGTATAACTATCAAAGTATCTGCCACTGACTGTTGCTGACCTCTTCAAAGCTTCTTCTTCTTCTTCTTCTTCTTTTTGTAGTTCCGTGCCTAGGTCCCCACACGTAATTACTGCTGCCAATTCTCATGCATTCAACTGCCGCAAAAATCTTATGCTTGGAGCCCCCACGCAAACTGCCTATCATGCAATAGATTTGGGACCTAGGTGACGGAATACTGTAAAATATTTGAATTACAATTGCAATTCTGAAAGGATTAGGCTCATATCCCGGACGAGAAAACGCCAATTGCAAGTTTACCTCAGTATTGATATACCGAGTTAATAGTGATGTGTATGTCCCTGCTTAAAAAGGATGGCTCGATAAAGTCGTAAGATCGAGCCTCACATATCTGCTTTTATACCTTGCAGCTAAACCTACTGCAAATAATAGCATTTACCTGTGATCCGTAGTCAAATAGCCTATATATTGACTAAAATTGGGAATTAATAAAATAATCAGAAATAGTAAATAAAAGGCACGTGAATAGCTAATAAAGGTTGATGTAGACGATAGCAGAGAATTATATAGAATAATGTTTATTCAAGCAAGCAACCTCAAAGAGGTTCTATAACTAACAATTGTAGGCTAATTCAAACAGAAATAAAACCTTACACTTTTTTAAATCCAAAGATACGTCCATTTTCAAAGAAAACTGTTCTTGAGCGTGTACATAATTATACAGCATTATCACTGTCTAACGTATCCATAATTTTTAATTGTAACAATGATCACACACGATGGCAGCATACATCACGCAACCACTTTATAAGCATTACATCGGTAGTGCATCTATCTGGTTGCTGAGTAATGTGCTCCAGGAAGATACGCAGCATAAGCACCAGCAATATGAGAAATCTTTTCGCGCTGTATCCTGTGTCCTTGTCTTCATCACTTTCATCAGAACAGTCCTCCACACTTTTGATTATTTCTTCATCTGTCAATGTTTGGTGTGTATCACGCTTTTCCTCATTCACTCACTTAGCAACATCTTCATCAATTTCTCCTTGTCCTGAAAGTTTGTACAGCATGTCTGAGTTCAAGGTATCAGCAATCCGAATTAACTGGCTCATCCCTGTTGTTCAGTACTGCACCAGTGCATGTCCACCTTTTCTCCAGCTCTACAATTTAACGCTCTCCTCTTTATCACATGCTTCAGCTGCTTGGAAAACATCGTGTACGTTGATCGCTTTCCACATCTTGAGCACAATCTCGGCAGAGTCGTCTTCACATTCCTCCACCAGGAAGACATGAAGTGGTTGTCGATAGTAACATTCAATTGATACCAAAATTCCCTGGTCCATGTGTTGAATCAGGGCTGTCACACTAGATGGAAGAAAGAGTGCTTTGTATACCATCAGATTTTAGAGTGACATCGGAAGAACGACCAGGAGCATTGGCAATAACAAGGGTAGCTTTCAGTGGAAGCGTTTTCTTCGTCAGCTATTTTCTCGCTACTGATACAAGTGTTTCGTGGAACCGCCGAGAAAATGTTTCTCCGTCCATCCACGCATTATTCTAAGCACAATATGCCACTAATAGTGCATTTCTGTCACTGCGTCGGAAATAACGTGGATGTTGTGATTTCCCAGTCACCACAAGCGAGAGTTTATGACTCCCATTTGCTTTACAACAAGCCATTAATGTTACGCCTGTTTCTGTTGCTTGTACCTAAGAGCTTCCATTTCGCTCTTGGCAGCTAATAGTTTTACAGGAAGCGTCTTGAAAAAAGAGTCCAATTTCACCAGCATTGTACAAGGCATCAGCAGTTAAATCTTCTTCCTCTTTTACGTTCCCTATCGTGTTTACAGACTCATCTGTATCTTTTTCGTCAACTGAGCGACATTCCCTAGTGACTATCGGCTGCCGAACACCATTTCGTCTTTTCCTGCTCGACAGCTAACCTTCGCTCGCTGAGAACATGTTACTACCGCCAAGATGTTTGTTAAATGCAACTGTTTTTTCCTTCATTGTCGCGACATTAACTGTAATTAATTTATTGCATTATTGTGTGAATCATTTATAAGCAGCTACTTTAGTCCTTGATTTTCTTTCTTTCGCGTAATTTTCTGTTTCCTAACGCACTATCCACTTGGGTTGAGCACTGACGAAGAACAACTGTCTTTTTTGTATTATAAATAGTTGCTCGTCAGACACTGTACTCAGCAGCAACTGCTTTCTGCGAAGATCCTCGCTTCAATTTATCTAAAATTTCGAGTTACTGCTTGAAGTTTAGCGTAACGTGCTTCCTTTTAGAAGACATGATACTGATCTATAAAGAATGCCACAATTTCAAATATCAATAGCATTGTTTAACATTGTAATCAACTAACATTGTTGTGGACGATAATTCATTGTTGTAAGCCATTTAGGATATGGCCCAGATTAATGAGAGGCCGGATTACTGAAGGCCGGACTAGCAAGAGCTTTGTGTAGTTATCCAAGACGTGCGAAACATTAAGTCTATTTCTCGAAAAGAATAAACGGTAAAATTGTACTGATTCCTGACTGCCGAGAATCTGTCTACAGCATCGAATATCACAGATTACCTCAGGCCTGTCTTCTTCCAGATTTCAACATGAAGTGTCCTGAATCAACCCCCCCCCCCTCCTTGAGTGCATCTCACAAAAAGTGTCTATCTTTACTTGACTCCGGTAGTGTTCCGCCACTGTGTAATTCTCATTGGTTGAATGTCATCCCCACTGAATTTACATAGATAATGTTGCTACAGATATGATTTGACTCAAATTGATCACTTTTCACACTAAACTAACAGGGTGTTACAATATTGAACGAAAAGAATGTTATAAACATTTGGTCACACTCAGACCATTTATAATTAATACAAATAAGTTTGTTCACAAATAAATAACCCAGTATTCTTGTGCATGTGTGCTCACATTAGGTGGCAGTAAACTGGGCCGTTCAGTACACAAAGGAATCAAGTCAGGATAAGAAAGATTTGAGAAAAACATACTTAAGTTTTTCTGACTAATTAATTACTGGGAACAGTTTATACCATTATTAAGTGTCTGAATGATAGAAGATTTTTGTATGATGTATTCTCATACTGAAGGAAGGTAAATGTAAGTGCTATTACATGCTAGCTTGAAGAGAAAAGTAAAATTTTGGACATGTTTCTTTTGTGCTCCTGTATCTTTATCTTTGTTCTAGTCGAGTTTTAACAAGGAAACAGTAAAGAAAATATGTTACTTAAATATATAATTGTAATTTTATTTCATGTGCCTGCTTACAATAAATATTTCCAAACAGGAAATTATGAAATTCTGATTCAAAGAAAAATGGGTTCACTTCCATTTGCTTGCTCTTGCAAGTCTGGGGTATACTGATGTTTAAAATTATGACATTCATCGTAACAAATGTTAAAATATTCCAGAGAAAGAAACACAAATAAGAATATTTTAGACTTTGTCTTTATGGAATAGAATATTTGTTGCGTCTTGAGTATAAATGTTCCATGTCTAAGAATAATTATTGTGAGACAATTTATTACATTGTAGACACTTATCCATTAAATACGTGTTATCAGATGAAGTCTTATGAATTCTATACTACTATATTTGAGTAATTTTCGTAAGTAATAGTGAGGTTACTACACCAAAAGGTATTTCTGAATGATAAACAGAAGTTACTGTATCACGGAAATGATAAACACATCAACTGTGATGTATTGTAGCTGTACTTATAGCAAGAATACATTTGTAAATGAAAGGTAATAAAGTCTGGTCCTCCTCATTAAGCAGTACTGACAGTGAGCAGAAAAGTTCATCATATAAAATTGTAGGTGATACCATCAAAAAAAGAAGTACCACATTGTGGCTATAAAAAGAAGTCGGAAGAATTTTCCTCATGTGCGAAAGTAAAGTCACTGTGGAAAAGCTTGGTAAGGAAATACAAGAAACTTTACACACCTTTAAGGTAATATGCAGGTTCCAAAATTGACTCAGGAATCAGTTTGTCATCTGTGAGGTCGCTTGCACTGTTGTATCATTATCTATACTGAATAGTTATGGAATACACTGCAGATTGTTGAAGAAAGAGGTGATGCACAGACGGAATGAATGTTGTAAATAAAATAAATAAATAATATATACACTCCTGGAAGTGTAAAAAAGAACACATTGACACCGGTGTGTCAGACCCACCATACTTGCTCCGGACACTGCGAGAGGGCTGTACAAGCAATGATCACGCGCCCGGCACAGCGGACAAACCAGGAACCGCGGTGTTGGCCGTCGAATGGCGCTAGCTGCGCAGCATTTGTGCACCGCCGCCGTCAGTGTCAGCCAGTTTGCCGTGGCATACGGAGCTCCATCGCAGTCTTTAACACTGGTAGCATGCCGCGACAGCGTGGATGTGAACCGTATGTGCAGTTGACGGACTTTGAGCGAGGGCGTATAGTGGGCATGCGGGAGGCCGGGTGGACGTACCGCCGAATTGCTCAACACGTGGGGCCTGAGGTCTCCACAGTACATCGATGTTGTCGCCAGTGGTCGGCGGAAGGCGCACGTGCCCGTCGACCTGGGACCGGACCGCAGCGACGCACGGATGCACGCCAAGACCGTAGGATCCTACGCAGTGCCGTAGGGGACCACACCGCCACTTCCCAGCAAATTAGGGACACTGTTGCTCCTGGGGAATCGGCGAGGACCATTCGCAACCGTCTCCATGAAGCTGGGCTACGGTCCCGCACACCGTTAGGCCGTCTTCCGCTCACGCCCCAACATCGTGCAGCCCGCCTCCAGTGGTGTCGCGACAGGCGTGAATGGAGGGACGAATGGAGACGTGTCGTCTTCAGCGATGAGAGTCGCTTCTGCCTTGGTGCCAATGATGGTCGTATGCGTGTTTGGCGCCGTGCAGGTGAGCGCCACAATCAGGACTGCATACGACCGAGGCACACAGGGCCAACACCCGGCATCATGGTGTGGGGAGCGATCTCCTACACTGGCCGTACACCACTGGTGATCGTCGAGGGGACACTGAATAGTGCACGGTACATCCAAACCGTCATCGAACCCATCGTTCTACCATTCCTAGACCGGCAAGGGAACTTGCTGTTCCAACAGGACAATGCACGTCTGCATGTATCCCGTGCCACCCAACGTGCTCTAGAAGGTGTAAGTCAACTACCCTGGCCAGCAAGATCTCCGGATCTGTCCCCCATTGAGCATGTTTGGGACTGGATGAAGCGTCGTCTCACGCGGTCTGCACGTCCAGCACGAACGCTGGTCCAACTGAGGCGCCAGGTGGAAATGGCATGGCAAGCCGTTCCACAGGACTACACCCAGCATCTCTACGATCGTCTCCATGGGAGAATAGCAGCCTGCATTGCTGCGAAAGGTGGATATACACTGTACTAGTGCCGACATTGTGCATGCTCTGTTGCCTGTGTCTATGTGCCTGTGGTTCTGTCAGTGTGATCATGTGATGTATCTGACCCCAGGAATGTGTCAATAAAGTTTCCCCTTCCTGGGACAATGAATTCACGTTGTTCTTATTTCAATTTCCAGGAGTGTACATATGAGAAAATTTTAAAAGGAATAATACAGTTGCGTTATTAGAAATATTCTGAGCTTGTACGAATTTTTAGGCTGTTGAACTTCTTCTCTTACATTTCGATTGTAGATACAGGCAGCAGACTCCAAGTACACCAGTGCGTGTCCTAATTGAGAAAATCCTCCTTACATGGTTTCACTTCACTTGAATAAAAAAAATACTTAATACTGGTATTAAATTTTTTCTTATTTCGAAACATGTGTGATACAAAACACTCATAGCCTGTCATCCTCCGAATTAACATAACTTATGCATACTGGTATGGAGACATACACTGTTTTTTCTTGTATATGTTTACATTTGCCTATAGGGGTCCATACCCTTTGTTTGTCGGCTTCTCTGTTATTTAATGGAATGGATATGTCAGCTTATACTATGTATGTTACAGTTCTACAAAAAATTAAAAGATTATATACATAATATGATAGTCCATCACATATTTGAATTGACATATTGAATAGACAAATGTTTAGCAATAAACCCTCCATGCCCTTTTTCTTCACTTTTATTAGTGGTCCAGTGTTTGGTATAAAGAGGTCCTTGCTGCATTTTACAAAAGTATGTCATGGGACAGTCAGGCTTCTTTCTGAAGTCAACTTCGTTAAATTGCACATCATGGACCAAAGGGTGCTTGAACTTAAGGGCAAAGGGAGATTCTATTTCATAATGTAGCAATGTCATAGTCAGCCACTTGTTGCCATAGCCATCAAGCATTTCTTTCTCTTAGTTACTGAATTCTCTAAGTTCCTGGAGGGTAAGGTCTGAAATTTACTTTTCATGATTTCAATACTGCTTGTGTAGCGATATTCATCAAATAATGTGTGAAATTTTCCTGCTGACTTTCTTGACTATACAAAGATCAATCTCATTAGGTATGAATTTCCTGACACCAACTGATCAATAACTGAGACATAACCCTCTGATCTTGACATAACTTCATGAGATACATTGACATTTTAATCTTCCAGTTTTGGCCGATACTAGATCTGAACATAATGTTATTTCAGAAGGTGTAGAGGTTACACACCCTCACAGATTTCACTCTTATCCCTGAGAAAATTTGAAGCTAAGGCCTTTAGGATTTCCAGAAACAACATAATGAGACCGGATTTTACAAGTCTCAGAAGATACACATTTTTCTGATTGTAATTACTAAGTTTCTATAAGAAATGAAAAATGTTTTCTCTCGCTTCTTCTTTAATGAAACATAGTCAAATAAAATAAGGCAATATTCATGGAATTCGATTAGGAAATGACACTAAACGGAGTATATACGTTCTGCTATTTGGACAGAAAAATACAAGTAACATATGATGACAGAGGGAGAGATGATATAAAATGCAGACTGGCAAAAACAAAAAAAAAAAACAAAAAAAAAGTTGCTGAAAGAGAGAAATGTGATAGCACTGAATATATATTTTAGAATATCTTTTTCTGAACGTGTTTGTCTGGAGTGTATTTGTGTACAGAAGTGAAATGTCAACGATAAATAGTTCAGTTAAGAAGAGAATTGATGTTTTTGAAGTGAGGTGATACAGAATAATGTTGAAGATCGAACGATTGGCGAAAGTACAAATTTATGACACAGTTTGACTAAAAGAAGGGATTAGTTGATAGGACACATCCTGAGGCATCAAGATATCATCCATTAGGAATTTAGTAATAGAGGGAAGTGGGGGGGGGGGGGGGAGGAGGGGGGACTAAATTGTATATGGCAAACAGTTCAAATACATGTGTAGTTTCAGTACTATGCAGTGATGAAGAGACTTGCACAAGGCAAGTTGCTTGTGGTAATATATATTAAAGACTTAAGACTGAAGGTGATAACAATAACACCAATATCGATATTCTGCATTATTTTACCAGAAATGTTCTGTTGAAAAAAATTAAAAACAGTTTCTTTAAACACATGGATGTTATCATCACAAGCATGTTATCAGTTTTAATCAAACGAACAGAAAACAAGTGGCAGTGATGTACTAACGGCCTATCAGATATAGATGTTGTGAATTATCTTGCGCAGCTGGACTCCTGTGCTCAAACGAATTTGGTTCTTCTTTGGTGGTGCAGTAAACCATGATACGGCTTCACGTTAACAAATTCTTTCATGCAGAGCACGATGCACTTTAGGAATTTATTTCTATTTTAGCTGATGCTATTTACATTAATATTGTATAAGTGATGTCTGCTTGGGTGTTGTTCTATTTCTCTCCCCTGCAGCTATCTTTTTATTGTTGAGGGGTTGGAGTTTCTAACCCAGGAATCCAGATGGCAGAGCTGAAGCCGGGATCCACCGCGCCGAGCAAGTTCAAGAGCATCAAGGAGCAGTGCAGAGTGATACAGTGGTATTCGGTAACATTCGTTTATTCAGATAATTTACAGTACTCGTTGGGTGAAGCATAGTGTCGGCATGCAGCCTGCACACTGTCCTGCTAGTCCAGCTGGCTCAGCAGACTCCTGGTGTGCCGACGCCGCTGCTGCCATCATCAAGGTCGCCCTGCTGGCAGTCGGCCACGCTCTCCTGGTCGCCATCTGCCGATACGTTGTGACTTGCGCCGCATTGCTGCCCGCAATTCCGGAGACAGCTACAGTCCCTGGTCCTCGTTGCCCTCCTCCCTGATTGGCCTGCTCTGTCCAACCATGGGACGAAAGTGAGTGTACTGGACACCTGTGGCCCTCGGGCCACCGTTGCTCCCAGGATAGGACCGGACTCGAACCCGTGCCCTCCTGGATGCTGTGCCGCAACTTACCACTAGTGGTGCTTACCACATGGCAACACCTGCCGCCGTCTCTGGCACTATTCCAGCGCTGCTGCACCTCCCGCAGTGTACACCTCGCCCAGACTCCAGTACGCCAGGTGGGAAGCGAACATGGCCCGTGGACTCGAGTGGAACCCAGCCCCTCCTGGACCCACTACAGACCACTGTCACTGCCCTCCTTCAGGCACACTGTGCGATCTCAAAGTTCAAGGCTGCCATTCAGTCCCGCCCCGGTGTTGTCTCCCCGGAGGTGGAATATAGCCCGAACAAGTACATGCAAAACAGAATACAAGATTGTGCAAAATAGTTATAACATTGCTGCCAGACTGACCCCTGTAAGCAAAGACCAGCACAGTTCCATCCTGATGGCACACTCTAACCCAAGCTAAAATTTTCCGTCTATTTATATCAGTTTTTCCCTCACTTCTGACGTAGTGTAAGAGAGAGACAGAAACTGTAGCATTGATAAATTCCTACGCATCAGCTACTTACAAATCGTCACTCTTGGCTCTGGCCTAGTGCCCCGCCTCATGCATTGTAATAATTTAAAGCAACACTGCGGTTTTCTACCTCATTGTTGCTCCACTCAAAACAAATTGTGCATGCAATACTGCCATCGCAGCTCTGCGCCCGCGGGTGCCATGTTTACCTTGCCTGACCCACTGGCTGTTGACTGTAACCACACTCTGCCAGCAGCCCCAGATTTCATCGCTCAACCGTGCCTTCATTGAATTTTGACAAAATTTCCCTTTCCTTCAACTAGGACTAATACTGGCGCAGCATTATGGTTTTAAGGTTCTGTGATTTGAATGTACAACACCTTAAAACCATAAAAAGACGACTCCAGAACAAGAGCAGCAGAACACACACACACACACACACACACACACACACACACACACACAGACATCACCTATAATACTAATTTATGTAATAACTCTAGAAAGATCGGAATAAGTTCGTGAAGTGCGTTGTGCTATGCATGAAAAAACGTAATTGGTGCAGTATTTTATTTTGAAAGCATTATTGACACAGTTGCTGGCGCTAGAAAAACGTCGATTACGATGAATGAAGTAAATTCTTTGGTAACTTGGGATACATGTATTTTAAGAGCCTCTCCTACCCCTGGAGTTTTGGTATAATGTGTCATTAATCATTACGTTATTTGCCAACACCACCAAAGCTTAATTGTTAGTGTAATAAATACTTTCACCACATTTGCACTATATATAGCTACAGCTCACAATTCTTGCGTTCCAATGCGGCTTTGCCAAGTCTAACATCAGTTCCTCTTGGAATAATGTGCACCCAAAACGTTACATAATTATGTTTTAACTATGGTCTAAGTGAATTTTATCCATAATGGAAGCAGATGAACTCTGTGGGTGTTCCTTTATAGGATGTAGAATAATACTCGTAAAAAATGTGATAAATTTAATGTAGAAATGATGTGGATATTCCCCTACACATAAGTACAATAATATTTTCAACACACGTTATTTAGCCACTTCCAATTGTTTCACTTATGTCTTTTTAGTCATCATCACATTATCTGCTTTTTATTTAAACAGTGAACTCCAACATTAAATATGGAAACATGTAAATTAATGTTAGCTACATGAATGTGGCCACAATCCCAAAACGTGTTGTGTGTTAAATAACATCACCTTCTGTTGAGATCGGTAACACTTATTATTGTACACCCTTTAAAGGAACAATCACAGAGTTCAACTGAAACCAGTATGGATAAAATTCACATAATATTGTCTAGCCATGCATTGTGAACTGTCACTGCATTCAGAAAACGTAAAATCAAGAAGATGAAGACCGCTCAAGCAATCAAGTTTAACAAAAGCTGTCTTTTGTCTAAAGTAATACTTAATTACATTAAAATTAATGTAAGCAACCACATTCATCAGCCAAAACTGCCAAGTCGAAGTGTGAAATTATCTGGTCAAAACGTAGAATCAGATCATTATATACATGCAAAGATGCCTTTAATAAGCAAATGCTCAAACTGCATTTTTCACTAAGCAACTTCTTGAATCCCATGCAGTTCATGTACATTTTGGATAAAATTAATGACAAGGTTAGCAAAGAAAAACTAGTTGTGTCAACTATGCATAATGAGAAATCACTTGCTCTCAATTCTACCAAAAGACAACAACTAGAATCTCCTGTGACACCAGAACAAATGTTTTGTGACAGTACTATAAACTCCACCACTATCACATTTGACAAGGATGAAATTGAGTTAATTGAGAAAGACCTCAAACATAATATTCCACCATTTCTCAATAATAACCATATCAAGAGTTTAATTGTCCGGTCTAAAATGGATTCAGCTAAAGAGAACAGTAATGAACAGATTACTATTGGACTTAAAGTTAAAGTATATCACATACAAAAATTGATCCAAACTGCTCAGGAATATTAAAGCAGAACTGCCTAAATCAAAACTGTAATACTTAAATCTGACAAAGGGAACTTGGCTGTTGCTATGTATGGATCTGAATATGTCAAAAGAGCTGTGGTATTTTTTCATAAAACAACATATATGAAGTACAGAGTGACCCCACACCCAAATTTCAGGTCAGCTAAGAAAACTACTGAAATCTTCTGATTTCCTGTTATTTAACTATGATGTCTTAAAATGCCTTGTGATGAACCTTTCAGCACCAAAACCACATTTACAACCAGAAATTCATAAGCTTTACTGCCCTATGCATCATGAAGGTAACTTAAGAAATAGTCATCACATTTCATCACCATGAAGCTACAAGACATTCTCAGCAATTTAGAAAAGATTTTCTGAATTAAGAATAGCTATGAGAAGATGTTCTTGGAAAGGGAAGATATTTGGCTGGAATCCTTGTAGATATTTACGTTAATCACATAAAAAAATCAATTCTTCAGGTCAGAATGTTTATTTGAAGATAAAATAATTTATTGCACAAGATATGTCAATGATACCATTATCCAGTGCAATCGTCCAACTAAGGAGAGTGGGGAACTTGCAATACTTTCAATAGCATGCCCAACAATGTTTAGATAGAAGATCAAATATATAAAAGAATCAATTTTCTTAATCTTAAAGTCTCTAATCTAAATAAGAGACATGATTTTTAGACTTACATACACAAAATTTCATTCTTCAGATCTATGATTAATAATAAGCCCTAAGATTCGCTAAGGCCTCTTGATGAACAAAAAGAAACTAACATTATCATAGAAATTGCACATTGGAATGGATATAATCCAGATGAAACTGATAAACTTCACAACAAAATCAAGAAGAAACAAGCACATCTCCTAAATCAGATTCATAAGAACAAACGTACATAATTGTTCATGTGCTCTTTATAGGAAAACAATTGTGCCAAGTTCCTAATGTTTCTTGTGGCAATGGTATTCAAATATCTTTCAGCACTAACTAGAAGCTACAACAACATCTCATTCACTTCAGCAAGACAATTAGTCAATGTGATTGCAAATCAGGTATTTACGTATTTACAAACTTTTATTGGACAACTGGACACAGTTTTATATAGGCCAGATAGGAAGGGGTTTCACTGTAAGATACTGGGAACACATGGTTGCCTTCCAGCTAAATAACTTTGATAAATCCGTTTTTCAACAAATCTGAAAGAACATAGCCACTCAGCCACAGCCACTAATGACAATCTTCTGATAATACACACTGTTAGCAAAGGAAAGAAAATTAATCTTCCTGAAGACCTCAACATTTACATCCATATCTCCAACTAACTGCACATTATTTTCAGTGGACAAGGAGACATTGCTAACAAGTAATTTCTACACATCTTTGATAAAATATTTCAGAACGAAAACTGTAACTGAATAGCCATTCACAGCTAGTAATTAAAAAGAAGGCTGCATCACTAAACGCCATACAGCATAAAATAATTTCATCTAAATAATGGATTTGTATTAATCCTTCAAAAATCCAACTTACGTAAATAGATCGCATCACACTCACTCCCAACTTATTTGAACATGTTATTTGACAATGATGGCCTAGCTTGGTATAATTTGCCAGTAACCGTTCTATATATTATAAATAACAGTGTGGGTCCATAAGCACATAACAATTTCGTTTTCATAATTCGTAATATCTGTTATGTTTCTCTGTATGTAACATCTCTGTACTTCTTAGATCTAAGCTGTTGGACTATAACCTATATTTCCCAATATAAACAAGTTGGATGTTGTAACTGTGCTTCCTGAGTAATTAACATCTAAAATGGCACAACTGTATCAAAGGTATAAGATGAAAGATCCAATAATTACCATGGTGACTAATATACAGTTAATGTGTGAAAAATTTAAATACATTAGAAAAACTGTGATAGATATAACATGGAATTGATATGGATACTCCAGCTGCACGAATATGTAAGTACATTAATATTTTCACTGCATGTCGCTTAGCCACGTCTTTTTCGTCATCATCATATAATTTGCTTTTTAATTAAACAATGAACTCCAAACTTGAATGTGGAATCTCCTCTTACTTGTGCAGCTGTTCTTATCTTTTGGATAAATTTTCTTTCAGTATTAATGCAAAATTTGCTGCATGTATGTATCCTATGGCATACATGGTTCCATTATTTGGTAACTATCTGTATCTTGCGTAACGCCCATGCTAAAATTAGTTCATTTATTCAGCTCCACAATATACGATTTAGTAATATTTTTGCTCCTCAAGACAGGTAGTACCATTGATGTAAAACTTTGTAAGCAAAGCCACCATTTAGAATGTACAAGAAATGTTACTGGAACTGTAAAATGACTGAGTTTGTACAATAATGTTCGTCGTCTTTTCAACGGCTATTTCTTTGTGGCTAGAAGAATTATCAACCTGATACAGAAAAAAGCGATTCCACGTTTTTGTCACTCTGTTGGGGGCGTATTACAACCTAGGAGCTAAGCAGAAGCATTCATTCCGCCGTAGACAGAAACTAGAGATCTGAGCCCAAACTAGGTAAAATAGCTCCAAACTATCATTTCATTTCTGCTGAATATCGTCTCAATGCAGACGACATAGCGTGGGTCATATAGACAGTCTTAGATCTCACAACCGCTCTTATTTAATTTTTTAGACCTACCATGTCCATGATTAGGCTTAGTGTGTTCCTGGCGTTTCCACTTCAAAATAACTTCGCTAACAGAGGGAAGATACCTCCAACACAGTATGCCTAACAAGGCAGACTGAATATCTGGACCCTGTAGTGTACAGGGACGAAATGCATCCCCAACATCATCACACAACTACTTGATAGAAATGGTGTCGACTGCTCATAGAGATTGAACCCACATCATAGGGAAGGTGTTCCACGTAGCTTCCGAGCACATGAGGTGGCAAGTGGCAATCATATCTTCTTTTTTCACAAAACAGCGTGAAAGGTCTCTGTTGGATTCCTTTCATGTTTAATTTCTTAAATCTGTTGTCATTTACGGCATAAATTCCTCTTCTAAATTTACTGTGGCGTTTCTGACTATCTGGGAGGAAACTGAGTAGTGGAACGTGTTACTTTTACACATAAACAAGAACGATCTGTCACACTACTACACTTTCAAACACAGTTTATATGTAATTCATGTCACACAGTCTCATACGGAACCTACATCCGCTTTCTTTTATATACTGTATATGATAAGATACTGTCATCCCCCTTCCCTTCTGTGTGAGAGGATGAATGAGCAAATGTATTTCTAGTTGCATGCTTGAGGGTAGCAGACAAGCCTGTCTGCTAGAGAACATTAGGACCAACGTCGGAACAGGTAGCTACGCTTTCTAAAAGCAAAGAGGTTTCTATCCTTAGTATGGTCCTGTCCGTCCGTTGTCATGTTGGTATAGGAAGCTGCCCCTCTGGCCACTTCCGTTTGTATTTGTGAGCCACCCTCAGGAAGGGACCAGTCAGTCTGTCCATGGCGAGCGTCTGAAGTGGTAAGATCTCTGGCTAAGCGCGTGTCTGCTAAGTCCATAGGACAACGGATATCTGAAGTTCAGCCTAACTGAAAATTTAATCACCTTTATTTCAGGTTTAGCTCTAAAATATCTAATATTATTTTAAATGGCAGTGCAGTGTAATTCTCGTGTGAAGTTCAGAATATATTCCGGTAGTTGCTTTGTCAGTACTTTGTGAGTAAAGTGGAACCACGGTTGATCAGTAACTCTCACTAAGTTCATCAATCTTAAATGAGAATGTGCATGAGATTATAACGTCTCGTCTTGACAATAATTTTCAATGTAGCAACTTTTCTTTATGTTCAACCCACGTGGGGTGTACTTTGTGAAACCAGTACCACGTGCTTATACAATTGTTTGACCCATCAGGTTAACAGTAAGACGATAGTAACCAGTTTGAGGTTTTTCTTTTGTAAATTGCTTTTCGATCTAATTTATTTTAATTATCAAAATTATTGTGGAGTTACACTCTTTGTGTAAACCAAGTTGACCACGTGAAGCATGTGGTGTAATCATCAAAGTAGCCCTCAGCTATTCTTTTCGGGGAGATTTCACAAAGAGTTAATATGAATTTAGTATACCAGTGTGTGGTAATTACATGACGGACATGATTTTGCTACGAACGTAATTTCTTTGGGTGAAAATTGAATCGGTTGGTTGTGGTTAATTTCCTCTTGCATATGTTTCAACGTTCTTCGTGTGTTATTTTATGAATGCAGTGTTGTATGCAGTCTCCCAATCTTGGCTCCATATTTGATGTGTTCCATAAGATTACAACCTCACATTTTCACAATCCTAAATAAGGCACCAGCTTAGTTATGAATCGAGTTTAATATGCTGAAATTTCAATGATTAATCTTAAAATAAATTTCCAAATATAAACTTATTTTATCTTTTTATTTAAATTCTCTTTTATATATATATATTACTGGTTGTTGTATGACTATTAAAAGATTATAATTAATGTTAGTCTGTTTGGGAATTTGGTAAACCTAGACTAGATACCTGGTGAAACAGTTGCGCAGTAATGCACGGTTAACTACCCCAGACAGCTCACAGCTTTTAACCCGCTTTTATTGTCTATCAGTACCGCTTTCATAGCAAAATAAAGTAACAACTTTACACATGGCGACCCTGTTCTGTGATTCCAATAGACTCTGGAATCTCTGAAACGTTGGATTGCGAGCGTTGTATAATCTTAATTTTTTTCCCTACAGCACTCAAACAACTTCAGCGTTGTTTCTGAGCAGACTTTCAATAGATTCACGGCGTTGTTGAGCGGCGTTGTGTTGTTTGTCTTGTTTTGTTTTCTATATTTGTGTGTTTTATATGTGTGTGTGTTTTTTTTTTTCGCTTGTAAATTCCACTGTTTCGATCAAAGATAAAAATTTGTTTGCGTGTGAAAAAGTGCGTACTAGGTTGGGTATCTTTCGTGTGACTGTCGTAATTTTTTTAGTGTGTCGCGTACCGGGTATAAATTGCACTAATGCAGATATGTAACCAAGCTAAAAGTAAGCGGTCCGACAACTTAAGCAACATGGACCATGGGGATAATTTGATTTCGAATATTAGCACGCCGGACGGTTCCGAAAATGCAATGGGGAATACTTCAGAGGAAATGCAAAACAGGACGAACGGGCTCACATCAGAGCCAGAAATTAGTTTGCCTCCAACTAACCAAATTGATTTGGCAGAACTCATGAAAGCCTTATTGCAACAAAATAAAGAAAACGCAGAGAAATCTGAAAAATCGATCCGAGAGCTAGGCGAACAAATGACGCAGAAATCAGAAAAATCGTTCTGAGAACAAAAAGAATCATCCGAAAAATCGATCCGCGAGCTAGGCGAACAAATGACGCAGAAATCAGAAAAATCGATCCAAGAGCTAGGCGAACAAATAGACCAAAAACTAATCCAGCAGACAAATAAAGTTGACAAGTCGATGCAGAGAGTGTCCGATGATATCTCACAAAGAATAAACAATCTGGCAAGTGAAATAAAAAGTGATATTATGAAAGAATTAGGCCATACATTTGAACAAATCGATGATCGTCTGCAAGCCTTAGAACAGGGCAAGCGGAGTCGCGATGTGGAATCGAAAGAGAGCGAAGAACAGCTACTTAGGAATTTCCAAGCGCTGAGAGAAGAATGCCAAAGAGAACACCAGCAGGTACTCTCGAGGGTCCAAGAGACGGAAACGCATTGTCCCACGTCCGTTAGCAACACAATAGCGGACAACAGTCTAGCGATTCACGCGCTGGAACAGCAAGTAGAACAATTGAATCAGACTGGGGCGGAGGACAAGAGACAAATACATGATAAGATTGCGGCATTAGCGGACATTGTAGGCACGATGAAGCTGACGGAAAGCGAGAACAATACTACACCGGTAGCGGCCACAGAGACCAAAGAAGTGCGTTCGCTTCTTAGATTTCAGAAGGGACAGTTCGAAGTGAACAGGCAGCACAAAGCTGTAACAGGCGAATTAGAAGAACGCGTGGCGCATCTGGAAAACCGCATGGCGTGTGATTCCGAACTCGCCAATAGCACTAAAAATAGCCGTACGAACAGTGCAGAGAGGGACTCTGGCCACGAGGGAGATTTTGACGACAGGGAAGAATGTAATTTGAGGGGCAGACATGAAAAAAATAGAAACATTCAAGGGCCTCGCCAGGAGGAAATGCGGGGATTTGATTTCAAACATTTCCTTACGGTGAGAAAGTTTGAGATATTTCGAATTTCGCAAAAAGGAATACATCCACAAGCACGGCTCGAGCCATTTGAGTTTTGTCTTCCCCCCGACTGGGCAAGTTCACATAAGATAGAATATATGTGTGGCTATTTGGAAGGTGAACCGGCGATTCGCATGAGGTCGGCAGCGCGTCACTGCAACTCCACTCGGGAGTTTCGACAAGCCTTTCTCTCCGCCTATTGGTCGGAAGCGGCACAAGATAGGGTCAAGCATGGCATAATTATGCTGCCAAATTTGAACCAGTCTGGTTTCGGCAGTCCAGCACGCCTATTCGACCACATGCTGCAGGCAAATCAATTGCTTGTCGTGCCAAAATGCGACAACTCAGTTCGTTTGGTGCTAGACTCGAGACAGATAAACACAATTATTATGTCGGAAACGGACAGGCCTGAGAGCCTTGAGGAACTCTTACAACGTTTCCACGGGGTAAAGGTACTATCATCTGTCGACCTCCGTTCGAGTTTTTGGCAAATCGTGCTACACCCATCTTGCAGATTATATACAGCGTTCCTGTGTTACAGAAATTGTTTCCAATTCCGGCGTCTCCCGTTCGGACTAAACGTCTCATCAGCTGCTTTTATAAGGGGATTAAATAGCATTTTACCTGGTGATTTGAAACAGCGAGTGACAATTTACGTGGATGACATATTAATTGCGGAAAAGTCTTGGGAGGACCATAATGACGTTCTGAACAGACTACTGGATGTTTTTGAGAAGGCAGGTGTAACAGTCAACTTAGATAAGTCACAGTTCGGACGAGACAACATAAAATTCTTAGGCTATATTGTCTCAGCAAATGGAATACAACCTGACCTGGAGAAAATTGCGGCGATAGCGGAGTGTGCAATGCCGACAAATAAAAAACAGTTGCGAGCATTCTTAGGCCTGTGTAATTTTTATAAGCGATTTATAAAATTTAGTGTACTTGGTACACCCCGTCTATGTGGACTAACAGGGAAGAACGCTTTGTGGGTCTGGGATCAAGAGGCACAGGATGAATTTTATAAATTGAAAAAGGCATTGGTAGAGGCTCCCATCCTCGTGCACCCCGACCTGACACAAGAATTCTGTTTAATGACGGACAGTTCCTTGTTAGGATTAGGTGCGGTACTGTTTCAAACGGAAGGAAATGATGATATTACAACTTGGAAAACAATCTCGTTTGGGAGCAGGGTGCTCTCTCGATGTGAAAAAAATTATTCCGTGACGGAACTCGAAGCACTCGCGATAGTTTGGGCATTCTCAAAATTTAGGTATTTCTTATTTGGGAGGACCACCAGGGTGTACACTGACCATCGAGCACTCCAATTTCTTATGAGCACAAAAATCACGCATGGGAGACTAGGACGCTGGGCACTATACCTACAGGAATATAACTTCACTGTAGAATACATTCCTGGACAGAAAAATGTAATTGCTGACGCTTTATCGCGCATTCCTATAGATTTGGTTCACACAGAAGAAGGGGAACTCGGTGAAAATAATTTTAGCATCCTATACTTACAGAATGTAGCGTTCGAGAATTTTGTTACCACCTCTTTAGGGAGTATAGCGGACGAACAGGATAAGGACGCAGTATTGAAAGATATAAAGAAGAAGTGGGAGGACAAGGATAATGTAGGAATACGCCAGTACTACTTAGTGCGCAATAGAATACTATTCAAGAAACGAGCCCCGGACGACTCCAGATGGGTGTTGGTGATTCCGGAGGAACTCGTAAACAAAATTATATGGTACATACATTTGAGTTATGGTCACTTCGGAGCACAGGAATGTTGTGAAAAACTGAAAGAGACATGCTATTTTAATAACATGCTACGGCGTATTCGTGGTGTACTTAAGAGTGTGCGGACCTTGTCAGCGAGCAAAGGCGGCCACAGTGACTCATGCTGCATCATTGCATCCGATAATACCAAGCAAACTTTGTGACCTCGCGGCCGTGGATCTATTTGGGCCACTAATACGATCTAAAGCAGGTTTTGCATATGTTTTCGTAGCGGTGGAGCTAACCTCCAAGTTTGTGTGTCTGACTCCGTTGAAGCGAGCCACAGGAAGGGCAGTGGCAACTGCATTTGCGAAGCAGTTTCTGCATGAAGTTGGGAGCGTGAAAAGGGTTATCTCGGATAATGGACCACAATTTAGATCGCAATACTGGCAGCGGATGCTTCGAAGAAGAAGAATTAAACCTATTTATATATATATATATATATATTTCACCTCAGCTCGAACCCCAGTGAGCGTATTATGCGTGAATTAGGAAAATTATGTAGGTTATACTGCAGTAGTGATCACCGATCGTGGGCCATACACCTAAAAGGATTTCAGAACATAATTAATGAGTTGCCTAATATGTCAACAAAGCTTCCGCCAATCACTGTGCTAAAAAAACAAGGAGCCCCCGAGCAAAATCAAAGAGGTGGTGTCTTGGCCACAAGAGCCGAGACTACGCCGAAACGCAATTGTTGACTTAGCTTTACGCAACATCAAGCGTGCAGCAGAAGCCAGAGTCAAGGCGTATAAGAAAAACGTGAGAAAAACAGTGTTTCATGTAGGACAAAAAGTTCTTATCAGATCACACAAGCTGTCTAACAAACGGTCAGGTGTCTGCAAGTAATTTTTTAATCTCTTTAACGGGCCGTATCGGATAAGGAAGATTCCCCATGAAAACGCTATAGAAGTGGAAACTCTTCGATCGAAGAAATCAAAAGGGCTGCACCATGTGTCACACGTAAAACCATACATTGAGTAGAAAGGGCAGTGAGGAGTAGAGAGGACGGTGAAGAGAAACAATTGATTAGTTTACATTTGTGATAAATGCATTTTGAATAATATGTTGGTAAAAATAATGATAAAGATGTTTCAATGTGATTGATTGAAATGATGTTTTTAATTTTTTTTCTTTCCTTGTGCAATTAGGATTTAGGTTGGTTCAAATGTGAAGATAAAAGGTTTCTTTCTGAACGAGTGAAATGCTGTTTATGTTTTTTTTGTGTGTAAATTGAAAAGAGTCGCTCCTGAGAGATGCAAGATCTGTGTTGAATTAATGCAAAACTCAGGGGAATATCCGATCTGTGGTTATTATGGGTCTGGCAAACCCACGTCCCCAGCTGTTAGTAGCCTTGTTTCCGATTTTCTGCTTTCAGTGCTACTATCTATCTATTACTATTCTATATCTGTCAGTATAAATGAGGATCTCTTACTATAGTATGCGTGTTGTATAAATATTTTAAGATAGGAGAACTCTGAGAAAGGAATGAGTAAGTTTGGAATCTTGAAAACAGGATGCGATAATACGATTGTTTAACCAATGGCTTCCCAATATGCGGTGATACGTTGATATTGATGATATATGTCTTTTTTGTTCTTTATAGCTGAGTATGTAAAGTGCTGTCTGTGGATTTCGTTAGTATATTGATTCCCTTCAAGGTGAAAGAAGAATTGTGGTTTGTGTAATTTACGTGGCCCTGAAATATTATTGTGGTAGTCAAATACGAGCAGTTTTTCAGCAAATGGAGAATGGAACAGAAATATGGATCCTTTCTGTAGTCTTGATTGATGTTGAGCCAGAACCTGAAAAATTATTCTGCGTTAATACTTGTCCTAGAAAAGCGACGTTTATGTGTTTTGCTGATGCTGTGAGCATTACAGCTTACTGTTTTCGCTGGTGCGGGATGCACTGCAGCCTATATGATTTGTACTGAGGAAATTTCCCTCTTGAAGGTAGAGGAAGATTAAATAATTTTGATTATGGGACCGAAGGAAAGCTTGGTTTAAGGTAATAAGGATGAAGCAAAACATTTGTCATTTAAACTACAGGAGGATTCGGATCTTTTGCGTCTGTTGTAAGTTCAACATATTAAGATGATACCGTTTTACAGAATAGAGGTGACCACAATTTTGCCATTCATGAGAAGTGAATCCAGAATGACCACCACAGGCGAAATAACTGATTTGGAAGCGAAAGGTAACTTACAGAAGGAACGAAATCGCAGCAAAATGGGTAAGAAAATGTAATATAAACCGTAAAAAAAAAAAAAAATTAACCTTCTCAGAGTCATCTGCGTGATTAACTCTTGTGATAACGTAATTTTAGATGAAATTGTCTTACTGTTTTATGTATAAACATATGAGTATGATTAATGTATAATTGCGAGTCTCTTATCAGGTGTGTGAACTGGTATAAATGTTTTGATTTGCAAATAACCATTGTTCTTTCTTCTATGTATGTTTTAGGAACGTTTCTCCATGTTTATCATGTGACAGGACGTATGCCGCGAGCGTCAAGAAGAGGACGAATTAGAACAATGTTGTAGTGGTATATACACGGTGTTGAAATAGCATTGAAGTAGCTTGTTGGCTTAACTAGTAGTGGATTGAAGTAAAATTTTGAATAATGCATGTTTATGGGTAGTTAGTTTGTAGAATAGACGACAGGTGTGCATGTGTGTGTGTGTGTGTGTGTGTGTGTGTGTGTGTAAATAACATGTGAACCCTATGCTGTCCTGACCTATACTTGGACAAGGCATAATCCTATTCATTTTAGTTAATTAATAAATAGCATTTGATTTATTAAAACGTAAGTGAACCACATTAGTGATGTGGATTTAAATATTATATTGTCAGTTCATTTAATTTTTATTTTTTTACATTGTCAAGTCATTTCACTTTTATTTTTTTACATTGTCAAGTCATTTAACTTTTATTTTATATTGTCGATTCATCTAATTTTTTTATTTAAAAAAAATTAAGTCTCACTTTTGTTCTTAAAAATTGTGAAAGACAATACTAAGTGGTATTATGTATGACATTGTGTAATCACATAACTATGATGAAAAATTTCTGTGAATGCAGTTGAGAACGTGAAAGCGAACCGGCTAAACTCTTACGAGACAGTGGGAGCAGCCGGACTAGTTGTAAACTGGCGGGTTTCCTAGCAGGACACGCTGTCAACCGGGCCACTTTGGGAGCGCGGTCGACAACAAAAGAAGAGCACGCGACAAACACTTTCCCTTGCACCTGGAGCTAATGGGCGGCCGCCCCATGTACCCTTCCTGGAGGCGATGACCTGAGATGGGCGAGCGGTCCACCGCGCGGAAATCCATCTGCTGGCAACGCACCACACGCACGCGACCGTGGCGAGACGGGCGCGGTGAAACGACCGAAGACAGGGGATAAAGGGGCGTGGAGCCTTTTGACACGTACTGTCCAGAGAAATTGGCAGACTTCAACGAAGCCTATCAACATTTCCTGACGGATGCCCACTGTCAAGCGACAGTAAATCATGGTTCGATGTTCTCTGGTCGCTAAGGGTGGCACAAAGAAGAGCCATTAAGTGTCATCCTTGCCCAGGAATATCAAACCGGCGAGCCATTTGAGGATAACTCAAGAATGTAACGACACAAGGGGCGTGGAGCCATTTGACACGCACTGTCCAGAGAAATTGACAGACTTCAACGACGCCTATCAACATTTCCTGACGGATGCCCACTGTCAAGCGACAGTAAATCATGGTTCGATGTTCTCTGGTCGCTAAGGGTGACACAAAGAAGAGCCATTAAGTGTCATCCTTGCCCAGGAATATCAACCTGGCGTGTCAATCGAGGATACCGCACGCATTTGACAACACAAACATGGAACCAAATCGAGATGTACGTGACACGGGCCACCAAGAGAAACTTCATGAGAGGGCAGAGACGGCGGGATTGCACGCAACAGATGGACAAAAATCCCTACTGACAGCTGCGGCGACGAACCCCCCCCCCCCCTTCCCCTTATATTGTGCCTCGGAACAGTGGAACTACTGAGTGTGTCAGTGACCAGTGATTATACAGTTCTTAGTTCAATGCATATACGTGTGTTTCTGTCACAGAAACTTTGACTTGTGTGTTTTGCAGGGGTTCGATTTATTGGTGTTTATTAGACTGACTCTTGTATTTTGCAGGTGTTCTATTTATTGTTTTTTTTTAGACTTTGACTTGTATTTTGCAGGTGTCTTATTTATTGGTGTTTTCTTTTTTTTTTTTTAGATGTTGACTATTGTACGGTTTTATTGATCTATGTTTGTTCTTGTGTGATGTATTAGATTTGTGATATTTTGTTTCGTAAATTCATTCCTGTGGCATTGCTTCGTTTATCAGATAGCTATTCATTCTCATTGGACTGTGATCGATTAGCTTTTGCATGGGGCATATTTGTAGTGAGGAATCCCATAAGGGTAACAATCACTTAATTAATTGTAGTTTCAGTATAATGACACAGTGGTCATTGTTTGCTAACTAACTGAAATATAGTAGAGTGATTAAATTAGTGCCACAAAGTTATTTTAATTCTACAAATTATTAGTTTTATAAGATATAGCATTTTTTGTGATAACCACTTTGTAAAACATGTTTGTTCTCTTTTCATTTTTTTGCTTTTGCGGATTGTGCATTGTAATGTTCTGCTTTATAATACTGATGTTATTTCATGTTCTTTTTTAATTGCTGTGGCACCTTTGCTATTTTCATAAATTTTGCTTGTTAATAAACAGTCATAAATTTTCCTGTGATCACTTGGCTCTTGCAATGAGCAAATACTGATGAACTCGATAAGGGTAACAACCAGAAATTGTTTTCATATTAATGACAGAGGAACCATTGTTTTTACTTGCTGACCAAATTAGGTTCAAATGGCTCTGAGCACTATGGGACTCAACTTCTGAGGTCATTAGTTCCCTAGAACTTAGAACTAGTTAAACCTAACTAACCTAAGGACATCACATACATCCATGCCCGAGGCAGGATTCGAACCTGCGACAGTAGCAGTCGCGCGGTTCCGGACTGAGCGCCTAGAACCGCTAGACCACTGCGGCCGGCATGACCGAATTAGGTCTACACTATCTTTTAAATAGGTGTCACAGATTGTGTTCTTTTTTTCTGTTTGAAATTAGTAGATTTTAAAGATTTGTTGAAATTATTGTGTTTTAGCAAGTAGCTGGTGACCTTTTGCCTTTTCTTTACATTTTTGGTTTAAATTGGGTGTGAGAAGCCTGCTTGGGAATGTCCTAGCATGGCCAGAAAATTCCCTGCACAGTCTTTTCCCGGAGCGTTGGGGTTATGAAAGGTCTCTGTTTGATTCCTTTCATGTTTGATTTCTTAAATCTGTTGTCATTTATGGAATAAATTCCTCTTCTAAATTTACTGTGGCGTTTCTGACTATCTGGGAGGAAACTGAGTAGTGGAACGTGTTACTTTTACACATAAACAAGAACGATCTGTCACACTACTACACTTTCAAACACAGTTTATATGTAATTCATGTCACACAGTCTCATACGGAACCTACATCCGCTTTCTTTTATATACTGTATATGATAAGATACTGTCATCCCCCTTCCCTTCTGTGTGAGAGGATGCATGAGCAAATGTATTTCTAGTTGCATGCTTGAGGGTAGCAGACAAGCCTGTCTGCTAGAGAACAGTAGGACCAACGTCGGAACAGGTAGCTACGCTTTCTAAAAGCAAAGAGGTTTCTATCCTTAGTATGGTCCTGTCCGTCCGTTGTCATGTTGGTATAGGAAGCTGCCCCTCTGGCCACTTCCGTTTGTATTTGTGAGCCACCCCTCAGGAAGGGACCAGTCAGTCTGTCCGCGGCGAGCGTCTGAAGTGGTAAGATCTCTGGCTAACCTCGTGTCTGCTAAGTCCGTAGGACAATGGATTTCTTAAGTTCAGCCTAACTGAAAATTTAATCACCTTTATTTCAGGTTTAGCTCTAAAATATCTAATGCTATCTTAAATTGCAGCGCAGTGTAATTCTCGTGTGAAGTTCAGAATATATTCCGGTAGTTGCTTTGTCAGTACTTTGTGAGTAAAGTGGAACCACGGTTGATCAGTAACTCTCACTAAGTTCATCAATCTTAAATGAGAATGTGCATGAGATTATAACGTCTCGTCTTGACAATAATTTTCAATATAGCAACTTTTCTTTATGTTCAACCCACGTGGGGTGTACTTTGTGAAACCAGTACCACGTGCTTATACAATTGTTTGACCCATCAGGTTAACAGTAAGACGATAGTAACCAGTTTGAGGTTTTTCTTTTGTAAATTGCTTTTCGATCTAATTTATTTTAATTATCAAAATTATTGTGGAGTTACACTCTTTGTGTAAACCAAGTTGACCACGTGAAGCATGTGGTGTAATCATCAAAGTAGCCCTCAGCTATTCTTTTCGGGAAGATTTCACAGAGAGTTAGTATGAATTTAGTATACCAGTGTGTGGTAATTACATGACGGACAGGATTGTGCTACGAACGTAATTTCTTTGGGTGAAAATTGAATCGGTTGGTTGTGGTTAATTTCCTCTTGCATATGTTTCAACGTTCTTCGTGTGTTATTTTATGAATGCAGTGTTGTATGCAGTCTCCCAATCTTGGCTCCATATTTGATGTGTTCCGTAAGATTACAAACTCACATTTTCACAATCCTAAATAAGGCACCAGCTTAGTTATGAATCGAGTTTAATATGCTGAAATTTCAACGATCAATCTTAAAATAAATTTCCAAATATAAACTTATTTCTTTATTTTTATTTAAATTCTCTTTTATATATATATATATTACCGGTTGTTGTATGACTATTAAAAGATTATAATTAATGTTAGTCTGTTTGGGAATTTGGTAAACCTAGACTAGATACCTGGTGAAACAGTTGCGCAGTAATGCACGGTTAACTTCCCCAGACAGCTCACAGCTTTTTACCCGCTTTTATTGTCTATCAGTACCGCTTTCATAGCAAAATAAAGTAACAACTTTACAAGCGTTAGGAAATAATACGTAGAGGCGTCTTCCATGAAGTCATCTTACAAAGTTGCCATACTTCCTTCGCTACAAAAAATTATGCAAAAGAAAGTGGATAGAATTATGCGTGTAATTTACTTACATCTATGATGCAGGCGTATGTTTAAGTACTTGCGAATATTACACACAGCTTCACCACTGACTGTTTGTAAGGACGAAATTTCAAGTCTTCACTAAGAATTCATCTCACCATGCGAACAGAAATTGTAAGAGCAACTGAGTGTTGGCGTGCAGATCGGTTCAGGGAATTCAAAACTGTCAGCCTTATTTTTCTCGACGTCTCCTGGTGTTCTGCTGGTTGCTGAAAGTCCTGGTTTCTTTTTCTGCACACTACCAGTCTCCATAAACGTGCCCACACACATAACCATCAATTTTTGACAAGAACACGACATGCAGGAGCGATATTAAACTGTGCCCGGACTGGGGCTATTGAAAAAGTAAGTCGCCACTGCGAACGCGCTCTCCACATCATTACTAAATTAACCTCAAAAGGAAACGTTAGGTCCCGCCCTTCCTAATACGCTCAAGCCCACACAACAGTAGTGGCCGCTGTGTGGCGCGCGTTTCAAATGAGAACGTTGCCGTGCCGCACCCTATATTTCAAATAAGTCGCAGCTTCCGACTCTGCACACCACAACAAACTTATTTTGCGACTACGATTGATGGTAATCATAAACATTTTTCAATAAAAACACATTGTGCAACCAAACAGTTTCGCGCCAGACAGGTGACTCCTTGGGTGCACCCTTGCTCTCCCAGGATCCAAAGTCGATACTTTGTTGTGCAAAAAAATGTTTAGTGGCTGTGTTGACTGTGATAATCGATATCAATTATACTGAAGTGCATTTGCAAAGTTTCTTATAACAATGAACGCCAAACGACGTGGCTTACGCCATGAAATACGTGACAACAGATATGGTAACGAAGAAAATAATCGGAAAAGTGCCAAATAGGTAATAGGCTAACAGAAATGTTTCATAACATTGAATTCTATGAGTAATGCACGTCTCAAATATTAATCTTTGAAAATTAGTGAATGAATAATTTTCTTGACCTGCAGCGAATCGTAAAGATTACGCTACGTGCTATTTCTGTAAGTGACTATATACTAGCACCATGTACTGCAGATTAAATTGATTTGCAAATAGACCTACCCTATTATAAATTAAATTATTACACAAAACCAGCTAAGCTCTTCATTCACGCCAGAAGAATCTCTTCTTCTAAACGTTACGGAATCTTTCGTGATTCTGTTCTTATTTTAGATGTCCCACGAAAGAACACTTAAGTAGAAGTTAACTACAACCAATACGTCTGACGAGTCTGGCTAAAAGCAGCTTTAGAAAGCAGAAATACATAGACTCATTGTCCTTCACAGGCCTCTCTACACATGATAATCTTTAGCATGAACCACTATCGTTGACTAAGAAATACAGATGTCAATGCAGATACAAATGACAACAACCACCAACAAAACATGAACAACCTGAAAATAGATTACACACACATTTTGTATCAGCACTTTCATGTTAGATACATACACTCATATGAGAATGTGTTAATGAATGAAATCATTTTTGTATACAAGAATGCAGTGCAATGTTAGGTAACTGTTATTCCACTTGAAAATAGCCAGTTTCGAACAAGTAACCAAGCTGTTTCAGTGACGTACGGCATTACAGCGATTACTCTAGCACAGACATCATGACTCTCACTACTGTTTGACAGTGGACTATTACTGTCTCCAAGCGGCGAGAAAGCAAGCTATGTCCTAACCTCATAAACACCGTAAGACTACTGTTTGTTTTTCATTCTTTATATGCATTATTCACGAAATATTTATCCAATTTTAATTCCCAAGCTGTGCGTAATCTTAGAAGACGTGGACGATCCCAAATTAAGAGTGAATAGAATTAAAAGGTATGCATCAAATAATATAAACTACAACATATGCACGAACAAAATATTTGCGAACTTTTTTGTAATAGATTACCTAGCTGAAGCCAGTAGAATATAAATACACTGTCTGATCTATAAAAAAGACAGACATGTACTTCCATCTGTAAATAGGAGAGACATTTCATTCTTCTTTTCGTTTTGTATTTTAGTCATTAGAATGCCCAATGTGAAAAATAAATATTCAGCCCTATTATTATTCAGAGTGAGACAACACGCTTCCAGCTAACTGCAGAAATATATCGAAATGATTGTAATGGAGCTGACGACATTACAGTTTACTTACATGCAAACAACTACTAGTTTAATGATTCTCAAGTAAGTAATCTCTCTGAAAAAATTGTTATAGACTTCACATTACTGAACTATGGGCTATATTTAACAAGTATTACACGTGACATTTATGTGCCTTAGGAAATACACAGCAATTAGTAACAAAGGGAGAAATATGTATATAGTGCTTGGTGGGTTTTCTTTCGCACAGAGAACCTGCAAACTTATTGACGAAGACTAATTTTCACTGGATTACGAAACAAAATGATATCCGGGTCTATACAGTTAAAATCTTTAAAACGGCTATGAAACTCATTGGAGACTTTACCAATATTGGAAGTAAATCTTGAAAATTTTAGTTTTCTGCATTCTTGTTTCAATTCACAGTAACAAAGGAAATAACACAGATTCGCTTGCTTAGTTGTAACTTACACAGTGTAAGTTAACACCGGAAACCATTAATATCCGTAAACATATCACGGATAGGATGTTTCTTTCCTTGCAAACGTAAATGCAAATTACGTAAATGATTCACCAAATATGTTAGAACCACTCATTCCTACAAAAAAAGAGATGGATCGTTCAGGTCATCTTCAAATTCAGTATTACCAGATTTTACCTCTCTATTCAAAAACTTGAAAAGTTATATTCTAAACTAAATAACTAGTTAAATATTTTCCTGCACTCAAACGACCAATTTCGAAATGAGGAAGTACGTCTCCGTACACCACGTTCATTTTTTCCAAAAATTGTTTGAATTTTCGGTTGGATAATGATCGGTTTCCTCAGCGTATTATATTCGTAATTTTCGGTACGTCTTTTATTGCAGACAGCAATCTTGACTTTTCCCACATGGTGCTTCTTGATGAATAATGCAATGAAAAATTAAACTATTCCGTAGTAAGCATATAAGCTATTTCAAAGCATCAGCAAATTGAGGATCTCTCGGAAACGTGTTGTTTTAGCTACGATTTGTTATAATAAAATGGCAGCAAATTAAATATCGATAGTAAAGGCTTCCTGTAGTTGATAATTTTAGTGTTATTACTTGTGTGCTACGAAAGTATACCGTTTCAATTCTACGGCATAATGATGACCTGTCAAAAGCGTGCCTTTTTGGTACAGTGTGGATATTCAATACCATTTAATGACATTAGTAGGTATAGTGTTCAGATACTGTATGACATGTATCGAAACTTCAGTTCCAATGTCGAAGCTGCGGCGCAGTTGACAGTGTAGCAGGTTGCAGTCCACTTCCTTCCTCACACTTTCTTACACTTTTTCTTTTCTAAATGATTGTAGGTCTTTCCTTATTCATCTGATATGTCTTATCTTACGAGTCGATGTTATTTATTATAAATCATGTATCTTCTGCAATTCTTGTTGCAAAGGCCAACGACTGGAATGTTTTGCCAGTGGCCAGAAATCTCGTCGAGAGCGCCAGTCTATATCTGAAAGTAAACACAAGTTACACACTGGATGTTTTTGCTATTATGAAACCTTCTGTAAAATATGCAGGGTTGTCGGAAATTCCCGTTACAAACTTCTAGGACATGTGGAAGGTAGTGAGTACATAACATTTTGAATAGGAACCCATGTCCGGAAACGTATCGTTTCCGTTCTATGGCAGTTTCAATGCAGATGATTATCTGATCCACACCCACGTGAGGAATGTACTTAGGCGTGGCCCAGTACAATTATTGCAATCTATTTGAAAAGAATACTGACTCGTTCCGTTATTACGTACGCATTTGCATTACAGCTTACACCTTATGGTTTACATAAGTCGACAACAACAAGAACACAGCATCTACGGCACCAGCCGCAACGTATCGATGTATTACAACAGCGGCTCGATGTGGCGACCACCAACGTTGTTACACACATTGTACCTCCGAAGCATGTTCTGGTACACTCTCTCCATCCCGCCTGGTGTCTCTTCAGTGTCTTGTGCAGCGGACAGAACTCGCGCCAGCAGATGTTTTTCTTTCTCTACAGGTGTCTCATAAATTAGGCTCTTCATACGACCCCACAAGATGTAGTGCATAGGGGTTGGACCACCATGGCCTATCCATCTTTCATCATACCGTCTGTTGAGATGTCTCCGGACTGCCAGTGAAAAGTGAGGTGGTGCTCCATCATGCTGAAACCACATTTCCTGACGAACATTCAATGGCACAGCTTCTAAGAACGGGTCCAGTACATGTCGTAGGAAGACTAAGTATAGGGGACCCGTGAGCTTGGATGGAAGGAGGTATGGTCCAAGCACATGACCGTCCAGAATACCTGCCCACACGTTAATTCCAAACCTGTCTTCAAATCCCTGAACATGCGTGGCATGAGGGTTTTCGTCCGCCCAGACATGGCTATTTCGAGTATTCAGCACACAATCCCTTGTGAACCTACATTCATGTGTGAAGAGAACTCGATGTGGAAACAGGGGCGCGTCGATGCAACGGTGCAGGAACCATGTGCAGAAGGCGACGCGTTGTGGAAAGTCTGCTGGACCCATAGCGCGTACGGGAGAACAACGGTTCAATCCCGCGTCCGGCCATCCTGATTTAGGTTTACCGTGATTTCCCTAAATCGCTCCAGACAAATGCCAGGATGGTTCCTTTGAAAGGGCACGGCCAACTTCCTCCTCCATCCTTCCCTAATCCGATGAGACCGATGACCTCGCTGTCTGGTCTCCTTCCCCAAACAACCCAACCGAACCCATAGCGTGTACCCGTTGTAAGTGGTACGGAAGTAATTGTTGCTCATGCAGGACGTCCAAGACGGTACTGTGACTAACAGCCACCGCACGCGCAATTGTTCGCGAACTCGTTGACGGGCTACCTTCAATGCGACGCAGTACACCTTCTTCAAATTCGGAGTGCGGCGTCGCCGTGGAGCACCACAGTCCTTCCTCCTCAAGTCTGAAGGTGCCCGTTTCGCGTGGCCGTTGTGTAACTTGGGCAAACAGCTTGTGCGATGGAGTGTGACGGTGTGGAAAACGTTCGTGATACAGCCGACTAGCAGCTCTTCCGTTACCTCCAGCTGCACCATACACAAGGAGCATGCCGGTGTATTCCGCAAACGTGTACTGCATCAAGTTTCCTCTGTCGGTGATGCACAGGTATTGACTCGGTCTCACAGCAAAGCGGACAATAAGTGACATCTGGAGATCGTTTGACGTATTACAGGTCATCGTGTCCACCCTGTTGCATACCAGGACAGGAAACTCTGAGACGTTTCTCTTGCCCTAAGCAGACGTTGACGAGGTACACATCTGAATTGAAACTGTCGTGGAACGGAAACGGTACGATTCCGGACAAGGGTTCCTGTTCAAAATGTTCTTTCCTCACTACCCTCTACAAGTCCTAGACGTTTTTAACGGGAATTTCCGACCACCCTGTATATATGCCTATCTCTGGATGTACGAATTGGCTCATTTTCGTATTTTTCCTGTCATTATGTTTTTCAATGACAGTGAGCAGGTTAAAAAAATCTTATCTTCTATTCGAATGATTTTACGAAACGAATCTCGGTCTTCAAATCTTTGTGATGAACTATGTTACTTCAGTGTGTTGCTAGTCAACGTAACATCGAAAATATGGATATTATACTTGTGCAAACCGACATTAGACACTATACCTTAACTATAATGAATTTAAAACTGAAAATGGGATGAAAATTCAATGAAGTTAACGAATAACTTCTACAGGTATGTATCTCAGATCGTTGTACAGCATTATGTAGTGTTCCTCTACCAGCAGTTTGCCATTCAACACATCGACGTGAAGTTCCCCGCTCTTCTTCGACAGACGCTAACAGAGTTAACGCAGCTATTTCAGGCGAGCCCATTTTCGTAAAGAAATTGTGTGGTTTTCGAGCCAAATAACGCCGACAAATGCCGCTGGAGAACGCTGACAGCGAAAATCACGTTAACCAGCTCGTCTGTTGCGCCGACGGCGCTCTCTCTCGTGAGGTCCGATGTCCCGTCCACGTCCACGTCAACGTTAGCTGCCTCGTCCCATGTGAAGAAAGCCTTACGCCGGATTACTTGGCTGCGAGTGGTACATCATTGCTTGTGGACACGTCGGGCAAACCGCGTCAGTACAACAACAAATTGGGCAACTTCACGGTGTGGTCAAACACGAGAGCTCCCCTCTGCCACTCTGTTGCCGTCCCCATGTCGGCCCATCTTACACCATTTCCCTGCCTTGACTTAGTCAGGCAGATGATAACCTAGTAACAGTTGTATACCCTCTACAACATTCCAGAGCGACGAGAGTGGCCTTTTAGGTGGTGACTAATACCTTGTTCGGTGAGCTTACGATGGACACATTCACGCTATTACTTGATAACTACAGTGTCGTGACTCCGCAAACGGTGGCCGTGTTCGGGTCCAGCCTTTAAGTCTCCGCCGAAGAAAGTGATAAGACATTGTGTTATGGAGCCGGCAGTCTTGTGTGGAGAGTGAGAGTGTATTTACACGGGACGGCCAGGCTGGCAGGAGCCTGTGTCTGGACCAGAGGAATGCGGCGGCGCGCGCGAACCGGCGGCAGATGGCGGCGGGACAGGCCAATTAATATCGACGAATCCTCGTTATCTGGAGGCGGGCCGGCCGTCCGTCGCCCAATTAACATTCTTCGTATGAAAATAGCGCCCCCGTGCGCACCCTAGCCCGCGCATGCGCGCTCGCCTCGTCCCACGGGGTAGGCCACGGCTGTCTGTGCAGTCGGCCGCACCCAACCGTCTCCTGGCTCCTGCCCCACACAGCACCGAACTAGCACTAGGCCAATGGAGTTAGTTCTCGGCCTGGCACAGAGATGGCGTAAATACTGACGAAATTTTGTGTTCATTATGCTGGAACATGTTGCTAAATCACGTACTATACGTCATTGTGAACTTGGTCTACGAAATAGAGCAAACTCCCGATTACCTGGGTGTGGATTAACTGGTTTGCGGTTTGCCCGAGCATTCATCGACGATTTTCTGTAATAAAAATTGAACAGGTGCGAGTAGGACTTGCACACCGATGTTTCCGTACAAACTTAATGATGCATATACACAGTTCATCCAGCCCGGGAATCGAGGATCTCGACAATTTTTGCCTGTTATCGACATGGTTACTGGCAAAATATCGATCCCAAGCATTCCAAGACTTTCGAGAATGTTTTACTTTCGAGTTTCAAGTCGGATAACAAATACAAAAGAAATATGTTTTTCGTGCAATATAAATCTGATTTTTTTTTTCCTCTACTTGGACTGTCAAACCTTTCTTCTTGGCAAATTTTATAATTCTAGGTCAGCGTTGACAATGCGTCTCGACGACTTCGATGACACATCGCTGTTCAGTTAGTCCGCTTCCTCTAGCCGTTTTGTTCCGATATGCTCTCCTTAATATTGTGCTATCGTTCAAGTTACCGTTGAGTTTATTACTGTTGCTATAATTCTAGTTTTGATTCTGGTTATTACTGTGGCTATTTTCTAGTACGGTTCTTAAGAATGTCAAAGAGACAGAATACTGAAAAGCGCATTTTTGCACACAATTCCCATGTAAAACTTCAATGTTTAATATGTAAAAAATGCCTAAGTCGACATTTCTCTTCGCTCCATGAAGCAGTACGGAAGCTTTACTCTCTCGACGAAGTTACCTGAACCATCGAATCTCAAAGAAAAGAGCTAAAGCTCAGAAATGCAACACAGACGGCTTACGAGTAAAATAATTTGCAATATCAATGCCAAAAAATTTGGTTTCGGTGGTGCCGTCGTATACTTTAAAACGACTGCTTTGCCACATAACAATGTGAATTTATGATATGGTACATAGCATGAAAAACAATCAACAATTTATTTACAAACTGTTGGTATTATTTTTTTAGTGTGGACGGGAATAACGACGGACCACATCTTAGCCAACAATTAATTCTTTTCGCGTAGTAAAGGACGGCTTTTCTGCACGCGAAGAGTTACTCGCTTTAGTTCCGATGCTCAGAGCAACAGGTTTGGATTTTTAATGCGGTTAAAAAGTGTGTTGACAAAATCGCCGGTTTTAAAAAATGCTCTACAACGGCATATTGATAATTTTTGCTTATGGACCGTCTGACAGCAACTGAATAAAAAGCAATTTTAGTGCCACACGAGCTTCGCCTTTATTTTCTGCAAGGCATCATCAGTGGCCTGGAATATGTACATATGTTAGCTACTTTATTTACATTTTTGTCATTGTGCCTATAGATTATAAACAGTTTTGGTGGTTGGTATTTCCTATTAAGTAGTAATGTTTTGAACTGTACTTACAGGTTGCGTGGACAATTTCTTACATATTATGCTCCTCTTGCATTTTTGGAGTTGTTCTTCTTCTTCTTATGAACGCCAATTTGCGGTTTTTTCCACATTCCACAGCACTATGCACTGAACGCTTGTTTTAATGCAATGTTTTGGTTTCTGTTGCCGACTGTCAAATGTTTTTGCCAAAGATCGAATGTTATTGCCAAACTTATGAGTGTAACTATTGAAGTATCTGTGGTCTGTTCATATATGCATTTGTGTGTGTGTGTGTGTGTGTGTTTTTTTTTTTTTTTTGTGTGATATATATTTCTTTATGCTGTGTGTGTGTGTGTGTGTGTGTGTGTGTGTGTGTGTGTGTGTATTGTGGTGTTATATAAATTTTTTTTGCTGTGTGTGTATGTGTGTGTGTGTGTGTGTGTGTGTGTGTGTGTGTGTGCATGTGTGTGTGTCTCCAGATGGTGTGGGGAAGAGTTTTTTTGTTTTTTTTTTGTTTTATGTTATCATTTCCTTTACTAAGTGTAGTAGGGAGCCTGTGTTGATGTGTGTTTGTTCATTTATCACATGTTTGTTTTCTGCTATGGCTTTCTGGATGTGGAAGTTTTCTTGCATTTGTATAAGATGTTTGTCATGGTTGCTTATTCTCATTACTTTCATTTCTTGTTCCATGTTTGTAGGATGATGTTTGTAGTGTTTTAAATGCTCTGCAAATGTGGAATGGTTTGTTTCATACTTCCAACATCTGATATGTTCTTTGTATCTTGTTTGAAAATTCCTGCATGTCATGCCTATGCATACTGCATCACAACTTTGACATTCAAGTTTATATATTCCTGATTGTTGGAATTTGTCCCTCTTGGTAGCTGGCTGGCTTAGGTGTGATTGAAGGGTTTGCCCAGGCTTATATGCTATTTTGAAGCCCTGTCTCTTTAGGATGTTTGCAACTCTGTGTGTTAGTTTATGAGTGTAGGTCATGGTGTACCATCTGGTTTTTTTCTGTGTGGTGTTGTCATTGTGTGTGTTTGTTGAGTGTGTTTGAAAGTTTCCAGCTTGTGAGTTCTTTTGTATTGTGGAACTGTTGTGTTTGTTTTTTATTTGTGTTTTTATTTTTTGATTGAGCTTGTGTACCACATGTGTATCATACCCGTTGTTCCTAGCTATTTGTATGATTGTTCTCATTTCTTGTTCATAGTTTCTCTTGCTGAGTGGGATTCTGTTTAATCTATGTAACATGTGTCTTAGTGCTGCAAGTTTCTGGCTGTGGGGGTGGTTGGATGTGGAATGTATTATTGTGTCTGTGGCTGTTGGTTTTCTAAAGATGTTAAATGTATGTTTGCCGTTTTCTTATTTAATTGTAATGTAAGAAAATTTATTTGACTTTCTTTTTCTTTTTCAATTGTGAATTTTATGTTCTGATGAGCTTTGTTTATTTCTGAATGGAGTTCATCTATTTTTTCACTTGGCTCATCTACCAGACAAATAATGTCATCCACGTATCTGTACCAATATATGATTTTGAAACTTTCATTTGTGGTTATCTTATCAAATATCTGATTTTCTAGGTGACTGATGAAAATGTTTGCTAGTGTTCCTGATACTGGGGATCCCATGGGCAGTCCATCAGTTTGTAGATAATATTCTTTCTCTAACTGACAGTAGTTCTGTTCAGTTGTCAGTCTGAGCATATCTGTTATTTCTTTTATTGCGTCTGTGGTGAGGTTGCTGTGGGATGAGAGATTTTGTTCTATGATTTCTATTGTTTCTGTGATAGGGATGCAGGTATACATATTTTCTATATCGAATGAAATCAGTGATGCTGTGTGTGGTACCTGTCTGTTCTGTATGTTTTCTATTAGGTTTCCTGTGTTTATCACTGTTCTGTTGTTTTCTACTTTATAGTGTTTTGTAACTAACTTTTGGAGGTGTTTGGCTATGCGGTATGTTGGGGCTTTCTTGAAGTTGATAACAGCTCTCATTGGCATTCCGCCAATGAGAACAATCACACAAATAGCTAGGAACAACGGGTATGACACACATGTGGTACACAAGCTCAATCAAAAAATAAAAACACAAATAAAAAACAAACACAACAGTTCCACAATACAAATGAACTCACAAGCTGAAAACTTTCAAACACACTCAACAAACACACACAATGACAACACCACACAGAAAAGAACCAGATGGTACACCATGACCTACACTCATAAACTAACACACGGAGTTGCAAACATCCCAAAGAGACAGGGCTTCAAAATAGCATATAAGCCTGGGCAAACCCTTCAATCACACCTAAGCCAGCCAGCTACCAAGAGGGACAAATTCCAACAATCAGGAATATATAAACTTGAATGTCAAAGTTGTGATGCAGTATGCATAGGAATGACATGCAGGAATTTTCAAACAAGATACAAAGAACATATCAGATGTTGGAAGTATGAAACAAACCATTCCACATTTGCGGAGCATTTAAAACACTACAACCATCATCCTACAAACATGGAACAAGAAATGAAAGTAATGAGAATAAGCAACCATGACAAACATCGTATACAAATGCAAGAAAACTTCCACATCCAGAAAGCCATAGCAGAAAACAAACATGTGATAAATGAACAAACACACATCAACACAGGCTCCCTACTACACTTAGTAAAGGAAATGATAACATAAAACAAAAAAACAAAAAAAACTCTTCCCCACACCATCTGGAGACACATACACATGCACACACACACACACACACACACACACACACACACACACAGCAAAAAAAATTTATATAACACCACAATACACAAACACACACACACACACACACACAGCACAAAGAAATATATATCACACCAAAACACACACACACACACACACACACACACACACACACACACACACACACACACACACACAAATGCATATATGAACAGACCACAGATACTTCAATAGTTACACTCATAAGTTTGGCAATAACATTCGATCTTTGGCAAAAACATTTGACAGTCGGCAACAGAAACCAAAACATTGCATTAAAACAAGCGTTCAGTGCATAGTGCTGTGGAATGTGGAAAAAAACGCAAATTGGTGTTCATAAGAAGAAGAATAACACCAATAATGCAACAGGAGCGTAATATGTAAGAAATTGTCCACGCAACCTGTAAGTACAGTTCAAAACATTACTACTTAATAGGAAATACCAACCACCAGAACTGTTTATAACCTATAGGCACAATGACAAAAATGTAAATAAAATAGCTAACATATGTACATATTCCAGGCCACTGATGATGCCTTGCAGAAAATAAAGACGAAACTCGTATGGCACAAAAATTGTTTTTTATACAGTTGCTGTCAGACGGTCCATAAGTAAAAATTATCAATATACCGTAAAATTACACGCAACTGAGGAAGACAGGACTATAAAAGTTGAAAAATGCTCTACAACTTTTTCCGATGGTGCTCAAGCTGTGGTCGGTAGTGAAAATGCTTTCGTTGATCAGTTAAGAAAAGACGGAATAGTTTAATTTTTCAGTGCATTATTCATCAGTAAGCACCATGTGGGAAAAGTCAAGATTGCTGTCCGCAGTAAAAGGCGTAAACTTACACTGTTTAAATTATAACTAAACAAGTGAAATTTGTTTTATTTCCCTTGGCCGGCCGCTGGTGGCCGAACGGTTCTGGCGCTACAGTCTGGAACCGCGCGACCGCTACGGTCGCAGGTTCGAATCCTGCCTTGGGCATGGATGTGTGTGTTGTCCTTAGGTTAGTTAGGTTTAAGTAGCTCTAAGTTCTAGGGGACTTATGACCTCAGCAGTTGAGTCCCATAGTGCTCCGAGCCATTTGAACCATTTTATTTCCCTTGTTACTGTGAATTGAAACAATAATGCACGAGACTAAAATTTCCAAGATTTACTTACAATATTCGTGAACCAATGAGTTTCACAGTCGTTTTAAAGATTTTACGCGTATAGACCCGGATATCATTTTGTTTCGTAATCCATCGAAAATCAGTCTTCGTCAATAAGTTTTCAGGTTACAAAATGATCCATTCATGTTATTCAGAGCAGAAATATCTCATTAATGTGAGTAAAAGAGTTTGGGACAAATAACCAAACAAATATCAACGTTTTAGTTGTGTATGCCTGGCGTTAGCGTTTAGGGAGTCGCGTTAATAGAGCTTATCATCTACGACGACTGACATTCGTCAAGCGTGGCTGTGCCGGGGACGTGACGTCACCGCACGAGTCGAGTCGGAGGGGGAGGCACTCGGTGGAAGGGAATGACTCGCGAGTCACGCTTTGAGAGGCCTGCTCTCGACCAATGTGCAGTGCTCAGTACGTTTTGATTGGTATGTTTGCGAGTATCAAGATATGTCAAATAAATGGCCGAATCTTTTGATTGCAATGTCTTATAAGCTGACGTTTATTATACCACCAAGCAACTATAGACTTCGGTGTCTGACATCTGTTTCAGCTAGATATGTCCACCCATTCATAAGAAACTGGGTATCAACAGATGGACGAACGGGCAGACAGTCTGATAACAATTGACAAACATTTTTTGTGTGATATAATTACAAATTCACAATTTTCTTATTTTTTGCTTGGTTGTAGTGTGAAACCTTGCTTCTTGGCAAATTTCATGATTGTAGGTCAACGGGAAATATCCTGTGAGTTTGCGAGTATTAAAATATGGAACATAATTGGCCGCATCTTTTGATGGCATTGACTTAGATGCTTCGCTCTTTTACATCGCCAAGTGATCGTAGACCTTAATATACGACACAAATTTCAACTTGTTACGTTTCACTGTTCCTAAGAAAAAGGATTTTGAGCAGTCGGACAGACAGAGATACAGGTGGACGGACAACGAAGTGATCCTATAAGTGTTTCGCTTCTACCGATTAGGATACGGAACCGTAAAAGATAAAGTCCGAAGTACTCCATTACAATTAGAACTAATATTTTTGTTTAGAAATCTCTATAATCCATGTGACTTAGTTTACCGGAAATTGATACGGGCACTGTTCCCATCGGCTTCCCTGAAACATTTTTCCATTGTTCCCGCTTCACCTTCAGGGAAATGGAGGGACGCTATCCTTGTAATATGTCTAAGACGGACTTTTTTAATGTCAGCCTATCCCTTTCCCTAAAAGCTGAAGATCGATAACTTCCAACTCAATTAAAGTCGCTAGTAAAAGAAATAATCAGAGTTTTTTTTTCCTGTGACGGTTCCTTCAGAATACTTACTCTATGCTGATACGAAATGAAAGCATGCAGTACACGATAAATTTTAAGGCTTAGGACTACTTGAACAGGTCGTTCGTAGAAGAAAACACCCTAGGTAGAAAGCGGCTTCGAAGGTCGTGGTAGTGAGGAATTATCTGACTCATCTTGTGCGACCAATTTCACATTGTAAAGACGTAGATGACGAAAACATCCGCGATTGATTAAACAGTGATGCTCTATGAATAGCTAAGTGACGTGGATATAGTGAACAAAGACAGCACAACAGGGAATGAGGACGAAGATGTGCCTATTGAGGAACCCGTTATCACACACCGAGGTACTGAAATATGTTCATCTGTGTCTAGTATTCAGGGTAAATTCGTTGGACTCTCCGGAAAATGAAAACCGTTTTCAGGTGAAAAGTGAAAGAAACAGAGAAACAGGGAAAATTGGACAATCATTTCATCATACGAAATACAGTATGTCTAAATTGTAATTTTGTTCACAAACTGTCTGTTTCTGGCGAGTAACGCGTAAGTAATGCAGTGGGCTTTAAAATATGAGCTGCAGCTGTTTGCACTGAAGCATACTTGGACTTTCCATAATTTTAGGTTCTCCGTTCAGCCTCGGGTCAACATTAATAAGCATAATGGGGAGCTTCCTGCAGTTTTAGTTTAAGATATTTTGTTGATTAGTGTGTTGCGTTCAAATGATTAAACTGTGATACCATCGGATATAAGGGCGTAACTACAGACATGGATAGGGGGCACATAAATTCGGGATTCCCCGGATTTCTCCTAATTTTGATGGCGTCCGCTTCAGTGGTTTATACAACTGTCTGGAGAAAGTCCGGACCTTCTTCTGAGTCTGGAGAAATTCGACTGATGGCAAATAGATAGATTTTAATAAATCATAGTTAAAATTTACTAAATGGGAACAGGCACCTAGACACGTTCGTTCGTTTTATTTTAAAAAGCCAGCGACAAGCACACTTAGATGCTTCCCCACACACATGTTTTCCATGCTTCTATAATGAGACTCAGTTGAGTCAAAAAGAAATATGTAAGAAAAATTTAAGAAGACAGTAGTTCATTTCCTAACATTTTATTAATACTAAACATAATCTTAACAATTTTTCTCTGATTTATCAGTATGTGAATCTTCTGTGTCACTGCATCATTACACGTAATAAATATTTCACCGTCTCCAAGTTAATTTTTAAGGAAATGCAAAATTAAACTGTTCATTATGAGAATTTGTTTTTAAATAGCAAGACAAACATGTTACATCCGGAATAAAAACATTAAAAATTAAAAATTTTATCCATTATGGATGAGAAGCATTCCGAATGTGACGAATAAAGGTTTCTTAAAATTACTGCAACCAGTCGCCTTTTGTTTTGTTCTTCAATTTCTATTATCCCATTAACGGTTTGGAACCGCCTAGCGATTCATCATCAGATGGTACATATTTATTGACTGTTTGCAGCAGTATGAGACTCGTTTGGAGTTATTAGTATCCGTTGGTTGGCTGTTGGTGCACACAGTATTCTGGAAAACATGATGAATGTTTTCTAGTGACGATAATTTTATTACACTTCACACACTTAACCACAGGTAGTACAATATCAAACGGTTACCTACATCCAGTTAGTTAGTTGCGTGTTCCATTGATCAATCTCACGGTAACCGTTATGATGTGGAACATGTCAAATTCATAAGAAATGCACTCATGAACCACCGAGCGAGGTGGCGCAGTGGCTAGCACACTGGACTCGCACTGGGGAGGGCGACGGTTCAATCCCGCGTCCGGCCATTCTGATTTAGGTTTTCCGTGATTTCCCTAAATCGCTACAGGCAAATGCCGCGATGGTTCCTTTGCAAGGGCACGGCCGACATCCATCCCCGTCCTTCCCTAATCCGATGAGACCGATGAGCTCGCTGTCTGGTCTCCTCCCCCAAAACAACCCCCCCCCCCCCCCCCCCACTCATGAACCGAGGTTTGTTTTTTCTTTTCTTTTTTTAAGCTTAAAATTTTTATTACCTACCCATTCCCTTAAATGATACAAAATGCATGTATTATACCTATACATCTATATTAAAGACATAGGAGACAATCTGAGCAGCCCTCTTACAGTATTTGCAGATGATGCTGTCATTTACCGTCTTGTAAAGTCATCAGCTGACCAAGACGAATTGCAAAATGATTTAAGTAAGGCATCTGTGTGGTACGAAAAGAGGCAATTGACCCTGAATAAGGAAAAGTTGGAAGTTATTCGCATGAGTACTATAAGAAACCCGCTAAATTTCGATTACACGATAAGTCAGATAAATCTGAAGGCTGTAAATTTAACTAAATAATCCTTAGGGATAACAATTACAAATAACCTAAATTGGAAAGATCACTTAGATAACATTGTGGGTAGAGCAAACCAAAGACTGCGATTCATTGGCAGAACACTTAGAAGGTGCAACAGATCTACTAAAGAGACTACTTACATCACGCTTGTTCGCCCTATTCTGGAGTACTGCTGTGCGGTGTGGAATCCGCATCAGGTGGGACTGACGGATGACATCGAAAAAGTTCAAAGAAGGGCGGCTCGTTTTGTATTATCGCGAAATAGGGGAGATATTGCCACAGACATGATACGTGAATTGGAGTGGCAATCATTAAAACAAAGGCATTTTTCGTTGCGACGGGATCTTCTGATAAAATTTCAATCACCAGTTTTCTCCTCCGATTGCGTAAACATTCTGTTGGCACCTACCTACATAGGGAGAAATGATCATCACGGCAAAATAAGAGAAATCAGGGCTCGCTCAGAAAAATTTAAGTGCTCTTTTTCCCTCGCGCCGTTCGAGAGTGGAACGGTAGAGACAGCTTGAAGGTGGTTCATGGAACCCTCTGCCAGACACTCAGTTGTGAATGCCAGAGTAATCACGTAGACGTAGACGTATTTATTCCTATTCAAGAATTCATCTATTGTATAGAAGGAGTTGTCAAGGAGATATGATTTCAATTTATTTTTGAAACTATTACTGCTATCTGTCAGACATTTTATTCCATCTGGTAATTTATCGAAAAGTTTTACAATAGCATATTTTACCCCTTTCTGCCGCAAAGGTACGTTGAGTAGAGGACAATGTAAGTCTCTTTTTTCTGCTATGATAATTATGAACGCCACTGTTGTTTCTAACTGGTCCATGTTGTTGAGGACAAATTTCATTACAGAGTAAATATACCGTGAGGCTGTTGCAAGAATTCCTAACCTTTCAAACAGATGCCTACAAGATGTGCGACTATGAGCCCCACACATTATTCTAACCTCTTTCTTTTGAGCAGTGAATAGTTTTTGCCTAAGTGTTGAGTTAGCCCAAAATATTATTCCGTGTGACATCAGAGAGTGAAAGTATGCAAAGTAACTTAGCTTACTAATTTCTATATCCTCAATATTGGCAATTATTCTGACTGCAAAAGTTATTCAGCCTAGTCGCTTTAGGAGATCCAAAATACGAATTTTCCAATTAAGATTCCGATCTATTTGTACGCCCAAGAACTTGGTGTGCTCTACCCTGGCTGCAGTATACATCCACTATCAGGTCAGTAGTATCTACACACCTATTACTGGATATTAATATAAGGTGTGTCCACTCTTCGCCTTCATGACGGCCTGAACTCTGCTTGGGACAGTTTCGATGAAGCGTGCCAATGTCTGTTGAGGGCTGGCAACCCATTCTTCCTCACAAGCCGCCAAAACCAGAGAAAACAGTCATATTGGACGCAGGAGTCTGACGCGAAGTCTACGTTCTAACTCATGCCAAGATGTTGCGTTGCGTTCAGGTCGGGTCTCTGGCCACGCCAGTCCATTTGAGGAATGTTACTGTCCAAAGCCATTGCCTCACAGATGTTACTTTACGAACGGGTGCACTGTCATGCCAGAGTCTCTGAACTGTTTCTCTACTGCACGCAGCGCACAATGCTGTAAAACGTGTTTCCGTTCCTCCGCATTTTGCGTTTTCTTAACCGCAATAAGGAGACCACGCCGTAACCAGGAAGAACACCCGCAGCCTCCTCCATACTTCACTGTTGACATTGCAGATGATGGCAGGTAACGTTTCGCCAAACCCAAACCACCGCGAGAGGATACCCCGTTTCGTAATGCTTGTGGCGTGCACATATCTGTACGCCGTATTTTAACTGAGTTCATTTAATAACGTGATGCAAGGGCAGAAGCAAATATTGGTGGGGATCTGCCCTCTACTTTAGCTGATTGCGAGACGAATGTGACCAAGATTTTAAAGTTTTGGATTCTGGCCTAAACTTTTAGGCGGGAGTTTTTAGTGTGTTGCAGAGTGACTGCCTCCTCCTTCTTTATTATTGCAGTCGGCCAGCCATATCCGTCTACTATGTTAATTTAGCTCCTTATATCACTTTCTTCCTGTATCGTTAATGTTTTAATATTGACGCGGTACCTCGTTCCGTGTTTCTGTGTGTATACACACATAGTTTTCCAACTTTTGTTACCTTTATTTTACGTGCTGTTTTACACTCCTGGTTAGTGTATTTTACCGACGCTCGTCTCAAGCTGTTTTCGAGCGGGCGCTGAAGACCTTGCTGTCGTGCGCCCGTACTAACATATATATCCATCCATATATGCCCAACCTTTCCATCCGATTGCAGCAGGGTATAACGTGATTCATCATTCCCAATCACTTTTTTTCCAGTCATCCACTGCCCAGTATCGTCGCTGTTTACACCACACCAAGTGTCGTTTAGCACTGACTAGAGAAATGTGTGGCTTATGAGGAGCTGCACGACCACTGCATCCCATTCTTTTTAACTCCTACGCAAAGTCATTGTGCTCGCTAGACTGCTAGTAGAACGTTGGAATTCACCAGTGTTTCCCTCCGCTGAATTCATGCGATTTTTTACTAAACTTTCTAATATGTATGAAGAACAGATACCATTGGTGATCTTGCAGCTCTCGAAGAATCAAATTAAAATGAAATCCAGACCATTAGCTGCTTACACGCGTTGATAAATATCAACGCGGACAGTTGAGAACGTGTGTCCCAACCGGGACTCGAACCCGGCATCTCCTGCTTACATGGCAGAGGCTCTATCCGACTGAGCCATCGAGGGCACAGAGGATAGTGCGACTGCAGGGACTTATCTCTGGCACGCTCCCCGTGAGTCCCACTTCCAACTTACTGTCCACGCACTACATTTGTAGTGCCCCTGCCCACTATACTCATTACTCACGGCAGAAAATCTACTGATTCCGGATTTCATTGTAAGTTCATTCTTCGAGAGCTGCAACATCACCAATGGTATCTGTTCATTCGAAAGAACAGATACCATCTTCATGTCGATAAGGCGTACTGGCCAATGATCTTCTTCAGTGCGGATACACTCACATTGCTCAAACTCTCACGGGAATCGGTAGATTGACTGCCGCGAATAATGATTATAGTGGGCAGAGGTACAAACTGTGGCAGGAGATTAGAGCGGCAGTTTCCCGCCGCAGACTACGTGGCTGGCGGTTGTTACGGGGTCGTGGCGAGCGGCTAGCGTGTACGCGGCGTTGGAAAAAGCCGAGTGGACGCTTGGTAGGGGCGCATATGGCTGTGTTTGCGCTCTTGTGGAAATTTACATGCCGCAGTAAAATTGATAAAAACAGAACTAAGGGTGACATCGAGGTGCGAGTTGGCACTCATGGACAAAAAAAATATGTAAAGCTAAATTATCTAGACGCGCCACAAAAATATGTAATATTTTAGAAGTTATTGTTGTCTAAAAAATTGTAAATTTATGAAAGTTCAAAAGCTAATATCTCGGCAATGCTTTGGCCGATTTATATAGACAAAGTATCTATGGATGCGGCTAGTAGGGCTGCGTTGAGCAATCATAGCCGATTTAGCATAATCTGTACGATTTTTCAATGAGAGGTCGGAATATGGGATTCGAGTGAGAGAAACTGTGTTTTTGTTAATAAATAAAGAGACGAAATTAGCGGCAGCATTCTTAAGTTTAAAGAGGAAGATAAGTAATTAAGTATATATTTTTATTTGTTTATTTATGTTAAGTACCAAAAAAACAGGAAAAGCAATATCACGCCACAAGAACATATTTGTGGAAAAACGGTGGCAGATACAGAAAATTGGACCTTAAATTGTTATTGCCCGGAAAACTTCCATATTTTTCAATATATCATATATGATTTTGTGTTTAGTTTTAAAATATTTGTAATTTTTGTTGACTATTGTTTTGAGTTAGGCAGTCGTTTCGAGGGTGCATAGGGCGGCCACCTTTAATGACTGGACAGGTGGGTTCTGAGCGACGCTAAGAGCCGGGGCTTGTTGACAAAGTTAACAATTGGGTAAGTAATATAGAATTATGTGGGGCTACTGTAAGCATTGGGCGGCCTATGGTACAAGTACCCAGCGGTAAGACTTTTTCAGGGGAAAGCAAGTACCATACTGTAGATTTTCTGGCAGCATGCAACGATTGTTTTATTGATAGTATGAGTGACAACAGCAAAATTAAACTGGTAAAAAGGTTGTTGAAGGGTTCTGCTCAGACATGGGCAAATCAATGTAGTGAACAATTTAAATCATATAGTATATTTGAACAGATGTTTATAAATAGGTATTGGAGCCAAGCAAAAGAATGCAGATTACAGAATGAGTTTTTGAATGGGTCAGTTTACAGAGTGGGTAGGCAAACTATGAGAGAATTTTGTCAGGAGGAATTAAGAAAGTTGGTACATTTGGATAGGCCATTGGGAATTTTGACTGAGATTTCTACTCTAAAGAGATGGTTACCTGAAAATATGCAGTGGGAACTGATACGTTGTCCAACAGATACTACACAAAATTTCTTGGATTTTATTGAGAGAATGGACCAGGCAATGTGCTATAAGCCAAATGCATGGGGTAATAATTCAGGGAATACTCAGAGGAATAATGGAGAGAGAACAAATACTGTGAGTTGGGGTGATAACCACCATAATTCAAGCAGGAAAGAAATCAGAATGGGAATTGGAGAGAAACAGACATAGAATTCAAAATGAAACTTGGAGTGATAACAGGGAAAGATTTAATGATGTCGTCAGGTACCAGAGAGGTGTATGGGGAAGTGGAAACAGGAGTGATCACAGGCCAATGCAAGAACAGAGAGATGGAAGAGGAGAAATTAATGCAAGGGGACCACAGGGATGAAATTCTTTATACTGAGATTTGTTGCAAACAGGGCCCAATTTGGGACAATAAACCATGCAGGAAATAGGACCATGAGATGAGAAAAGAACTGTGGTAGAAATAATGGTGGATCTTTTTATAGTGTTAGTTAAAATAATGGGAGGTATTTTAATGAAAACAAAAGCAGTGGAATAAGGACCACGAGATGGGAAAAGAACTGTGGTAGAAATAATGGTGGATCTTTTTATAGTTTTAGGTAAAATAATGGGAGGTATTTTAATGAAAACAAAAGCAGTGGAATAAGGGAAGAGAAATTATGGAATAAGATTTATAAACAAACTAACAGGGGGTTTGTTGATCATGATAAAAATAAGCAAGTGAAGGAAGAAAGGATTTGTGTAATGGAGGCAATTATGGGAAAAATTGTTTTAATCACGGAACGCACTGGACCGGCTGTCGCTGATAGCTTACACCTGTTTACTTTGTTAAACTTCGATTATAAGACTGTGGCAAGGGCAGTTAATAGTGGGATGTCGGCTCTGATGGAGACAATTGTTGCAAAACATCAAAGCTGCGTACATGGTCGTACCACTCTTATCCCTATAGTCGAGTGTCGTGATGTGGCTTCGGATGCTGCTGTAACGTCCGGGAGCGGTTCTAGGCGCTACAGTCTGGAACCGCGCGACCGCTACGGTCGCAGGTTCGAATCCTGCCTTGGGCATGGATGTGTGTGATGTCCTTAGGTTAGTTAGGTTTAAGTAGTCCTAAGTTCTAGGGGACTGATGACCTCAGATGGTAAGTCCCATAGTGCTCAGAGCCATTTTGTAACGTCCGTCCCTTGTGCCCTTGCTTTTCTAGACTTCGATAAGGCATTCGATCATGTTAATCACGACTTTCTGCTTCGGATTCTGGAGGCACTTGGTTTCCCTGTCGACACACTACGACTGCTCTCAAATCTGTTTACGGGTATTTCGGCTTCGGTGGTTGTTAATGGTCGACTGACGCCCCCAATCAATATCCGCAGGGGAGTGCCCCAAGGATGCCCGCTGTCAATGACTTTGTTTGTGTTGTCTCTTGAGCCCCTTACTTCGGATGCTAGCATCCCAGCTGACAGGCTAGACGCTGTGCGGTAGGACTATAGCTGTTCGTGCACATACGGATGACGTCATGGTTCTACGTTGCAATCCTGCTGAGATACCTCGACTCAAGGCTGTACTCGATGATTTTTGTCGGAGTTCTGGTACAAAACTTAATGAAGATAAATGCAAGCGTCTTCCCTTGAGAGGTTTTGATGACGCGGTTGTTCCAAGAGCTGCTGTGGTGGATTGGCATACGCCTCTCGTTATCATCATTGATCGTTGTCCACACAAAATGGGGCGCTCAACTGGAAGTCTGTTACGGATAAAATTCAGGGAGCGATACTACAGCATGAAAGGCGTTCTCTTACTCTGCTCCAGTAAGTCCGAGTACTGGATTCATATGTCTTATGCAAAGATTATTACGTGGCTCAAGTTTATCCGCTTCCCTCCATGATGGCGAAGAAACTACAATTTTCGGGTCGTTTCTTACGGAAAAGACATCTATTGCGCTTAGGGTATGAGGTGGTCACGAAGCCTTGTTTCTTTGGGGGGGGGCTGAACCTGAATGATATACGAAGGAAGACGCAGATGCTATATGTGCGTCGTACTGTTTTGACGATGACTCAAACAGCTCACACATTCACATCTTATTTATTTCTCTGTGTCCGTCCTGCTAGTCTTGAACCCCCTATTAATGTTGGTCGCATAAATTATAAGTTAAAACTCATTTGTGACTTCTGTCTTGCGGTGAGCTGTTTAGAGGCTGACATCTTATGGAGACCTACCCTCACCATGAAATTCCTAAAGACTCGTTAGGAAGCAGTCCCTTGCCCGAACCTCGTTGAAAGAGAATCCCCGCAAACAACCTGGACGACAGTTAGGTTCAATATCAGTCTTCCGATTTTGCCGATGCCCGTAGCGTCCGCGTGGTATAAGTCATTAAATAACTTTATTCCAACGAACGAGCGGCTTTTCCATATTGTGCTTAGTGACACGGATTTATGTAGTCATCATACGTCTCCAGATACGATACGACATCGCTTTGCTTTTGGAGGTCATATGGCAAACTGGTCTTGGATCAGGACACAATTGGCCTTTCTTACTCGATCTTCTGCGTCTGCATACACTACGGACATCATATTGCGCCCGGATTCTTCTTTCTTCCCACGGTCGAAAACACATACTTCGTTCATTATGCTGTAGAAGGAGAGGGGGAAGATCACATGAACTTCGCGCAGTACATGATCACTGCCTACTGTACATGCCTGCGAGTGCCTCGATATCGAGACCTCTTCGCCAACATGTTGAATCTTGTTTTCCGTCGGCAAGGTGTTGGTTAATTCAATTTTTCTGTGTTAAGTGTTTTTCTTTGTTATGTATGTTCCCATCTGATTGCTTCGGCTTGTCCTCTCCTGGTTTCCTTGTCGTTTTGTTTTCTGTTTCGACTCAACATCGCTCCAGTTGTATTGTAAAATGTATATAGGATGAAGTATAGCTACACATGAGCGTATGCAATCCTTGCAATCAAATTGGGATTTTTCTTAGTTTGCTATTTCGAATGTAAACTAGTTTCGTTCTCCTTCTACTTTTAGATTATATTATAAACTATAAAAATATATAAAAAACACAAAATAATAAAAAATAAAAAATTACTAAAAACCATATAAAAATAATTGTTGATACATATCATGTGAGCTTGGTGGTGGTTTGTCGGCTACGTTCTCGGTTTTTTTCCTTCCTCCTTTTACTTATTATTCTGTTATTATAATTAATTTTTCCTCCCATTTGCAGTTATATTACACGATGATTTGAGTATGGTCTGCTGAAGTGTCATGATAGTACCAAGACATTCTAATAAAAAAAAGTGGCTCAGTCGGATAGAGCGTTTGCCATGTAAGCAGGAGATCCTGTGTTCCAGTCCCGGTCGGGGCACACATTTTCAACTGTCTCCCTGATATTTATCAAGGCCTGTAAGCAGCTGATGGTCTGGATTTCATTGTAATTTGAAACCTGGTAATGTTCAACTGTTCCTGCCCGTCAGAACAGAAGTTATACCTTGCGTTGGTTTATCTGTTGTTGTTATTTTGCATTTTCACTTGACAATCACATCACCAACAGTTGAGCTGGACAGCTTTAGATGGGTTGAAACGTCACTGATGGGTATGATACTCACTGGACATCCAGTGCCTAGGCCACGTTCGAAGTCTCTGAGCCCCCCAGAGCCATCCATTATGCTGCTACTGACAACACAATACTCCCTGCCTCTATGTATACTGGCGGGTCAGCCTCTCGTGACATCTAGAGATGAGCTCCGCATCACATAACAGTGTCGGAATACATCTGATCACAAATGTAACTATGAAAATCCATGAAAACCGAAAATTGTTAATGAAAAGTATACGTTTCGTGACCAAAATTTTTGTCTTAGTTAAAGGAGTATTTCCTCGGTATTGCATCTGCGAAGTGGAGAATTGTTTTAAAAAAAATAGTTCTTACTCTTTCAATATCTATTTTTATATCTATACCAAAGCTGCTGAAACATGTCACTCGACAGCTTGTGTGCAATTAGTTATACTACAATTGCGAGGTTGGAAGAGCTGTCACCGCACACGCCGAAAGCTGATATCTCCCAAGTACGCTTTGTAATAGTACCTGAGAATCACTGTGTATATAAGCGTCGCACAATATCATATACGTAATTTTAACAAAGAAAATGTTTCTGGCAATGGAGAAAACAACTACAGAGACAATGCATTTCATAGAACAGTGTATGATACCGTGAAGTAAATAAACAGAAACCGAAGTTTGTGACAGTGCCTAGGAAAACTCGTTCCGAATTGTTACCGTAATAGCTGCATATAAATCGTGGTATAACAATGTAAACCTAAGCATAACAAAGAACATGCGATCTACAATGAATTAATTCTGGATACATTTACACTCATAAACTTACGGTGTCAGTGGTGCAATTCCATACTGTTCTCCATCATCACTATCTTCCGAATCGGCACCAAAACCCTCTCATTGTCATCATCATCGTCGTCATCATCAAGCGAAATCATTAGCTGCTCATTCTCATTTGTAACAGCGTTATAGGCTGAGCTTCTTTAATAAGCTAACCAACGTGGTCTGGTCTACTTTGTTCTTTCACGACGCGGCGTCTACAGTAGCAAAACCTTCACGTAATAGCCTGTCTACTTCCGTTCTGATAAGACTTATTATTATTTCTAACGTATGGCTTAATATCACTCTAATCCAATTCAACTGGGTTGAAATCATAAGGTGGGAGCCTAATTAGCATGTGACGCTGTTCCCTTGCAACTTCATCTATCACATACGTAGGTGCAGGGGCGCCGACTTATAAAAAGTATTTGGGGGGGGGGGCATACTAGGGGTCTTGCCCCGGGAAATTTTCTAAATTTTTCTTGAAAAATAGTGAGGTTTAAAATTTTTTAAGCATTTTAGAGTCATATGAACAACATTTGAACCCCGAAAAGTGGACCCACCATAACTCGACACTCTGGGAAACTCGACAAGCCTGACACATTTTTTGGCTTTGAAAATAGAAACAAAACATAAACACGGACGGTATATTCTTAAAAAAACTTATTTAATTTACAATAATAATCGTGCTTATAGACTATTACAGAGCAGTGAATATTTAGCTCTGAAAAGACTGAAATTATATTTAAATAAATCCTAAACTATCATTAAAAGAATAAAACAAAACATTGCTGCCACACTTTGATTAATTAGTGAAATAGCTAATTTAAGCTTACTTTGAATAAAGCTCTGGGTTCACTAAATAAAAGCAATATCTCAAAGTTAATGCTTTAACACAGTTAATAAACGTAATACAGCATGCCTAATACTTTCAGTCAAAAAGTATGTAAATAGCGGGTTTTAATTGGGTATTACACCCTAAAAATATTTAAATATTTGAAAATAACCAATACAATACTATAGTAAAATAGTACTAAACTAGTACTAATATTTCGAAACTGAAAATTAACATTATGTATGTATTTAATTCTCTATTTTATAAAGATTTTTAATATTGCTCTAAATGCCATTATTAGGGCTAGAGTGTCTTTAGAAAGGTGCAAATATCGACCCTTCTGACTGGATTACTGAATATGAAGTCATTGATGACTTGTTGGATATCCAATTCATCCAAAACATATCTGTGGGCATGAAGAACAGCCAAGTTTTTCAATTGCTTGTGTCCCAATGTGGATCGGAGTTATGACTTCAGACGTCTAAGGGTATTAAATGACCGTTCTGCTGTTGCTGTCGTGATTGGAACTATTTGGAGAAGCTTAATGCACTTCATTGCTTCACATAAAATTTCTCCAATTGCAGGTCCTTGTGTAATGTACTTTCTTACATCACGCATGTTTTTTAAGACCAGTTGTTTTTTTATTAGCGATACTGGCTAACATATTCAAATGTAAGTGCAGTCTCTCAATGTCTAGGTCATTTTTGAAAAACTCAGTTGATCTTTACAAATTTGTTTCACCTCTGTTTACTAAAAGCAAGTACTCTTGCTCAATTGCAACGACCTGTGTGAGTCCAGTTTAAGCAAACCGCTCAGTAATGTAAGTAGCTTTGTAGTATTCCTTTGGGGTTTTGAAAGTGCGCAGTGAGCTGCCTTTTTTGTTTTCATACTTCTTTGGTATACTTCGATTCCGAGGAAGCGAAGGAGTCATCATCTTGTGAAATTTTTTCTTTTAAACACGATTGCCAAAAGTGTTCAAAACTATCACGCCTTCCATTCAACATACAAATCAAACCCTCATATATTTTATCCAGATCAGCAACACTTAGGTGAGGGCATTGAATTTTTTCATTAACATCCTCTACTGGGTTCACTGCATGGCAATAAAGATGTAAAATGAAATAAGTCATGAACTGTATCGTTGACTCAAGGTAACCTGCACATTTGTAACCCGCCTCTGTTTTGTCCTCTGCAGAAAATGTTTCAAAAAACGCTAGAAGTTCTTCAAAGTTTTGCAGCATTGTCAAGATACTAGAAGCTCACATAGTCCATCGAATCGGGCAAAGGGGTCGTAGTCCAGTTTGGTCGTATGCTTCTGAAAAGTCCCATCCTTTTGTTGGATTCCCTTACAGTATTTATTAAGTCCTTAGCTAAAGCCATAAAATCCCTCATAAACGTAAGATGGCGGAGACTGTCTACAGCTGCCAAGTCCAAACCGTGAGCAGTGCAGTGCACATAACGTGCTTTTGGTTGTATGCCCAAAACTAACTTTTTTAGTCCTTTGAACTTACCTCTCATATTCGAGGCACCGTCATAGCACTGTCCTCTTTAAGTTATCTGTTGACAAATGAAGACAAGCAGAAACGTCTTTTAAAATACTAAACAGAGTTTGTGATCCAGTGTTGGAGGTCTCGTATAAGCCAATGAAGTCTTCGTTGATGATTAAGGAATCATCGGCAGTACGAATACAAAATGACACTTGTTCGTGAATCGAAGAGTCACTTGCCGGCCGCGGTGGCCGAGCTTCAGTCCGGAATCGTGCAACTACTAGGGTCGCAGGTTCGATTCCTGCCTCGGGCATGGATGTGTGTGATGTCCTTAGCTTAGTTAGGTTTAAGTAGTTCTAAGTCTAGGGGACTGATGACCTCAGATGTTAAGTCCCACAGTGCTCAGAGCCATTTGAATCATTTAAAGAATCACTTGTTTCGTCAACCATAACAGAAAAATGTTAGTCTTCTTGGTTGAAGCTAATACCTTTCCCAACACAGACTTTTCTAGCTGATCAATGATCTCGTTTTGAATATCGTGCGACGTCCACTTATACCCCGAACACCCTAACCAATCTTTAAACTCAGGCATGTCATTCTTTCGGAGTTCCAACAACTGAAAAGAAATTTGAGTTTACATCTTCGTACCCTCTAATTGCTAGTCCTTGTCGGCATAGAAATTGCATGGTAGTAAAAATTGTCTCAAAAGCTAAACGGCCTTTCTTCATATCACTATCTAACTGTTCATTCAACTGGGATGCCACTCTTCGGTTAGGGATAGACTTTAGTTTCAGAACACCTTCTTTATGAGTAAACGTATTTTCATGAAGACGGAATTTGTCCAAAGCATTTTTCCAGTTAGAAAACCCTACGGAAGAAAATGCATCTTCTTTTTTTGAAGAAAATTGTAATAGATTTTTAGCATCTGCCTCTTTGCAGGTTTTGCAAAAAAAATTTTCGGTAGATGCTTCATATTCTAGCAATGTATATTTGATCAACCAAGACTTCTGAAATGATCTTCCCTTACCGGATTGTCCAGGTTTTGGCTGTGAACGGTTCTCGCCTGGATACGATGAAGCAATTGACGAGACAATAATAATTGGAGGTTGATATGCGGTATCATCAGCTTCTAAGCGCCTCTTTTTGGTAACAAATTTATCCAGTGAAAACTTAATTCACAATACACTAAGAAACTAAAGTAAACGAATAAAATACAGTCATATAAAATAGTCCACTAGACACTAAAGTTGGAACACGAAACATATCTGCAGCATGCACTGAACGAAACTATCCAAACTGAATGACTGCGACAGCAGGGTGGGCTTTATATAGCCGCGTCGTCGTAACGTCTCAGCGTCAAGGCAATGCAAGGCGGAGGGTTCCAGGCGCTTCTGCTCCAGTCCTTTTGATGTCACCGCGGCCGCAGCTCTGGCCCGCCGGCGCCAGACTTTACCTGCAGGTTCGCGCACCAGGACGAATTCTAAGTGTGCCCGCAGCACCGTAACACTGTCATTATTCACACCACTCGTTTTCAGTTAACCTGCTTACTACTGTAATAATCATTTGTTGCAACTTATTACTGGATGTATTTTAAAAGCTAACTATCATCAAACAAGGAAAATAAAATATTTCAACATAATTTTGTGATTTTACAAAGCATACTATAACTAATAATTTTATTAAATTATTGGGGGACTCTGCCACCCAAAAACGAATTTTTGAGGGGGCTCGGGCCCCCGCAGGCCCATGGAGTGCATAGATGTCACAAGCTCATTTTGCTTCACACGTGAATATAAAAGTAACTTTGTCGTAGTCACCTCCACAGCAACGTTTCTTGCTAGGAATTACTGCAGCATAGTTTCAGTGACTAATTGGAGGCGTTTATTTAACGAATGATAAGGTGCATTATCCATTGCAAACACTGTCGGAACTGTAAATTGTAGCAACAAATTTTTTAATCACTGCAGAAACCGTGGATGCTCCACCTCCTCACGGTAAGTACAGGTTCTTCTCGACCGAAAAACTAACAAAAGTCCTTCATGTACAAAACTGCTGCATCAGCCTCTTTCACTTGGCTGATGACTGCTATACGGAGTATCAATTATCGAACATTCATCAACTGCTTCTCCAGCAGTGACCCAGGATTCATCTAACCACATCATTCAATGGTTACCCTTTCTTGTGATTTTGTATAAGGAAATACTACCAGCCGCAATAATATGAGATTTTTCCTACAACAGTTTTCGTCTGTGTGACTAATCCGTCTAACAAATTTTTTAAAGTGAAAGCCCATACTCTTTAATACCATTTTAAGTCATGTTTTCACACCGAGAAAAGTTCCATTCATTTAAGTAATTTAGTAACTTTGTTATTGTGGGTCATTCTTCCTTACTACCTCCACAAATGTGCCGACGAACTGCATCGGCTTGTAATGAATCGAGATCTGTAACTGAACAAGGCTGCCTTTATATTTCCATGGATACTTACAATACACTGTTTCCTTTTTCTCCACGGGGTCTTTGTTACACACTGTTTATTAAAGTATCTTTAAGTCTCTTTCCTTATTAGACTTCTTTCACCGACTGCTCGAGTTTTCGAAGTACACTTTAAAACTTAATCAGCTGAAGTTCCTGGATGCCCACGAACAGAAACAAATTTATTTTCTTGCTTGTAAAACCTACCCGTCCTGACTATTTAACGGCACTCCACAACGCAACGGCTTTTCCCTGGGTGAATTACGTCCTGCAGACGACGCAGTAACACTATACTATACAGCTACACAGAAGCAGACCGTCTCACACCACCACAGAATGTTTACGTACCGGAAGAAGGCAACGCAGTAGCTTCCATGCTGGAACCGGCTTATGTTACTGTGCTGTAACTCGTTCAGCCGGCAGTGTTTTGCATTCCTCGTTTGTTTATTAGTCGTACTGCCAACTTTAATGCGTTTCTCGCGTGACCTTGAGGTGACATGTTTCAGTGGCTCGAGTATCTTCATCTGTACTCTGCGAATCACTGTAAAACACGAGGCAGAATTTTATTGAACCATACATTAACCCTCACAGCATCAATATATTCTCAACAACACGTATTTCCAAGGGGAAAGGGGGGGGGGGGGGGTACTTTACGTCCACCTTAAAAATTGTCAGTAGTTGCTGACCTACATAAATAACATACTCTTAGTAATACCAGGGCACCTTCAGTAACGCGTATGACAAAGGGTTACTCTGTAACCACCATACAAAAATTTAAGGAATACAAATTTCGTTAATTATTACTCTGTAACCACCATACAAAAATTTAAGGAATACAAATTTCGTTAATTATTGCTGACTTTCACTCATAAATGCATGTTAAAGAGATAATGACGTGTAAATAGGGTCCTGGACGGAAGATGCTGAATATGACATCCATTGTAAAGAGTCACATCTACAACTGGAATTTAAATTTGTGGGAAAAGTTTAACTGAAAAATTTAAAACATCTGAGGAGTCTGGTAGAAAATTTCATTAAAAACAATAAATACTTTTTTTCAAAATCATAAAATATAAAGTAAGTGAGTATATTACGGTATTTTAATAAGATTAGCACAAATTATCCCTTCCCTACTTGGTAGTGCGAGAGTTCAATTCAGCATCTTTTTCGTTCCCAGATGGGACGTGAAGACAATGATTGACTACACGCTTCTGTGCGAGAGCTTGTTCGCCTAATTTTATCTGCACTATCTCTACAAGATAAAATTCATAGAATTTGTGGTTTCTGCACTGAAAGATGAGTGTCGCGGTTTACCGAGTACGTCCTTGCGATATGTGAGGGCTCTTCCTTCGAGTTCCTACAGTTAAGGATGTTCAGTTTTCTGTTAGACTTTTTCGTCAGTCAAGCACTCCAGCAATCATTTGCAACGCCCTTTTTTTATTGATAGGACTGCCAAACCAGATTAACCGTTTCTGACTCAACATATAACGTATTTATAGCAAATATATTGTTAGCTTGGAGAAAGAATGCTAAACTTCTGCAACATCGACATGTTCAGTTGGGTCAGAATGGTTGTTCTTACGTCTTGTTAACTCGGTATCAGCTTTGCTAAATATTGTACACCAGACAACTTCCACGTTTGTTCTTCCAATGATGTTCGTATCAATGTCAGATGTGCTGGATGATATCGTAGAAAATCTGAAGTGCGTCACTTTTTTAAGGTCTTCGTCACAGGCGATAGATTTGTGAATAGATTGTATTATTCCGTATGCGTCTACAACTTAATTTCATTCCTCAGAATCAACAGTTTAGTTGCAAATAAATGTTGCCAGCTGGGTAAATAAAGTGTCATTCTATGTCTAGTCAGCCTCTCGTCCGCGCGAAGTCCGTCGATTTCTTTCTTGTTTTTATTTATTCGTTTGTTAGAGGCTTTACACCCTACGCCACATACTTCACAGATGTTGAAGGCTTATTCAAGCAGTTTGTCGAATGATTCTTTGATGCTGAAAACGCCGTTCCTAAGGAGATCACATGCAGCTGTAACGTTCCTACTCCGATTTCAGTGCCTAAGGTATATTTATTCTATCTAGTAATTTACACTGAAAACCGAAGCTGTAGGCCTCAGTTACTTTCTTTGATCTATTGCTAAGCTTCATTCGTTACCTTTCTTATTCACAAGAATTACGTTTATCAAAGGCTTCAGTATGTCAAGGAATTTCCTTAAGTACACAAACGGCGCCGTATCTGCTAGCCTAAAGAGTTGAATTTACTGTATCTAGCATCATTTCCGAAAAGCTCACGGAAAAGTCTTTTTATCTCCTACCACCATACCATACCGTGTTGCGCTCAGAAACTTTATCGCTGTTCTTAACTGTTTCAAAATACATGACCATTTCTTGATTAGCATCTATAGCGCCTCAAGCACTAGGAATAAAAAGATTAAATTGTAATTTGATTCTTTTTTGCCGCTAACGACGTATGCTCCGTCTTAGCCTTGCCGCAACATTTTCGGACATCTAGTTCGATGTATAGATTCAATTAATTGCTGTTCGTTTCGTATTGCAAAGGGACCTTTGATCTGAGTGAAGAATGTACATGATTCACATGCACATATTTACCGCTGAAGGATTTCCGGAACCATCTTTTGTTATTTCAACACAGCAGAAGAGTTAAATGGCATAGGTTTTACTAATTTTCCACTTTTCCTTTCCATTACACAGGCTGCACCTGTCTAGTTGCGTCCTACTGTCGTAGCTAGATTGCTTTCTTAATCATGCGGTGGTGATTTTCCAAATGATCTCTTAGAGTAAGCAACAAATCGCGACGTGCGCAGTTCTCAACAATACAGGAATCGCTGTAGCGCCCTACGCCGTTGCTTAGCATCAGTTGGAGACGAGACATTGGGCGAGCAACGAGCAACGTGCATGTGTCTTTCCCAAGTCAGTAAAAATGTAAGAAAGACGTGAAACGCAGCAAGAGCATGGAGCAACAATGACAGATAGAAGGTAGACTATTAACAAACATCTGAGCTATGCCAATGTGTTGTAAACGTAAGATACACACATCGAATCGATTACAGCTATCTGCGGTTCCTCAACACATCATCTCACAGGTATATATAATACTGAATATTGGTATCTTTGATGTGACAATTATGTTCAACGTAATTTGCTTTTGCATACCAGTCATCCAGAATGTTTATTACACCTCGTATGATACAGCTAGTGTTAGATAAGGTTGAATTTCATAAACCTTACAATTGCAGAAAAATCAAAATGTTATAAATTATACATTCTCCAACAGAACTCCGTGTCAAGTGCACATCTGCATTTGCTCGTACAGATAATGTTCGACAAGTCGAGCGTCTCACCATGGTGTCCTAAAACACATTTACAGGCACATAAGAAACTATATATTGCTATAAGAATTTTTCATAGATTATACACGGATTCCACGTTTTGTCAGAAAACTAGTTTGGGTTTTAAATCACAGGTGTCTTAAAAAGTTTTGCTCTTAACGGTAGGAAATGTGTTTTGAAACCGCTGCTTCTGCCGACGTAACTTCAGTTTATCGTCTTTCTGCATGTGCAGTTCGTATCTTCAATCTCCATATGTGCGCCCGTATTTCCTTATCCCCATGGTAATAAATCAGTAGAGCTCGGCCGAATTCGGGCTGTTAACGTTTTGATTCTTCTCGCTGTCAGATTTGCCAAACAAATTATACTGTGCGCAATAGGCCTGGCACTACAGTCGTCATTGTTAATGCTGTGTTTTATTTAGATGATAAATAATTTATAGCAGCAAGTATCATTTGTACATAATCTCTTACGACATTGCGTACCTCTTGGTCTGGTACATCAAGCTCTCCAATCGACGCAGCTTTGGTCAATCCATAATTCGCCTTTAAAGAAATTTCTCCATTTTCTTCTTGCAGACTCATTTTTGACTGGGTCCAGATAGCTATTATCTTTTTATATGTTTTTTCGTGAAAACACGTGTGTTCGTAACACACTGTACTGGTATTAGGGAGGACAATAGTTCAAACCAGAGCACGGCCATCCAGATATACTTTGATCGTGATTTCCCTAATGCGTATAAGATGATTTCTATGATCGTTCCTTTGAGAGAGCCATGTGTTTTCCTTCCACATCCTTCCCCAATCCGAGCTTGTGCTCCTTCTCTAATGATCTCGTCGTCGAGACGTTAATTCATAATCGTACTTCATTCTTTGATGACAAACTCAACCCCCTTTAAAAGAGCATACTAGTTTCTTTGGAACACTGCAGATCACGGTCGGCTACGGCATGCAGGACTTCATACGTGCACAATGCGCTGTCCGCGTGCCGTCAGACGCTTGGCCTGTCTCGGCACTACTCGGTACAGTTCGGCTTTGCTCGGTCCTTCTCGGTATAGCGCTCCATTTCATTTAGCAGTGCGATGTGACACTTCCTTCCAGCTTATTTTATTCTGGTCGCCACGACCTTCTTCAGTTCAGCAGAATCGTTGTATAAGCGGTGTTCGTGGTATAAAGCAAGTTCATACGTCCAGTTGCTGTTTGCGCGAAGAGAGGCTCTCTAGCGATCTACAATCGGAGTCCTTTATAACTGAACGGAAATCGTAGAGGATAAGTATGTGAACTCTTATATTATATTTTTACTACTGATTGGATAATGAATTTAAGTTTTTGAATTGGAAATGATTCCTGATTTTTCGCTGTGAAGTCATAAATGAAGGTTAATGAAACGCTTTTATGACCAGCTGCCGAACAAACACCATAAAACATATCTGAAATAAACTTTATAGGAAATTTAATCATAAATGTTCTTTGTCGTATTTTCTTCTCTGTGGGAAACTTTACCTCTGCAATGGCCGTCTTCAATACAGCCACCATAACACTTGCTAACTATTGACTGTATTGCCTAATGAAAGAAGTTCATATTTCGATGCAGTGAGATGAACTGTTTGTCAAATAAATAGGCAGGCACGTATTTTTCTTGACGTTATCTATATTAAAGGAAAATCCAATATTATTAACAAAACTGTTACAGTAGAAGGAGCGATAAAATGTTAATGGCCTCTCTTCATCAAGGCACACCACAGACACACACCACAGATTCCTCTGTTTCCGCCGACTTAAAAAAAATGACTGTCTTATCTCTTTCATCTAACAGCACCTCAGCTGGAGCGCATGGCTCCCCTTTTTTACCATGTGTACCTCTTTGGAAACATCTACATTTCACCTACCCCGTACTGTGGGCTGTGGATTCATATACATAGCACACAGTACAGAATTTCCTTTTCTTATTTATTCATAAAAGTCTATACATTATTAAATTTTTTTTTAGCCATAGGTGCAAAGTGCAGTCGTTTGCTTTCATGGCCGAAGAGACAGAAACCTTTATTTTGCCCATTCAACTATTGGCATGTTTGTCTGTTATCCTTTAATATGCTAGTTGATTGATGTGTGTCAGGTACGTGGGAAGCTTGTTTTTATCAAATTTTTTATATGTCATATATTTTCCAAACATTTTCTTACACTGTATTAAAATTACAAATAAATCACTTACTTTGCGTATATAAGTAAAATATTACAAATTTTGTTTAATAACATGTACTGCTTTTCACATTCACTTAAATATTTATTTTTCTTTACTTACATTAATGACTACTGCGTATCCCCCCCTTTTGTTTGTAACAAAAACTTGTATCTTCTCACTCCTTTGTTTTTCTATTGTTATTGCGTTATCGGCGTGAGCTGGCTCCATTGTTTGAAGTTCCTCTTCTCGCACCATACAGAGCATTATCCGTGTGCACGATGGAGGCTGAACAGTTCGTAGTGTGCACACAGGGTAACTGTTAACATATGCCTACAGATTCCGTAAGCTACGATGGTCTTCACTGCATCGTGAGGCCAAAGAACCCTGCTGGGCCAGCTTCGTCTGGATGCAATCTTCGTCGACATTTTGGTGAGTATTCAACTTTCCATTAGCATACACGTGCCACTGTTCCGCTTATTCAGCTTAGCACTGCAGATTCGTTAACCTTTCTGCATTATAGATGCTGAATCACTTTGCGATTACGAATTTGAATCGTCACACAGCACTGTTGTTTAACCGCTAGATGACAATTTCACATTTTTGAGGTACGTGGAACAACTTACGCTGCAGTCTTTCACATGTATTTGCACTTTGTGATTCGTCTGATGTCACAAAAGATTGGTTTTCACTGTTTTACAAAACATACATGAAAATATTTACAAAAACATGAAACAAATAAGTCATACACACACAGTTACAAGAAAATCTTATCTGTATTCTAATTCGGCGGCCGCTGTGGCCTAGCAATTCTAGCCGTTTCAGTCCGGAACCGCGCTGCTGCTACGGTCGCAGGTTCGAACCCTGCCTCGGGTATGAATGTGTGTGATGTCCTTAGGTGAGTTAGGTTTAAGTAGTTCAAGTCTAGGAGACTGATGACCTCATATGTTAAGGCCTATAGTGCTTAGAGCCATTTGAACCATTTTTTGTATTCTAATTCGAGGTTTCTCGTCATTAATTTTTGCTGACACTTTTATTTTTTGCATTAAGAACAATTTTGTCCTTTGTATTTCCTTCAGTGAGTGAAGAATTTACTTCTCAGAATCTTTACATCTCCCGTAACAACCTTAAAACGGATATCATCAACACAATCAAGAGCAATTTCACCACTACACGAGGAAATGGGAAACATAGGAATTTCATCAAGGAACTTCTGTTTAAGATAAACATCATCCATCTTCTTGTATTAGAATTTGTTTCCACAAACAGTTTACGCTACTTCCTATGAGAATAGGTGAAATACTGGTTGTAAATCCATGTTTTGCTCACAGCATAGTTTTTCTTGTATTCCTATCTACATCTTAAAATCATTTGGTTCAAATGGCTCTGAGCACTATGGGACTTAACATCTTAGGTCATCAGTCCCCTAGAACTTAGAACTACTTAAACCTAACTAACCTAAGGACATCACACAACACCCAGCCATCACGAGGCAGAGAAAATCTCTGACCCCGCCGGGAATCGAACCCGGGAACCCGGGCGTGGGAAGCGAGAACGCTACCGCACGACCACGAGATGCGGGCTTAAAATCATTTGTATAATATCTATATTTTTCACACAGCTTATCACAGTTGAAACCGTCTTTGTATGCTGCTAACTGATATATATATATATGTTTTCAGTGCATTGTATGTTCAGGTACACTGGTAACTCTGTGTCTGAATATAGTATTCAAGTGTTTCTACAACGCTAGTTTTGTATTACTCTTTATACAAGGTGAACGTAAAGTGTTAATTTACCCTCAGATGTGGCTTGCATAACCATGTATGTATTTCGTTGGACATACCACGCGAAGGTTTATATAATCGCTTAACAAGCAGGCTAAGTTAATGTGACTTCCGCTGTACTCGTTATTACTCGTAAGCTGGCAGAGCTACACTCGTGTTTAGCTACTTCAATTTGGTTCAATTGGCTCTGAGCCCTATGGGACTTAACATCTGTGGTCATCAGTCCCCTAGAACTTAGAACTACTTAAACCTAACTAACCTAAGGACATCACACACATCCATGCCCGAGGCAGGATTCGAACCTGCGACCGTAGCAGTCCCGCGGTTCCGGACTGAGCGCCTGAACCGCTAGACCACCGCGGCCGGCTGTTTAGCTACTTCAACGGACTCAATATAAATGTAGCCAAGCTGCTTACCCTCCTTCCCATAAATTTACACACAATCATAACTATACAGAACTTATGAACTAAAAGTTGGGGGAGGGGGGGGGGAGTGGCTTTTATTTGGAACCTTCCATCTCCAATTCAATCCTTTCGTTAAGCAGGATGTGCTACTTTGTATCATTCCCTACAAAATTCTTGTTACTACATAACTTGTTAATTATGCATTACTAACCATAGGTCAGTCAGTGTGTTCATTCACACATGTGCACTCATGAAGTAAAACAGAATATTTAATATCTTTGCGTGTAGCGTTTCGTCTTCATACATCTCAGAGTATATGTTTATCAATATTTCATACTTCCTTATGCGCTCTTTGACAGTGATTTGCCAGCTGCTCTTTGTTTATGTAAATAACGCTTATTTACCGCAATGAACTTTAAATTACCTTGAGACTTGTAGTTGCCAGGTATGCCTGTCTAAATAATTTCTGTAGTATATAGCTTCTTACTCTTGCTATATGGCTCTGAGCACTATGCGACTCAACTGCTGAGGTCATCAGTCGCCTAGAACTTAGAACTAATTAAACCTAACTAACCTAAGGACAGCACACAACACCCAGCCATCACGAGGCAGAGAAAATCCCTGACCCCGCCGGGAATCGAACCCGGGAACCCGGGTGTGGGAAGCGAGAACGCACTCTTGCTATATCTTTCTTCTTGTACATAGTCCTACACCTACATGCGGTCATATGTGTGAAGTTGGTTTTGAAGTCTGTCACATAATGAAGTTGCAGAATGGACATGTTATCAAGTAAAATATTTCATAGTAGCAAAATCTGTATAGAAAATACAAAGCGTGCAGTAATAACACTCACTATGTAAGTTTATTCTTATGGTTAATACATATTATCAAGTGTACTCTTTGTTCCTATAACTAGTTGTATAAATAACATGGAAAAATTTCTACTTCATTTGTTCCAATTTGATTTTAAATATGTGCCATTGTTTATTTAATGCGGTTTATTCATAGTATTTCCTTTGCGCAATTAAGTTTTGTTTTGCCTTTTCACAAGTTAATGTTTGAATGACGTGCTGTGTCTCTTACATTCAATCATTGTTTGTTAAGCGGCGCAGCAGCGCGTTGGGCGTAGCGTGCTGCGCGAGTATGGCCACTGCAGACTACGTTAAAAGTGGGAAGAGGAGAGTGGGAAAATTCTTCCGGGTTGTATGGCCGGTCGTGAAAACCTTCATTTTCTGATTAGTGTGGGAAAATGTTTACGACCCGCAACTCCCCTCGCGCTGCACCAAGCACAGTATGCCTGACTGTGTTGTTGTCGTTCATATTCACTGTTTCCCAAAAATGTATTGATATGTGTTTAAAGTTGTCATTTCGCTCTGAAAAGAGTAAAAAAATTTTCGTGATAGATTCCAAAGATTCTTCATACTTATCTTGGAATAGTCTAACATTCATTATGAGATTCTACAATTTGTTTCAAAACTAATATGGATATTTTTCATATATCCTCGGAGTTTTTCGCGACGGCATACATGAATAAAACATTTTAGGATTTTCAGTCGCGTCAATCCGAATAAAATCCTCGAAGCTCGAGAACGTTTTATTCATATTTTCCATATACTTAAGCGTAAAATATATATTGTGTCACATCCTAGAAGTGTTTATTCCACGAAGACGGCGACATACGAAATCCACTGCCTAGCTGCGCGCCCGCAATTAACAAAATGCCGACCCCTCCAGGGTTCGAACCTGGAATCTTCTGATCCGTAGTCAGACGCTTTATCCGTTGCACCACAGGGCCACGGCTTGCAGGTCGTAGTACGACGCGTAGAAATGGTTGATATGCATTTTTAGCATATAAATTCTTTGATATCTTTTTGTTGATATAATCGATGTATTTTCCCTATTGTTGGACTGCTCATCAAATAGCTTTCAGGGTGTGATATTCTGTTTATAATGTATGAAATTTCTCACGCGATTTGATGGGTGATTTATCGATAGCTGATAATAATATGTATTTTAGTAGGAAATAATGGTTATACTTCCATTTTAACGTAGAGGCGCTGAGGTCCTATCCCCGCATTGTGACAGGCCGGAGGTGCTTGTCGTTCGCAACACGCCGCGGTTATGCGATTATCGGGAAACAGGAGTAGTTTCTAATATACGTATAATTATGCGAGTTCTGTCTTGGGTAATGTGTGGACTAGGTTATTCTCATGCCAATAATGCATATACCATGCATTATAGGAACGATGTCCATGAGTTGCAGGCAATGCAAGCGAAATGTGCGAACGTTTAATTTTTTAGTTGTACATCTCGGAGATAAGTTTTCTAATGTTTCTCTCCCTGTGTACGGCAACTGTCAGACAGCATGCGCTGCCAGTGCGACGCCAAGAACCTCGTCTCGGCGTGTTCGCAAAATCGTGTGCCAACGGCACATCAAAGAGCTGCTGCGCGACGCCACGATAGCGGAAAAATCGCAACATGTGTGGGTTGGGCGAGGCCACGCAAGCGTGGCGCGACAGATTCCGTCGGTGCACTTGCAAACCTCACGCACCAGAGGCGCGTGGCGAAGGTGCGGCGTCGACATCAGCGTCGGTGTCGACGCTGGCGTCGGACACGATGCTCGCGCCACGATGCCCCTCTTATCACAATGGCCCTCGGATAATTTTTTGAAATAATAGTTTGTTGCAGAAACTGATTGAGAGGGGACGTATGAGAAAATGCGCAGGTAGGTTTAAGCTAATGTTAACTCTTAGTAGAATGAGGTTTTCACTCTGCAGCGGAGTGTGCGCTGATATGAAACTTCTGGCAGATTAAAACTGTGTGCCCGACCGAGACTCGAACTCGGGACCTTTGCCTTTCGCGGGCAAGTGCTCTACCATCTGAGCTACCGAAGCACGACTCACGCCCGGTACTCACAGCTTTACTTCTGCCAGTACCTCGTCTCCTACCTTCCAAACTTTACAGAAGCTCTCCTGCGAAACTTGCAGAATTAGCACTCCTGAAAGAAAGGATATTGCGGAGACATGGCTTAGCCACAGCTTGGGGGATGTTTCCAGAATGTGACTTTCACTCTGCAGCGGAGTGTGCGCTGATATGAAACTTCCTTGTTTCAGACGAGGAGGTGCACGCCTGAGTACACTCATAGTTACAAAGGCACCTACAAATATTCTTCCATAAAGGCACTGACCATCTTGTCTCACCGTGGGACGCATGTATTAACAGTTATAGAGATTACTTTTGAAATAAGAAACAGTTTACTTAGGACCTTTTTCTCTGCATCTGGCTTGTTTTCACTCGACTGCCACTTATAATATGCTCTTAAGGAAACAAGATACAAAAAGTGTGTTCAATATTTACAAAATAGTTTGCAAACTAATTTAATAATGAGCAAGTAATATATACACAATAAGTCTCACAAGTTAATATGTTTGCTCCACAGATTTGCATGCTTACTTTTTTTTTGCTTGACCAGCAGCAGGAAAGGAGCTACACTAACCAGCGTACATAGTATGCAAACAATATAAACCGCACACACACACACACACACACACACACACACGACATCACTATATATATATATAACACACAAATCCGCTCTAACATTCGGGTGAATAGTGTGAATACGGCAGGTTTCTAATCCTGTCCTCACAAATGACTCACTTGGTGTCATGATGTGACAGGCCGATTTTCATCTGCGATACCATATGTACTTCAGGTCTTCATGATAGAAAATTGACTTGGCTGATATGCGGATGAGGAGGTCGAACCCTGCCAACGCCATCATGAAGGTACTTCAAGGAATTGACAATCGCAGAGTCATTAAGGCCGCACGCCCTTAGCCCGCCTCCAGGTGACACCTGTCTCTGTACATTATCGCCTGAAGACCTGCAAACACCACAATCTGCGAACCATTCGCCTCATCTTTCATCAAGCCAGTAACGTTATTGCTAGCCAGCTTTGTGCTTTATGCCATGATGATTATTTGCTGCATAACCAGACGTGTGGAATGCGTCAGAGTGGCAACTTACAACTTCATATGGATCGCAATCATTGACCCGAAAGTTGGAGCTATCTGTGTTCGTATAAAGCAACTTTCATTCAGAAAAATTACGTTTTAGTAACTCGTAAAGAAATTGGTACAATATAGTTGACTGGATCTTAGAAAAGCTGAGTAGTTGCAAACAAACAGGTGATAGTTGTTTTTCGGTGCATTTATTCCAAATGATATGCTTTGGGCTCTGCCCATCATCAATTTCCTTGTGTAAACAATATCATAAATAATTAGTTACCCTTTTTAAAAAACACCAGATGTTAAAAAGAAAGCGCAAAATCGAACTACGTCTCAGAACCAATACATACCATTTTACAACAAAAATAACTTTGACAACTTGTTCCTTACTCATACATTTACGAACCAAAAGATGCGACATATAATTTAAACTTGGAAAATTGGAATGTTGGTCGTGAGAAGGACAATGCTACTTCAGTGGACTCACACTTGCTAGCTAAACCATGCGGCGAAAGAAGGCACCACATTACAGCACTGCGGCTGCGCAGATGCCGATATGTTTACTAAAAATTAAAACAGTAACCAATAAAAACTAAAAGTACATCTTGTGTGCCTGTACACAGCCACATTAAAACACACACCGCTGTAGTACAAAGTACAAGAAAGTACATTACAAAATAGTAGAAAAAAATATTTTGTCTTGGAAAGACATTACTTGTCGAAGGTTACAAAAGGATTTGTTTAGATTTGACGTTACACTTCTTGACTTTTCTTCAGACTTAAAATCTTAAGACATTTGTCCCATCCCGCGGTTCATTATTACGGTCATCCATATGTCAAAATGTTTACTGCCTGTTAAAACAGTAAAATACAACAACAAAAATACATGTAGTGAGCCTGCTCATAAGGACAGTAAAAGAAACGTCACTGTAGTGCATGGGTACGAGATTATACCTTTCAACACATTAAAATATTTAGTTATCTTAAAAGGATAATGTATCGAAGTAACTGAAAAATCTGTCTGATTCATTGATCAGAGTAGTACATAGGAAGGGAATGTGCATTTCAATGTTTAAATTTTTTTCTATTGAAAACATAACCTGTCATAATTACAAAAGTACTCCTTTTGAACTGCCGGTGTACTTCCTGTCTAAAGGTCAAACGTGGAAACCGAAGACATTTTCCTCCTGAACCACTGATGAACCTAACTCACGTAGTACTCACTAACCACTGAGGGGCACAAAAAAATGGTTCAGAAAGAAAATGTCTTCAGTTTCCACGTTTGACGTTTAGTAAGGAAGTGCACCTGTAACTCAAAACAAATCCTTTTGTAATTATGGCAGATTATGTTTTCAACAGAAAAAAATTTAAACTTCTAAATGTACAGTCCCATCCCTGTGTACTACTCTGATCAGTGAATCAGACCAATTTTTCTGTAACTTTGATACATTATCCTTTTAAGATAAATAAATACACTGGTGTCCAAAATCAAAGCAACAAACGGAAATTTTGCCAAGTTCCGTTTATTTTGCTACGAAACAGTATAAAGAGGTGACAGTGAAGTAGAAACAACGAAAAGAATGTAGAACATAAATAACTACTATATTCATAGTGGTAGACAAAATTGTTCTTCTTTTTCTCCAATTTAATGGATTTGCAGTCACATTCCGACAGCTGGTTAATGTGGTGTTAATATGGGTTGTGGCCACCCCTGGCAGCAATACAGGTCCGACAAATATGGGGCATGTTGTGAATGATGTCATCAATCTCATGTTGAGGTAATAACGCCCATTCTTCCTGCAGAGCTGTTCACAAGTCTTGGTGAGTGGTTGGTGGATGCTGATGTGATGCAGCCTGTTTCCCTAGTGCATCCCAAACGTGATCTTTGGGATTCAGATTGGGAGAGCGAGCAGGCCACGCCATGCGTGCAACATTTTCTGTTTCCAAGAAAACATCAAGCACCCGGTCTCTATGATGTCGAATATTGTCGTCCATCAATACAAAGTCCGGGTCCACATCACCAAGCAACAACCGCACGTAAGCCCCCAAGATCTATTCACGATAGCTAACAGCAGTTAAACGTTGCCAATTCACCTGCAAAATTTCATGAAGAGTTGTGCAAGTGGTCCCCATAATCCCTGCCCACACCATTAGGGAACCTCCTCGACACAGGTAGTATGCTGACGACTCCACTCTAGATGTTCCTTTCTGTGAAGACTCTTCAGAAGTACACATACAGCAGGTCTCCGACAGTAAAGGCCACTCTGCCGCTGCCTTGTGTCACCGTTTGTCTGAATATAATACGTCCAGCAGATGCTGTGAGGTCAAGTGCCAGTTGCCGTGCACTACTAGGGCCATACGTCGTGCCCTTAGAACCAAATAAAACTCCTCTATTTCTAATATCACACATTGTCGGCCCTACCCTGGTTTCCGGGATACTGTTTCGGTCTCTATAAATTGTCGCCATATTCGAGAAACAACAGAACGACCCACATTAAGCCGTCGGGCCACATCAGTTTGTGACTGTCCTGCCTCCATTGTTCTTATGGTCCTCCACCGCAGAGAGTTTTATTTTATTAACACGTAAATTTCCGTAGTACCAAATTGAGGAGCAAATCTCCAAGGTCATCGAACGTGTCAATACATGAAATTACAACATAAAAGTAAAAAGAGATAAAAATAAAATGTTTAGAATCCGAAAAAAGTCAAGCCTTAAGTTTAAGTAAACGCAATCAACAATACAACAAGAATCAGCTTAATTTTTCAAGGAACTCCTCGACAGAATAGAAGGAGGAACCCATGAGGATACTCTTCAGTTTCGATTTGAAAGCGCGTGGATTTCTGCTAAGATTTTTGAATTCTAGTGGTAGTTTATTGAAAATGGATGCAGCGGTATACTGTTCACCTTTCTGCACAAGAGTTAAGGAAGTCCGATCGAAAAGCAGGTTTGATTTCTGCCGAATATTAACTGAGTGAAAGCTGCTTATTCTTGGGGACAAGCTAATATTGTTAACAAGAAATTACAGTAAGGAATATATATATATATATATATATATATATATATATATATATATATATATATATATATATTGAGAGTCCTATGTCAAAATACCAAGACTCGTGAACAGGGGTCGAAAAGAGGTTCCTGAACCATCACTACTTATTGCCCGAACCATCCGTTTCTGAGCCAAAAATATCCTTTTAGAATGGGAAGAGTTACCCCAAAATATAATGCCATACGACATAAGCGAGTGAAAATAGGCAAAGCAGACTAATTTTCGTTTCGAACTATCACTCACTTCAGATACTGTTCGAATAGCAAAAATGGCAGTATTAAGTCTTTGAACAAGATCCCGAACGTGGGTTTTCCACGACAGTTTACTATCTATCTGTAGACCTAGAAATTTAAACTTCAGTTTCACTAATCATATACCCAGTCTGTGAAATTAAAACGTCAGTTTTTGTTGAATTGTGTATTATAAACTGTAAAAACTGAGTCTTACTGTGATTTAGCGTTAGTTTATTTTCTACGCTTCATGAACTTATGCCATGAACTACACTATTTGAAACCGAGCCAATGTTGCACACAACATCCTTTACTACCAAGCTAGTGTCATCAGCAGACAGAAATATTGTAGAGTTACCCGTAATACTAGAGGGCATATCATGCGATTGTGGATGTGAGACTACCCGGCAAACACTACCTCGTTTGATAGGTGCCCTGACGTCATCGTTGGCGTGGTTGTCCATTGACCGAAATGCCATCTTGCAGAACACCATTGTACGGACATCTGTTGACAGTTTCTTCTTCTTCTTTCGTTTCACCCTCTTTGGGGTACGCTGGATCAATCATTTCTTTGTGCGTTGTTCTTTTCTTAGGGCCCAGTATTTCTTCATTCTTTCTGATCTTCTTCTCCTCTCTTCTTCCGAGATGAAGGATTTGGACTTTTGTGTGGATTTGTCTTGGAACCTTATGTTTTCATCTTTAGTAATTAATTTAGCAGTTCGATCAATAAGTGAATTTTCTGAAATATTTAATTCCACTAGGTCTTTCTCAGTTTGTTTAAACCAGTTGGGCTTCGTTTTTCGGTTACGGAAGAAGTCAAAGATTTGTTTAGTTAATCTGTTGGAATTCATTCTGAGAAGATGGCCATAAAAATTTGTTCTCCTTTTTCGCATAGAATCTGAAAGTTTTTCAATTTTCTTGTAGAGAGTTTCATTTTTAATGTATATAGTCTTATTGTCTTGAAATTTTGGCCCAATGATTTTTCTTAAAATTTTTCTTTCCTTTATCTCAAGTTTCTCCATTTGGCCTTTGAAATTCATGTTAAGTGTTTCTGCTGCATACAGTGCTTCTGGCTTAATCACTGTCTTGTAATGTGTAATTTTAGACCCCCATGAAAGGGATTTTTTGTTGTATGTATTTTTTGTTAGTTGGAAGGCCAATTCAAGTTTATTTTTTCTGGATTCCATTGCTTTGCTTTCCCCAGCATTCCAAGTAATCCATTCTCCGAGATATTTGAATTCTTTTACTATTTCAATCTTCTGTTCTTGAACTTTGAGGTATTTACATGAGTGCTTGATGTTTGTCAATATCTTAGTTTTTTCAGAGGAGATGTGAAGACCAATTTTAGCTGCTTGTTTCTTTAGTTCAAGGATTTGCTCCCGTTGACAGTTTGTATGATTATACATTTTTAATTTTGGACATCGGTGTATTTTACACTAGTGCCCATGTACTACACCAGTGTTTTTCAACCTTTTTGAATACGCAACCCCCTTCCAAGTAAAAATATTTTGGCGACCCCCAGAAGCTTAATAAAAGTATGTCAGCGATTTCAAAGGCAACTTATTTAATTTTCTTTCTATTGATACTATACTGATCTACAAATCAAGTGCAATGTGAAAAGAGGTCGCAGTGCTCTGCGGTCAGAGATATAATTATATTCTTTGCCGCGGAGAGGCATAGGGTGAGAAGGGGTCAGCGTGGGCACAGTCGCGGGTTTCCGTTCGCTACAATCTGTCGTCCGAGTACGCCAGCAAGTACGGAAAAGATTGTCTTCTCGCTTCGCTCTAAGTGAGCATAAAATGGACAAGTTTCAGAGTTAATGTTAAACAAGGAATTACGTAATTTTAATAAAAAATAAATACCATTTTGCATAAGCCTATGTTTTTGTATTACAGAACCCCTAATTTTGAGATATGCAGCAGGATGGTAATTTCATTCACTATCATTCAGTTTCAACAGAAGATATTATCTCTTTTTAATTAATTGCGAGAAATGTAGTTTATATTTTTACCAATGATGTTACTACTTTTTTGTAAGATATTTTTCAACTCTTTTATAAAGCACTATAAAAAAACAATGATTCACTTTACAGCAATCACCACAATTAACTACGCGAAAGAAATGATAAATTAACCAGGTGACCAGCACCGACGATTTTCTGGGAATCCCGATGAAACCACAGAACTAGAAAAAGAGAAAAAAACGTCAACATGCCGTGTGTGAATTAAAGTCTGAGTAGAGCTCAGGCATTCTAGATCCGCTCGGTAGAAATTGCTGTACTTCTTGCCTTGTCTCACTGCTGCCAATCCTAGCGACCTACTGATTGGTTCGAAGCTTGTTACTGAAATGCAGTCTAGTAACCGTGGTGCCAAATCTTGCACGTGAGCTGTGTGCGTGTTGTTGCAGCCATTTTGTATCACATCACATTTGAACGTAAGCATCTTTTAAATGTGCCTTCATTAACTGTTCTCGTTACGTGTGATCGGCACGTAAACTAAGTTGTCAGTAATACACAAGACGCTGCCACTGCATCGCCGTTCCAGCCCGAAAGTTGATGTGGTCCTTTCCCTCTCCCTGCAAACCTCTCGGAGGTAAATAATATCTGGGCAAGACTTAGTGACTCTCGCTGCCCTAGTTCCATTCCGCAGAAGTGGGAAGAGATCGATAGACATCGTGTTGCTTCTCATTGCTGCAAGTGGTTGACTATTTGAACTCTTCAACAGGTTTAAATTAAATTCGTATTCATTATTATAAATAAGTACCAGATCTGAAAGCAAGCGAATTTGCAAGGTGCTTTCACAAAAACTTGTCTCTTCCGTGTGACATTTATACCACAGCAGATGATTGTCATGAAGCATACGTTTCCAGCCATGCTGCAACTGCTTTCTCCTGCGACCGCGACCCCCTCAGCAAGGCTTTGCGACCCGGCAGGGGTCGCGACCCACAGGTTGAAAAACACTGTATTGCAGTGATGCTTCTTTTATTCTGCATGAGAGCGGCCACACTACATGTATTTTTGTTGTTTTATTTTACTGTTTTCACGGGCATTAAACATCTTGCATATGGATGACCACAATAATAAACCACAGGATGGGACAAATGTCTTAGGATTTTATGTTTGACGAATGGTCAAGAAGTGTAATTGCAAATCTAAACAAATCCTTTTGTAATTTTCGTTAAGTCATGCCTTTCCAAGGCAAAATATTTCTTCTACAATTTTCTAATGTAGTTTCTTGTACTTTGTACTGCTGCGATGTGTGTCTTAATGTATAATGTATAATACGGGCACACATGTACTTTTGTTTGTTATTGGTTACTGTTTTAATTTTTAGTAAACATATCGGCTTTTGCACAGCCGCAGTGCCGTAAGGTGTTGCCTTATTCCACCGCTTGGTTTACCTACCAAGTTCGAGCGCACTGAAGCAGCAGCTTTCCGTAGTCCTTCAAACTACCAACATTTCCATTTTCCAAGTTTACATTATATGTCACATCTTTTGGTTCGTAAATGTAGTCTATGAGTAATGAACAAGCTGCCAAAGTTATTTTTGTTATAAAATGATAGCTATTGGTTCTGAGACGTGTTTCGATTTTGCGCTTTCTTGTCTAGATTTGATATTTTAAAAAAGGTCTAACAAATTATTTGTTATATTGTTTACAACAGGAAATCTGATGGCGGGCGGAGCCCGAAACATGTCATTTGGAATAAATATACTAAAAAACAACTATTACCTGTTTGTCTGCGACTACTCAGATTTTATAGAATCCAGTCAATTATATTAATAATAACAGTCACATACCTCTACCGACAGTTTCAGGCTCTGACATACATGTAATCGGTACATATGGAGTTCAGATAGGTCAAATATACACTTACCTACATAAACAAGTTTAATGAACTCCATGGAAACCTTTGCCATCTCCAGAGCCTAGAGTACTGTATTAAAAATTGTGGCTCATTTAAAATTGGACCTAGTGAGATATTTTCTCACACCTTAACGCCCATCCCATCAAGTTACTAAATGAAACTGTGGTGGTTTCTTAAATTTTCCACAGTTTTGCAGAAAATTGTATTATTCATTAATTTATAAAATTTTTCTCCGAATGGTCATGTCTCGCAAGCTGTCTTTTCTATATTTATGTCAATGTAGACCTTCAACCAGGGGTGCGACTTGAACGACAAAGCGTATAGAGTTGTTACCCCATCTCGAGACATGTGTAAGTTTTGAGCACAGTGTACCGCCGAAGCGCTGGCATGGTGTATGTTTACACACTTAGACTGCAGAATCGTTCCACAATGTTTGCAAGTAGGTGTACATCTGTATCCGTAGAAAGACTTGCATATTCCCCTAAATTAGAGCTGCTGAATTCGTGCCAAACACGATATGCCCATATCTGATATGATGGCAATCGTCTCTATGCAGCGTTTGAACTTCATTAGTTAACGACCACCCGCAAATATAGCAATCGACTGCTTTTTCGCACAATGATCTGTCTTCCTGCATGTCGGTCATAGGAATGATGCAATAAATCACATTAACTTTCACTGCATATTCTTCAAGCTCAGAGAGCAATCATACGGCAATGCTCGTATTATACAATCAATACACCGCCACAAATTGTATGTATCGTTCTGTGAGGATACCTCATCATTAGTGTATTTCATGTCATGAATAAATTTCATGTCTGACTATAATATATTACAGAGGGAATGGGAAAGGAAAGAATTCAAACACAAAAATACTGTAGGTATAAAATTTACCATATTCCAAAGAAAAGTTAGATGCAGACTTGGTTGACTACGCACATTTACAGGGTGACAATTATGAAATAAAATCGTCATAACTTCTGAACGGTTTGCTTTAAGACGTTCCAAGCTGCACGGTTGGTCGTGGGACTTGATGGGAATTAGTATGCGTCTGGTTTGGCTTAGCCCACTTTCATTTGGATGGGTTCGTCAATAAGTAAAATTGGCGCATTTGTGAGACTGAGAATCTGCATTTCGCGATAGAGAAGTCTCTTCACCCTCAGTGGGTGACTGTGTAGTGTGCAATGTCCAGTCACGGAATAATCGGTGCGATATTCCTTGATGGCACGGTGACTACCGAACAGTAAGTGAGGGATTTGGAAGATGATTTCATCCCCATTATCCAAAGTGACCCTGATTTCGACAAGATGTGGTTGATGCTAGACAGAGCTTGATCCCATTGAAGCAGAAGAGTGTCTGATGTCCTGGAGGAGCACTTTGGGGACCGCATTCTGGGTCTGGAATACCCAGAGGTCACTGGCGTGCGTCTCGATTGACCGCCATATTCTCCGGATTTGAACACATGCGAATCCTTTTTGTGGGGCTATATTAAAGACAAGGTGTACAGCAATAACCCCAAAACCATTGCCGAACTGAAAACAGCCATTCAGGAGGTCATCGACAGCATCAATTTTCCGACTCTTCAGCGGGTCATGCAGAATTTCGCTATTTATCTGCGCCACATCATCGTCAATGATGGCAGGCATATCGAACATATCATAATCTAAATCCGAATATTTGTAGTGGCGTTTACATGTTCAATACAGTGTGTGTACGTCGTAGTTTCTGACTAATTTGCGTTTTTTTATGTAGTTCAGTAATTACCCTGTACATACAACAAGGAATATACAGTATTTAAATTTTACAGCTTTAAACATGGCTGCGTTGTCAGCGACCGATACAAAGTAACAATAAAACAATTGCAGCACTCGGTCGCGGAAATGAAGTGTTTTTGACTTAGCTTTCGGCCACTTCTAAGAGTTCCTTCATCAGAAATAAAAGGCACTCTTACAAGTGGCCGAAATTTAGGTCAAAAAGATTTCGTTTTCGCGACCGAGGGCTGCAGTTGTTTTAATTTTAAATTTTACATTTTTTTTTCACTACAAATATACTCTCACTGCCCGATACATTATGAATAGTAACTGACGGTTTTTACACACACTTTTCTACAAGGCAAAAACGTTAGTTCATGTCACTATTATCGAAATCAGCTGTGTCCATGATTGATCACGCGAACACTGCGACTGTTGAGAAAGTAGGTTTCATATTCGATGATAGCTGAGAATACTGATGGTAGATGTATCTTGCACTCCTTCAGATAGACTCCAAATTTTGTGTTTATGCATCTTCCGCTCAAGATTAGGTGTTGTGCTCCCACTGACAATCTTTCAGTTCGTATTGTCCTTCCGCCATCATCCAGAGGCTTCAAGTTCTTCATCATGAAAATTTAAGAATTTCTGTTTTCTTGTCCTGAACGCTTTGTGCTAGTTTTCTCCTCTGGCATAAACCGCAGCCAGATTTTTTGTACTCATTATTAGGCGCAGCTCGATAAGGCTCGGAAACTGACAATGTCTCCATTAAGTGACGGTAAGAGATAATGTAAATATTGTATTTAACGTCCTGGAGGGCTTCTACATCTTGTGGGTAGTGGCCGCTATTAAACATGAATAAAATATATTAATGTGACAGTGACGGCTAACTACCACTACTGCCGAATCAAAAGCGATATTGTAAATAACTTGTATTTATTGTAAATTATCTCACGATGGAAATTAGATCATATTGAACAAATCATGAATGAAAACAAATTAAACAAATTGTACACTGCTCTTATATATACTACACTGTTAAGATTGGCTCTCAGCTCTTAATGTTAAGTTGATGCGAAGTTAGATTTAATTATGCCCCTGGGTAAGCAAATGGTAAATGCGATCTGACTGCATTCCTATAATCTCAATGTTAAGTTGATGTGAAGTTAGATTTAATTATTCCCCTGGATAAGCAAATAGTAAATGCGATCTGACTGCGTTCCTATAATCTCTTTTGTGTCTGAAATAATACACACTTCGGACACCACCACCAAGAAACAACCAAACAAAATGCAAAAAGACAAATAACCAATAACGAATCGTAAGCAAAACTGCACAGATGCTCAATGGATGGCAAGAACACGATCCAACAACTATTTCTGAACTTGACTGCCGCTGCTGCAAGTTTTACAATACCGTCTACCAGCGTGCTGGCTCCGTTGATACCGCTGGGGCGACGATTGCAGCTGTGTAGTCGCTGAATTAATAAGTCTCAAATATCTTGAGCAGACTAAACTACTCAGAAACTACTTATACCACAAGCCCTATATTTCCTCTAAATGGAATACAACGCTTTCAAGACTGGTTCAACAACCTTAAAGGTGCAGCCCAGTGTGTCTTGTACTAACATGCAATACCAGTATGATAGCTCTGTGCACTGGTTGACTACATTTAATGGTGACTGCCAGCCTATAAGGCGGAATCAACTGCAATTATACTAGTAATCAATGCAATGCCTATCGTGGACGCCGATGTCCTACTGTAGCTGCAGACTCTAGATCATACACAGCACAGTCTTCAGAATCTAAGTCCCTATCTCAGAGCTACCGAACTTGGCGACTGTCCGCTTTCACGGCACAAGACACTCTCCCCCGGCCTCGCTCTGCCCGATCTCTTGCGACAATCTTGCCGCCAAACTCTAAATCAGCCAATCCCGACGCTGCAAAGGCCTCCCACATCTCCCTCACGAAGTGATACAATTTCTCCACCTATCCAAAAATTACTCTGTTCAAACAGCGGGCGTTGACCCTCAGCGTTTCCCGCACTTTCTTATGAACTGCCCAATCAGAGCTCAGCCCATCTGCCGTTAAAACAGCCCGCGACTGGGCGGCGCCTGCGCCTACGCTGGACGCTCTCTTGTCTGCTCGACATTTCCCCTCTCTCTCTCACCTGGCACCCAGCGGCGTTCCTTTTGATGCTTGCAGGTCAGTGGCCGCATCCCCTGAGACCCCCAGCCCCTGCACAATGCTCTTCCGGCGCTCGCCGGCCTTCGCCTCCCCGGCTGCGCCCGACTACTCCTCGCCTCCACTGGCAAATTTTCTTTGCTTGCATCTACAGCATGCAACTAAATATTATCATTACCAAAGCCCGTATTATTTCAAACATGTGTTTAATCATCATGTATCTCTCTTTCTAATCACCTAATAAGACTAATTAACCATTATACGGGTTTATTTACTTCAAACATGCAGAATAATCTGCGAAATGAACGTCACAAATGAAAGCAACCTTTCAGTTCCTTTACATGCTGATTCACAGTGTTTGTTAAGGATGATGCCAATAAAGTAGAGAATTAATATACATTGCAATATTCACTCATTTACTTCATGCAAAATTATGGTTTCTTTATTAATAGAATTGTAGAATTGTGCGTAATTATAAATATTACTACTAGTGGAATCCATTCTCGTTTTTCGACAGAATCACTGCAGCGTCATGAAATTTGTTCCATATTTGTTAGCAGCATTCCTCAGTGAAGAACCAACTATTACTTCATTTGTTGTTTCGATGTATGTTTCTTTCGGCACTGTGCGTCTATTTGTCTTCTTTTTGGTACACCAGATGTTATATTCACAAACATTCAAGTCAATCCTCGGTATTTTGCAGTACTTCAGATGAGTCAGGCAGCAATCGCTGGCCTAGACAGGACAGCAACAGGAAACAATCGATTTTGCGACATTTTACGAGTTCCTAATCAGCGGCGAATTATATAAGTTCATCTGTGTGATTTGGCAGTTTAGCTTTTGAATTTCTGTGTGTTAATTAGATATTTAATAGACGCATTTCTTGCGTTTTCGTTTGTGTCGGAAGGTAAACGATATTGTAACATTTTACAAGTTCCTAGCCATGAACGAATTATTTAGTCTCACCTGTGTGCTTTGATAGTTTAAGATTTCAATCTCTGCATTTTAATCTAATTTACTGGACACATTTCTTGCACTTTCGTCGATGTCTACAGTAGAGTTCCGGAAGCGCGTGTCGATTGTCGCTTGTTTGCCTGTGTAGTGTAATTTTCGATTATCTTTAGTGTGGATAGGGATTGTGATGGCTGTGTGCGGATGCAAGCTGAGTTAGTGACACTTCACTCTCAGCTCCAGGCTGTGTTGGCTTCAAGTACTCAGCTTGAGGCTGCAGTGGATGAGCATCACTGTTGTGCACTGGCCGTTGGGATCCAACTGACGTCCAACACGACCCGCCAGTCCGCCGATCGGTCCACATGGTGGCCCGCCCAGTTACTGCTCGCATTGAGGTTGACACCTCACCATGGTCGAGAGAGAGGTCGCCTCGAGGCGTGGCAGGCTGCAAAGACTTCCCAGGAAATAGAGTACATCAAGAAAGCCCAAAGTAGACCAGCACGTTTTGTACTACCGAGAAATAGGGAAGAGAGTGTCACAGACATGATACAGCATTTGGGGTGGACATCATTAAAACAAAGGCGTTTCTCGCTGCGGTGGGATCATCTCACGAAATTTCGATCACTAACTTTCTCCCCCAAATGCGAAAATATTTCGTTGACGCCGACCTACATAGAGGGAAACGATTATCATAATAAAATAAGGGAAATCAGCGCTCGCACGGAAAAATATAGGTGTTCATTTTTTCCATGCATTGTTAGAGAGCGGGGTAACAGAAAATTATTGTGAAGGTGGCAGGCACTTAAGAGTGATCAGCAGAGTAATCATGTAAATGTAGACGTAGACTACCAGCAACTGCGGGCATGTAAAACTACTTAATCAGTGAGTCAACACTTTCACAATCTCCAAGCATGTTACATATCATCTACTCGACAAAATGCATATGTGCTTTTCTCAGACAAATTGAGACTTGCGAAACAGTTTGTTGGCGAGCTGGTACTTTCTGCTGCCTGATAGACATATGTGTAATATTATGAAAAAGGAGGCAAGGCCGACACAAGCACAATTTTTTTAGTGTGGCTTGCCTACATCAGGGGCAAGTATACGTTCACGGGGAAACCAAGTATACGTTCACGGACAAACGTATTGTTCTCTTTTGATTGACAGGTCCTTAACCTATTGTTCTGATAAGAGGATTATGACCCTATAGGGATAATCCTTCCTTTTCATTGACAGGCCCTTAACCTATTGTTCCCCCTCCCATCCCCTTCCTCCTCCTCCTCCTCCCCCATACCTCTGGGAACTCCCCTCGCCGATACAAGAACACTTTTGGTATCAGTTTGATTGATAATTAATTAAATTTATGTCCATCTCTGGTAACTGAGTGGTCAGCGTGACAGACTGTCATACCTAATGGCCCGGATTCAATTCCTGGCTCGGTCAGAGATTTTCTCCACTCAGAGATTGGGTGTTGTGTTGTCCTTATCATCATCATTTCACCTCCATCGACATGCAAGTCGCCAAAGTAGCGTCAACTCGAAAGACTTGGCACCAGGTGAACGGTCTACCCGACGGGAGGCACTAGCCACACAGCATTTTTATGTAATTAAATTTATCAATTAATTAACCTCCGGCTCTGGGAAACCCACTAGCCCTCCTCCTCCGCTCCCCCGCCCGTAAATTGGCGCGAAAAAGACTAAGTTGACTGGCCATTTGGAGAGAAATCGATTACAGTGTATGGAATATTGTTTAAACAATTTAAACAATGTGTGGAATATCGTTTATTTAAACAATTAATGGGATACAAGACTGTGTATGGTTCAAATGGCTCTGAGCACTATGGGACTTAACATCTGAGGTCATCAGTCCCCTAGACTGAGAACTACTTAAACCTAACTAACCTAAGGACATCACACACATCCATGCCCGAGGCAGGATTCGAACCTCGACCGTAGCGGTCGCGCGGTTCCAGATTGAAGCGCCTAGAACCGCTCGGCCACACCGTCTGGCAGACTGTGTATGAAAATAGTTTATTTATTTAAAGAAATTGGTGGGAAATTGATTGCAGTATAGCCGAGCGGTTCTAGGCCCTTCAGTCCGGAACCACACAGCTGCTATGGTCGCAGGTTCGAATCCTGCCTCGGGCATGGATGTGTGTGATGTCCTTGGGCTAGTTAGGTTTAAGTGGTTCTCAGTCTAGGGGACTGATGACCTCAGATGTTACGTCCCATAGTGCTTAGAGCCATTTGAACCATTTTTGATTGCAGTATATGGAATATTGTTTAAACAATGTAGACAATATGTGGAATATTGTTCACAATAAATAATTTAAACAATATAGTTTACTTATTTATGTAACGAATTTGGTGGGAAGTGGATTTCAGTGTATGGAATATCGTTTAAACATTATAGACAATGTGTGAAATATTATTTATTTAAACAATTTACGGGTTATGAGGCTTTGTATGGAATATAGTGATTTTATTTATGTAGAGAATGTGGCGTGAAATCGATTGCAGTGTACGGAATATCGCTTAAACAATTTAGACAATATGTGGAATATTGATTATTTAAACAGTTTACAGGATATAAGGTGACATATGGGATATTTAAACAGTTGCGATGTTTTTTCATTCTAATCACATAAGGAAACATGTATTTACACTGTCACAAACCGCATAAACATATCTGAAAAACTTCTTCTGTCGTGCCACGCACGCAGTCTGTCCAGAGTCGGGACACACCGGAGTGATTCTGGAAACGCCAGCGGGCTCGCCGCACCGCTCTCGGCTGTCGGCTGCTGTCTCAAGTGGTCTGTATGGGTGAACCAAACTGTCGGATACCAGCGCACACTAGAGATGCCTTCCTTCCAAAGCAAATAGCTGATTGGGAATCGATCCTGAAATACTGCTGAAAGTTAAAAAATGATTAATTTCTGTTCGCATGATTGTAATATAGGAAATGTAAGGTGGACACAGTAGCTATTTCACCCGCACGTAAATTGACGATGTCACAAAATAGTAGCAGGCTAACTCGAAATATCTAAATACACTTAAAAAAAATAAAAAAATAAAAATATTGTTACATACAGAGAGAGAGAGCTGCAGTTTGCTTTGCAGATGACATGGGAACTAGATGGGATATTTCATTCCGCCGTGGGCTCTAAACTGCCCCAGCCTTCGTGGCGCACTGCCTTGTGGTTCATTTCACGAACTGCTTCTGGAATTATTAAATCTGGCGCGGAGTATCACATCTTGAAGGTGTCACAAATGTCGCTGCACAAGATGCGCCACAGGGAATATTACTTAAATCGTTAATATAGCGTTTAAACAATTTTCTTCACACAGTTTAAAACTAATCTAAATAAAAGAAGATTACACTGCACAGTAGCTCGCATGCATAAACAACAGTGTTATGTTTTTGATACGAAATTTCATTAAATAATCCAAACCTACTACTATTTGAAGCCACGATTAGAAACGGTGATGTATGAAATGACAGTTGGAATTTCAAATTTCGACGTGAATGTATACCATCATGGTTATAAAGTTCCCGACCACTACAGGTCTGCTAAGTATATTTTCTTTTTTAAAGCGCTGTATAATTCCTAAGTTGACTGGTTCAGTCCACTACACCAGGACAAAGAAGGAGGGAGGAAAGGGTCTACCACGTGATGGGATAGTAACAACAACAACAACAAATACCTATGCAAGACAGAGTCCACTGCTGTGTAATGAGCCGCGCTTAACACGACACACACTTAAACCGCTATATAATCATAGCAATAAGTTGTCCTGGCTAGATGTCAGAGATCGCTGTCAATCGGGAATTTGGCTTTTTGACTAGGTTTTTGAAGCTCTCTAGAAATCCTAAATTGGTACCCTCCATTACATTCGGAAGAAGGAAGGGTCTACTGCGTGGTAGGATAGAGATAACAGCAATACCGCTGCAATACAGAGTCCACTGCAATGTATTAAGACGCACTAAACAAGACACACTTAAACCACGATCCAGTCTACAGCAGTAGCCGTCATGGCTAGATGTTGGAGATCACTGAAACATTCGCACATCCTGCGTGCTCATGTCTCGATGTCCATCGTAGAGCGCCACCAGCTCCAACGCTCAGAGGTCGGCGAAAACTACAGTCGCGGCCGTAACCTCAGTCTTGAACGTGTGTATATGGCAGAGTGCACCATCCCCGGCCATGGAGGGCGTCAGAGGATGCGTCCATATTGAATCTTCCCTCATGGAACACACACAAGTCCGCTTCTGTCGCACTCAGGCAGCACAATGGTCACGACGCCAGCCCTCGCTGACATCGGCTAGATCAGACAGGGTGGCACATTCTTTGTTCCTGTCACAGGCTGAGATAACCGGCACTTTCGATCGCTAAAGTCTAGTGACCGCCTTTGCAGCCAGCCGCAGTGCACTGCGAAACAAGCAGCTGCAGCTTGGACGTATACAGTAGTTCTAAACAATCCCCCCCCCCCCCCCCAACATAGACCCACCAGTTTTACACAAGTCATTTTCGAAGACATAATAAATTGAAGCATACACGCTTTTTCACATTGCTGAAGTATCATTTCTTGTTGTGACAATCCTGTAATATTATGGCGTAGGCTACATTTCCTCTAAGTATTTTCCCATCAATTACGAAAAAAATTTTTCTTATCATTTACGTCACGCATCACTGAACTACAATATTGAACTCATTTTGGCTCATGATGGAGTGCTATGATCTACTTCTGCCACGGGACGCCTCCTCATTTTCGAACTCCCTTAAAGTACCCAAGTGCGACGCCACATGCGAAGTTCAAATGGTTCAAATGGCTTTAAGCACTATGGGACTTAAACATCTGAGGTCATCAGTTCTCTACAGTTAGAATTACTTAAACCTAACTAACCTAAGGACATCACACACATCCATGCCCGAGGCAGGATTCGAACCTGCGAACGTAGCAGCTATCAGGTTTATATTACATATCACTTTATAAATTCGGTAATACATCTGATTTTATTACGATGATCGTCTCTCCCTGTGTAGGTGGAAGAATGAAATATCGCTAACAGATATCGCTGCAACGTAAAAAACGCACGATTATCATTCCATGTCAAGAATCTTTTCCGTGGTGCCCTATCCATCTCTTCCGCCCGCCAGGCAGCATGTCACTGATATCAAAATCATAGGCTAGTTAATTGAATTGATCATGAGAGTCACTTTGCATGACGAGTAATTTTTCCTTTTCAGCAGTCGGATTACACTCACCACGTAGTTCAAATGGAAATCCCTCGAGGGCAGACGATGTTCTTTCCGAGGAACAGCTGAAGCTGAAGCTGACAACAAAAGGATTCTGCCGCCGCAACATACATTTTGTGTAAGGACCCCGCTATTAAAAAGACGATCACAACGACTATGTTACCGTCACCTTGCATAAAAAACAGTCTTGGGTCTACAGGCACACACAAGCATCGCTTATAGCGTTATGCTTTCTAGTAGAAATGCTGTCTGCGATTTGGAATCAAGTCTATCCATTCAACCACATACACTGTGTGATCAAAAGTATCTTAACACTCCCAAAAACATACGTTTTTCATATCAGGTGCATTGTGCTGCCACCTACTGCCAGGTACTCCATATCAACGACCTCAGCAGTCATTAGACATAGTGAGAGAGCAAGAGAGCAGAATGGGATGCTCTGCGGAACTCACGGACTTCAAACGCGGTCATGTGATTGGGTATCACTTGTGTCATACATCTGCATGCGAGATTTTCAGACTCCTAAATATCCCTAGATCCACTGTTGCCCATGTGATAATGAAGTGGAAACGTGAAGGGACATGTATAGCACAAGAGCGTATGGGCCGACCTCGTCTGTTGACTGACAGACATCTACCGAGACCATTACACAGTAATTCCATACTGCATCAGCATACACTGCAGGCAGTATGACAGTTAGCTCGGAGGTGAGAAAACTAGACGATTGAACAGAGTCAAACCTCGTGTGGAGTGACGAATCACAGTACACAATTTGGCGACCTGGGTATGGAGAATGCCTGGTGAACGTCATCTGCAAGCATGTGAAATGCCAACAGTAAAATTCGGAGGCAGTGGTGTTATGGCGTGGTCGTGTTTTTCATGGAGTGGTCTTGCACCTCTTGTTGTTTTGCGTGGCACTATCACAGCACAGGCCTACATTGAAGTTTTAAGCACCTTCTTGCTTCCCACTGTTGAAGTGCAATTTGGGGATGGTGACTGCATCTTTTAAAACGATTGAGCGTATTTATAATGCACGGCCTGTGCTGGAGTGGTTGCACGACAATAATATCCTTGTAATGGACTGGCCTGCACAGTGTTCTGACCTGAATCCTATAGAACACCTTTGTGATATTTTGGAACGCCAACTTCGTGCCAGTCCTCACCGAGCAACGTCGATACCTCTTTTAAGTGCAGGACTCCATGAAGAATGGGCTGCCATTCCTCAAGAAATCTTCCAGCACCTGGCTGAACGTATGCCTGCGAGAGTGGAAGCTATCATCAAGGCTAAGGGTTGGTCAACACCATATTGAATTCCAGCATTACCGATGGAGGGCGCCACGAGCTTGGAAGTCATTTTCAGTCAGGTGTCCGGATACTTTTGATCACATAGTGTTCTTCTGTTAGATCCTTAGGAGACAGCTTTCAATGATTACAGCCATTGGTGAATAATAATAGTGCCACTCTCATATCTTGAAAAGAGTCACGTTTCTCGAACTTATCTGCTACTTTTTAGGCAGCCTCTCTGCTTCTTATTGCTCCTCAGTCTCTGCCCATGCCCTCCTTGCAGCATTGTCCACGTGATCATCCCAGTTTAAGTTGGAAATGTATGGAAGTCAGACAGCACTTTATCTAAGATCTTCTGCATTCCATGGAGAAACAGGATGAGCTGAGTTAATGGAACAGGACCATCTTTTTTGCCCACTCGATGGAAATAGGTGCATGTTGTTGTAGCTCCACCAACTGAGTACATTGTGTTAGGCCAGCACCAAACGAAGCTTTCTCTCTCCTGCAACACATTGTAATAGGAAAGACAGTAGGAACAGTTACAGTGTTGTTTCTTATCACGAATATCAGGAAGACTCCACATCATATGGGGCCGGCCGTAGTGGTCGTGCGGTTCTAGGCGCTGTAGTCTGGAACCGAGCGACCGCTACGGTCGCAGGTTCGAATCCTGCCTCGGGCATGGATGTGTGTGATGTCCTTAGGTTAGTTAGGTTTAATTAGTTCTGAGTTCTAGGCGACTGATGACCTGAGAAGTTAAGTCGCATAGTGCTCAGAGCCATTTTTGAACCACATGATATGGGTACTGGAAGAAGAATGCGGGTTTCGCTACTGCATTGTGATGTATTTCCAGACTACATACAGGTACTGCAGTCCAAAGGAGATCTGCATCCCTCAGGGTGCATTCATGCCTGTCACTCAAGTATTCTCTCTAGCATCGTTATTTTTTACCATCCAACAGAGATAAAAACTACAGACTATGAAAGCTCCGCTAACTTCATCCGATGAATAACTCAACGTAACGCGAAACAAATACTGTGTGTGTGATGGCATCAAACATTAAGTGGCGATTTACACTGTGTGATGTCCAGCTTTCTGTGAGAGCCAATAGATCGAAATGTGTTAATGTTGGTTTTGCACCTGACACAGACCTCGAAGTCAAGGTGGAAAAAAAATAATGGCGGTGTATGTAGCTGTAGTCCTACACTGTTTGGATGTGTTACAGCAGAAAAAAAAACAATGAATCAAACAACAACACAGGGATCCTCTCTGGCGTCTGACAGTCTGTGGTATATGGTCTTCCTATGGTACAGGTGATGAAACTTCGCACTGTCCTGTAGAAGCGACTTTGATCACTGGTAATCTGCTCCAATGAACCAATACATGTATGTTTAATAGGATCGTTACATAATGTTCGATGCCAGCACACACACGACGTTTGTTTGCGATGTATATATCAAGTTCTCTGTTGGATGAAGTTAGCAGAGCTTTTATAGTTTGAAGTTTTTTTCTCTGTTGGATGGTAAAAAATTATGAAGATGGAGAGAATGTTTGGGTGGCAGACATGAATGCACCCTGAGGGATGCAGATCTCCTTCAGACTGCAGTACCTGTATGTAGTTCGGAAACATCATAATGCAGTAGCAAAATTCTTATCCATCTTCCAGCTCCCATATGATGTGGAGTCTTCCTAATTTTCCTGATAAGAAACACCACTATAACTGTTTGTACTGTCTTTCCTACTACATCGTGTTGCAGGAGAGAGAAAGCTTCATTTGGTGCCGGCCTTACACATTGTTCACAGTTCTCAGAGCTACAACAACATGCACCCATTTCCATCAAGTGGGCAAAAAAGATGGCCCTGTTTCATTTACTCAGCTCATCCTGTTACTCCATGGAGTGCAGAAGATCTTAGATCTAGCTCTGTCTCACTTTCCTTCACTTCCAACTTAAACTGGGATGATCACGTGCACGAAGCTGCAGGGAGGGCACGACAGAGACTGAGGAGCAGTTACAAGATGCTGAGGCACTTTCTAAAATACCGCACTAGTATTTATCTGTAGCAGATAAGTTTGAAAAAGGTGACTCTTTTCAAGATATGAGAGTGGCACTAATATTATTCACCAGTGGCTGTAATCATTAAAAGATGTCTCCATAGGATCCAACGCAGGTATGTGGTTGAAGGGCTAGCCTTGATTACAAATCGCCGACAGCGTAACGCTGTAAGTGATGCTTGTGTGTGCGTGTAGAACCAAGACTGCTTTTTATGCAAGGGGATGGTAACACAGTCCTTGTGATCGTGTTTTTAACAGCGCAGTCCTTATGCATCATGTATGTTGCTGGCGGTAGAATCCGTTTGTGGTCAGATTCAGAAGTCGCTTCTCAATGGTGTTCCTTGGAAATAACATCATCTTCCCTCCAAGGATTCCCATTTCCATTGACACTAGGTTTGTCCGAATCGCTTAAGGTGTCATTGAGTTATTAGTTATTAAAGATCTTCAAATCCAAAATATTTAACTCTTAATAACTTTTAAACTAATTCTCTTAGTGAGGATGCATCTTTATTCTCAGACTCGTCTAATTTTTGTATTTAAGACCATGTGATTGGTCTCTCTGTCACCAGTTTGGCTCAGTTTTTATTTAGAGTTTTCCTTGTTCCATATCTCCTTTATTCAGTTGGTTCAACCACGGCAGCTACCCTCTGCAGTTCATGCAGACGGTCGAGTTTTCCTCACCTCGTGTTCAGAACATCAGGATAGCTGACCTACAGTCAGGATTTCTCATGCCTTGAGCTCCACCAATCATCTCGCATCTAAGGCTCCGCAGCAATACTCGTCCGGCAATGCATGGCTGTCACAATGCCTGGTGACCTTACACCGACTCCGCTGCCAGTGTTATGACAGGACCCATGTGCAGGGCCACATCTGTTGTTAAAGATTTTTCATAGGCATTTTCAGAGGGTGAATCGTCTCAATACGCATCTTGGGCAGTCTTCTGTGTGCGTTGTAAATTTTTTCTTGAGAGTACACTATTGTGTCTGTAAATCAATATCACGCCGTTTCGAAATTCAAACAATATCTTCTGCTTTTGCGTCATAAAGTGCTTGTGGCGTTAGCTGTGATATACGTCAATTTTCTGTCTTTCATAGCAAACCTTTACTAATGCCTATGAGAGCTACAAATTACAGCCATAAGGAAAAGTACAATGCATGTGAGAACCAACAGTGTTACAAATACTTAAAAAGAACATGATATACACTTTCTCGCACTTTAACTGGTAAACTTTGTAAGAGTTTGTTAAATCCATAGCACTGGGCCCTCAATGCATTTACTTGCGGCATCAACAATGAATAATTTTTGTTTCTCAGGTTAAGCATGTTTTGGACATTGAACGTACTATAGAAAAGTACTGGCGAGAGTCTCGCTCAATGAAACTTTCAGTCTGATGTTAATCCATTAGTTTTTGATGTAACAGCATTAAATACAGACACTATGCTTGTGCTTTGACTGAAAAGATCTGTTGTAGACATGAGATATATGAAAGGGAACATACAGCAAAAGATGAGCTGTAAAAACACAAATGTAAAGTGTCAAGAGTGTGCCGAGAATACCAGATTTCAGGTATTACCACTCACCAGGACAATGCAGTGGCTGATGGCCTTCACTTAACGACCGAGAGCGTGGCGTTTGCGTAGAGTTATCAGTGCTAACAGACAAGCAGCACTGCGTGAAATAACCGCAGAAATCTATGTGGGACGTACGAGTAATGTACCCGTCAGGAACGTGTGGCGAAATGTGGAGTAAATGGGTTATAGCATCAGACGACCGACGCGTGTGTCTTTGATAACAGCAAGACATCACCTGCAGCGCGTCTCCTGGGCTCGTGACCATATCGGTTACATCTTAGCCGACTGGCCTCGTCAGATGATTGCCCATTTCAGTTAGTAAGAGCTGGTGGTAGGGTTCGTGTATGGTGCAGACCCCACGAAACCATTTATCCATGTTGTTAACAAGGCACTGTGCAAGCTGGTGGTGGCTCAATAATGGTTTGGGTTCTGTTTAAATGTGGTGACTCCATAATGGTGTAGGCTCTGTTTATATGGAATGGACTGGGTCCTCTGGTCCAACTGAAACGACCATTGACTGGAAATGGCTATGTTTGACTACTTGGACACCATTTGCAATCATTTTTGGACTTCATGTCTCCAGGCACAATTGTTTGCTACTGGTTTGAAAAATATTGTGGACAAGCGAATGATTTGGCTGACCAGATCGCCCAACACGAACCCCTTCTCACATTTATGGGTCATAATCGATAGGTCAGTTGGTCCTGCACCGGCGACACTTTGCAATTATGGTCGGCTATAGAGGCAGTATGGCTCAGTATTCCTGCAGGGGACTTCCAATGACATGTTAAGTGAAACTTCCTGGCAGATTAAGGAGACATGTTAAGTCTTTGCCATGTCGAATTGCTGCAATACGCCTGGCAAAAGGAGTTCCGACGCGATATTAGGAGGTATCCCATGACTTTTGTCACCTCAGTTTATTAAGGCCACTTGTAGTGAAATCAACAATGTTGCTAATGAATGAATTGTGTGAAGATCTCGTAGCTTACAGTAATTAGAAGCTGGCTGTGGTCAAACTCGGAATTCTATGTATGATTTTTGTTGCCTTTTGACAAGTATTCTGTGTGTTGAAACTTTATTGTTTATCATCCCTACATATGGTAAATTAAAATCCCCCTCCTCGTTTTTCTGTCAGTATCCCAGGATCCGTTGTAGGCATTTTAATACGGTTTTCACAAATAGATTGTTTTACGAGGAACGTTTGTTGGGCGAGGTCGTAGACGTAAGGCCACCTGAACGCAGCGGCAAGCTGGTACAAGCTACCGCTAAGGAGGCCAGTGCTAGATAGTACCGAATTCCTGAGCGATGTGAACAGATTTCTTTATTAACGTTTAAGTGGTGTGAAGAAAATGCGGGAAAAAGTCAAGGTACTTAGTGCGACCTGTGCGATGTCAGAGTAGGTTCAATTGTTTGGACGTCTTTTCTGAAGACATTTTTCTAGAGTGTAGCCTTGTATGGAAGTGAACCATGTACGATAAGTAGCTCAGATAAGGAGTGAATATAAACTCTGAATCGTGGTGTTATAGCAGAATGCTGAAAATTAGATGGGTAGATCGAATAACAGATGAGGAGGTACTGAATCGAATAGAGGAAAGAGAAATTTATGGCACAACTTCACCAAAAGCAGTGACTGGTTGATGGCACACGTCCTGAGACATCAAGGAATTGACAGTTTGGTAATGGAACAAAATGTGGGGGAATGAAAAGTGTAGAGGGAGACGTAGGCCTCAACACTGTTTCAAATGGATGTAGGTTGCAGTAGTTATGCAGCAATGTAGAGGCTTGCACAGGATAGGCTAGCATGCAGAGCTACATCAAACCAGTCTTTGAACTGAAGACCACCAAAATAACGGTACCATAACCCATGATACCATCCACATTGTCACCCCCACCAAGTAGTTCCAAGAACAAGGACCACCCTGCCTGAATGATTTCATTACATTAGCTTCCTTCAGAGTTTTGCTCGTGGAAGGAGTGAAGGACAACCATCTATTGATGATGAAGTCATAAGAGACGCATCAAATCACTAACTGGAAAAAGATGGAACAGGGAAGATGCAATAACCTGTGGTGTCGTCCGTAGCATAAAGTCTCATGGAAAAGTTGGTACCTCATGACGGCACCACAAGTAAAGATGCTCACTGCCAGAAACAGCAATGAATCGCAGACGTCGGCGTAGACACGGCCCCCAGTGTTTCTTTATGACCGAACCCAGTGCCGCTCACCTGTCTATTTGTAATTCTCCAGTTCCATGCAATCAGTGACCACTTGTAATCATTAGTAACAATGTCAGTATCATTATAGCACATATCCGGCTGCGTCCGAATAGGAAGCTATATGAATTTTATATCTAATTAAAGACAACTGTACTCCGAGTGAACATATAGTTCTACAGTAAATAAAGTGTCTAATATTATAATGCCAGTGATAGCATCGAACACCTTTCATCTGTGTGGACAACAATTGTCACAAAATTACGTATTTATCATGCCCAAATTTTTACTTTTTTTTTTAGTCATCAGTCTCCTCACTGTTTTGATCTGACCCATCACGAAATCCTCTCCTGCGCCAAGCTCTTCATCCCAGGGTAGCACTTACACCCTGCTCCTCAATTATTTGCTGGTTGTATTCAATCTCTGACGTGGACGTTGTTAACGCAGCAGTTTTTCTATTTTTCCCCTGTGCCAACCTTTTCATTTCAGAGTAGCAATTACAGCCTGCCTCCTCCATAATTGCTGGGTGTATTCAAATCTGTGTTTTCCACTACAGTCTTTATCCTCTACAACTGCCTCTAGTACCATGAAAGTTACTGCGTGATGTCTTAACAAATGTCCTACAATCTTGTTCCTTCTTCTTGTTAGTGTTTTCCATATATTCCATTCCTCGGCGAATCACCCGAGAACCTCCTCAATCCTTACCTTCGGCGTGATGTCAGACTTGTTTGATTATGACTACAGTTTTGTAGTGCTCTTATATAGCTCACGCTAGCGTCGCGTGTTTGTAGGTTCTGTAATAATTTCCTAGGACCATCCCATAGGTGTTAGTTTTACATGCGCCTTCCCTACCTCTAACTCACCGTGTTTGTCCTAATTATAGAGCTAGAGTTTCTCTAGCTGTTTAACGTTGTGCCATACACGAGAATTTTACCATTCATCTTGTACTCAGTTTTTATGCACTCTGTCTTGCATTCATCACGATTCGAGTACGACTACCAGTCACAACATCAAGCGGATATATTTGCTAAGTCTTTCCGCATATCCCTATACTAATCTATTGATGATACTCTCGTGTCGACAATACTGTCCTCAGGGGAAAAGCTTGGAGCGCTCTTGACCTGCTGAGATAAATCGTTTGGGTATCTTGAGAACAGTTGCTGTTCCATTACACTTACTAAGATCTATCATCAATTGAAGACATGACGTCTGTAAATGAGTCTGCTATCATATTTGGCACTTTATTTATAAATGTACGTCTTTCTTTCATACAATAGTTTCTAGTTTACAATCTTTTACACCATTTATTTGCACATTGAATATGGATTTTATTTCCACATACTATATTTTATTTATGTTTTGTTGTTGGACACACAGTTTGCTATATGAAAGCATGTACTTAATTACAATGCATCCTGTATTTTAAACTACTGAATTTATGATACCGATCACTTACATACCGCAGCACTAGTTCCCTCTGCTAGCTATAGTTAGTTCTAAATACAGGACGCCTCACAACCATTAGAAGCACTTGTTACGTACCCATGTGTACAGATCGACGATGTAATGTGATTATGGTGATTTACGGATGTTAGTCGGGAACAGGAAGGTCATTAACATCCTTGCGTGAATGATATGGGGACGAACGTGGTGAAAATCTGTTTGAAAACAACAATAAATCGGAAGACCAAGTTGCATTCTCCCACAAGAATTGAAAGTTAACCACCGTAAGGTGAGCATCAGAAAAGCCCTTCTTAAAATCCCGACGAAACAGTGCAGAACAACTAGATAAAATCAAGAATAAAGTACGAGCAAGAAAGCGCTTAAAAAGTGGACAGCTGACTGTGTCTGGGCGACTACTTACAAATGATGGGTGACTGACTCGCTCTGTGAGACATTAAAATCTCACACCCAATATATTGGGAATAACTCTGCACATCACACAAAGTCTTTCAAGACGAACCACACTCGCCTCATTATCGGTTCAAATAGAGGGCAAGTCCTGTGGGCGACCGAGATGAACCCTCAGGTCGTCATATAAAAGAATTTCAGTTAAAATACGTCGTACTATAGCTGTATCCGACATCTGTGACATACTGGGGGCTCCTCGACGCGTAAGAGGAAGCCGTGTGTCAGTGGACAATGTGATGTGCTGGTAAATGTGCCAACATCTTGTAGGTATAGGAGGCCGAAATGCACGCTATCTAACGCAGACGGGCGTGATTCTGGAACAGGATAAGTAGTGAATGGTATGCAAGAAAAGTATGCAGCTCCTCGAATACTTAACTTTTAATTATCCTTGTGGTACATCGCTCTTGATAATACAAATAAGACTATCTTCAGATACGGTTAATGGCGCCTTGCTAGGTCGTAGTCATGGACTTAGCTGAAGGCTATTCTAACTGTCTCTCGGCAAATGAGAGAAGGCTTCGTCAGTGTAGTCGCTAGCAAAGTCGTCGTACAACTGGGGCGAGTGCTAGTCCGTATCTCGAGACCTGCCTTGTGGTGGCGCTCGGTCTGCGATCACATTGTGGCGACACGCGGGTCCGACATGTACTAAATGGACCGCGGCCGATTTAAGCTACCACCTAGCAAGTGCGGTGTCTGGCGGTGACACCACACAATGTCCCACTCTAAGCCTTGTAAGGACTACTTCTTCCGACCGTCGCTGTTGGAATGAGCGAAGCTACGTTTGCACCGAAGTTTTTACGGAACACAGTTTACTATTCCTCCCTTCCAGCCGCTGGGCCTCCCACAAACGCATGGACTTTTGGGTCAACTACGAGATCGTAGCCTGCAAGATGACTAAAAAGCGAGCAGGGAGTGGAAGGGACCGAGCCTTCTTTGCAGCGGCATTAGAGAGTTCGTTTCGCCGAATCCCCGTGTGGCCTAGAACCCAGCAGAAATTATTTCCTTGGCCGCCTTTGCAACAGAAGTAGATCGTCTAACACTTCAGCATCATCCGGCTTGCTGGCTACATCTGACTAATAGAAGGAAGGGCACTTTGAGAATCTGAAGAGATGAGGAATTTCTTGTCATGGCGCCGTCTCACCTGCTCCATTGCCCTCAGGATAGCAAACAATTCCACGTAATAAAATCAAAATTGCTCTGAGAGCCGTATCCCGAGGACAGTGTTGGCGAACACAACAGAGAAACCGATAAAATCTCCCTGGTTAGACCCATTCGTGTAAACATTTCTACATATCTGTATGATGTAATGTGTACATATCCCTGGTATATATAGGCTTAGACGTGTTATCTTTCCACGTATTCCAAGGTTTTCTGTTAAACCACCTCAGCCACCTGAACTTATTTTTTGTCTCATTAGATTTTTTTTTGAACAGATTTGATAATGCCATATGCCGAAACCGGTCATTGTTAATAGTATAGTATATGTGATCAGGATGCAAATTTATAAATAAGGCCTATCAGTCAAAGATTTTTTGATTCAGTGATGTTGTTGTGGTCTTCAGTCCTGAGACTGGTTTGATGCAGCTCTCCATGCTACTCTATCCTGTGTAAGCTTCTTCATCTCCCAGTACGTACTGCAGCCTACATCCTTCTGAATCTGCTTAGTGTATTCATCTCTTGGTCTCCCTCTACGATTTTTACCCTCCACGCTGCCCTCCAATACTAAATTTGTGACCCCTGGATGCCTCAGAACATGCCCTACCAACCGATCCCTTCTTCTAGTCAAGTTGTGACACAAACTCCTCTTCTCCCCAATCCTATTCAGTACCTCCTCATTAGTTATGTGGTATACCCATCTAATCTTCAGCATTCTTCTGTAGCACCACATTTCGAAAGCTTCTATTCTCTTCTTGTCCAAACTAGTTATCGTCCACGTTTCACTTCCATACATGGCTACACTCCATACATATACTTTCAGAAACGACTTCCTGACACTTAAATCTATACTCGACGTTAACAAATTTCTCTTCTTCAGAAACGCTTTCCTTGCCATTGCCAGTCTACATTTTATATCCTCTCTACTTCGACCATCATCAGTTATTTTGCTCCCCAAATGGCAAAACTCCTTTACTACTTTAAGTGTCCCATTTCCTAATCTAATTCCCTCAGCATCGCCCGACTTAATTCGACTGCATTCCATTATCCTCATCTTGCTTTTGTTGATGGTTCAAAATGGTTCAAATGGCTCTGAGCACTATGGGACTCAACTGCTGAGGTCATTAGTCCCCTAGAACTTAGAACTAGTTAAACCTAACTAACCTAAGGACATCACAAACATCCATGCCCGAGGCAGGATTCGAACCTGCGACCGTAGCGGTCTTGCGGTTCCAGACTGCAGCGCCTTTAACCGCACGGCCACTTCGGCCGGCGCTTTTGTTGATGTTCGTCTTACATCCACCTTTCAAGACACTGTCCATTTTGTTCAACTGCTCTTCCAAGTCCTTTACTGTCACTGACAGAATTACTATGTCATCGGCGAACCTCAAAGTTTTTATTTCTTCTCCATGGATTTTAACCCTACTCCGAATTTTTCTTTTGTTTCCTTTAATGCTTGCTCAATATACAGATTGAATAACATTGGGGAGAGGCTACAACCCTGTCTCACTCCCTTCCCAACCACTGCTTCCCTTTCATGCCCCTCGACTCTTATAACTGCCATCTGATTTCTGCACAAATTGTAAATATCCTTTCGCTCCCTGTATTTTACTCCTACCACCTTCAGAATTTGAAAGAGAGTATTCCAGTCAACATTGTCAAAAGCTTTCTCTAAGTCTACAAATGCTAGAAACGTAGGTTTGCCTTTTCTTAATCTAGCTTCTAAAGTAAGTCGTAGGATCAGTATTGCCTTACGTGTTCCCCAAGGTCGGTTTCTACCAGTTTTTCCATTCGTCTGCAAAGAATTCGCGTTAGTATTTTGCAGCCGTGACTTATTAAACTGATAGTTCGGTAATTTTCACATCTGTCAACGCCTGCTTTCTTTGGGATTGGAATTATTATATTCTTCTTGAAGTCTGAGGGTATTTCGCCTGTCTCATACATTTTGCTCACCAGATGGTAGAGTTTTGTGATGGCTGGCTTTCCCAAGGCTGTCAGTAGTTCTAATGGAATGCTATCTACTCCTTGGGCCTTGTTTCGACTTAGGTCTTTAAGTGCTCTGTCAAACTCTTCACGTAGTATCATATCTCCCATTTCATCTTCATCTGCATCCTCTTCCATTTCCATAATATTGTCCTCAAGTACATCGCCCTTGTATAGACCCTCTATACACTCCTTCTACCTTTCTGCTTTCCCTTCTTTGCTTAGAACTGGGTTTCCATCAAAGCTCTTGATATTAATGCAAGTGGTTCTCCCTTCTCCAAAGGTCTCTTTAATTTTCCTGTATGCAGTATCTATCTTACCCCTAGTGAGATAAGCCTGTACATCACTACATTTGTCCTCTAGCCATGCCTGCTTAGCCGTTTTGCACTTCCTGTTGATCCCATTTTTGAGACGTTTGTATTCATTTTTGCCTGCTTCATTTACTGCATTTTTAAATTTTCTCCTTTCGTCAATTAAATTCAATATTTCTTCTGTCACCCCAGGATTTCTATTAGCCCTCGTCTTTTTACCTACTTGATCCTCTGCTGCCTTCACTACTTCATCCCTCAAAGCTACCCATTCTTCTTCTACTGTATTTCTTTCCCCCATTACTGTCAATTGTTCCCTTATGCTCTCCCTGAAACTCTGTACAACCTGTGGTTTAGTCAGCTTATCCAGGTCCCATCTCCTTGAATTCCAACCTATTTGCAGTTTCTTCAGTTTTAATCTACAGTTCATAACCAATAGATTGTGGTCAGAGTCCACATCTGCCCCTGGATATGTCTTACAATTTAAAACCTGGTTCCTAAATTCAGTGATATACTTGAGAAAATATTTCATACGACCATGCAATGGTTATCAGTCAACAACGAGGGACAGTACTTCACGCTCCTCGGAGAGCAATGGAGACAGAATGCACTTGTTCACGTATGTCTGCTTTGCACAGTGCGGGCGAGAAGTCCCCGTACCCCTGCAACTCCTGTTTAATATCAAATGTTATTATGCATGTTCGTAGCTATGTAACTTCTTATCAGTTGTTGGAATTCATGTTTACATGTTTTCGCAGTCGCAGTCACAGTCGAGTTTTAATTTGTAGCCATGGGAGATGCGAGCGATCATAGTTACTCAACTGAGGAGCGCTTATGACAGGTGTGCGTGTGCACGGACGTCAACAGGGCAGACAATGAGACAGATTATGGAAGCATTCCAGGAAAGACTTAATAAGGCTCTGCCGCGAAAGGCAACACTTGTGGATTGGGAAAGACATGAATTTGCTTTGGCAGCGTTAAAGACAGGCCACAGAGTGCATGGAAGAAGACGCGAGCAGAAACATGTGCCGGAGTCGGAGTCTCTGCTTTGACTGAACGATCTCCCAATAAGTTGACACGTAAACGTGCGTCGGAGCTTGGAATACCGAGGACAACAGTGCGAGATCACATGAAAAAATATCTTAAAGTCAGAACTTTTTGATCGATGTTCGTAAAAGAGTTATCGGATACGGAACGGAGTGAGCGCGTTTTGGCATGACGTGCTTTGTCAACTCTATTTCCAAATGCCGTGAACCGTTCCAAGGTTATGTTTTCAGATTAATGCGACATTTAGCGCAGCTCACGTGCTAAAACTATAGTCCTTTGGGTCACAGGGAATACTCCTTTCACAGTCGAGCTAGAAAGGAACCCACCTTACGTAAAGATGTGGGCAGCGATAACATCACAATATCTGCTTGGACCGTACTGTTTTGAAGGGACTGTGCACGGCGCAAATTATTTAAACATGCTACAAACAAGGTTAATACCTCAGCTTGAGGAAAGGGGCCTCACAGGACGCATATGGTTGTAGCAAGACGGAGCGCCTCCGCACTGCGCTCTTGCAACATGTTGCGTGCGAACTAAGGCGGCTGTGTTTCACTCCAGTTGTGTATCACGAACCCGCGCTGATTCTTTGAAACAAGCGTCTTCCCCTAGAGGTATGTCCCTGTGTGCAAGCTTAGAATGTATCGCAACATGCAGCAACAATAGACCTATTCGTCTTTAATGCTTCCCTCTTTTTGTAAACAGGTGAGTCGTGCGCTCTTCTACATCCATACATGGCTGTTTACCGTACACCCCTGGTTCGGGTTCGATTCCCGGCTGGGTCGGAGATTTTTTCCGTTCCGGGGCTGGGTGTTGTGTTGTCCTTATCATCATCCTTTCATCCCCATCGACACGCACGTCGCCGAAGTTGCGTCAACTCGGAAGACTTGCGCCAGGTGAACGGTCTACCCGACGGGAGGCCCTAGCCACACGGCATTTCCATTTCCATGTCTATTTACTGACGGAGAAGTTAACAACGTTCATGGGCATGGACAGGAACATATTCAAAGTAAAATCTAATAGGAATTCAATTAGAGCCTGTAATCAAATCCACTTTGAGCAATTTCGATTATTGATGTGATGTTTAAAGCTTTCCCGGCGTACTGACTGTCCCATAAAAACACAGGAGAACTGCCGGATATCAGTAACGTCTTGGTGCGACGGAAGAGTGATGGCACACTTGGTCACTTGGTACACAGAAAGACCACTCATAAAGACCTGTATCTACAAGCTACTAGTTGCCACCATCCAGCACAAACAATGGGCGTTCTCAAAACGTTGATCTACCGTGCCCATACTATCTCTGACGTCGACAGTCTTGAAGCGGAACTGGAACTCCTGCAAAAAGTATTTCGAAAGAATGGCTTTTCACCTAGACAAGTGAACAGAGTGATGCAGACCTACAAACGAAGGAACAAGGAAGAGGAAGAGGCCTTCAGGTCGACTGCTTATCTACCATTTATTGGGAATATTTCTTCACAGATAGGCAGAATATTGAGAAAGTATCAAGTGAGAGTCATCTTTCACCCTCCTTCCAGAATTTCATCACTGGTGAGATCCGTTAAAGACGACCTGGGCCTGCGTAAATCAGGTGTTTACAAATTCCGTGTGAATGCGACAAATCATATATAGGGCAAACAACACGAACTGTGTAGGAACGCATTGTGGAACACCAACGGCATACTCGCCTTCTCCAACCCACCAAGTCCGCAATCGCCGAACATTGTATTTCCACAGACCATTCCATGAATTACAACACAAAAATTTTGGCCCATACATCAAACTTTTGGAGCTCTACGAGTTGCATTCAAGTTCTAAGGCCTCCGATTTTTATTCTAATTAACTACTCACCCGAAATCGATGAAACTGGCGTTACTTCTCGACGTAATCGCCCTGCAGACGTACACATTTTTCACAACGCTGACGCCATGATTCCATGGCAGCGGCGAAGGCTTCTTTAGGGGTCTGTTTTGACCACTGGAAAATCGCTGAAGCAATAGCAGCACGGTTGGCGAATGTGCGGCCACGGAGAGTGTATTTCATTGTTGGAAAAAGCCAAAAGTCACTAGGAGCCAGGTCAGGTGAGTAGGGAGCATGAGGAATCACTTAAAAGTTGTTATCACGAAGAAACTGTTGCGTAACGTTAGCTCGAAGTGCGGGTGCGTTGTCTTGGTGAAACAGCACACGCGCAGCCCTTCCCGGACGTTTTTGTTCCAGTGCAGAAAGGAATTTGTTCTTCAAAACATTTTTGTAGGATGCACCTGTTACCGTAGTGCCCTTTGGAACGCAATGGGTAAGGATTACGCCCTCGCTGTCCCAGAACATGGACACCATCATTTTTTCAGCACCGGTGGTTACCCGAAATTTTTTTGGTGGCGGTGAATCTGTGTGCTTCCATTGAGCTGACTGGCGCTTTGTTTCTGGATTGAAAAATGGCATCCACGTCTCATCCATTGTCACAACCGACGAAAAGAAAGTCCCATTCATGCTGTCATTGCGCGTCAACATTGCTTGGCAACATGCCACGCGGGCAGCCATGTGGTCGTCCGTCAGCATTCATGGCACCCACCTGGACGACACTTTTCCCATTTTCATGTCGTCATGCAGGATTGTGTGCACAGAACCCACAGAAATGCCAACTGTGGAGGCGATCTGTTCAACAGTCATTCGATGATCCCCCAAAACAATTCTCTCCACTTTCTCGATCATGTCGTCAGACTGGCTTGTGCGAGCCCTAGGATGTTTTGGTTTGTTGTCACATGATGTTCTGCATTCATTAAACTGTCGCACCCACGAACGCACGTTCGACACATCCATAACTCCATCACCACATGTCTCCTTCAACTGTCGATGAATTTCAATTTGTTTCACACCACGCAAATTCAGAAAACGAATGATTGCACGTTGTTCAAGTGAGGAAAACGTTGCCATTTTAAGTATTTAAAACAGTTCTCATTCTCGCCGGTGGCGATAAAATTCCATCTGCCGTACGGTGCTGCCATCTCTGGGACGTATTGACAATGAATGCGGCCTCATTTTAAAACAATGCGCATGTTTCTATCTCTTTCCAGTCCGGAGAAAAAAAATCAGAGGCCTTAGAACTTGAATGCACCTCGTATTATCAATGAATCTGTGGAAATAAGATTGTCTGAGAACGAGACTCTCATCAATCGAGATAGCGGATATCAGCTAAACTCTGCTTGGAATCCTGTTATAGAGAAACTTCGTAGTCGACGTAGTTATCTGCATAAAGATGAAAATCGACCTGATATCGATACGCCAAGCTTTCACAGTGGAGGGCGCGAGGCGCAGCGCACGGAGCTGTTATGAATACGCACTCTGAGCAGTGAATGCGCAATGACACCTCAGTACGGCTTTAAATAGCGGAGCTCAGCGCGTACTCGCCAGTACTACTACAGTGGCACTCACTTGAAGATGGCCAGAAGACACTGCGCCGAAATATCGTGGCAGGACGTTACTGATATTCGGCAGTTCTCCCGTGTTTTTATGGAACAATTTCGATCATTTTTTGTATCGGGAGCGATCATTTTAATATAACTTACTTGTGAGTTTGTGCGGAGGTCAAAAGGTGGTACGGTAATTGGATCTTCACTTGCGATGTATTCTTAAGTGCAGAATTTTATTTTCCAACGCTCTGTGTGATATAACGTACATCCATTTCTCATATTAAGGTGGTGTTGTGGCAGCGGGTCGCCTATCTGATTATACCCTAAGGGCCATTAAAATTGCTACACCAAGAAGAAATGCAGATGATAAACGGGTATTCATTGAACAAATATATTATACTAGAACTGACGTCTGATTACATTTTACGTAGTTTGGGTGCATAAATCCTGAGAAATCTGTACCCAGAACAACCACCTCTGGCCGTAATAACGGCCTTGATACGCCTGAGCATTGAGTCAAACAGAGCTTGAATAGCATGTACAGGTACAGCTCCTCATGCAGCTTCAACACGATACCACAGTTCATCAAGAGTAGTGCCGTCAATGCGAACAACAGGTGACCGAGACGTGAAACCAATCGCGCCGGGTGATACGCCAGTATGGCGATGACGAATACATGCTTCCAATGTGCGTTCACCGCGATGTCGCCAAACACGGATGCGATCATCATGATGCTGTAAACAGAACCTGGATTTATCCGAAAAGATGACGTTTTGCCATTCGTGCACCCAGGTTCGTCGCTGAGTACACCATCGCAGTCGCTCCTGTCTGTGATGCAGCGTCAAGGGTAACCGCAGCCATGGTCTCCGAGCTGATAGTCCATGCTGCTGCAAACGTCGTCGAACTGTTCGTGCAGATGGTTGTTGTCTTGCAAACGTCCCCATCTGTTGACTCAGGGATCGAGACGTGGCTGCACGATCCGTTACAGCCATGCAGATAAGATGCCTGTCATCTCGACTGCTAGTGATACGAGACCGTTGTGGTAAGAATGTCACTAATTAGGAAGCAAAAGAAAAGTGTGAACCTCGTGACTGCGCAAGGATGGAAAGTGGAGCCTCAAATGCAATTATTCTATCATACACTGGGAACTGAGGAAGCTGAGTGACATAACAGAAGCGGGAATTTCAGGTGTCGAGTCTGCAGCGGCAGCGGAAAAAGCACGACAATGAAAGCGCTCACTCACCGCGGGGCCATTCCGACTGTGAGAACCCGGTCGAGACGCGCTGCTCCTCTGCATACCGAACCGCACTCTGCACGGTCGAGAAACGTCTCTGCTCCCAGACATTCTCACAAGCACTTCGTGGCTTTTCCTTGGCGATGTGCAGCAGGGTACAACGTGTGGTAAAAGGTACGAAAAATTTCTTGCGAGTTACAACATATTACCCCCAAACTTATGAATGATTTCACCCGAGCTTTCTGGATGAACTTATTAACATATCTCGTCGAGAATTCGATGTTTTCTTGGACTGTAGGGACAACTACATGACGTGGAAATTTTCTTTTGCACAGGTAAGACGATACTTAAGGACATTTACTTCATGAACATAAACACACAAGGTGTAAAACAGCACTCCATTGGCGGGGCTGTCGTTTAAATTCAGGTGATTCATTTGAAAAGATCTCCGACGTGATTATCGCCGCACGACGGGAATTACTAGACATTGAACACGGAATGCTAATTGGACCTAGACGTATGGGACACTCCATTTCGGAAATCGTTAGGGAATTCAATACTCCAAAATACACAGAGTCAAGAGTGTAGCGAGAAAACAGAATTTCAGGTGTTTTCGCCCACCGCGGACAGTGCAGCAGCCGACGGCCTTCACTTAAACGACGGAGGGCAGCGGCGTTGTCAGAGCTAACAGCCAAGCAACATTACGTGAAATAACCGCAGAAATCAAGTGCGGCGTACGACGAACTATCCATTAGGACGGTGGGACGGAATTTGGAGTTAATGTGCTATGGCAGCAGGCGACCGACGCGACTGCCTTTTCTAACAGCAAATGGTCCAAATGGCTCTGAGCACTATGGGACTTAACTTATGAGGTCATCAGCCCCCTAGAACTTAGAACTACTTAAACCTAACTAACCTAAGGACATCACACACATCCATGCCCGAGGCAGGATTCGAACCTGCGACCAGAGCGGTCGCCCGGATCCGAACTGTAGCGCCTAGAACCGCTCGGCCATCCTGGCCGGCTGCTAACAGCACATCGCGTGCAACGCCTCTCCTGGACCCTAGACGACTGGAAAACCATGGCCTGGTCAGATGAGTCCAGATTTCAGTTGGTACGAGCTGATGGTAGGGTTCGAGTGTGGCGCAGATCCTACGAAGCCAAGTTATCAAAAGACAATGTGTAAAGTGGCGGTGATTCCTTAATGGTCCGGGCTGTCTTTACATGGAATTGACTGGTTCCGATGGTCCAATTGAACCAAGCATTGCCTGGAAATGATTATATTCGGCTACGTGGAGATCATTTATTCCCAAACGACTATGCAATTCTTATGAATGACTATGTGCCATGCCAGTGGATAACAACTGTTCGCAATTGTCTGAAGAAAATCCTTGACAATCCGAGAGAATGATTTGACCATCCATATCACCCGACATGAATACCATCGAACATTTATGGGATATAATCGGGAGGTCAGTTCGTGCACAACATCCTGCATCAACAGCGTTTTCGCAATTGTGGACTGGCTATATTTCTGCAGGGGCTTCCAACGACTTGTTGGGTCCAAGCCATATAGTATTGCTGCATTACGCCGGGCAAGAGGAGGTCCGATACGACATTAAGAAGTATCGTATGACTTTTATCACCTCATGTATGTTGGACGCAGGGCGCCCACACCCGAAGGCAAGATGTTGGGGGAGGCGGGGGGGGGGGGGGCGACGCCCATCTCCAGTTCTCAGGGAAAGGAAAAAATATAGTTAGCCACGTGCTTTTCTTGCAAGAAAATAATTTAAAAGTCGGCGTTACGCAGATTTTTTACAGTGTCAAAACCGAAGTTTTTAAAGCCTGCCTAAAAGTCGTCGTTCATCTTGTGAAATAATAAATAACATGTGTGACTAGGACTTCCCGTCGGGTACATCGTTCGCCTGGTGCAAGTCTTTCGAGTTGACGCCACTTCGGCGGCTTGCGCGACGATGGGGGCGAAATGATGGTAATTAGGACAACACAAGACCCAGGCCCTGAGCGGAGAAAATCTCCGAGCCAGCTGGGAATCGAACCCCTTAGGATTGACATTCTGTCGCGCTGACCACTCAGCTACCGGGGGCGGACTGTGAAATAAAAAAAATACTCCACACTTTCAGGTCTAGCCCACAGTCCCGTTACAAACTATCATATGGGCGCTCTTGTCTTGCCGTAAAAGAACAACCATCTTCAAGGGATCACAGGCTGTGTTTTGAGGAACAAAACGGGAGTGCGAGCCCCTGTTCGAAAACGTCATCCAATGACGATACAGAGCGTCGGCGTCGTAGCGATTAACTCCGGCCTCTAGACCATCCAGAAACAATCTTAAGTTTGTGTGTTGACGGATCGCAAGCGGAACGCTGAACAAATGGTCTGACAGCAGCTCGCCGACGTGGTGACGTCTGCGGAAATTGCCTGCCGCGTGCTCCCGCGAAGCCTGCAAAGCGCGTGACGGGAAACGAACGCCGTTCACACAGTTTCGACACGCCGGTACAATTCTCTACTCTGCAGTCACTCAAGAGTTTGCCGTACCTTTTGTTGCACCCTTTCACGTTCTGAGTCAGTAATCGTCCAGACGTCAGAGAGAGAAGATCGCTGTGGCATTGTGTCCTTTGTGACAAACGGTAGCTGCAGCTGTAAATCTTGTCGAATGTGCAAAACATGCAGCAATTCGTTTACTGCCGTAGAAAAAGAAAAAGAATGTGCCGACTGAAGAAAATTTCATAAATTATTGACGCTTTCCTCGAGTTAACGAACAAAAAAATGGCTCTGAGCACCGTAGCGCCTAGAACCGCGCGGCCACAATGGCCGGCAGTTCATGAACAGTTACGTACCTTGTACATCCTGATAACTGAAATAATTGTCTACTGCCTGAGTTCGTTGGGAGCTGAAACTTCCTTCAGATGACCCTAAGACCCACAAAATGAGTCCAGCTAATGAATGTGACCATTTTATCGATCACATTCTTGCACTTGAGGGGAAGAGGGTTCCGTTTGTGAACGTCGCGCCGAAGAAGCAGTCCATAGGATCGGCTTCGCATGGAAACTTCTGAACCCACAAAACGTTTTCGGGAAGAAAGTCGTGGGCACTTTATTCTGGAAAAGGAAAGGCGTATTGCTGATCCTGTCTATCGAAGAGCTACAACACCTCAATAGCGTATACTGAAATACCAAGAAGAGCAATTAAAATGGACAACGTAGTCGTCTGGATTGGTCTGATACAGTTGCAACATTTTTTGCTGTCTCCCTTTAGCGGGTTTTTGAACAGATGCGAGCAAACGCGTAACCCAGCGGATGGCAAAATATATCTTTTCGAAAACGTCGTGCAAAGTGTTGAAAACTGATCCACGACTTATTTTCACTTCTTTCACTATTGTCTCGGTTGTGATACACCGGTGTTCGGGAACCAGAGCCTCCAATTCTCTTGTGATTCCCATTTGCTCACAGACTGATGGTCTGCCACTTCTTTGTTCGTCATTCAGACTTGTCTGACCACACTGGAATCTTCTGCACATCCGAGACTAGGGGCCTTATGAATTAAGTGAAGCAAACACTTTTCCTACGAATTTAGAAGTGTATGCTTCGGAATTTATCAATAAAATATGAAGCAAGTGCTCTGAAGTGTGGAGACAAAACGGAGAAAGAAGCTTTTCCTTTGTCCTGAGCTCTGGCTTCGGCATTAGGTTAACTATTTGAATAAACAGAAACTCTGATTTAATAGCTTCTAAAATATATATGAAGACAGTAACTGTTCTCGAAAGAACAGATACCACTGATGACCGTGCAGCTTCTCTAGAATAAATGATAATTAATTGAAACCCTCAGCTGCCGACAGGTACATTACGTATGTAGATTGTGGACAGTTGGGAATGTGGGACTCACGGGAATCGTGCAAGGGATAAGTCCCTGCAGTCGTGTTACTCATCTGTGTCCTCGGTGGCTCAGATGGATAGAGCGCCTGCCATGTAAGCAGCAGATCCGGTGTTTTCGAGTCCCGGTCGGGACACACATTTTCAGCTGTCCCTGTCGAGGTATATCAACAACACCTGTCGGCAGTTGACGGTTTCAATTAATTATCATTTAGCTTCTAAACTAATAGCTTCTAAAATAATAGTTTCTAAAATAATAGCTTCTAAAATGTGAAGAGTGGACTGTAGTAGAGTCATGACTCAACTAGCAGCATAAGTACGCCGCGAAAATGCAACAAACCACGTCGGTGTTCACCTAAAAGTAATGTAAAACTCTATGTAGTTTCCATGAAGAAAATTTTAAAAAGATTGCGAATCTTTTTCCGCCAGACACAGGACAACGAAGAGATGGAGCACTATTGTCAGAAATGAGGATGAAGATTTTCCTTCGGTATGTAGCTGATCCAAGATCCCAGTCTGACAAAGAAGAAGAAATAGGGAGTCGTCAAACTACAATGAGTAGTGTTTCTAAAAAGATAACAGAAAATGCTGACTCGTGGATCAAATTTCCGACGTCACCACATGATGTGATAGTGGCAAGAACTGAGTGACTAGAAAAATGTGAATTTCCAAGTGCTGTTGTTGTAGCAGACTGTACGCACGTGCGAATTCCGAAACCTATGCAGTACGGCTACTAATACATCAACAGAAAGTGGTACTCTTGTGCAAATGTGCCGGGTACATGAAATGTAAAGGAACAGTGCACTGACGTTGAGGCTTGCTGGCCTTGGTCAGTAGATGGGAGTCGAACACGAAGAAATTCAAGTTTCCGGTAACTGAGAGGGAAATTCTTACGAGAGGACATGAAAAAAGACAACACATTGCAGCTGTAATACAAAATGAAGGGTTTTGAACTGTTTTATTTTTGAAAACAAACAAAACAACTGTTCGCTTTTGGTACCAAAGTTTAAAGCGCAGTATACACAGTAAAACTGCTTCCATTTTCTTCCTCTTGCGCCTTATTTTCGTTGTTTATCTTTGCGTGAAGGAAGCTCATTATCAAAGCTGCTTCTTCCGTTTGCATCCTTCTCAATTTCAGTTGCTCCAGTGGCACCAGCCAGTGTAACTTTGTGGTAATGAGCAACTTTGTCTCATCTGTTTCTGGCAAACAGCTTGTTTCCTTCAAGTGTGATTCTATGTCATATAAATTTCCTCTAGACGAGGAGGACGATAAGGCAGAACGAAGTTTAATATCTGTTCCTCGAACAATATATATGTCAAAGATGTTTGCAGTCCTAGAACTGTTATTCTTGTTGTTGCTATTATTCTTGTTGTTATGTTTGCATTTTTATAACAATTTTTTTACAAAGACAATAGCAGGAATTTCCCTTCGCTAAGGGCTACAAAATGTTGCTGGCGTAAGTTAACACTGGTCGAGGCTCTTAAGGATACTGAGTAATAATCGTGGCTCATACGTCTCAGATTAAGCTGGTATAGTTACCGTAATCAGCAATCAAACTGGTATTCCTATAAAAGAATAAAGCATTACAATTATCACAATATGGTCTATAAATATAGCAATTGTGTGTGGCCAGTAAACTCTTTATCGATACTAATATTATATACTGAAGAGTCAAAGACACTGGTGTGCCTGCCTAATGTCGTATAGCACCCGAGTGAAAACACAGAAGTGCCGCAACACAATATGGCATGGACTCGAATAATACCTAAATAGTGCTGGAGGGAATCGACACCATGAATCCTGCAGGGCTGTCCATAAATCCGTAAGAGTACGAGGGTGTGGAGATCTCTTCTGAACAGCACATTGCAAGGCATCCCAGATATGCTCACTAATGTTCATGTCTGGAGCGTTCAGTGGCCAGCGGAAGCTATTAAATGCAGAAGAGTGTTCCTGGGGCCACACTGTAGCAATTCTGGACGTGTGGGGTGTCGCATTGTCCTGCTGAAGTTGCCCAAGTCTGTCGGAATGCACAATGGACATGAATGGATGCAGGTGATCAAACAGGATGCTTACATACATGTCACCTATCAGAGTCGTATCTAGACATATCAGGGCCCCATATCACTCCAACTGCACACGCCCCGCACCATTGCAGTGCCTCCATCAGCTTGAACAGTCCCCTCCTGACGTGCAGGGTCCATAGGTTCATGAGGATATCTCCGTACTTTTACACGTCCATCCACCCAATACAATATGAAACAAGACTCGTTCGACTGGACAGCAACTGCCCCGTGTCCCTCGCCCAGGCAAGGCGTAAAGCTTTGTGTCGTGGCTATCAAAAGTTTCATTGAATGGTTTGCACACTGATACTAGTTGATGGCCCAGCATTGAAATCTGCAGGAATTTGCGCTACTGTTATGTGGAACGTTTCTCTTCAGTAGTCATTGGTCCCATTCTTGCAGGATCTTTTCTGCCACAGGGACATGGGAGATTCATGTTTTACCAGATTACTGATATTCACAGTACACTCGCGAAATGGTCATATGGGAAAATCCCCACTTCGTCACTACCTCGGAGATACTGTGTCCCATCGCTTGTGCGCTGACTATAACATCACGTTCAAACTCACTTAAATCTTGATAACCTGCCATTGTAGCAGAAGTAACCAATCTAACAACTGTGTCAGACACTTGTTGTCTTATATAGATAACATAGACTGGGCGTGACGTCATTAGTAGTAGGGCAAAGAGAGTGCGACCTCACATTGCATTGTAACCAAATTTATTCAAGCTGGCGGATCCAAAATGGCGACGATAGATGAAGCTACATCACAATGATGTCACAGTGGGAAATTCAAAATTTGTCAGGAAAATATGTCAATTGGGCCACTTCCACTAACCTAACGCCCTCTCCACCCTTCCCCCTCACATAACCTCCCCATGAAAATAGTGGGAAAATTTTAGCGGGAAAAAAGGTCACTTGGGCTACCACCACTAACCTAAAAAAACCCTGGGAAAACTTCGGTGGGAAAATAAATCAATTGTGATACCTCAACTAACATAATTCATCCAACCACCACTTCTTCCTTGGAATTAGCGAAAAAAGGACTTAGTCTGTGCTGGGCTGCTGGCTAGGAGAGATGTAAGTCTTTATTTTGCATGAACTGTTTATTTAAACAATTTGAGTTGTCATAGGCAGTAGCTCCATCCAGTGTGTTCACTATGAGGTCCAAAATCCAACTGACCTAGTACACAGTACTGCCTCCAGAGGGTGCTGTCTGTTGTCCCTCCCCCTCTCCACTAATACAAGATGATGGTCTGGGGAAAAAGTAGAGGGAAAAGGACTCAGTCTGCGTCCAGATGCTGGACTTCAAATTTCAGTGGGAAGCTGGAACAATTTATTCAAGGGGTGGACTTCACATAGTTTCTTTATTATGCTGATACTACACACTCGCCCTGACTTGCCTGGGTCACAATACACAGCGTACAGACCTGCAAACTGTTCGTAAACTACCGAAATAATGCAGTAAACTGATCTATAGACAAGCAAAAAATTCGTAAATTGTCAAAATAACGCATGTAAATGCTCTGAAAAAACGTTCACTAATTGTAAACTGTCGATATAACGCATTCCACAGCCTACTGACCTGCAAATTACTCGTAAACTACCGAAATAATGCAGTACACTTATGTATAGACACAGAAACAACTCGTAAATTGTCTAAATAACGCATGTAAAACGCTGTGCAAACATGCTCGCTAATTGTAAACTGTCGAAATAATGCATTGCACAGACACATTCACAATGCATAAAACCGTAAAAAAATAATACATGTATAATGCTCTGGAAACACACTCAGAACTCTTTAACAGCCAAAAATAGTGCAGTGCACAAATACTAATTGCATGTAAAAACGCTTTCGAACAGTCGTTAAAAAATTCAACCATGACGTATCAGCGAACTGTTGCCTACAGAGATCCAAAGCTTGCACGCTAGGGGGGCGCGCGCACACAGGTCCCACATGCAAGACACGTCTGGCTGTGCACGTGTTTACCATTGGTGGCGCGGAGACACATAGCATTTGTACCTGCAGGTCCAGCGAGACGTTTGCCTAGCGACTCACCCTTGGAAGTGCAGCTAAAAGGTTGTCATTGTTATACTGATGTCCCATTTTTATGTAAATAGCAGCCAGTTCTCCCTTTGGACACGCTATGGAAATCTTTTCGCAAAAATATCCCAGAATAGCACAGGATGCATTCTTCCTTGCGAACCTAATGGGACAGCTCGTCAGTCACGTGTTACCCTTCCCAGAAATCGTAACGTCCTGCTTTCAACATACATCTCAGAAACAGTAAATGTTAGCTCATGTTCTAACCGCTAAAAGCCCTCACAATGTCTGTGCATGGTTGCGAAAACACTGTTAATCATGAGAGCATTCTTGTTGTTAGGAAAGAGAGAACTGTGTAAGCACAGATGGGAAAATCAGAACAATTATGCAAACAGAATTCGGAGCACTGTCCTTCGGAAGTGAAACAAGGCTGGAATTTTTGGTGTCCTACAGCTGCTGATCTGGAGAAGTCCTAATGCCGCCATGGTGGATGAGGGGCAGCATCATGCCAGAGGTGGGAGGTCTGCTCCAACTTGTTTTTGAACACTTTGAAACGTCCCCTTTTGAAAAATTATACATGACTGTGCTTAAACTGACACACAATATATTTTTAGCGCAACGCAATCTGACTTTCAGAAATCCCTACAAAAGAATGGCCCTGACTATCATTAACCTATACCTTTCACAAGTCACTTACCTCACAAAAATCTTCGTTACTCAAGCTACTGCAATACAGCGAGCGCCACGACTGCCAGCTAAATAAAAGATTCAAACTACTGAAGGCACTAACTACTGATAGGCATAGTTAGCAAATGAAATATTTTGATAGAGAACAAACAATGTATTTACCTTACTACTGTTCAAAAGTCATAATATATATAGCAGTTCATGATATCCAGTCTTACATATTTCAAAACTCCACCATTTCTCTCCCCACATCCACCACTGCTGGCGGCTCACCTCCGACTGCGCAACACTATGCGCTGTTAACATCCAGCTGCCCAACACTACAATGGCAGACAACAATGCAAACTAGCCACAGACTGCACACAGCACAGCCAGTGATTTTTCATACAGAGCGCTGCGTGGCGTTACCAATAAGAAAACCTAAACAGCCTACTTACATAGCCCCCATGCTCCCCACAAAAAATTTTACAAATTGTTTTGGGCTGTGGCCAGTAATGATTTGATAAAAATTTTCATAATTACAGTAACAAAGATATCAAATGCACACACTTATTGATACAATGTTGGTCAAAAGCTAAAATTTTCTCACAGTCCATAAAGACAGTCCTGAACATTCATCACAGTAAAATTGTAGTGTTTTTTTTTTTTTTTTTCAAGTCTGAGCAGTAAAAGAGAATGCACATGCAGTCTTGAAGTAGTGTTGTCCTTCCAACGGAATGACAGTGCTGACTCTTGACATGCAGACAGGTAATGGGCCACAACAGAGCAAACCCACAGCAGAGTCAGTCGCAGTTTTGAAGAATATTGGTAGGTAGGTCATCACAGAGCAGACCCACTGTAGTCCTGGTAGAGATTATGTTGTTGATGGGCCACCAGAGGTGCAGACCCACTGCAGTCCTTGTAGAAATAATGGTATTGGTGAGTCATCAAAGGTGTAGACCCACTGTAGTCCTTGTAGAAATAATGGTATTGGTCGGTCATCAAAGATGCAGACCCACTGTAGTCCTTGTAGAGATGGCCAGCAGCCATCTGTTTGACTGTGCAGGTGCACAATCACCATTGAAGAGTCTTGCGGATAATATAGCCAGTCCATGAACCACCAGTTGTGCACTCACAAAATTTTTTTTTGAAATGTCCTTAGAACCAGCAATGCTGTTAACCAGTCCCTTGCTGAATTATTAACACAAATGCAAACACTAACAGTCCCCTTTTTTTTTCTCGCATATTCTGCGTGTACTATGACCAACAGAAACAGTGTGCAGTGAAATGTAACTTAATTTGATGAACTGGTGTCTATACAATTATAAATTTACATCATAAGAATGCAATTACAAAGGTACAAAATACATCATTAAAGAACATAATAGTACAGATAACGTTTGTAGTAATACAGGCTTTACAAAAGAATTGAACTCACATATACATCAGTGTTACAGGAATTATGACGTAAGTAAATACATAAAAGATCAGAATAACTTTTGAAACATCAACTTTACACATGAGCATTAAAACAAAACAGAATAAATAATGTCTAAGCATATTTACAAGGTAAATAACATATTATCAGAAAAATTCTACAACATAAATCTTATTAGCTAGACACATACAGACAGGAGAAACACAAATTCACATAGTGTAATAACACAAAAATACAGGACAGGGTTTGTTTTCAATGTAACATTTGTTACTGCAGTCCAACCCAAAACTTCATTCCATAGATCTTTCGTCTTATTTCAACATTTGTTTCCACCAAAAAAATCCTGTTCAAGCATTCTTTCTGTATTTATATGTTCACATATTTCTTACCTCGTTATTTATTTTCCATTATCTTACCTCACCATTTATTTCCAAGAAAATTCTACCTAAACCTGTTGTCCCTAAACCATACTTTTTTGTTCATATCCTCTTTCAAAATACTTGCTTGGCCAAACCATTTTCTTATAGCTTCTCAATGCATTTCTTCCAATTCATCACAACTTGTTGTCTTATATGGCCTACCCCATCGTAAGCTAACTTAAATCTACTGAGCTCAGATGCTAAACTAAGGGACAAGGCAATGCAGCAGCACAAAACAATTAACACAAACAGCAATGACAAAAAAATGCAAATTGCCAAAGCAAGCAGCAATATTACAACTAATATAAGGCAATGAGCAGCAAACAAGAAAAATAAATCAGTAGTAAAACTGGCTTAACAGAGTAATGTAAAGTGAAATTTAGTAGCACTATGCCTGGCAAACAGCAGCAGCAAATGCAATAACTTACATCTAAACATGACAAAGCTCAAGCAGAAAAAATTTACAGTAAAAATGGCCATGTTTAATACCTATGTCACATCTTAACACTAGGGTGATGCATCACCTTAACTTACACTACTAAATAAGTTACTCAGTCATTGATAAAATTTATGTATGCAATTCCTGTGAAGGGAAATGTCTTTTTGTGCTCCCTCGTTTTTCTGAAGTAGATTATAAAATGGTTATATACTGGATCTGTAGGCATAAAATATCTATATCAGTACATCTATTAAATTTTATTTTAACCAATGCTGCAGTGCAGCTAGAAACTAGATATCCAACAAAATGAGCAATCTCTCAACTAGAAAGACAATAGATGTAAAATGTTTCTCATCATTTCATTAGACATTTTAGTAAATATCATAAATTAAGAGCTCCGCAGTGTAATCATATATTTTCAAGTTTGAGCGTGTCGTATTTGTGATGCTTTCTACAAAGAAATGTCAATAGCGAGGATAATGGCCTCCTTTTATCTCCACCCGTGCCTCTGAAAGGCACACACTAATGACTTTTTTCCAGGCGACTGTCGCGCAGCTACCCACGTAATCCGTCGTGCCCACAACGCATTACGTGAATGTCACTTAACTTTCTTGCCGAAATATTTAAGACACCAGTTTGCACTACAGTGACAGTCTCATATAAAAATTCACAGGTCGAGAATTTGCGTTACAAATGTGTAGAAACAAAATCCTTTAAATAAAATAGTGTCCAAAAAATTTTCGGCGGCATTGTGATACATTCACGCATTTACACACATTTCATAACTCTTTAAAGTACGATTCTTTGTTTCCAGCATCCTTTTTTACAAGTCAGAATCCCTAACCACTACTCCTTATTCCTTACCTTATTACACATATACATATTCGTCGACACATCAATCTTGCGATGACACTTCAATATTTCATCATCATAAATACATAGCATAATCAAATTCCTCATATAGCATCAGCTTATTGATCATAAACATACCTCAACAGCATAATACACATTGTCATCGTAATAATAACAACATAACACCTCAGTGAAATTTCAAAATCGTCGTAGCTTTCTGCAATAATTTCAAAACAAAAAACAAAAATTCTCTGCTCATTTCAGTAGTGTCATGTACCTCAAACGTACTTTAAAATCATGCTCCCTTACCAAATACATCATTCAAAGCTCTCATAGTATCACAATGGTTCTGAAAAAATATGAACAGTTCACAAAGTACAGACAAAATGCAGTTTCATAAGTGTGAAGTTATCCAACTGTGTAATTACGTAAACATCTGTCACTGACGTAGTAAAAAAAAATGTTTGTTTCTCTGTTAAATAATCAGGTAGCTGTGTAATTCTGTGTTAGAGGAATATGGTACCGATGTGTAAAGTTGTATAAGCAAGTACCATATTAGCTAGGGCTCCTTGTGCTTGCCAAACACGTGGTACACAAAGTAAGCGTATACCCCCCTGAGGATTAATGTAATTATACCCTCAGGTGTTACAGATTACAGCAATGGAATGAAATGTATCACAGAAAACTTTCTTTGTAATTCAAAAATCTTTAAAAATAAATGTTTTAAGTATAAAATTAATCACTCAAATACGTGTACTGTACCGGTAAACTGTGTGTCTTGTTGCAACATAATCTCTGTGGAAGTGTCGCAGTTATCGTCCTCCAAAAGCTAAGTTCTGCAGAAGTCAATGTACTTACCTCATGATAAACAAAAGTGAAATGCTTTGCTTATAGATATCGTAGTTACTATGCTTATTGGCGTGATGAAGAAAGTACTGTACAGTAATGTATTGTTGTGCCACGAAAAAGGCTGTCTCATTGTTGCTCTATCACAAAAGTTACTATTAAAACATGTTTTACTTTCCAGAATAATGCAGAAAAACTGTGCAGATATAAAACAGAAACACCACAAAAGCAACATTGTAAATTGTCACTCATTAGTAGCATCATGATAAAATCGTGTAGCTGCCACATAAACTAACCACTGTGTCATCTGGTATCTCACAGAAAGTACTTTAAATCCAGAATGTATTTTCACGTAAACCAAAATGTTGCATTAAAATCTCATTAGCAGTACTGGTAAATGTTCTAAGTATGTCAGCCTTATAGACATTACGTAATCGTGCAACTAACAAGCAAGAATGTACACACACAATAACACTGTTGTCTGTTCACAATAACAATGCATTCGTAATTTCTGTTTAAATAAGTTCTCTTGGTTCATGAGTGGATATTTAACTTCAAACATTGTTGCATGTTAACAGATTCTAAGTCTGACAAAGCATACTAGCAATGTAAAGTGAAAAGTTATATGGCAAAGACAAAGTTAAAAAGCAGATTATCTTTCGATAAACGGTTTTACATGTGAAATGTGGTGTAAACCTTTACTCTTCCTAGTACGCAGAGGTTCAACTTGAACGCAATTATCATGCGGTATACGTCGGTAAAGAATACTGGAATTTTTCTGAATGTTAGCGTCTATGTTATTTTTCTCTGAGCCAGCCGGCGCACGTGGCTGCCTGCGGTGCGAGTCATTGTCTGCTATCTCTTTGTTGGTGTGCGTCGTTATTGGGATTAGGAGACCTAACTTCTACAAATTCACCTTGACGAGAAAGCCCTGCCCTGTTTGAAGCTCGCCAGTTCTGATGCAATTCAGGTCTGTCGTTACGATTATATCGTCTGTCGTCCTGTCGGTAGATTCCATAGTTTCTTTCTTGCCGGTCACATGGTGGGGAATTTCTTCCTGAATTGTAACTGCACGCTGAACTGTTGCGTCTGAAGTTATTCTGTCTCCCTTGATAATAATTGTTTTTGTTCCCATATTGTCTGTATCTATGGTTATCTCTGTCATATTCATTACTACGGAAGTGCGATCTTCCTCTGTAACGATTATTCTGCCAATGGTTGTCATATGGGTGATGTCTGTTTTGGTCACTATTTACGTTGTAAGAATAGCCTTGTCGTGTCCAGTTATTATTTCTGTCATCGCGGAATTGTGACGGATGTGACCTGTAATTGTTGTGTTCCTGTTTTAGCATCCCGTGGTTGTCAGTGTTAATTTCTAATTCTTGTAACAGTCCCTGAAAAACTTCAGTATCGTCTTTGCAACGTCCTGCCAAAATAATATGTCGTAAGTGTTCAGGTAATTTGATTAAGCAAATGCGGATGAGTTCTGAGGGGCTGTATGGGTTTGACAGGTACTGATTCTTGTGCAACATGTCTTCAAAATATTTCACAAGACTGGAAAATTCAGATTGTTCGAAATGTTTCATCATTTTGATGCTATGTTTTACTCGGTCTTGTGTAGCTTGAGACCAATATGCTGAGAGGAAGGCATGATAAAATTCTCCTTCACTGTGACAATCGTGAATGACGGATCGCATTCTTACAGCTGGTTCATTCTCTAAGTAGCCACACATAAATTCTAATCTGTGTTCTAACGACCAGTTGGGAGGAAAACAATGATAGAATTGATGGAGCCATGCTTGTGGATGAATGTCGTTACTAGAATTCTTAAATGTTCTGAATTTACATGTAGTAATGAACAGCTTATAGGCAAAATCATAATGTCGGCGAGTCGCATGTCGGTCATTGTTACGTCGTTTCGGCGGTTGCATCTCAAAATTCGGTGTGCCTTGCCAATTTCTTTCATAATTTACGAAGTGTCCTGTGTTATTATTTTGTGGTTGTTCCGTATTTCTAAGTCCCTCTTCCCGTGTTGGAGCGCGAGTGTACTCTGAAATATGTAATTTTTGTATTGCTTGTGCCAACTGATCTTGTACTTCCCGGATTTCTCTTTTGTGTTGCGTATTAATTTGATTATGATTTTGTTTGAATTTCTTAATTTGTTCATACTCTTCTGTATCAGTGATTGCTACAGGTCTTGTGTCATTCAGATCATCATCTACCTTTATAGATAAGTTAGTGAACTGATCCGAAAGTTTGGCTACTTTCTCCGATAGTGTACTTATTTCCTCAGTGTGTTTCTCTGAACCAAGTTTCAGAGTATCTACTGTGTCCTTTAAGTTTTCCTGAGTTTTTGCAAGTTGCGTAACCGAATCGGTAGATGCAACTGAGTCAATTTTAGCTTGCAAGGTGTCGTGATTTTCATGAACAATGGTTTGCAGTTCTTTTATGGCTGCTTCGTGATTCTGTAATGCATTTTCATGTCGCGAAAAAATAGGTTGAAAAAAGCTCACAAATTTGTGTTTTTACTTCGTTACAGACTTTTTGACATTTCGATTCAATGTTATGTAACTCAGTAGTTAAATCTTCACGTGTTTGTTCAAGTGTGGTGTCTAACTTTTGAAGCTTTTGCTGTGTTTGTCTCTGATTTTGTTCCATTGTGTCTAACTTTTGAAGCTTTTGCTGTGTTTGTCTCTGATTTTGTTCCATTGTGTCTAACTGTTGCTGTGTTTGTCTCTGGTGTTGTTCCATTGTGTCTAACTTTTGAAGATTTTGTTCCACTGTGTCTAACATTTGAAGCTTTTGCTGTTTTTGTCTCTGATTTTGTTTCATTTGTTGCATTAGCTGTAATAACAATGCATTAGTGTATGGAATCTGTTCCTCTACGCTTTTCGGCAGTGCATTTGCACCGGCAACATTCACACTTTGACAAGCAGAAAATGTGTCTTGACATATTTGAGAAAACGGTGAGGACGCGAAACCTAAATCTACAGTATTTGGAAAATTGTGTCCTGTCATTTCGGATTCCTGAGGCGAGCTGTTGCCGATCGATCGATCGATAATGCTTCCCTGTTCACTAATTGTTTCACTGCCTACACCATTGTTTGCCGCCTGCTCCATTTCCCTATGCACAATTACCAAATTACTATGTTGAACATTAGTTAATTCATTACACGGTGGCGCTAACACACTGCTTTCGTCTTCACTGTCATTTCTCAGTTTACTTTGGAGCCTAGTATTACGTTTTTCACACGCCATAATTGTCACAATATTTCACACGATAACACAGAAAAGCACAATTTGAAGAGCAAAATAAGATAACATAGCAATGGAAATAATGTCTACTTAATTGCAAGCGCAGCTGCGAAATACTTGGTGCAAATCTACATGCATGTCACAACTGTTTTACTGTACAACAATGAAAAACTACAATTACAAAGGAAATTCTCTCTATGATTACGCGCCAGCAATAAACAAAGGCTACACTAATTACACAAACTACAAGAAAAAATCAGAAGATTCCAGTGAGGTATCCTCAGCTAAGGGTCGACATATGAAACGTCCCCTTTTGAAAAATTATACATGACTGTGCTTAAACTGACACACAATATATTTTTAGCGCAACGCAATCTGACTTTCAGAAATCCCTACAAAAGAATGGCCCTGACTATCATTAACCTATACCTTTCACAAGTCACTTACCTCACAAAAATCTTCGTTACTCAAGCTACTGCAATACAGCGAGCGCCACTACTGCCAGCTAAATAAAAGATTCAAACTACTGAAGGCACTAACTACTGATAGGCATAGTTAGCAAATGAAAGATTTTGATAGAGAACAAACAATGTATTTACCTTACTAGTGTTCAAAAGTCATAATATACATAGCAGTTCATGACATCCAGTCTTACATATTTCAAAACTCCGCCATTTCTCTCCCCACATCCACCACTGCTGGCGGCTCACCTCCAACTGCACAACGCTACGCGCTGTTAACATCCAGCTGCCCAACACTACAATGGCAGACAACAATGCAAACTAGCCACAGACTGCACACAGCACAGCCAGTGATTTTTCATACAGAGCGCTATGTGGCGTTACCAATAAGAAAACCTATACAGCCTACTTACAACTTTAACAAAGAAGACACATGTTACTCTCAGAACTTTCCATAGATAGCTTCCCCCATCTTTTTTGAACCAGTCTGTAGAGGCTCTTGGCTCTTATGTCCAAGCTCAAAGGATGTCTTGTAAACGAATGGAGCATTCTGATTGGCTCTTACTGAATTTACCCGCCTCTGTGCGAGCACTGTATGCCATTTTTTTCTGCAGACAAGACTTCCAGTCGAAAACTATATTGCACAGACGAGCATATCACACTGATAGTTAAACCTTGCAAAACCAGTCTACACCTCATGAAATACGGAAATACACTTCCTCAGTTACACCGCTCTGCTACTGTCGAGGAAAGCTTGAATATTTCAGCATGAAGCTACTCTCAAACCTGGCTATATCACCACATGCCATATTGATGTAGTAAACACCCAATTCGTATCCTGCACCATACGAAACCGACACTTCGACATCCTGCATATAGCTATCGACCACCAGACACCTGTACATATACCACGAAGACAGATAGCATAAGCACAAGCACCTTATATACCCCTCGCAGCAGTGAGGTCGGGCGGTCATCCACCACAGCCGACAGTCACAAGTCATTTCCCCCCCCCCCCCCCCCCCCCACGCACACACACACACACACTGGCCTGATGCGCGACCAGAGAACCCTCAGCGGACCGATATCACTCTCCAAACTGTTGCACAAAGGCCAGGTTGGTTCCCTCGGCACAAAGGGGTTACTGTTTCTGACTCGATCTGCTTGCTTGCTTTCTACATCTATCTTCAGACTCTAGGAACACAAAAACACATGTATTTTCACATGGTTTACCAGAATTTCATATCATTTACGCGATACTTCTCGATATCAAGCACATAGCAATATCGCTTGCATAGCAGTATCGCTTGCACAGTATAATTTCGAAGATACAGACTGGAAATTATTTCTCTAGAAACCCGAAACTTTTAGCGGGGGGCAGCGAGGTGGAGAATACTGTAAACCACTGAGTAACTGGAAACTTATCTCGTCTGCAAAGACCTTTATGTGAAAACCACGTTGGAATTTTACTGTAGCAGATAGGTTCGAAAAAGGTGACGTGTTCAGAGATATGAAAGTGCCGGAAATATGATTCACTAGTGGCTGTAATCATTAAAGGACTTCTACATAGGATCCAATGCAGGTATATGGTTGAATGGAAAGACTTGATTCCAAATCGCAGACAAAATTTCTACCAGAAAGTGCAACAGTATAGATCTGAAAAGCCTGTGTACATTTCTTACGACCTCGATAAGCACACCATCAACAGTATGTGATTATTTTCAATCAGGCGTCGCCTATAACTCAGTGGATATGTTGCAGAACGTCTGACGTGGCATTGAGACAGAATGCATTACAATTACTGGAGAAATATCTAGCGGCAGCATGAGGGAGTTGCAAATACCAGCTTCATATGACGTTCCTTAGCCGAATCACTTTCTAAATTCGGTGATTTTATTACTAGCTTACACCATCAGCGACGTGTAATCGCACTTCCGGTCTGTTAATACACACTTCGGCGATCACCGTCTATATTGAGTGTTGCGATATTTGTGTGGAAAACCACTTTATTCAGAGGTAATGCCATACCTCGATTTATAAGGCTTGTATAATTTTTAACATGGATATCGTTAGCAATACTTGTGAGCACCTATAGATCCAAGAACGATTGTGACAGTAACATAGTCGTTGCGATTGTGTTTTTAACATCAGGCGCATTGTAAGACAGTTACGATTTCTTTGTAAAACACAGTGGTATAACTCGCAATAAAAACTTATGAGACTTGTCCACCCACCGCTGATTTTCACTCAGTATTGTTTCGTATAACCAGCATTCAGTTATTGGTGTATTATTATACTTAGTAGTAGGGGATGTGTGATAGATTCGCCTTGCGCATCAGGCTTATAAAGTATGTGTGTGTGTGTGTGTGTGTGTGTGTGTGTGTGTGTGTGTGTGTTCCGACATGTGCAAAGAAAATGGATATGTCCTATCGTAAGAGAATGTACGGATTTGATGTGGAAAACTGCAATAGCCACAAAGATAATGAAAGATAGCTTTTTACTCGTAAAATTATACCAAGTCATAAGAATGGTACAGATATTTCTATTTCCAGAGCCACTGTCATCAGGAGGGAGTTTTTCCAATACTTTGCTCATTGTCAAATATCTTATTGAGGCTGCAACCGTAATATTTGATTGTAAGTACAGCAATGAAATACATATTTTGCCAGTTTCCAGGACGATACTGTCTGAGGATGCATGGCACGTGGCAGCTTTGGCCTGTGGTGGGAATGATTCACATCTTCAGCTAACGGCAGGAGCCGTCCGAATGCAAAGGGCAGTTGGTGTACAGAAATATAGATGACTTAACCATGTTGCCCTCTAGATGGCTGAATAGCAAAATAATACTTATTATGTATTGAGCAGCCTCCATGATCACACATGTTCTCCATGGCAATTTGAGAATATTCAATATGGATGTGTGTTTGTGCTGGACTTTTATTCCCTCCCATGTAAATTGTCCATCATTCATTTTTTTTCGAGTTTTCATGTAAAGGTCTTCGCAGACGAGATAAGTTTCTAGTTACTCAGTGCTTTACAGCATGCTCCACCTCGCTAAAGTGTCGGGTTTCTAGAGGAATAATTTCCAGTCTATATCTTCGAAATTGTACTGTGCAAGCGATATTGCTTTGTGCTTGATATCGAGAAGTATCGCGTCAATGGTATAATAATCTGGCAAACCATATGAAAATATATGTGTTCTTGTAATGCAAGAGTCTAGAAATGGGTGTAGAAAGCAAGCAGGTCGGGGCCAGAAACAGTGACGCCTTTGTGCCGAGGGGAACCGACCCAGCCGTTCTACAACAGTTCGGAGAGTGACCTGAGTTCGCTGAGGGTGCTCTGCTCACGCGTCAGACCACTGTGTGCAGGGCAGATGACTTGTGACATCAGTGCACTGCATTATTTCGGTAGTTTACGAACAGTTTGCAGGTCTGTAGGCTGTTCATTGTGACCCCAGGCACATCAGGGAGAGTGTTTTGTATCAGCATAATAAATAAACTACGTGAAATCTACCCTCTAAATAAATTGTTCCAGTTTCCTACTGAAAATAAATAAAGTACACTCCTTCCTCTCCAGCAGCCGGACTCAGACTGAGTCCTTTTCCCTCCATTTTTCCCCAGATTACGATTTTGGATTAGGGGAGAGTGGGAAGGATGACCCTGCCCTCTGGTGGTGGTACTGTGTACTAGGTCAGTTAGATTCCAGACCTCATGGTGAACAACGTGGACGGAGCTACTGCCTATAACAATTCAAATTGTTTAAATAAACAATGCATGCAAAATAAAGACCAGTCCTATCCAGCAGCCAAGCATAGACTTAGTCCTTTTCCCGCCAATTCCAAAGAAGAGCTGGTGGTCAGATGACTCAGGTTAGTTGAGGTAGCCCAACTGACCTATTTCACTGCCAAAATTTTCCTGCCACTTTCTTAGGTTAGTGGAGGTAGCCCAAGTGACTATTTTGCCACCAAAATCACCCTGTCATTTTCTTGTGTAGGTGAGGGGAGGGGGGTAGGGGGGATGGGAGGGGGTTAGGTTGGTGGAGGTAGCCAAATTGACCTATTTTCCTGCCAAAATTTGAGCTTCCTGCCATGGCGTCATTGTGACATTCTCCCATCTATTGCTGACATCTTGAATAAATTTGGAAACAGTGCAACTCTCTTTGCCCTACTACTCTCATTACTCTGAAACCAACATCTAAGTCACCTGCCTAGGTTAGAAGGATGTCCTAAGGGAATTTAACTCGTTCACTCAACAAGAACATATTTTACTGATGTAATTAACAATCTACATTCATCTTTAGTGGTGTATGACAGTGTCAAGAGCAGATTTACACATAAAGAACTTTCGTACGGGCATATGCACTTACTCAAGACCTGCTGGAAGTGTTTTTTTAATGATGTTATAAGTCGTGGGTGGCGTAGAATATCAATCCGGCAGTCTGAAGCTGCTTCCAAGAGATTTTTGGTACCTATTCAGATTGGTACGTCTACCAGTGCTGATTGCTCTGCCTTTGTAATAAATTATGGCTATGATTCATTCCTCATCCAGTTTCTTACACTTGTACTTGGCTAGGAAACTAAACAAAAAACTGAAGTGCCACATTTGGCCAATTTCATCATGTTTTAAAATTTCTAGTCCCGGTATCTTGAACAGAAAGAAAGAGGTGGCTTATCTATCATATCCAATTATCGTGTCTATATGTGCAAAATGGGCCAGAAAGTATTAGACAAATGTCCATTTATAATGTGAAAAAGCCCTTTTAAAAATTAGCTACCTTCAGTTTGCAGGATATTAGAAATGATGTTTTCCTTCAACTGAATAAACATGTTTCAAACAGACCTCCCCTTGATAATCACATTCATCAACTGAAGAAAAGCTGTACTCATCAAGTACTATAAAAAAAATACGTAATGAAGTGAGACTCCCCAGCAAGAAGCTACGCCATACTCTGATTAGAAATGCTTTGTTTTATAGTCAGTGATTTTTGTGATTGTTTTGAAAGTAGAATTACATACATATGTGGTGGCACCTACAGCTGCAGAAGTCAGGTCACCTACAGCTGAACTGTTGTTTTTGTGTCTGTTTGTGTGAAGTAAATTAATGAATTTGAGTCTCATTCTGGAAACCTTATCTGTATTTTTCTTAAACTCTGTTGCTGACAAGTGAGAAATTAACGCCTTACATTAGTTTCAGTATGTAAGTCAGAATATCAGCTTCCAAATTTCCATGCTAAAGTGGAATTACACATTGTGTCATCTTATAAGATGACTGAAATACTTTTTTTTTTTCTTCCCCCCTCATACGGAGTTTCCAGTGCAGCAAGAATTGCATTAAATAAAGTTGATTCTAAAAGATCGGTGTTAAGTGTTACAGCTGTGTTCAAATTTGCAAGAACAGCTCGAGTCATGGGATTAGCGTTGCTGTTTCACGATCATAGGTTACCGATTTCAATTACTGCACTGGTCGGTTACTTCCGCTCGCGTCTGGATGTATGCGTTGTCATCATCATCATTTTATCATCATCAACAGAATTAGCCTCAGCTGAAAAGCATGCACCAAACTCCCGAATATTCCAGGCGGAAACACCCGGTCAATAAAGTCAAATCCACATTTCGTTTCATTTTACTGATACGCGAGTGCAGCCGAGGATAACAGTAGAATACAATGCTTATACGTGTTTAATCCATGCCAATTCATACTTCCACTCTGATACTAGAAATGCGAAAGTAATTTTTTCTTGCGTTTTCACGGTTAAATCACTGAGCCTATAGCCTATCCATGAAATTTGGCGTGAGACAGTTTGAACAGCCGGCCGGTGTGGCCGAGCGGTTCTAGGCGCTTCAGTCTGGAACCGCGCGGCCGCTACGGTTCGAATCCTGCCTCGGGCATGGCTGTGTGTGATGTCCTTAGGTTAGTTAGGTTTAAGTAGTTTTAAGTTCTAGGGGACTGATGACCTCAGATTTTGAGTCCCATAGTGCTCAGAGCCATTTGAACCATTTAGCCAGCTTGAACACTGATGAAGAAGACAAACTACTTTACAAAGTGCATAGTACAAGATATTTATTGATTTGAAGAATATTCCGCGAATTAAAGAAAAATATGTACTCTTTGAAAAAGCTAGTTAGCCTTTCACTTTTGAATTTTTATCATGTTTGGAAAATGATTTTTGATTGATATGTTCTACAAAATATGATTCAACGTAATCAATAAACGCTTATTCAGTTCTCAACGTGGTAAGCCCATACTTCCATACAAACACCAGTATTATTAATTGCGAAAGTAGCCCACTCCGTTACGTTTTCACGGCTCTAACTATTAAACAGATTCCGATGGTATGTGGTATGGAGATAGTTTGAACCCTGAGGAAGACCGTAGGTTACCGTAGAAAGTTGTATCTTTTTGAGTATTATTAACATTTTAAAATATGTATACATGAGTGGCCTGCAGACGGCGCTGGCGCGGTGGTCGGCGATTCTTAGCGTCTATAGATTATTCTGTGGCAGTGCAAATAAAATGTTATTGTGCGCGTGGTTTATGATATTGAGTCCTTACTCCACATACCATAGCTGGAGCGTTTTGATCGGTAAGCCCGAGAACCACATTTAAAACTATTACTATAAACCTCGCTAACGTAAGTCTGAATTAGCGCATAGTTCTAAGAGAGCTGAAGTTGCGTAACTTGCTCGATTCCAATAAACCTCAGAGCAGTCTCGTGTCCGCCGGAACTTGGATGCAGAACGTCAGGCTGTAATAAGAGCCACAGAGACATTAAAACAGTTACAAACCCGTCGTATTGGGAATTTCCAAGAATGATTCCCTATCGAAGTCGGTGGGTCCAAACGATACATAGCGAACGTGCGATCGGAAATCGATCATGCGACTCCGGTGGCGGGCGTTGTAATCGTCATTTTTATGTTTCCGTCGTTCACTTACTTGCTCTAAATTACATACCTCCGCGAATTATTTGTGAGTTGCTAGGGAAACCCACACGATTTATGTCGTTAGTGAGTGGGATGTCTGGTGTTCTTGACGTTTATTCGGCGGATTCTCTGACATGGAAGAATCTAATTGCATGTTTATCCAGCTTAGAAAATTGTTCGACTTTTTTTCCCAAATATGGAGTACTACCGGACGAGGAAAGAAGGGACTGTGTAGATTGTGGTGGTGCGAAGTGTGTAAAATTTCGTAAGAACAATTTCGATGCTGAAATACCGTTACAATTTCATTGCTGACAGTGCGGAAAACGATCGAGTATCAGGAAGAATACATGGTTCGACTCTTCGAAATTATCCATCCAGACCACCGTAATGGACTTTCACATGACAACTACACCGACGACGAGTAAGGTAAGTCGTCTCCTTTGCAATTGCAAGTATTTTTGTAAAGCTCTTCATTTGTCGTTACTGTAGTGACCGACATAAACATACTCATAACGCCCGCCACCAGAGTCACATGATCGATTTACGATCGCACGTTCGATATGTATCGTTTGGACCCAGCGACTTCGATAGGCAATCATTCTTTGGAATATTAGACGCTGAGCGTCACGCCTCACTACAGCTTTCAAGACGTTAGAAAGCTCGTAAGGACGGCATTATTTAAAGGCCGTATGACAAACAGTCTCGTACCTTTACGTGTGGAACGCGAGGGGCTTTTGGTGAGGTTGCATTTGATTGTGATCTATTAACTGACTACGTGAATCATAAATGAATCATCATACGGTGGGGTGGATTAAAAATGTAGGCGCCATAACGCTTTCAATTGAAGGGCAAAACGGTTAGTGCGTGTTGCTTTAGAGCAGTACTAGGTGAGCCACAGAAACCCTTACTTCTACACGAATGTATCGAATGGAGGCTTTTTTTATATATACAAGTAGAACATATAATGCCTGCGTTCGGATTCGACATACAGCAAAATAGTAGAAACACGTTCATTATATACCTACTACCGGCACTGCCTTTATTTATTATATACTCGTCTCTACATCACTATGTACACGAACATCTCGTAAATTTACTGGCTTGCTTACTCACCATCACTCACAATAACAAAAACCACTGATATGCGAGCAAAGCAGCGGGTAACACCATGCACTGCAATATTTCTGAAACAAAACATGATTAATGCATAAACATTAGGACGTTTACCAGCATTTAATGATAGAGACTGTTACTATTACGACTACTACTACTAATAATAATAATAATAATAATAATAATAATAATAACAGTGGTTATGATACATAATATGGGGAGAACATTTTGTTTTTCCCGCGAAAAACAAATTTCCGTTATTATAATCGTGATTGATTTTATTTGCCTAATAAAGATTGTAACTAAACCTTACCATATGACATGTGGACGGTGCAGGCCCCAGTGTCTTTGCTCCTGAAAATTATGATGTGGAAAAAAGTAACTGTGAAATAATCTCATTTTAACATTAGTTAATGTGTGTAATTTGCTTAACCTGCATCAGTATAAATATTAGGGAGTGTTACGTTTCTATTTGCTTTTGGATGGCACTTAAATATTCCATCCATTTTGCAACGTAACTTGCTCGATGAAATAGAAGGCTGTGTGGGTTGTGTAACTTAGTAATGAATAATAAATACGTAGCTTGAGACGTGCTCCTTGTCCAGGAGATCTTGCCAAAAACTGGGTGCACATTTTAGATTATACAACGTCTAACATGAAATAAGCTCAGGATACTCCGAGAAACATTTTATATCATTTTATTTTACAATGTGATACACTTTACACAGCGGAAGTAGGAATGATAGTGACCCACAGTTCTCATATCCCGATTTCTTGTATACATTTCATGACAATTGGACCATTGTTGATAGCGTTGATTTTACGAGTTACTGTTAAAAATCGCCACATCTTGTTAATTTAACATACAATATGAAATTTTGATCAACACATAGTTCAGTCTGAAAAGTAATCATAGGACTTAAAATTACATATGCAACATAAACAATGCTTTTTATAGTTTCATTAATTACATCATAAATATGTTAGGTACACTATTCCAACCGCATTTTATGCACTTGACTGAAGTGACTTTTTTATCAGAACTACTATAATTTCTGACATTTTAACAGGAAGTAGGTTTTAGTCATTTATTTATAGTTTTTGAGAGATAATAACTCATTTAAAGTTACATAATTATTCCGAAAATTAGTGAACATCTTTATATATGAAAATCATAGAAATCAATAATAGTTGTACATAAGATAAGACAAACTTCGTCTGAGGTATTTTGGCTGACAAGAGAAGATGAGAAATTTATAAAAACACGATACCAAGATCTGCTAATTACAACTGAATGTGCTAATTTCAGGTGTTCCTACCAATTAACCGTGTTTATATACTTGGTGCATTGCTGTTTCAAGGTCATTTGCGCTGAGGTGGTAAAAGTCGCGGGATACCTCCTAATCTCGTGTTGGGCCTGCTTTTACTTTGTGTACTGCATCAACTCGACGTGGCATGAACTCTGCAAGTCGTTGGAAGTCCGTTGGATCGCTGCAGAAATATTGAGCTATGGTGCCTCTATAACCGAAAATTGTTGCCAGTACAGGATTTTCTTCACGAACTGACTTCTCGATTACGTCCCGTAAATGTTCGATGGGATTCATATCGGGCGATCTGGGGGGCCAAATCTTTCGCTTGAATTGTCCGGAATGTTCTTCAGACCAACGAACAAATAATATTGTGGCCCAGTGACATGACGCATTATCATCCGGTTTTCCAGTCGCCTAGGGTGCAACCGACATGGTGACGAGCCCAGGAGAGGCGCTGCAAGTGATGTGGTGCTGTTAGCAAAAGCACTCGCGTTCGCTGTCTGCTGCGGTATGCCATTAACGAAAAATTTCATCGCACTGTCCTAACGGATACGTCAGTAGTACGTTCCACACAGTGTCGCTTGGCTGTTATCACTGACAATTCCACGCAAACGCCGCTGTTCTGGGTCGTTAAGTGGAGGCCGTTGGCCACTGAGTTGTCTGTGTTAACTCCTGAAATTTGGTTTTCTCTGCACATTCTTGACACTGGGGATCTCAGAATATTCAGTTCGCTGACGATTACCAAAATATGACGTCCCATACGTCTAGCTGTAACTGTCATTCCGCGTTCAGAGTTTGTAAATACGCGCCGTGTGGCCATAATCACATTAGAAACTGTTCATATGAATCACCTGAGTACAAATGTCAGCTCCGCTAATGCATTGCCCTTTTATACCCTGTGTACGCGAGACTGTCGCTATCTGCACACGTTAGATCGCTATACCATGACTTGTTATGAAATGTACACCTCAGTGTACGTTACATAACATTCACAAGGTAGGGATTACCGTTACTGACACTTTATTGATACTCTAATTTTTCTGTGAACTGGAATCTGTGTGATTACAAGTCCTAACTAAACTATGAGTTGTGGTATATAACCTTTCAAGTTGCTACATGAACTTTTTCTGTTATGTTTCATAATACATCTTTTGACCTTCTGGGCGTTCTATATTAATGGTGGACCATGCTGCTAAAGAGCAGTTTGTAGTTTTAGTGTGTTCCGAAGAAGGCGTGGTTATCCGCGCCGAAACCTAGGTCAACATCCGGTTTCTTTATAATCATTATTTATGTTTTAAGTTAATGGACTTTGGTTTATTTGGGATTCCCATCTTCTTGTACAAGGCTGTAAAGCTTTTCCGCCCAAACATTTAAACCAGTTTGTTTCCTGTTCCGTTGCTATCCGGTTTCCTTTTTAGCCTGCTTTTCATGTTGCTAACTTTCTCCAGCAACCATTTTCTGTCAGTCTGTGTGCTGAAATTAATTTCAGATAATTTTATTAGTATCTGAGTTGGATTCTCATTCTTTCTTTTTGCTATCGAAGGCTGTGATTTCTGTAATAATTCAGGGTACTTTTCTAACGCTGTAATTAAAAACACCATTGTATTTCCTGCATATACCGAGATTTTATCCGAATTGGATGAGGACATCTTCAGTCGTCAAGTCACATGTGCTCGCTTACAACAAATAAAGCTATAGGAAATCTTACAGTCAAAAAAACAACCTCGCGCTTACTCAACAAACGTTGCTGGGAATGCAGACGAAGCAGATTCTAGATGCTTTTGCTTCTGTGTTGGAAGTTAGGTGAGAAAGGTAAAGCTTATTCGTACAATCTGAAGAAAGGGCTTCGCTTTTTCCTTTTATTTGCAAGTAAATGCTCTGACTTCCACCTTTATCTTCTAAGCTTGTGGTTCAATTTTATTCATACGACCCACTGTGCTTATATGATAGTGCACTGTTGCCACACTTCTACCAACTCAGCGAGGAGTCTTGCGGCGTCGTTCCCTTTCACATGCAGAAAACACATAATCGTACGATACTCGAGTTTAATGTTGTATACGTCTTCATCCCTCCTCCTACCAGCCTTCCCCCCACCAGGATAGCTAAGCGCCTTAACGCGCCACTTGCGAGTTCGGGGAGGCGAGCCGACCCCGAGTCGAATACTCGTCTCGGATTAACGAGAGCTGGTGAGCTGGTCTACCTGGATGTGATTTTTAGACGGTTTCCCACACCCAACTAGGAGAATACTGGTCTGTTACCCAAGTCACATCTCAAATATACATTATGCAGTCATTTACACAACGTTCTCATGCTCTAGATTTACTCTAAACGCCGAAAAGTGGGGTACAAAAATTCCGTCCCAGGCCAAGTGGTGGCATCAGGAAGGGCAACCGGCCACACACTGTCATTAACGTTAGCACAACAGTATATCAATGCCGACCCTGTAGAGAAATGGGGAAAGGCAAGGAAGAGGAAGACCCCAGTTTAACATTGGCTGTGTAAAAAAACAATTACAAAACTTTTTTGATTTGTACTTAGAACTTTATGACTATCCTCGCACATGGCAAAATGACATTAAAACAGATAAACAAACATAGAACCATCACCTATTTTAAAATGAGATGTGGGCTGTGTCCTCTACAGTAAATGTAAAATTGGAAAGATGAAAGAATAGAATCATTGTGAGAGTCCTCTATGCATTGATATTAAGGGCAACAACATTTCAGTATTAAGGAATCTTGATACTTGAACATCTATAAACGACACCACCAACCAAGTATACCGTAAGGCATATTGCTAGAGTTGAGAGCATAAAGGGCAGCATGCAATTCGAACATCGAACAGACCTCAGTTACATACACAACACCAAAAAATAATTAATGCTGAGTAATGAAATTTTTGGAATACATCTTTCTAGGTAAATATATCAACAATGTAGAAAAAGATAGGTTGCTGTTTACCATAAGATGATACGTTAAGTTCTAGACAGGCACAGTTAAAAGACACTCTTGCATAAGCTTCCGGCCATAGCCTTCGTCAGAAAAAGATACACATCATTCATTCACACAAGACAGTTCACCTCACACATGACCGCCACCTCCGGCAGCGCGGGCCAGAATGCAGTTATCAAGTGTGATGTAAACAGCAGTCTGGAGGGAACAGGAAAGTGGAAGCACAGCACTGAAAAGGTGGGGGGAGAGGGGAGCGCTGTGTGGGGGAGTGTGCAGGGGCTAGACTGATATGGAGAAGGGAGATTGGGTTATCTCGGTAACAGGTTAATGTAAGTGCAAGATAAGCCACTGCAGATGTTAAATGCTGTACATTAATAACCAGTGTAACAACCAGAATTAATGCAAGCATGCAAATGTGCATGCATTGTGCTGTACACACGTCGGATGTCAGTTTATGGGATGCAGTTCCATGACTATTGAACTTGTTCAGTCACTAGATGGATAGTTAATGCTGTTTGTGGATGACGCTGGAGTTGTCGTCCGAAGATATCCCATATTTGCTCGATTTGAGACGGATCTGGTGATCGAGCAGGCCAAGGTGACATGTTGACACACTGTAGAGCATGCTGGTTTACAGCGGTATGTGGGCGAGCGTTATACTGTTGGAAAACACTCCCTAGAATGCTTCAAGAATAGCAGCACAACAGATCGAATCACAAAACTGACATACAAATTCGAGGTCAGAGTGCATGGGATAGCCACTACAGTGCTCCTGCTGTCACACAGACCATAAGTCCAGGTGTAGGTCCAGGGTGTATAGCATGCCGACAGGTTGGTTGCAAGCCCTCAACTGGACTGCTTCTAACCAACACATGGCCATCACTGGCACCGAAGTAGAACTAGCTTTGATCAGAAAACACAATATACCTTCACCCTGCCCTCAAGTGAGCTCTCGCTTGACACCACTGACGCCGCAAACGGCGTTGGTTTGGGGTCAGTGGAATGCGCGCTACAGGCGTCTGGCTCGGAGCTGTCCTTGAAGTAACCGATTCGTTGTGTCACTGTGGTGCCAACTATTGGTGAAATTTCTGCTGCAGATGCAGGACGATGCGCCAGAGCCATACGCTGAGCACGATGCTTGCCCCTCTCGGTAATTCCACGTGGCCTTCCGGAGCCCGGTCATCTTCCGACTACACATTCTCGTGACCACCGTTATCAGCAGTCATGTAAAGTTGCTATATTGCTGCCAGTTCCTTCTGCAGTATCGCAAAAGGAACATCCGGCTTCTCGTTGCCCTATTACTCAGAGGAGTGTTGATAATGGCGTCTTTGTCGCCTTAAAACCATACTTGACTAACATCTACTCAAGACATCCAACTCAAAGGTAACCAGCGCCGACGACCGTTACAGCATGTATTTAAAGCATCCTCATATTGGAACTACTAGGACCGCTCTTATACGGCTGGTACGAAACTTGAAAACATATCTTCTTTGAGATGTAGAAGCGCGACTACCAACTTCCGTTTACGTCGCTCAACTCCTTCTGTTCAAATGTTCAAATTTGTGTGAATTCCCATGGGACCAAACTGCTTAGGTCATCGGTCCCTAAACTGACACACTACTTATACTAACTTATGCTAAGAACAACACACACACCCATGCCCGATGGAGGACTCGAACCTCCGGCGGGAAGGGCCGCGTAGTCCGTGACAGGACGCCTCAAACCGCGCGGCAGCTCCTTCTGGAATCGCCATTTTTTCAGTCAGTGTGGTGTGCGTACTGTAAGACCTTCGGTACACACACCATCAGATTATTTGACTAGTCGCTCTAACGAAGTAGGCGAGTGTCAGCAACCTCGTGGTCTTATCGTGGCGTGTTTATCTTCTGCCGTTAGGTCAGACGATAGAAATGCCACTTGCACGCTTAGAGTAGCAGATTGACGGTGACCGACTTTAAACAGAACTTGATTAATTTTCACAAACATTTATTAAAATAATAAAAAGTATAGAAATAACTTAACTTGGTTCTGGATGCTATTTGCAATTGACATTCTGAAGTTCCTTTGGGTCTTAGTACTTCTCACATCTCTGATACTTGACAAAGTGTCGATTCATTTATCTTCATGGCTATGTACAGGAATATGGTAATCTTATTAGGCGCAGACTGAAACTTGACTATAGACTAATGCAGACTGACTGATCGGAGGTCTGTACATTCGTTATAATACCTCGCGCGTTCAGGTATCATTGCGCGAGTGTGATCCGCGAGGAGAAAAGGTTCTACGTTAGCAGCAATCACATTGGCTGCGTTACATATTAATACGCGGATCGGCGGAAGCAGAATTTGGTCCGTCTTTATGGCAGCGCCATCTTGTAGAGCGGAGACGGACGAGCGCTGCGCCTGCGCTGTTGTGCTTAGCGGGGCGCGCTCTAGTGAGAAAGTTGTGTACGCGCTGACTACGCGGAACTATGTGCACAACAGTCAGCGTATTATGATATTGCATAGGTATATTCGTGTTATTATGTAGCGCTATCGTTGCTTCAGTACATTGAGCAAAAGTGTTCAGTTCTTAATATTTTGTTCAAGAAGTGTTTGTGGATGGTGTTACTATTAGTATAATTTTACTACAGTCAAATGCTGCTTAAAATATCTGTACATCTCATAGTAAACTGCTTTCATTGATCTCCTCTTGTGTGATTTATTTCTATGTTAGAGGTGTTCAAGGCTACTGAAATACTGTTTGTCAATATAATAAACCAATGGCAACGCGTATGTCACGTGGCGACTTGTTTTACTGACAAGAAAAGCAAACACGTGATTGTCAGCGACTTTGCTCACTGGTCATCTTTTGCACTGTTGTCGAACATACACAGAGGTAGAACGAAAAACCAGTCCAAGTTGCAATTTTTTTTTTTTTTCATTCGATGACTAGTTTCGGGCCGAGATCCATTTTCAAATCATAATAACAAAGTCGAAAATGGCATTTCCGAAGATGTCAAACAGGTGGAATCAACATTTAAAGTGCATACAGATAATTGTTATGCGCTGGTGTTCCGTAAAGATCATGCTTTCTTAAATTTCTTCATAGCCGAGAGTAGCCCAAGATTGCGTGCATGAATGGGTGCACTCCAGCCAAGGCCGCACTTCTTACACTTCTGATGAAATTAACAAAATCCGCGTGGCAGTAACTAAATAAGAGGAATTCTCTCATTCACAGCCACGTAGCTCTCATTAGGGTAACCTTCGTAACAGTACGAAACAGCCCACAAATCATTGTGATGGCCTCCGCTAGGATAGACGGTAATTTTACATTTAGGGAAGATGTATTTGGTGATATCGGGTCGTGCAAGTCAGTGCACTGTACCAACATGTTCCAAAAATCGGCACATGAAAATCCGATTTTTCGGGAGGTCATATGTCGTGTTTTATTGATCACAGAGATGAAGGGGCAAGTGTTTTGTATAGTTCTTGGCCTAGCGACCGTTTGTATACCTATCGGAAGAACGGGCATACTGTGGCTGTCCTATAGTACAGCGTCAAAAGTTAAACATTATACACTTCCTCTAGTCCAAGCAAAATGAGCAAATCGGTTTGCTCTTTTGCGTTAGGTATTGTGTAGAGTGGACCTTAAGCGGTTTATAAAAGCGCCATTCGTTCATGGGCAGTTGCCGAGAAAACCCCGAAAAACCATGATATGGGTACCAATTGGGGGGATGGTCACTTGTATAATTTCTATTCATGACAGATCGTTGAAATTTTCGCCATGTTTTCATAAGATGATATTCTCGAGGAGCTTCGAAACTGTTTTCCATATCATTATCTGTTACCGAGATCCAGAGTTCATTCATGATACATTTTGTATTTGCAGGATGTATTCCAGTCTCTTTCTTCCTCTACAGTTTTTATACTTTACGGCTCCCTCTAGTACCTAGTAATTCAATCCCTGATGTCTTAACAGATGTCCTATCATCCTGTCCATTCCTTTTGTGAATGTTTTCCATGTGATCTTTACCTCACCGAATTTGCGTAAAACCTCCTCATTCCTTATTTATCAGCACACCTAATTTTCGACTTTCGTCTGTAGCACCACATCTCAAATGCTTCGTTTCTCTTCTTTTCCGGTTTTCCCATAGTTCATATTTCTCTAACATACAGTGTGCTCAAAACGACATTCTCAGAAATTTCTTCTTCACATTAAGGCGTATCTTTGATACTAGCAGACCTCTCTTGGCCCGTATTGGTCTTTTTGCCCGTACTGGTCTAATTTTTTAGTCCTCCTTGCTCCTTCCGTCATGGGTTATTTTGCTTTTTATTTATTTATTTACACGTCAAATTCCATAGGAACAAATTGAGGAGCAAATCCCCAAGGTCATGGAACGTGTCAGTACATGAAATTACAACATAAAAGTAATAACAGATAAAAATAAAATGTTTATAAACCCAAAACAAGTCAAGGCACAAGTTTAAGTAAAAGCAATCAACAATATACGAGGGCTATCCACAAAGTACATTACGTTTTGGAATTAAAAATATATGAAGTATTGGAATTTTTTTATTATATACAGATGAAAGCCACACTTAAATACTACTTTTCTACATAGTTGCCATTTAAATTAAGGCACTTATCGTAGCGATGGACGAGCTTGGAAATTCCTTCGTCGTAAAATTCGGCCGCCTGCGCCTTCAACCACGTAGTTACCTCTTCAAGCTGTGCGTCGTCATCAAAACGCTGCATAGCCAACCACTTCTTCATTGCTGGGAATAACTGGAAGTCGCTCAGTGCCAGGTCGGGACTGTACGACGGATGAGGAAACAACTCCCACTTAAAAGATTCGAGAACTTCACGAGTGGCATTTGCCGTGTGGGCCGGGCGTTGTCGTGAATCAGCAAGATCTCTGAGCCCAACTTTCCCCTGCGCTTGTTTTGTATTGCTCTTCTGAGGTTGTGCAGAGTTGGCAATACCTTTGAGAGTTTATTGTAGTGCCTCTTTCCAGGAAATCCACAAAAATCACACCTTTTCTGTCCCAAAAGACAGTCGCCATCACCTTCCTTGCCGACATTGCCTGCATGCATTTCTTGGATTTTTGGTGGGAATTTGTGTGCCCTCACTGCATTGACTGCAATTTTGTATCGCAGTTCACATGCTTAACCCATGTTTCGTCACCAGTAACAATGCGATCGAGTAATGAGTCGCCATCTTTCTCGTAAGCGTCCAAAAACGTTAATGCTGCAGCCATTCGCTGATTTTTGTGAATCTCTGTCAAGATTTTTGGTATCCATCTTGCACAAAACTTGTGGTAACCAAGCTTTTCGGTAGTGATTTCGTGCAACGAACTTCGTGAAATTTGTGGAAAACTCATAGAGAGTTCCGTTATTGTGAAATTACGATTTTCACGGACCGCGGCATCGACTTTTTCGACAAGTTCGGCAGTCACTATGCTGGGTCTTCCACTTCGCTCTTCGTCATGAACGTTAGTTCGGCCATTTTTAAATTTTATGACCCATTGACGCACTCCACCTTCAGTGATTATGTTGTCCCCATACACTTCACAAAGTTGCCGATAGATTTCTATCGGTGTACAGTTTCTTGCAGTCAGAAACCTTATTACAGCACGCACTTCACACTTCGCGGCATTTTCAATGAACGCTGACATTTCAAACTGTCACAGTAACTCAACGGAGTACAGCACGAACCTCTCACTAGCACGGCAGGATGCCGACTGAGCGGCGGAATGCCATGACACCAAGATGGCCGCGCTAGCCCCGCCCCTAATGGACACAAACGAAAACGTAATGTACTTTGTGGATAGCCCTCGTAACATAAGAATCAGCTTAGTTTTTCAAGGAACTCCTCAACAGAATTGGAGTAGTGACCCATGAGGAAACTCTTCAGTTTCGATTTGAAAGCGCGTGGGTTACTGCTAATATTTTTGAATTCTTGTCGTACCTTAGTTACTGAAAATGGATGCAGCAGTATACTGCACACCTTTCTGCACAAGAGTAAAGGAAGTCTGATCTAAATGCAGGTTTGATTTCTGCCGAACATTAACTGAGAGAAAGCTGCTAATTCTTGAGAATAAGCTGATATTGTTAACAAGAAATGACAGAAAACAATATATATATTGAGAGGCCAATGTCAAAATACCCAGACTAGTGAACAGTGGTCGACAAGAGGTTCGCAAACTTACACCACTTGCTGCCCGAACTGCCCATTTCTGAGTTTCCCCAAAATATAATACATAATCGAATGAAAATAAGCAAAGCTGCGTGGATAGACTCTTTAATTTCGTTTATTTCGAGATCCGCAATTCTGATGTTAAGTTTCTCGCTATTCTCATTTCAGCTACGTCTCATTACTTTCGTCCATCGATTTACTCTCGATCCATATTCTGTACTATTAGACTGTTTATTCTGTTCAACAGATCCTTCCATTCTTCTTCACTTTCATTGATGATAGCAATGTCATCAATGAATATGATCATTGATACCCTTTCCCCTTGAATTTTAACCTACACTTGAATCTCTCTTTTCATTTCCGTCATTGCTTCTTCAATGTACAGATTGAACAGTAAGGACGAAAGATTACATCCCTGTCTTACAACCTTGTAATTTGAGCACTTCATTCTTGCAGTGCCTGTCTTATTGTCCTCTCCTTGTTCCTGAACATATTGTAAATTACCCGTCTTTCCCTGTAGCTTACCCTATTTTTCTCAGTACTCGTATCTTGAACATCTTGCACCGTTTTACATTGTCAATCATTTGCTTCCAGATCGACAAAACTTATGATCGGGTATAGATTTTTGTTGTCTTGCTTTCATTATCAACCGCAACGTCAGAACTACCTCTCTGTGGTGCCTTTACCTTTCCTAAAGTTAAACTGATCGTCATCTAACAGATTTTCTTTTCCATTCTTGTGCATATTATTCTCGTCAAAAGCTTTGATACATGAGCCGTTAAGGTGATTGTGCAGTAATTGTTGTCCCTCGCTATCTTCGGAATTGTGTGGATGACATGTTTCCAAAAGTTTGATCGTAAATCACCAGTCTTATACATTCGACACACCAGCGTTAATAATCATTTTTTCGCAACGTCTCATAATGATTTTAGAAATTCCTATGGAATTTTGTCTGTCTCTTCTGCCTTATTTGACCTTAAGTCGTCTAAAGCTCTCTTAATTTCTGATTCTACTACTGGAGCCCCTGTCTTTTCTTTGTCGACTGCTGTTTCTTCTCCTATCACGTCGTAAGACAAATCCCCCCCCCCCTCTCTCTCCCTCTCTCCCCTCCCCCCCCCCCCCCCCCCACTGGCCACAAGAGGCATTCAATGTACTCTTTCCACTTATCCGCTGTATCTTCCGCATTTAACAGTGGATTTCCCATTGCAGTCTCAAACCCGTTTTTAAATATATTTATTGTAACAGTCTTAGCTGTACATTGTCACAAATGGTTACTACAGGGTGATTGGAAAGTCGCGCACATCAAAATGTGCAGAAACTCTGAAAGTTTTTTTTTGGTACAAACATTCGATATGCGAATCATGAGTGACCCAGCAGACGTCAATACGGTAATCGAATTCCTGCCATACCCGTCCCAGCATGGCATCGTCGACTGCGGCAGTCGCTTCCCGTATTCTCTCCCAGAGCTCTACTACATCACGTGGTAGAGGCGGTACACACACCAGATCTTTAATGTGTCCCCACAGAAAAAAGTCACACGGAGTGAGATCTGGTGATCGGGGAGGCGATTTCATGAAACAGCTGCCCCCTTCTGTAGCATGGCCGATCCATCGATGCGGCAGCTCCGTGTTCAGGTACCCACGAACTTCACGATGGAAAAGGGGTGGAGCCCCATCCTGCTGAAAGATGAACGGAGAGTCCGATTGCATTTGAGGCATCAGCCACTGGTGCAACATGTCCAAAAAGGAATATCCAGTGACAGCGCTCTTGGAGAGAAGAATGCCCCGTACAGTTTTCGACGTGACAAGGCACAAGAAACAGTTACCTTTGGGGAATCACGCTCAAATTCAATGCATTCGTGTGGATGCTTTGTACGCCAGAGTCGACAATTATGTCTGTTCATTTTCCCATTAGTGTGAACAGTGGCTTCGGCGCTAAAAATTAAGCGATCAACAATGTCATCCCCATCCTCATTCAGTTGTTGCAACTGCGAACAAAACTCAAAACGCTTGTCTTTGTCGTCGTCATTGAGCTTCTGCAGTAGCTCCAATTTTGAATGGTTTCATGGACAGCTTCTGTCCCTGTACTTCCCACACTGTCATTGGAGCCATTTCGAGTTCACGGGATGCACGACGCAGCGATTTCTTTGGACTCCTTATGAATGTCTCTCGTACGCGCTCCACATTCACTTCACTCACACTGGGACGTCCGGTTCTCTTTGCCGGCAGCCCGTCGTAACGAAGTTGTTGTGCCAGTGGTAAATGGCCTTCGTTGTTGGTGCCTTCTTACCATATTTGATTCTAAACATCCGTTGAACAGCTGTAGCACACTTGTTTTTGTCGAACTCCAACACACAGAAAGCTCGCTCCGCACCTGAACTCGCCATGTTTGCGACTAGCACTGACTATCGGCAAATTACCAAACTACGCTGTGGCGGTATACATAAAAAAACTTCCAGGGGTCTCTTCAAAATGACATGTGTATGATAGCTGTACAATGTTTGGTTCTTGTGCAAAAAATAATTGAAAGTGTTCCCGGACTTTATGTACACCCTGTATTATATTTCATACACTCATACACATTGTTTATAACATGTGTTCTGTAAACTTATTTGTCCGTCGCTGACATAGAAGATCGCAAACCTTCTTTCCCTTCGCATTCGGGAGGACGACGGTTCAATCCCGCGTCCGGCCATCCTGATTTAGGTTTTCCGTGATTTCCCTAAATCGCTCCAGGCAAATGCTGGGATGGTTCCTTTCAAAGGGCACGGCCGACTTCCTTCCCCGTCCTTCCACAATCCGATGAGACCGATGACCTCGTTGTCTGGTCTCCTTCCCCGAAACAACCAACCCACCTTCTTTCCTTCCCTTGTGGGAAGCTGTGCAATGACTAGGGGACATGTAAAGCTTACTGGGATAGGTTAAGTGGTAGCTACAGTGACATTTAATTTTTTAGTTCCCATAATTGACAAAATTTTTTTGATCACCCACACACTCCTGAGAATGGCACATTAACTAATTTGCAATCACGCGACCTAATTACCGGTAGCTACGTTGATGAATACTCGGCACCTCACAGGGATTATTACAAGACCAAGAATACTAGATAAGTTGTTGGAAGTGGTTAAGCGTTGGTGAAAATATCGCTTTTGAGCACACAAAGAGCTCTAACCGCAGAACTCTGTGTGGAACGTGCGTTGGTGCAATGGTGCGATGCAGACCGTTTTATCTCCCGCACTGAACCTCGTCGTGTAGACCTAAAACAATGCGCAGTCCTACACCTACAGTAAGGGCAATCACTCAGACTGGCCCTATGGTGAAGATACCGATAATTCGGACGGCTCTGCCGTCTCCGAATCACAGCACACTTAGTCTGGCCCCACACGACATCACAAATCCTGCAAGTTAGAAATCAGATGACAACTTTCTTTTGAAAAAATCCGTAATTCGAATACGAGAAAAATCCTTCTCTGCACTATTCTGCACAGAGGAACAATTCGCGTCTTAGATCTCGCGGACGTCCAAGTCGAAGTCCGCTCCCTTCGAAGACGATGGCCAAGACGCCGTCTCCAAGTCCGTACCGCTCGATGGCTGAAGGCAAAGTCGTATTTCTCCACAATTCTCCCATCTTCCAGCGTACGAAAACGCGGCGGAAGAACACCGTTTCGGCCAACGTCGAACGCTCTAACATCGCTAATATCTCTCCAACGCCATTTTTTGAGATTCTACCAGATGATCGTGTCGGTCATATCGCCCCTAGGCAAACGAAATTCCCGTCTTCGCCACATGTTACCGAGCACAAGTGGCTCCGGAGGCCGGGCTACCCCCAAAGGCGACCATTGTCCCTCCGGTGCCTGCTACCTGCCTGCCACGGCGGCCCGGCTAGCTACGGCCAGCTGCAGACTTTATATTCTAGAATTCTCAACTTCGACACTTTTCACCAGCGCTTAAAGTTAGTAAATTAATCATGCAGACATGCAGGAAATACTACTCTACAGTGCCTTATATTCATCATAAGTCAATAAAGTCATGACCTGATGCCCTTGCCAGTCCCTTTATTATTAATACTAATGTTAACAAGCTAACGTGTAAGTGCCCAAATCCTGGCACCTTACAGTTCAAATGTTTGCCCTACTGAGTAACGCATGCACGAACTCTTTTAAAGTTATTGGTAATTTCTCTTTTATGGGCTTAGGATGCATTCCAATACCTAATACTCATAAATGGAAAATCATCAACAATGCAAATGTGTGATGTGAAGGGCTGCATTCCATCACTGTATCATGTTTGAGGCCACTTTGCCGAGCATAGCGACATTGGCGTTAATCGTTGTTTTTAAACGACTTGTTTCTGTAGACTTTCGTTCAAGGGAAATCTGGAGAAGGAAATCTGGAGACATTAAATCGGGTGCACTTAAGGGACATAATCCTTCAGAGACTACCAAAAAGTTCGCTTAAGAAGTGAACTGCTTCATTAGACAAGTGGTACAGTACTCTGCAACTAACAAGAACGTTCGTCTGCCTCAAGGTGCGAGATAAAATGCCTAATATTATAACTTGGTACACAATATCGTTCACTGTAGTTTCAAAGAAATTAGGATCCACTATTGGACGACGCGATATGGCACTCGACACTCCATTTTTCTGACAGAGCACGATGTTTTCCTTAAAGACATGTTGATTTTCGGTTGACCAAATCCTTGTGTTATGATTATTCGTTTATCCAGCGCAAAAAAACACGGCCCAATACTGCGATTCCGTGGATGCAACAAATGTCCGAAACCATGCATAGTTGGCTAGGCGCTTTTCTTTGTCGAGTGCTATCAATTCCTGCACACTACGATCATGATAACCATGAAATGTTAACTTATATGCATCGCTTTCTGAGATTGAACAGACAGTTTTGTCAATTTTTTTTTCAAGGCGAAAGCAGCTTCAAATTTCTATGTTATAGCCAATCTCTCGGGTGTCTTCTTGTCTACAACTGACAAGTGATCCACGTACCCGAAGAGGGACGATTAATACTTTCATTGTTGAAATGTTTGACACTGTGGCACCTATAAAATTCTCAAGGAACGCTTCTACAATTAGTCCACACGAACAACGAAAAATACTGTGTTCAACAATGAAGACTCTTCGCAAAACCACATATTTACCGAACAATGAACTGAACAATTATACAGGCGTCCTGTGACGTGTACTGGTTACAGTGGCTTCCTCGTTTGTTTTTTTTTTTTTTTTTTTTTTGTTCTTTTTTCTGTCGGTAATAAGGTAATCTTGAGGTGGCTGAACGAACAATGCAACTCCTATTTACAGACACACTTACTTTCACATTCGCGACTTTTGGATCGTTTTGTAATTTCGATCAGTTAATGATCATCTTCATAGCGGATTAAACATGTGATTAAGTGACAGAAAGTAGTAGTCATTGTTGACAATTTCCAGCTGAGACTGTTAAATATTTTTTTTAGACAGGATTGGAACCTGGGTCTCCTGCATACTAGGCAGATGCTATGACGATTGAGCCATCGGACTACCCTAGCACTCTTCCCTTCAGACCCAAATCTCAGCTTATCCAATCACTACGACTGTAGTGCCCCTTGCCCATTATCTTCATTACTCACAGCATTTCGCCGATTCCCGTTAAGATTTCGGGCCTGTTGTGCTTCTGCACTGAAGAGATCATTGGCCGTCCTCGCCTAATTATACAAGACGAAGAAAAATTTTATACAAGACGAAGAAACATTTGCGCACTCGGATTTCGTAAAGCGATTCCTCACATACCAGCAATACAAAAATTTCTGTCACAGAATTCCGTCCTGCGCATATTTCCCGTAGTAAATGGACGTTAAAGATTGGCAGCCTGGCAGCACTGTAATCACATGTGCAGTAGCTTTCTCTGTCGAGGTACAGGATTTTTGCTGTGCTCTTGGTGTAATGGATAGCGTTATGGGTTAGCGTGCAGGAGGTTGAGGGTTCGGTTCTGGGTCGACGTGTATTTGTTTTTATTCGCTAAGTGTAGTCTGTGTGGAACGGTATCTGGCGTCTTAATCTTCTTATAGCGATTACAGTGGGTTTCCTACAAAACATTTGCTCTTACTTATTACTAACATAGAAACGGAAATACAATCTTTTTCATTGGTCACCTTTTAAAGAAGCCTTTTGCACATTGTGGACGCGAACTGTTTCGCACTACTTCATCTACTAGATTCCAAACCTATTATCTGTGTACCCTCCCTCAATGGTCCCATCGATTAATACCAACTATTATTCTTACCACATTCAGGTCCATTACATTTCGTTAGGGTCTTAGGTCACCAGTAAGGCTGGCAACGTGCTTTGCAAATAATTTCCAAGCTCGGTTGCCATTTGTATTTATTATCACCACGAACCACTAATTATACCTTTCAACACTGAGACTGATAAGTGCTGTTTGATAAGTATCTCCATTCGTTGCTGTTGCTATTATTATTATTACTACTATTATTATTATGGTGGGAAATGTGTATACATCACGTCCATTGCCGTTAGGGAACCTGTGTAATTCGAAAACGAACATTTCACAATTAATGGCGCCGGGATGGACAAAAGCTGTAAGAGAGGCGATGCGCGTTAGATGGAACAGCCCGCTGCGACTAATGACGTGTTTATACCGTATGAGCTATTCACCTGACAGGGACTAGTTGCTGGCGGAGTAACGAGCCCGTGACAGACTCCATGTACATTTCTTCGTGTGTATTTCTAAATCCATGTGGCTGACGTATGTCATGCACAAACGATGAATATGTGGACATGCTTGTGGCGAATCTGATAAACGGGCTGGTGTTGCCGCTCGTGAATATGCTGCTAAATATCTTCGTCGACGTCATCCAGATAAAAAGGTGTTTCGTCGTCTGGAGAACAGATTCTCTCCTTCCACCACCGCGTGACAGAGGTCGTCCACGGACTCGCCGTACCCTAGCTACAGAGGGAGCTTCTCTGGAGGTCATACACCAAGAACCAATGCACGTCTCGCAATGCACCGTCGTTGACGTTTTGCACTAGCATGGACTGCACCCCTATCATTACTCTTTAAGCCAACACCTGCATCTTGCAGACCACCATCTGCGGATGCATTTATACGAATGATTCCAACAACAAAAGGAAGCCAACGACGATTTCAGAAACACCGTAATGTGGTCGGATGAAGCAGCGTTCATCCCCAAGGGTGTCTTTAATATACACAATGCCCACCAGTGGTGGACGTTAAACTGCATGTCTCTCGCGACCGTAGATATGAAGTTCACTTTGGCATCAACATCTGTAGCGTAATTTTGGGAGACAGGAGTTTGGGTCCCTACTTGTTGCCTGACTGCTAACTACACGAAGGTATCATGCATTCTTCTCAAACTATTTGCCTGACGCACTGGAAGATATTTCACTTCATGTCCGACAGAGCAAAATGCTGCACATCCACACATTGAAATTAATGTGCGACGGTATTTAGACAGAACATTTCCAGGGAAATGACTGAGATGGGATGGTCCAGTTGTATGGCCTTCGTGTTCACCTGACCTGAATCCCTTCGATTTCTTACTTTGTGGACACTTCAAGGAGCACGTCGTATTCTTTTCCGCCGATACACGTGTGAAACGTCCCCTTTGAACAATTTATACACGACTGTGCTTAACCTGACACACAATATTTTTAGCGCAACGCAATCTGACTATCAAAGATCCCTGCAAAAGAATGGCCCTGACTAACATTAAACTATACCTTTCACAAATCACTTACCTCACAAAAATCTTCGCTGCTCAAGCTACTGCAATACAGCGAGCGCCACTACTGCCAGCTAAATAAAAGATTCAAACTACTAAAGGCACTAACTACTGATAGGGATAGATAGCAAATGAAAGATATTAATAGAGAACAAACAATGTATTTACCTTAATATCATCACAAGCCATAATATATATATCAGTTCATGACAAATTGCAAACCTCCGCCATCTCTCTCCCCACATCCACCACTGCTGGCGGCTCACCTCCAACTGCGCAACGCTACGCGCTGTTCACAGCCAGCTGCCTAACACTACAATGGCGAGTATTACAACAATGCAAAGCAGACACAGACTGCCCACAGCACAGCCAGTGATTGTCATACAGAGGTGGCGTTACCAATAAAAAACCTAAACAGCCTACTTACATAGAGAAAACATAAACAGCCTACTTACATAGAGAAAACATAAACAGCCTACTTACACGTGGAAGAACTGATAGCGGGTGCTCATGCTGCTCTTGTATCTGTGGATGAAGCCATGTTGCGAAGAGTCCAGAGCTGTGTGATCCAGCGGGTCGCGATATATTTGGATGTGCAGGGGATCGCTTTGAGCATCTGCTCTGAGGAAAGCGTATTATTTTGTAAACCTCATGCGGTCATCAATATGGAAATTATTATCGCCACTGGTGGCTAATGTGTTACATCTGAGCGGATGTAGTGCATGCAGTATAAATGACCAGTAGATCTTGATTTATTTAACTGTGCAGTCATCTTCAACATGTCGAAATTGATATTGTTTTTTTAGTCATTCTGTCCTATGATAGGTCATCTGTTTCAAGTGTCTATTTCTGACTTGTCTGACCACGTTTTCATTACGTTCACCATTACAAAACACTGTACTATGTAAATGTCGGTTACGAATGGCTTAAGAAACGGTGTGTGCTGCAGTATTATATGACAAAATGAAATTGGCAAATAAATACAAAAACGCCTCGACGCAGAATCCAACTGTCGACGTCCTGCATGCTAATCAAAACGCTATCCACTGCACCAACTGCACAGCACTACGCCCATATAGTGACAGAGGTATTTACCGTACATGTGATTACAGTGTTGCCAGATAACCAGTCGTTAACGTCAATTTACTGCGGGAAACATGCGCAGGGCCAAATTTTGTGACAGATATTTTTGCACTGCTAGTATGTGAGGAGTCAACGGCCTTGCCGCAGTGGTAACTCTTAGTTCCCACTAGATCACCGAAGTTAAGAACTGTTGGGCTTGGCTAGTACTTTGATGGATCGCTATCCGGGTCTTCCGACTGCTGTTGGCGAACGGGGTGCACTCAGCCCTTGTGAGGACAATTGAGGAGCTACTTGATTGAGTAGTAGCGACGCCGGTTACGAAAACTGATAACGGCTAGGAAAGCGACGTGCCGACCACATGCCACTCCGTATCCACATCCGGTGACGCTTAAGGCCTGAGGATGACACGGCGGTCGGTCGCTACCCCTGGGCCTTCAAGGTCTGCGCGAAGGGTGTTTGTTTACATTAGTATGTGAGGAATCGCGCTGCGAAGTCCGAGTGCGCGTATTTTTCTTCATTTTATATTCGGACATGTCCACAGGAACAAACACCACATATATTAGGTTCATTATTGCCTCAGCATTATCTGCCAGTTCATACGCGATTTGTTTGTTGTTCGTTTCCGTCGGTAATGTTAGTAAAACAGCACTGATTGCTTTTCGCAATTTCTATAATAACGTTGTATTTTAAGCAATTGAAATTTTGCGAATAAATATTATCCGTTTTTTAATTAGATTTATTTAGAAAGACGCGCGAGATTAGCCGAGCGGTCTGAGGCGCTGCAGTCATGGACTATGCGGCTGGTCCCGGCGGAGGTTCGAGTCCTCCCTCGGGCGTGGTTGTCTGTGTTTGTCCTTAGGATAATTTAGGTTAAGTAGTGTGTAAGCTTAGGGACTGATGGCCTTAGCAATTAAGTCCCGTAAGATTTCACGCACATTTGAACATTTTTTTTTATTTAGAAAGCAACTATTATAGTGCTGTTCCTATGAGTAACTGATATTTCGTTTTTTCTTTTTTTCAAATGATTATTGTAAAACATAAAAAACATCTGTTATTACTGAGACCAAACGAATACTGGAAAATACGGTTATTTAGAAGTGAAATACCGGTATCGGTTTTAAACGATCAGTTTTTCCCATCCCTGGTGTGAAATTTGATCTGTCGATACGAAATACGTAAAAAAATTGTAAGTGCGATGATGCTGCAGTATTATAATGACATGTGAACAGACAGGAATCAACCCACACTTGACGACTTGCACTGTCCACAGGGTCGCCAATGCGGTGTGTAAAAGATATCCGGTGAACTCGTGCCGGCACTGAGGTATTTCTCTCGCCATTAGAACAAGTCGCTCGGAGCTACTGGGAAAGTAATCCCGCGGAATGACACCTGCCTCGGCTAAGTCAAATTTACGTGGTCGTTGCACCGCATATCGGCCGGCGCGGAGGCGAGGTTCAGCGTCCGCGGTGCTCTATGGCGACGCGGGCAGTTCCCTACAAGGCACGCCGGCTGCCGGATTCCGGGAACAGCTGGCGCGCCGCGCCGCACACTGCGCCGCGATGCAGCAGTTTTTAGCCGGTAGCTCTGCGCTCGCCGAGCCGAGCCGCGTCCCGTTACCGCTGCCCGGCGCGGCTACAGCTACTGCTCGCACGCCGCACCTCGCCACGCCGCGTCGCCTTTCGACCAGCGAGCCTTTCGACCAGCGCGGCCCGGTCGATAGGCGCGCGTCGATACCGCGCGACTGCGTATTCGGGCGCTCGCGGCACCGCTAGCCGAGGGGAGCGTCCTCCGTGCTCTATGAAGCGGACAGCAGCAATCCCCGTTTCTAGGATCGCGGTGACCGTTACAGAGCGGCCGGCAGCTACGTCTGCTCGCCTGCTTTTGTGCGGTTTGTCGTACTGCGTGCCGGCTAGATTCCTGCACAGCCCTGCGAGTCTAGCAGTAACAGGGAAAGTACACGTATAACACAAAAAATTATTGCTATATTTCTTCAGTTACCTTTTTTTACGGCACTATGCGTTCCGATGGTTATGCCGTCATCATCAGGCATCTTAAGAGACCTTTATATACTCGAATTACGCACAGAAACCAGACGGCAGTTATAAAGAGCCAAGGAGCTTGAATGGGAAACAGTGATTGAGAAGGGTGTGACAGAAGTTGTAATCTAGCCGCGATGTTACTTTATCTGTACCTTGAGCAAGCAGTTTAGGAAACCAAAGAAACATTTGGAGTAGGAATTAAAGTTCAGGGAGAAAAACAAAAACTTCGAGGTTTGTCGATGGCACTGTAATTCTGTCAAACACAGCAAAGCACCCGGAAGAGTAATTGAATGGAATGAACAGAGTCTTGAAATGAGCGTGTAAGATGAACATCGACAAAAGCAAAATAACTATAATGGGATCTAGTCGAATTAAATCATGTGATGTTGAGCGAATGAGATTAGGAGACGAGACACTTGAAGTAGTAGGTGAATTTTGTTATTTAGGCAGCAAAATAACTGATGATAGCCGAAGCAGAGAGGATACAAAATGTAGATTGGCAATGGCAAGAAATGTATTTCTGAAGAAGAGAAATTTGTTAACATTCAGTATAGATTTAAGTATCAGGAAGTCTCTTTTGAAAGTATTTGTATGGAGTGTAGCCATGCGTGGAAGTGAAACAACGATAATAAACAGTTTAGACAAGACGAGAATAGAAGCTTTTGAAATGTGGTGCAGCAGAAGAACGCTGAAGATTAGATGGGTGGATCATGTAATAAATCAGGAAATACTGAAAATAACTGGATAGAAAAGAAATTTGTTGCACAACCTGACTATAAGAAGGGACTGGTTGATGGGACACAATCCGAGACATCGAGGGATCACCAATTTAGTATTGGAGAAAAAATTATAGAGGGACGCCAAGAAATGAATAAGGTGAATACAGGAAATAGATTCAGAAAGATGTAAGTTGCAATAGTTATTCGGAGATGAAGAGTCCTGTGCATGATAGAGTAGCATGGAGAAATGCATCAAACAAGTGTTCGGATTGAAGACCACAACACAAGAACATATATACGTGTTTATTTTCACGTATTCGTACGCGCATGCGCATTCAAATAACTTCCCTTGTCTTGCGCATGTGCATAGGTAACGGGTCGGGCGTGTAAGTGAGCGACAATTTGTAGCTGCAGTTTATGGTGGGTCATGGCCCATCGAACATAGGCCGGTGTGAGGTGGAGGTTACACCATTAAGTTAAGTAGTCGTTCACACTTTGTACACATGTACTGTTTGTGTTTTTCCCTTTTATTCGTTTATAAAAGTATAGCTGTGGTGTTTTTTTATTTATTTATTTATTGTTCCGCGGGACCAAATTAAGGAGAAGTCTCCATGGTCATGGAACGAGTCAATACATGAAATTATAACACGATATTAGAAACAGATAAAATGAAATATAAAAAAACATATTCAGGTGACAAGTCGTAAGTTTAAATGAAGAAAATCAACAATGTAACACTGGAATTTGCTTAATTTTTAAGCTCTTCCAGGAGCTCCTCGACAGAATAGAAGGAGTGAGCCATGAGGAAGCTCTTCAGTTTGGACTTAAAAGAGTCTGGGCTACTACTAAGATTTTTGAGTTCTTGTGGTAGCTTATTGAAAATGGATGCAGCAGAATACTGCACTCCTTTCTGCACAAGAGTCAAGGAAGTGCATTCTACATGCAGATTTGATTTCTGCCTAGTATTAACTGAGTGAAAGCTGCTAACTCTTAGGAATAGGCTAATATTGCTAACAACAAACGACATTAAAGAAAATATATACTGTGAGGGCAATGTCAGAATTCCCAGATTTTTGAATAGGGGTCGACAAGAGGTTCTCGAACTTACACCACATATAGCTCGAGCAGCCCGTCTTTGAGCCAAAAATACCCTTTTTGAATCAGAAGAATTACCCCAAAAAATAATACCATATGACATAAGTGTATGAAAATATGCGAAGTAGACTACTTTTCGTGTTGAAGTGTCACTCATTTCAGATACTGTTCTAATGGTAAATAAAGCAGCATTTAGCTTCCGAACAAGATCCTGGACATGGCCATTCCACAACAGCTTACTATCTATCCGAACGCCTAGGAACTTGAACTGTTCCATCTCGCTTGTAATATTCCTATTCTGTCTGATCAAAATATCGGTTCTTGTTGAATTGGGAGTTAGAAACTGTAAAAACTGAGTCTTACTGTGATTTAGCATCAAATTATTTCCCACAAGCCACGAACTTATTTCATGAACTACATTATTTGTTACTGTTTCAGTATTACACACAAGATCCATCACTATCAAGCTGGTGTCATCAGCAAACAGAAATATTTTTGAATCACCTGTAATACTAGAAGGCATATCATTTATATAAATAATAAACAGCAGTGGCCCCAGCACTGACCCTTGGGGAACGGCCCACTTAACAGTGCCCCATTGGGACTGAACATCACCACCACTCTCAATATTGCGGAGAATTACCCTCTGCTTTCTGTTCTTAAAGTAAGAGGCGAACCAATTGCAAGCTACTCCCCTTACTCCATAATGGTCCAACTTCTGCAGTAATATCTTGTGGTCAACACAGTCAAAAGCCTTTGTTAAATCAAAGAAAACACCTAGCGTTCGCAACCTTTTATTTAATCCGTCCAAAACCTCACAGAGAAAAGATAATATAGCATTTTCAGTTGTTAAACCATTTATAAAACCAAACTGAACATTTGACAGCAAATTATGTGAATTTAAATGCTCCAGTAAACTTGTATATACAACCTTCTCGATAACTTTAGCAAACACCGATGGCATAGAAACAGGTCTAAAATTGTCAACATTATCAATGTCTCCCTTTTTATAAAGTGGCTTCACTACCGAGTACTTTAATCGGTCAGGAAACCGACCACTCCTAAAGGAAAAGTTACAGATATGGCTGAGAACTGGGCTAACATACATAGAACAATACTTCAGTATTCTGCTAGATACCCCATCATATCCATGAGAGTTCTTGGTCTTTAGTGATTTAATTATTAACTCAATCTCCCTCTTGTCAGTATCATGGAGGAGCATTTCAGGTAACAGTCTCGGAACACTTTTTTCTACGAGCGCTATATGATTCCCTGTTGGGACTAGGTTTCTATTTAGTTCACCTGCTATATTCAGAAAGTGATTATTAAATACTGTACATATATTCGACTTATCAGTAACACGGACATTCCTACTATGCACTGATTCTATATCTTTGACCTGTCTCTGCAGACCAGCAACTTCCTTTACGACTAACCATATGGTTTTAATTTTATCCTGAGACTTAGCTATTCTATCTGCATACCACATACTTTTTGCCTTCCTAATAACATTTTTAAGCACCTTACAATACTGTTTGTAATGGGCTGCTGCATTTAGATTTTGACTGTTTCTAACGTTTTGATATAATTGCCACTTTGTTCTACAAGATATTCTTATCCCTCTAGTCACCCACCCAGGCTGCCTGTTTGTGCTAGTACCCTGTTTTAAACGTTCTAATGGAAAGCAACTTTCAAAGAGCATGAAAAAAGTCTTGAGAAAAGCATTATATTTATCGTCTACTGTATCAGCGCTATAAACATCTTGCCACTCTTGTTCCTTTATAAGGTTTACAAAGGTCTCTACAGCAACTGGATCAGCTTTCCTGAACAGCTGATGACTATATTTAACACGTGTTGCAGCACAAAAATCTTTTAAAGTTAAAATTTGTGCATCATGATCTGAAAGGCCATTCACCTTTTTGCTAACAGAACGTCCTTCTAGTAATGAGGAATGAACAAAAATGTTGTCTATGGTTGTTCTGCTGTTCCCTTGCACTCTCGTTGGAAAGAATACGGTTTGCATAAGATTATATGAATTATAGAGGTCTACCAGCATCCTCTTCCTTGCACAATCACTTATACAGTTAATATTGAAGTCACCACATGTAACAAACTTTTTGTATTTCCTATAAAGTGAACCAAGAACCTCCTCTAGCTTTAGCAAAAATGTTGTGAAATCGGAGTCTGGGGATCTATAAATAACAACACTTAGAAGTTTAGCTCTGTTAAATTTAACCACACCTGCACAACATTCAAACACCTTTTCAGTGCAGTACTTTGAAAGATCAATTGACTCAAATGGGATACCGTTTTTCACATACATGGCTACACCCCCACACCGCAAAGAGCTCCTCGAAAAGCTGCCAGCCAACCTGTATCCTGGTAAAGGAAGCCTCTGAATTATCTCCTTATTTAAGAAGTGTTCAGATACACCAATAATTTCAGAGTCAACATCTATAAGCAGTTCACTAACTTTATCTCTAATAACTTGTATATTTTGATGAATATACTAATTCCCTCATTACTCGGATACCTAAGCTTTGTCAAAAGTGATTCCCTTGTTAGAGAGACTTCCCTTAAGCAGGAATACCTATCAGCTGACTTCAATCTAAAAAAGGTGCAGCTCTAACACCCACTACTGCAGGAATTTTCCCATGAGTGATCCCACCAACCCCACCTATGCTATCACCTATAAGCTTTGCCAACCTCCCCTTCCCATACCTGTTGAGGTGCAGGCCATGTCTAGTGAAACCCATCCTGCTGATAGACTCCACCAACACCACTGAAATGTGACCCATGCTTTCTGTCATCAGCGCACCCCCAAGTCTCACGTTATTACGCCTGACGGCTGTATTAAGATGAGGCCGACCGTGACGCTGAAACAGTTCCACGAAATGCACATTCGTGTTGCCAGTCTGAGTGGCTATCTTTTCCAGGTCACCATCTATGTTATACTCCCCATCCCTATCAATACTATTACCAGCCCCACCCACAATCACTACCTGATCCTCTTTAGTAAAATCCCTACATAGCCCCCCTATGTTAAAAGTCACCTGAGCCAACCCTGCATTAGGCTTCACAATGCTGGTGACCTGGTACTCACTCCCCAGCACTTCCTGCAACTGCTGGCCTACACCTCTGCCATGAGAACTACCTAACAGCAGAACCTTCTTCTTCCTCTTCGACTTTGCAACTGTTCTAGGCACAGTAACTACTGAGGTCTGCTGCATACTTCCTACATCTACAGCTACTAGAGATTCCTCTCCACTAGACTCTGACAGTTGGTCATATCTATTGTAAACACCAATAGTAAAACTATCTGAAAATCTTCTTCTCCTAGCAGATCTCTTGCCAACAGCCAGCCCCCATTCCCCAACCCCCTTCTCCCTCCTCATCCTATGTAGCTCCTCCTGTGCGTTTTTCAACTGCACCTGAAGGGCACAGATCTTATGCTCCTGCTCCTCTATCAACTTACTCTTGCTACATAACCCGCAGTTCCAGGAGAGGATCTCACCAGAATGCCCACTGGCTTCCCCACTGCATTCCCCCCAGTGAAAATACTTCGAACAAGTCTCACACCGCAATCCACCACTCACGAACCTACGGCAGAGCCCACACTTCTCACTCATGGTAAAATTTTACTTTTTCTAAGTTCCGCTACTACAATAAGAAGCTGTTAAAAACCTGACTACAATAATCACAAACGTACTCTACAAGGGAAGTAACTACTATTATTAACAGTATTAATAAACAACAAATGTGAATATAACAAAAGACTAATACAGAAAGAGAATCAAACGTCTAATGACACAGTAACGAAGCTGAAAACAGTTCCCAAAAGGTTCTTCTGAAATTATTTCACCAGAAAACACCAAGAACACCGGTTGAAGACTACTAAAGTTCCTAAATAAACCACTGTACACAAACAATTAATTAGTACTTAGCTTTCGATGCGCCGCTACAGCTGCAACTGGTCAGCGCGGAATGTAAACACAGGCTACAGGTTAAGTTGCTCGATACGAAACACTCGCAAATATCAGGTCACAACACAAGAAAGGCAGAGGTGAATGAAGAAACCACTAATACGTCACTTATATAGTAAATATTATGACAAAAACCGTTAAAATATGTATCTAAAACCTAAAAATATATGAAAACTTAGAGAGCGATCTCACACGCAGTCACTCGCTTATGACGTCACACCAAAGATACCCCTTTTAATCATTGACAAAGGTCTTCTTAGGCACTTGTGGGTTTTATTGTTCTGAAGAAGGTGTAGTTATCTACGCCGAAACCTAGGTTAACACTAGTTGCTTTTTACGCATTCGAGGCGGGTCTCTAGTTTTTTTAATATATTAACTAACGATTGCTGACGCGCTGCGATGTTGAAGGTTCTTATTTCACAGGGCCTTGGAGCTTTGTTCAATTTTAATGAGGGAGTATTCATTTCTTGTTAGAGGGGATGCAGAATGTTACCTGGATGGAAAGTCATCGACAGAGGTAGAAGTAAATTCAGCCGTACACTATCAAAGGGTATTGGGACCCTTCCTGTTCATATTCGGATTTACAGACAATATTAATAGTAACAATACACGTTTAGGAGACGATATAGTTATCTATAATGAAGTACTGTCTGAAAATACTGCAGAAATATTAAGTTAGACCTTGGTACTTGTTTTAAATGTTCAGAACTCTAAAATTATGCACTTCACATAAAGAAAAAACTTTGTGTTCTATGACTACAGCATAAATGAGTCACAACTGAACTCAGCCGGCTCATAGAAATACCTGGGGGTAACAGCTCATAGGGATATGAAGTGGAATGGTCACATAGACTCAGTCGTGGGTGAATCAAGTGGGCCGCGCGGGGTAGCCACGTGGTCTCGGGCGCCTTGTCACGGTCCGCGCGGCTCCCCCTGTCGGAGGTTCGAGTCCTCCCTCGGGCATTGGTGTTTGTGTCGTCCTTAGCGTAAGTTAGTTTTAAGTTAGATTAAATAGTATGTAAGCTTAGGGACCGATGACCTCAGCAGCTTGGTGTCATAAGGCCTTCCCAAAAATTTCCAAATTTTCTAAATCAAGTGGCAGGGTACTGGGTACTGGGTACAGGGAAAAAAGTCTACAAAAGAGACTGATTACAAATCACTAACACGTCTCATCTAAACATATTACTAACGTGTGTGGGACTCATACTAAAGCGGAGGTACACAGAGAAGAGCGACAGGTAAGTTTGACTCACCAGGAAGCTCGTCGGAAATGTTGAGAAACCTGAATTAGCTGATCCTTGAAGATGACAATTATCCCGTAAAATCCTAAGTACAAAGTTCCAAGAATCACTACTAAGTAATCATCTAGAGACAGCCTTCACCCACTACGTGTCTGTACCGTAGGGAGCATGAAGGCAATGTTATGTTAATTGCGGCGCACACGGGGGCACCTAAGTAGTTATTTCCCTGCGCTTCTTACACGATTATTCGAACGGGAAAAAAACTCAGACATGTGGTACTTTCCTAAGTGCCTTCTACCATTCACTTCACAGAGGTTTGCAGAGTTTATTTGTAGATGTAGATGCGCAGAACAGAATATTTATCGACAGCATACTTTGATCCCAAAATGTTGCGGCGAAACGTTCGCCTGTAAGCACTTTACAAATTTAAGATGTCATTAATTCGCTGGTACAGACAGATCGAGCTAGAAAGAACCGTAGATTTTGTAACGCGTTTCATAGGCATATCAATATTCTGCCGTCGATACCTGGAACGAACTTAGCTTAAGGCTTTGAAGGGATAAATTGCAAGGGCATTTCTCTTGTTTGTGACAAATGTCATAGCTCGCACGTCGCTTTTTTTTTTTTACATGAGAAGAAGGCATACTTGTCATTGTTTTTAGGTTTCTTGCAGCACATTCCCAAGCTCAGACATTACGGTATTCATCTACCACATGTCTCATAAATATATGGTCATGCAGTCATATCTCCTTTTGTTGGTATGATAGCCACAAGAAACGGTCAAATGAAAACGAGACAGCCGACCGCTGTGACCGGGTGGTTCTAGGTGCCTCAGTCTGGAACCGCGCTGCTGCTACGGTCGCAGGTTCGAATCCTGCCTCGGGCGTGTATGTGTGTGATGTCCTTATGTTAGTTAGGTTTAAGTAGTTCTAAGTTCTCGGGGACTGATGACCTCAGGAGATATGTCCCATAGTGCTCAGAGCCATTTGAACTTTGCCATTGCCAGTCTATATTTTATATCCTCTCTACTTCGACAATCATCAGTAATTTTGCTCCCCAAATAGCAAAACACCTTTACTACTTTAAGCGTCTCATTTCCTAATCTAATTCCCTCAGTATCACCCGACTTAATTCGACTACATTCCATTATCCTCGTTTTGCTTTTGTTGATGTTCATTTAGTATCCTCCTTTCAAGACACTGTCCGTTCCGTTTAACTGCTCTACCAGGTCCTTTGCTGTCTCGGACAGAATTACAACGTCATCGGCAAACCACAAAGTTTTTATTTCTTCTTCATGGATTTTAACTCCTAATCCGAATTTTTCTTTTGTTTCCTTTACTGCTTGCTCAGTATACAGATTGAATTACATCGGGGATGGGCTACAACCATATCTCACTCCCTTCCCAACCACTGCTCCCCTTTCATGCTCCTCGACTCTTGTAACTGCCATCTGGTTTCTGTATAAATTGCAAATAGCCTTTCGCTTCCTGTATTTTACCCCTTTCACCTTCAGAATTTGAAAGAGAGTATTCCAGTCAATATTACAAAAGCTATCTCAAAGTTTACAATTGCTAGAAACGTAGGTTTGCCCTTCCTTAATCTTTCTTCTAAGATAAGTCGTAGAGTCAGTATTGCCTGCCTCACATGTTCCAACATTTCTACCGAATCCAAACTGATCTTCCCCGAGGTCGGCTTCTACCAGTTTTTCCATTCGTCTGTAAAGAATTCTTGTTAATATTTTGCAGCCATGCCTTATTAAACTGATAGTTCGGTAATTTTTACACCTGTAGACGCCTGCTTTCTTTGGGACTGGAATTATTTTATTCTTCTTGAAGTCTGAGAGTATTTTACCCACCTCATACATCTTGCTTACCAGATGGTAGAGTTTTGTGATGGCTGGCTCTCCAAAGGCTATCAGTAGTTCTAACGGTATGTTGTCTATTCCCACAGCCCTTTTTTTTTTTTTCCTAGGTCTTTCAGCGCTCTGTCAAATTCTTCACGCAGTTTCATATCTACCATTTCATCTTCATCTACGTCCTCTTCCATTTCCGAAATATTGCCCTCAAGTACATCGCCCTTGTATAGACCCTCTGTATACTCCTTCCACCTCTTTCTGCTTTCCCTTCTTTACTGAGAACCGGTTTTCCATCTGAGCTTTTGATATTCATACAGGTGGTTCTCTTTTTCTCAAAAGATCTCTTTAATTTTTCTGTAGGCAGTGTCTATCTTACCCCTAGTGATATATTCCCCTACATCCTTACATTTGTGCTTGAGCCATCCTTGCTTAGCCATTTTGCACTTCCTGTCGATCTCATTTTTGAGACGTTTGTAATCCTTTTTGCCTGCTTCATTTACTGCATTTTTATATTTTCTCCTTTCATCAATTACATTCAATATTGCGTCTGTTACCCAAGGATTTTTACTAGCCCTCGTCTTTTTACCTACTTGACCCTCTGCTGCCTTCACTATTTCATCTCTCAAAGCTACCCATTCTGCATCTACTGTATTTCTTTCCCCCATTCTTATCAATCGTTCCCTAATGCTCTCCCTTAAACTCTCTACAGCCTCTGGTTCTGACAGTTTATCAAGGTCCCATCTCCTTAAATTTCCACCTTTTTTACAGTCTCTTCAGTTGTAATCTTCATAACCAATAGATTGTGGTCAGAGCCCACATCTGCCCCTGGAAATGTCTTACAATTTAAAACCTGTTCCTGAATCTCTGCCTTGCCATTATGTAATCTATCTGAGAGCTTCCAGTATCTCCAGGCTTCTCCCATGTATACAACCTTTCTTCTTGATTCTTGAACCAAGTGTTAGCTATTATTAAGTTATGCTCTGTGAAAAATTCTACCAGGTGGCTTCCTCTTTAATTCCTTACCCCCATTCCACATTCACCTATTAGGTTTCCGTCTCTTCCTTTTCCTATTATCGAATTCCAGTCACCCATGACTATTAAATATTCGTCTCCCTTCTATATCTGAATAATTTCTTTTATCTCATCATATATTTCATCAATCTCTTCGTCATCTGCGGAGCTAGTTGGCATATAAACTTGTACTACAGTGGTAGGCGTGGGCTTCGTGTCTATCTTGGCCACAATAATGCGTTCACTATGCTGTTTGTAGTACCTTACCCGCATTCCTATTTTTTTTATTCATTATTAAACCTATTCCTGCATTACCCCTATTTGATTTTGTATTTATAACCCTGTAGTCACCTGTCCAGAAGTCTTGTTCCTCCTGCCACCGAACTTCACTAATTCCCACTATATCTAACTTTAACCTACGATTTCCCTTTTTAAATTTTCTAACCTACCTGCCCGATTAAGGGATCTGACATTCCACGCTACGATCCGTAGAACGCCAGTTTTCTTTTTCCTGATAACGACATCCTCCTGAGTAGTTCCCGCCAGAAGATCCAAATATTTGACCCAAGAGGACGCCATCATCATTTAACCATGCATGCTGTCGGGAAAAATTACGGCTGTAGTTTCCCCTTGCTTTCAGCCGTTCGCAGTACCAGCACAGCAAGGCCGTTTTGGTTAGTGTTACAAGGCCAGATCAGTCAATCATCCAGAATGTTGCCCTTGCAACTACTGAAACGGTTGCTGCCCCTCTTCAGGATACGTTACATCTAGTGAAAACGTGCTTATTAAATTTCAGTAACGAGCTACCAAGGTGGTTACTAATAGTGTTCTTCAGCTCATTACGAAAAATCTCAAGCAGATCATGAAAACAAAAGTATACTAACAATGTTTCCCACAGAGGCGAATAGGGTGTATAAGTAATCATCCTTCCCACGATCCATTTGTGAATGGAACGGTAAGAAAGCTTACTACAGTAAAAATATCATCTGGGCCAACACTTGACAGTGATTTTCATGGCTTAATTGTAGATGCCGAGCACATACGATTCGTCGAGTGCGGTCATCAGTGATTTCAAATTAATCGCTGATATTTTATTTTTTTGTCTTTAGCAAAGGAACGTCGCAGTATGACAGTAAAGAAATGCATAACCAATGAAACTGTATCATTTTGTTACTGAATGAAACTTTGGATTACCCATGAAAAGAAAAAACATCTCGATAATATCAGGTAACAGTATAACTTCGGTAAGTCATTACATCGTTTAAATTACCTACGTATATCACTTCCTTGCAATGCGAAATCGAGTGTACATTTGAAATTAGTCGTAGAAACACGAATGGAAGATTTAGATATTTTGAGAGTATTCGGGAGAGTGCAGTGTATCTCTCAAAGAAACCACATACAAGGTACTGGTGGAATCAATTTAAGAATACCACCACAGTGTTTACAGTTGTTAAGCAGGCCCAATAACAGACATCGAAGGAATACACAGACGTGATGCCCTGTAAAAGACCGATAGAGAGACAATATTTATGTCGCCATTGTTACTGTTGTGTTCATCTGTCCGAAGAATGGTTTGATGCAGCTCTCCACACTACTGTATCCTGTGGAAACCTCTTTCATCTCCGAATAACTGCTAGCCTATGTCAATTTGAACCTGCCTACTGCATTCATCTCGTGGTTTCCCTCTACAGTTCTTGTCCCTCATGCTTCCCTCCATTACCAAACTGACAGTCGGTAGGCATAAAAACAGGATTCTTCTGGGGGTCACACCTCGGGTTCTACTGCTGCAGAAACGTAGGGTTAAGTGTTTTGGATATCACTTGAGTCAGGAACCATTTGTATACCCAACAGAAGGATCGTCCTAGTATCACTACCCTAGAGTACAGTAACAAATATGAATATAATTCTCGCTTAAGCAGAGGTAGCAAATCGCTTGGTTCTTTTTGCATTTTATGTGGTCTACGGTGGGCATTAAGGGGTTTATGGAGACACCATTAGTTCATGGACTGTTCCTTAGAAAACCTCCGAAACAGGTTTTTACCATTATTTTTTTGTACCGAGCCACATATTCCAAGGCGTATATCCACATCAAATCGCTGAAATTTTTAAGATGTATTCCTAGAACCCTGATCTCGAATAACCAAACAATTTTCTTGGTATCTGTATCTGATCCCGAGTTACAGAGATTCGAAATTTCCCTACTTGTACACGTAAAATAAGTACTTAAAATCCAGTGTGAGGCAACAACCTAGTTTACAAAATGACGTAGCACAGAGAAATATGCTGTTACGGATCTCCCTTATCATCAGAAGGTTTCTAGAAACCCCATTTTGTAGTTCTGAAGTGCAAGCAAAATGCGCGTAAAATCCGGTCTGATGTGTAAAATTAGTTTTTCGTTATTTCAATTTCACATAAGTAAACTAGCAAAGTTTTACTGATCCATAAAGTTCTTTTCATGTGAGTGACATGCCCTGCTGTAGCAGGGAAAAGAAGGGAACCTGTAGAAGCAACTGCTGTCGGAGCACATAAAGGCGAATATGTTTCAATGGTTCAAATGGTTCTGAGCACTACGGGACCTAACATCTGAGGTCATCAGTCCCCTAGAACTTAGAACTACTTAAACCTAACTAACCTAAGAACATCACACACATCCATGCCCGAGGCTGGATTCGAGCCTGCGACCGTAGCGGTCCCTCGGTTCCAGACTGAAGCGCCTAGAACCGCTCGGCCACACTGGCCGGCAAAGGCGAATATGCATCTTTTTAAAAATATCTGACTGAAAAGTGGGATACCAACTGCGTCATTCTACCTTCCCCAGCACCTTTAAAATGTTCCCAATAATTTTGGCGTCCGAAGATATTGGCGCTTTTTTGCACTGTGAAAGAAGGACATTGGCAGTGGGAAAGGAATGAAAAGCAATAAATACACTGGTTGTGGTATAGAAAGAGCGGAGGATACAATGGTAATATGAGAGAAAGAGAGGGACACAATGACAGTGGAACATTGTTACCAGTAATAGAACAGAACCAAGGAAAGAGTGAAGTAGACAGTCCCAGTGACACAGGAATAAAGAGAAGGAGAAAGTGGAACAGGGTGAGAGCCAGTGATAATGAGAGAAAGAGTCTATGACAATTACAATGAGAAAGAGAGAGATAGAGACATTGAGAAGAGAAAGTAGTCGTGGGAAGGGATGAATGAGACAGTAGCAGTAAGAGAGAACAATGGGGAGAGAGTTACAGTGCGACGAGACATTTTTAGTAAAACAGAATGAAGGTGACCATAGCTGTTAGACAGGAGACAGTGATAGTTTAAGAGACACAAAGAGATAACGACAATGAGTTGGCCTCAATGAGGGAGTGAGAATAGGCAAGTGGAAGTGGATCGGTGTGACCGACTTACAGCGATGGACTAGTGGGTTTGAGCAAGTGACAGGGAAGCAAGTGAGAGTGAAAGGTGAGATGCATGTTAAAAAGAGCGTGAATATTTTCGCATGCCAGAATTTTTGGAAAAATATTTAAAGGTGAAACGTCCCCTTAGAAAAATTATACATGACTGTGCTTAAACTGACACACAATATTTTTAGCGAAACGCAGTCTGACTTTCAAAAATCCCTACAAAAGAATAGCCCTAACTAACATTAACCTATACCTTTCACAAATCACTTACCTCACCAAAAATCTTCGTTACTCGAACTACTGCAATACAACGAGCGCCACTACTGCCAACTAAATAAAAGATTCAAACTACTGAAGGCACTAACTACTAATAGGCATAGTTAGCAAATGAAAGATTTTGATAGAGAACAAACAATGTATTTACCTCAATAGTGTTCAAAAGTCATAATGTATATAGCAGTTCATGACATCCAGTCTTACGAATTTCAAAACTCCGCCATCACTCTCCCAACATCCACCACTGCTGGCGGCTCACCTCCAACTGCTCAACGCTACGCGCTGTTCACATCCACCTGCCCAACACTACAATGCCAGACAACAATGCAAACTAGCCACAGACTGCACACAGCACAGCCAGTGATTTTTCATACAGAGCGCTACGTGGCGTTACCAATAAGAAAACCTAAACAGCCTACTTACATAGCTCCCATGCTCCCCACAAAAAATTTTACAAATTGTTTTGGGCACTGGCCAATACAGATTTGAAAAATTTTTTCATAATTACACACTTATTAATACAATGTTGGTTAAAAGCTAAAATTTTCTCACAGTCCATAAAGACAGTCCTGATCATTCATCACAGTAAAACTGCCGTTTCTTTTCTCATAGTCTGAGCAGTAAAAGACAATGCACACGGAAGTAGTGGATTTCCATGCAGTCTTGAAGAAGTAGTGTTGTCCTTCCAACAGAAAGACAATGCTGACTCTTGACATGCAGACAGGTAATGGGTCACAAGAGAGCAAACCCACAGCAGAGTCAGTCGAAGTTTTGAAGAATATTGGTAGGTAGGTCATCACAGAGCACACCACTGTAGTCCTATCCGAGATTACGGTATTGGTGGGCCACCAGCGGTGCAGAGCCACTGCAGTCCATGTAGAAATAATGGTATTGGAAGGCATCAAAAATGCAGATCCATTATAGTCCTTGTAGAGACGGCCAGCAGCCATCTGTTGCAACTGTGCAGGTGCCACAATCACCATCGAAGAGTCTTGTGGACAATATAGCAAGTCTATGAACCACCACTTGTGCACTCACAAAATGTCCTTAGAACCAGCAATGCTGTTATCCAGTCCCTTGCAGAATTATTAACACACGTGCAAACACTAACAGTCCCAACTTCTCATATATTGTGCATTACTATGACCAACAAAAACGTGTGCAGTGAAATGTAACTTAATTTGAAGAACTGGTGTCTATATTATTATAAATTTACAACATAAGAATACAATTACAAAGGTACAAAAAACATCATTAAAGAACATAATAGTACAGATAACATTTGTAGTAATATAGGCTTTACAAAAGAATAGAAATGGACATATACATCAGTGTTACAGGAATTATGACATAAGTAAATAAATAAAATAATGAGAATAGTTCTTGAAACATTAATTTCACACATGATCATTAAAACAAAGCAGAATAAATAATGTCTAAACATCTTTACGAAGAAAATAACATAGTATTTGAAAAATTCTACAACATAAATCTTATTAGCTAAACACATAAAGACAGGAAAAACACAAATATACAAGAGTACACAAACACATAGCAGAATAACACAGGGGGAAAGGACAGGGTTTGTTTTCAGTGTAACATTTGGTACTGCAGTCTAACCCAAAACTTCATTCCATAGATCTTTCGTCTTATTTCAACATTTGTTTCCACCAAAAAATCCTATCCAAGCATGCTTTCTGTATTTATATGTTCACATATTTCTTACCTCATTATTTATTTTCCATTATCTTACCTCATCATTTATTTCCAAGAAAATCCTACCTATACCTGCTTTCTGTACTTTTTTCGTATAAATTCTCAATGCATTTCTTCCAATTCATCGCAACTCATTCTCTTATATGGTCTACCCCCTCTTAAGCTAACTTAAATCTACTGAGCTCAGATGCTAAACTAAGGGACGAGGCAATGCAGCAGCACAAAACAATTAACACTAACAGCAATCACAAAAAAATGCAAATTGGCAAAGCAAGCAGCAGTAAATCTAAATTAGCAGAGAAATCGCAATATTACAACTAATATGACCCAATGTGCAGCAACAAGAAAAATAAATCAGTAGTAAAACTGGCTTAACAGAGTAATACAAAGTGAAATTTAGTAGCACTATGCCTGGCAAACAGCAGCAGCAAACGCAATAACTTATATCTAAACATGACAAAGCTCAAGCAGAAAAAATAGTACACTAAAGACAACAATGCAGATAAGGGAAATGTCTATTCACGTCTTAATGTCTATGTAATTAAAGTGCTGCACCGCAACTTATTCTACCATAAAAGTTACCAAGTACTTGAAAAGAAAATTATGTATGCACTTACTGTTATTAGTCCCTTCTTACTGTTCTTTTTTTTTTAAGAATGTGGATCATAAAATTATTATCTAACAGATCTGTTGACAGAAAGTGTTCACATTAGCAAATGCATTTAATTTTATTTTATAAAAGCAATGATGCAACACACCTGGAAAACAGATATCAAATAAAATAAGCAACTATGTACAAAGTAAAGCATAAAATAATCATTCAGTAGTCATGAGGCATTTCATAAGTTAGTAGAAAGTCTCTCAATTCTCATAGAAAGACACTTGTCATAATCAGGTGTGCAGATGTACGAATATTTCCCATCAATTCATAAGCATTTCAGTAAGTAGCACAAAGTACGAGTAATCAAATGTTTTCAAGTAATGAGCATGTCGTATTTGCAATGCTTTCTACAAAGGAATGTCAATAGCGAGGTTAATGGTCTCTTTTTTCCTCCATCTGTGCCTCTGATAGGCACACACTAATGGCTTTTTCCAGGCGACTATCGCGCAGCTGGGTGCCCACGACGCATTATGGGGTCACTTAACTTTCTTACCGAAATATTTATGACAGCAGTTTGTGCTACAGTGACAGTCTCATTTTCACACATGAAGAATTTGCGTTACAAATGTGTAGAAACAAAATCCTATTAATAGAACAGTGAAAAAAATGTTTGTCTCTCTCAGTTAAATGATCAGACAGCTGTGTAATTTTTGTGTTAGAGAAATATGATACTGATGTGTAAAGTTGTATAAGCAAACACCATATTAGCTAGGGCTCCTTGTGCTTGCCAAACACATGGTACGCAAAGTAAACATGTACCCCCCTGAGAATTAATGTAATTATACCCTCAGGTGGTACAGATTACAGCAATGGAATGAAAAGTATCACGGAAAACCTTTGTATCATTGTACTTCAAATATCTTTAAAATAAATGTTTTAAGTACAAAATTAATTACTCAAATGCGTGTACTGTAGCGCTAAACTGTGCGTATTGTTGTAAGATAATCTCTGTGGAAGTGTAGTTATCGTCCTCCGAAAGCTAAGTTCTGCGGAAGTCAATGTACTTACCTCATTAGACACAAAAGTGAAATGCTTTGCGTATAGATATCTTAGTTATTACGCTTATTGCCGTGATGAAGAAAGTAATGTGCTGTAATGTATTGTTGTCCTATGGAAAAGGCTGTCTCCCTGTAGCTATACCACAAAAGTTACTACTAAAACATGTTTTACTTTACAGAAGAATTCAGAAAAACTGTGCAGATATAAAACAGATACACCGCAAAAGCAACATTGTAAATTGTCACTCATTAGTAGCATCATGATAAAATCGTGTAGCTGCCACATAAAATAACCACTGTGTCATCTGGTATCTCACAGAAAGTACTTTAAATCCAGAATGTATTTTCAAGTAAACCAAAATGTTGCATTAAAATCTCATTAGCAGTACTGGTAAATGTTCTAAGTATGTCAGCCTTATAGTCGTTACGTAATCGTGCCACTAACAAGCAAGAATGTACATACACAATAACACTGTGTCGTCTGTTCACTATAACAATGCACTCGTAAATACTGTCTAAATATGTTCCCTAGATTCTAGACTGGATAGTTAACTTTAAAACATAGTTACATGTTAACAGTTTCTAAGTCTGACAAAGCATACTAGTAACGGGAAGTGAAAAATTTTATAGGAAAGACTAAGTTAAAAGACAGATTATCTCTCAATAATTGGTTTTACATGTGAAATGTGGTGTAAACCTTTACTCTTCCTAGTACGCAGTGTTTCAACTTCGACGCAATTATCATGTGGTATATGTCGGTAAAGAATACTGGAATTTTTCTCAAGGTTAGCATCTATGTAATTTTTCCCTGAGCCAGCCGGCGCACGTGGCTGCCTGCGGTGCGAGTCATTGTCTGTTTCTTTGTTGGCGCGCGTCGTTATTGGGATTTGGAGGTCTAACTTCAACAAATTCACCTTGTCGAGAGGGCTCTGCTCTGTTTGAATCCCGCCAGTTCTGATGCAATTCAGGTCTGTCGTTACGATCATATCGTCTGTCGTCATGTCGGTAGATTCCATAGTTTCTTTCTTGTCGGTCACGTGGTGGAGAATTTCTCCCTGAATCGTAACTGCGCGTGGACCGTTACATCTGAAGTTATTCTGTCTCCATTGATAATAATTATTTTGGTTCCCATATTGTCTGTTTCTCTGATTGTCTCTGTGATAGTCATTACGGCGGAGAGGTGATCTTTCCCTGTAATTATTACTACTCTGCCAACGGTTGTCATATGGGTGGTGTCTGTTTTGGACACGATTTACGTTGTAAGAATAGCCTTGTCATGTATTATTTCTGTCATCGCCGAATTGTGACAGATGTGACCTGTAATTGTTGTGGTCCTGTTTTCGCGTTCCGCGATTGTCAGTGTCAATTTCCAGTTCTTGTAACAGTCCCTGAAAAGCTTCAATGTCGTCTTTGCAACGTCCTGCTAAAATAATATGTCGTAAATGTTCAGGGAGTTTGATTAAGCAAATGTGGATGAGTTCTGAGGGGCTGTATGAGTTTCAAAGATACTGATTCTTATGCAACATGTCTTCAAAATATTTCAGAAGACTGGAAAATTCAGATTGTTCGAAACGTTTCATCATTATGATGCTATGTTTTACTCAGTCTTGTGTAGCTTGAGACCAATATACTGAGAAGAAGGCATGATAAAATTCTCCTTCACTGTGACAATCGTGAATGACCGATCGCATTCTTACAGCTGGTTCATTCTCCAAGTAGCCACACATAAATTCTAACCTGTGCTCCAACGACCAGTTGGGAGGAAAACAATGAGAGAATTGATGAAGCCATGCTTGTGGATGAATGTCGTTGTCAGAATTCTTAAATGTTTTGAATTTACGTGTAGTAATGAACAGCTTATAGTCAAAATCATCATGTCGGCGAGTCGCACATCGCTCATTGTTACTTCGTTTCGGCGGTTCCATCTCAAAATCCAATGCGCCTTGCCAATTTCTTTCATAATTTCCGAAGTGTCCTGTGTTATTATTTTGTGGTTGTTCCGTATTTCTAAGTCCCTCTTCCCGTACTGGTGCACAAGTGTCCTCTGAAATATGTAATTCTTGTATTACTTGTGCCAACTGATCTTGTACTTACCGGATTTCTCTTTTGTACTGTGTATTGATTTGATTTTGATTTTGTTTGAATTTTCTAATTTGTTCATACTCTTCAGTGTCCGTGAAGGCTACAGGTCTTGTGTCGTTCAGATCATCATCTACCTTTGTAGATAAGTTAGTGAACTGATCTGAAAGTTCTGCTACTTTATCCGATAGTGAAATTATTTCCTCTGTGTGTTTTTATGAACCAAGTTTCAGAGTGTCCATTTGTGTTGAAATCGTATCTACTGTGTCCTTTAAGTTTTCCTGAGTTTTTGCAAGTTGCGTAACTGAATCGGTAGATGCAACTGAATCAATTTTAGCTTGCAAGGTGTCGTGATTTTCATGAACAATAGTTTGCAGTTCTTTTATGGCTGCTTCGTGATTCTGTAATACATTTTCATGACGCGAAAAAATAGGTTGGAAATGCTCACAAATTTGTGTTTTTACGTCATTACAGACTTTTTGACATTTCGATTCAATGTTATGTAACTCAGTAGTTAAATCTTCACGTGTTTGTCAAGTGTGGTGTCTAACTTCCAAAGATTTTGTTCCATTCTGTCTAACTGTTGCTGTGTTCGTCTCTGGTGTTGTTCCATTGTGTCTGTCTTTTGAAGATTTTGTTCCATTGTGTCTAACTGTTGCTGTGTTTGTCTCTGGTGTTGTTCCATTGTGTCTAACTTTTGAAGATTTTGTTCCATTGTGTCTAGCTTTTGAAGATTTTGTTCCATTGTGTCTAACTTTTGAAGATTTTGTCCCATTTGTTTCTGATTTTGTTCAAGCGTTGTGTCTAACTTTTGTAGCCTTTGTCCCATTTGTTGCATTAAATGTAATAACAGTGCACTGGTGTCTGAAACATGTTCCTCAGTGCTATTCGGCAGTGCATTTGAACCGGCAATATTCGCATTTTGAAAAGCAGAAAATGTGTCTTGATTTATTTGAGAAAACGGTGAGGACGAAAACCTGAATCTACAGTATTTGCAAGATTGTGTCCTGTCATTTCGGAATCCTGAGGCGAGCTGTTGCCGACCGATCGATCGATAATGCTTCCCTGTTCACTAATTGTTTCACTGCCTACACCATTATTTGCAGCCCGCTCCATTTAACTATGCACAATTACCAAATTACTACTTTGAACATTAGTTAATTCATTACATGGTGGCGCTAACACACTGCTTTCGTCTTCACTGTCATTTCTCAGTTTACTTTGGAGCCTAGTATTACGTTTTTCACACGCCATTATTGTCACAATATTTCACACGACAACACAGAAAAACACAATTTGAAGAGCAAAAATAAGAGAACACATTAACATAGCACTGAAAACAATATCTAGTTAATTGCAAGCGCAGCTGCGAAATACTTGGTGCAAATTTACGAGGGGCGTTCAGAAAGTAAGCTCCGATCGGTCGCGAAATGGAAACGACTATGAAAATCCGATAAAGCTTTGCACAGATGTGTTGGGTAGTGTCTCTAGTATAACCCCAGTTAGCATCACGTCGCTCTTCTCATTTCTGAGCTCGCAGTGAGTGCGTAAAGATGTCTAGAAAATAGTGTCTGCCGCCAAGTAAGAGGGCCTGGTGAGAAATTTCGCCTGAAGCTATGCAGCTAACATTACATAACTGTCGTGCTGTTTCTTCTTCAAGACAATTCTCAGCCGCATTCTGCAGGGGCAATGAAGATGCTCCTGCATCGTTTTCAAATGGAAATGTGAGATTACCCACAATACAGTCCGCAATTGTCTCCCCCTGAGTTTCATCTCTGGTCACATGAACCGCTGTCTTTGAAGACAACATTTTGACACAGACAACGAGGTGTAGGCCAGCGTGGAGAATTGGCGGAAAGCACTGGCGGCTGCCTTCTATGATGAGGCTATTGAAAAGTTGGTACAACGCTATGACAAAAGTCTAAGTCAGAACGGCGACTACGTAGAGAAGTAGCTGAAAGGTGTAGCTAATTGTTACAAGTAAAACATTTCTGATGTTCACTGTGGTTTCAATTTGGCAATCAATCGGAGCTTACTTTCTGAACAGGCCTCGTACATGCGTGCCACACCTGTTTTACTGTACAACAATGAAAGACTGCAACTACAAAGGAGATTTTCTCTAAAATTACGCGCTAGCAATAAACAAAATCTACACTAATTACACAAACTACAAGAAAAAATCAGAAGATTCCAGTGAGGTATCCTTGGCTAAGGGTCGACATATGAAACGTCCCCTTAGAACAATTATACATGACTGTGCTTAAACTGAAACACAATATTTTTAGCGCAACGCAATCTGACTTTCAAAAATCCCTACAAAAGAATGGCCCTGACTAACATTAACCTATACCTTTCACAAATCACTTACCTCACCAAAAATCTTCGTTACTCGAACTACTGCAATACAGCGAGCGCCACTACTGCCAGCTAAATAAAAGATTCAAACTACTGAAGGCACTAACTACTAATAGGCATAGTTATCAAATGAAAGATTTTGATAGAGAACAATGTATTTACCTCAATAGTGTTCAAAAGTCATAATGTATATAGCAGTTCATGACAACCAGTCTTACAAATTTCAAAAGTCCGCCATCTCTCTCCCCACATCCACCACTGCTGGCGGCTCACGTCCAACTGCTCAACGCTACGCGCTGTTCACATCCATCTGCCCAACACTACAATGGCAGACAACAATGCAAACTAGCCGCAGACTGGACACAGCACAGCCAGTGATTTTTCATACAGAGCGCTATGTGGCGTTACCAATAAGAAAACCTAAACAGCCTACTTACAAAGGTACTGAGGAACATCAATATTCTGAACATGGCCGCACTTCAGCAACGGTTACAGAGTCGACATGTAGCTCTTAACACGATCTGCCATTTTATGTGACTGTTTTTACTGATGTGACAAGCCCTTGATTTTAGGGGCCTTAAATTTTACAAATGGATGTACAGATCGTTGCCGACACGTTTCAAGTGGAGATGTTAGATCGCTTTTCTAACTGACTGTTTGTTAATGTGAAGCTTTTTTTCTTGTCCTTCTGAAGAAGACAGGTTTTTAAATCTGTTGAAACAATGGTTAAGGTCACTTGAAAACCACTATTTATTGCAGCTGGTTGGCAATCTTTATCACCTGCTGTGCTGAGGAAGGTAGAATGAGGCAGCTGGTACCCCACTTTGCAGTCAGACTCTTTTAAACAGGAGCATATTCGCCATTTTTGTGCTAAGATATGAGTATTTTCCCGCTGGTTCCTTGATACCTCAGAATGTGTCCTACCGATCGAGCCCTCTTCTTAGTCATGTTTGGCCACAACTTCTTTTTTCTCTCAGTCTGATCCAGTACCTTCTCACTACTTATTCGATCTATTCATCCAAACTTCATCTTTCTTCTGTAGCACCACATTTCAAAAAATTGTATTCTCTTCTTGCCTGATCTGCTTATCATCCTTGCGTCCCTACATACCTACACCCATTATAAATACTTTCAGAAAAGACTTCCTATTACTTACATTTATACTCGATGTTAAAAAATTTTCCTTTTTCACCAACGCATTTTTTTTTCTGTTTTCAGTCTGCATTTGAAGTCCCTCCTACTTTGGCCATCGTCAGTTGTTTTGTTGTTCATATAGAAATACTCATCTACTATTTAGGATGTCTTATTTCCTGACCTAATTTCGTCAGCTACTTTCCATTAGTCTTTTTTAGCTTTTGTTGATCTTTTTCTTATAACCTTTTTTCAACGCTTCATTCATTCCGTTCAACTGCTCTTCCAACTCCTTTGCTGTGTCCGACAGAATTACTCTGTCGTGTTAAAATTTAATTTTTTTTAAATTTCTTCTCCCTCCACCTTATTTCTTTGTCCAAATTTCTCCTTGTGCTTCACTGCTTGACCAGTACACAGACTGACTTATATCACAGGATAGGCTACAAAACTATCTCAGTCCTTTCTCAAATAATTCTTCCCTTTCATGTCCCTCGACTCTTTGCAACTGCAGTTTAGTTTCTAAACAAGTTATAGATAAACTTTCGCTCCCTGCATTTTATCGTAATTATATTCAGAATTTCAAACAGTGTATTCAAGTCAGTACTGTCAAAGGCTTTCTCAAAATCACCAAACGCGGTAAACGTAGGTTTGCCTTTCTTTAGCCTATCTTCTAAAGTAAGTCATAGCGTTACTACCGCCCCAAACTGATTTTTTCACGGGTCGGCTTCTACCAGTATTTCCATTCTTCTACAAATAATTCGTGTTCAGCGACGACGACTTATGAAACTGATGATTGGCTAATATTCACACTTGTCAGCAATTTCCTTCATTGGAATTGAAATTATTATAGTCCCCCTGAAGTATGAGGGTATTTTGTTTGTCTCATAAATCTTGCACATCTCAGTAATTCTGTACTGTAGTCTACCCTAGCTGCCTTGTTTCGACTTACGTCTTTCGGTGCTTTGTAAATTCCTTCTCCGGTATAGCATATCCCATCTCATCTTCATCCATTTCCCTTTCCCTTTATAAAATATTGTCTTCAAGGGTCTTGTCGTTATATAGCGCTTCCATATATTGCTTCTATCTTTAAGCCTTCCATTCTTTGTTTAGCACTGTTTTGTCATCTGAGCTCTTAATATTACTAAGGTGTTTCCTATTCTTATTCCCATAGTCATGCATGTCTTCTACAGCTATGAATTTCTCGTCAGGTACTTCCTCTTTTGTCAGTTTGCACTTCACTTAGGTCTCATTTCTTAAGCAACTGTATTTCCTTTGTCTGCTTCGTTTACTCCGTTTGTATAGTTTGTCTTTCGTCAGCTATATTCAGCATCATGTGTGTCTTCCAAGGATTTCTACTAGGTCTCATATTTCTGGCTAGTTGTTCCTCTGCTGCCCTCACTATTTCATATCTCAACGCTATCAATCCGTCTTCTGTTGTGTTCCTTTGTTTTGTTTCTGTCAATTTTTGCCTAATGCTCTCTGAGACATTCTACGGCTTCTCGTTCTTTCAACTTATCCACGACCCATATCCATAATTTCCTACTTTTCTCCAATTTTCCGAAATGTAATCTGCGTTTCGTATTAAATTATCCTCAGAATTCACATCTGACCCTGGATATGTTTTTCAGTTTAAAATCTGGTTTCAAAATCTTTGTCATACTATTATATAATCTATGTGAAATCTCCCAGTATCTCCTCATCTTTTCCACGTATACAACATTCTCTCGTGATTCTTAAACCAAGAATTAATAACGATAAAATATTGTGTTCCGACTAAAACTCTAGCAGGCTATCATCCTCCCTTAGTCCACGTTTTTCAACCTTTTCTCCTAATCTTCCTTTTGATAGACTCGATTTACAATCCCCCACCACAATTAAATTTTGGAGCGCCTTAACTATCTCACTGTACATTTTTTCAAACTCTTCATCTGATGGGACAGTAGGCATATAAACTTGTTCTACTGTAGAGTGTGTTGGCTTTTTATGCATCTTCGGTAAGATAATTTGTTCACTGTGCTGCTCACAGTAATTCAGTGGCATTCCTACATTCTTACTCGTTATCAGACCTACTCTTATTTGATTTTGTGTTTGTAATCCTATACTCACTTGAGCAAAAGTCCTGATCCTCCTATCACAGCACTTTACTTATTCCCACTATATCTAAATTCAACCTATCTATGTCCCTTTTTAAATTCTCTATTTACCTACACGCTTAAGGGGTCTAACATTCTATGCCCTGTTGATGACATCCTCCTGAATAGTCCCACCCGGAAATCCGAATGGTGGACTATTTACCTCCGGAGTATTTGAGCCAAGGAGATGTCATTATCATTAAATCATACAACAGAGCTGCATATATTCGGGAAAAATAACGGCTGCAGTTTTCTGTTGCTGTAAGCCATTCATAAATCATTGTTTCAAAGCCATGTTAGCTAATCAATAATCCAGAGTGTTGCCTCTGCAGCTATCGATAAGGCTGCTACCCCTCTTCAGGTAGAATAAACTAGTCTAGAATGTCTACAGATAACGCTTCATTGTACTTGCACCTATGGTAAGGATATCAGTATCGTTGAGGCACGCAAGTCATCCCACCTCAGCATAGACCATGGTTCATGGAGGCACTTTATATGCATAATTATTTGATACAAACCGACGGATAAATAAACATTTGTGATTAAATAATTCTACATTGCAGTTATTACATCAACATTGTAACTTATTTTGCAAATTGAAGGGAGAGTGGGGAGAAAGGAAAGGAATGGGAAGGAAGTAATGGTACCAGCTGCGTTGGGAGTTAGTGCAGAAAATGTGTGCCACACCAAGACCGGAAACAGTAATCTCCTGTTTACGAGGCAGTTGTGGTAGCCACTGTGCCACCCAGACACTTTGTTCCGAGCACTTGCGTCGACTATCTCGACACACTCCTCAGCCGACTCACACTCCCACCTAGCTCTACCTGTCCGGCACACATTTTTACTCGTCGCCACTGATTCCACACAAACTCTCAATGCAGCTGATGCCATTAGTTCCTTCGCTTCCCTTTCTCCCCCCTCCCCCTTCGATTTACATCATATGTATCACAGCTGCGGATCCCGCGTGGTGTCTGTCATATGTCTGACCTTTGTATCTGCGCAAATGGACAAAACCTCTGAACTGTCTTCTCAAGCCCAGGGTGTCAAACAGACATTCTAAATAAATATGACCCCGGCTCTGTAAGGCAGCTAATATCAGGTGTGGAACATAACAAAAATCAATAGAAATGCTGCTGCCCCAGGTACCTAGAATGCATGAATTAATAAAAGTGAAAGTTTGGGGTCTATTCTAGAAAGATAAAACAGCTATTCCCTTTTTTATTCTACATTTAATTTATTTGCTTTCAGGAGTCAAGTGATAAACAACAATCATGTTCAATTACTTTGACAATCAATAATAAAGTATTTAATTCTTGGACATATTGAAATGACTATTATTATAAACGATATCTCTACACATGAAAATTTTTTATCACAGGAAAGAATGGTATTCAAAACCATCATCAGCTCATTTAAATCTGTGTTGTCATAGCTGGTCAATGCACCGAGTTGGTGGAGAATAAATTTTCTTGTTGAACCAATGAAAAAACTCTCATGTACTCAGTGTGGTGGTAGGTTAGTATACTAGCTTTTGATATTCAGTGGTCAAGTAAGCAAAATCTAGACTCAACGTTTACTGTGGTCTAATGCACAATGGTACTTATCCAAGCGGCATCTGCAACGGCGTTGTCTCTGTGTTGGATCTGAAACGCTGATTCCCTACTCTGGCCTTGACTGAATTCACTCAGTCGCTACTTTCCTGCGTTTCGTAGAATGTTAATCTTTCCCTAGTCGAAATGATGGCTATTGCACACTTGCTATGGGTTGAAGCGACGTGCATAATTTCTTTGCCCGCAAAAATTCCTGCAGGAATATTTAAGTACCGCTTTGCTATCTGTCATCATAATATGTGAAGCGTATCGTCCTCACTTCACAGAAAGCAAACTCTCAATGACTTTGCTTATTTCCACACGCTTGTGCGGTCCGCTGCGAGACGAGAGAGAGAGAGAGAGAGAGAGAGAGAGAGAGAGAGAGCCTTAATTTTAGGTCTCAAAATGCTTGAGGCCTAGCCCTGTTAATGACGTGGAGCCACTTACCCTTGGTCGTGGCGTTATTTACGCTAAAAGAAATAATGTATTGTTCTGGCCTTATCCCTTTCTGCGCTGAAGCTCGCCATTCTCTTGCTAATTCGTGTTTTACAATATCGTTAGCCACGTGCTCGATTTGTCTCCAAAATGCGTTTTACTTTAACTTGTTTGTTTCATGCCACTGTCCATACATTGGTAGTGATTGTATCCATATAATTGATTTGCCTCAATGGGCAATGAACCCATAACCCTCAGTGCTGATGCGCATACATTCAGTCTCCAGTGGGAATCTAAAATTACGAGCATGGAAGGCATGGATAGGGACTGTGGATAGGTGGCGCTAGATGGTAGTCTGAGTCAGCCGAAAAGCATCCTGAGATAGTCTGTGGGTGTGCGATAAATACTGTGTCTGGCTGGTGCAGTAGTTCGATCCGGCACACATTTACACTCGTCGCTACTGATTTCACACAAATTCCAGATGCATCTGATATTATTACTCCATTTCCTTTCCTTCTTCCTCCTCCTCCTCAATTTACATAATGTGTATCACACTTGCGGATCCTGCTCGCTCGCACCACACATTCATATAACGTTGTTACTAGATTGTTACTAATAATAGGATTACTATATATACTGAACTTCACTATGTGAGGGTGAATGACACAGCATCCTACATTTAGCCCGCTATGTTTGGTGGGCAGATACACCTATGGGAGAGGATTTCACATGCCTAACAGAACGTTAAATAACTAATTCGAATACGAAAACTACTTACTCTATTTGAATCAGGAACGAATCACGTGCAGGATGCAAAAAAATTACGAGTAACGCTACATATTGGGTTTCGTTGAGTACCAGTTACTGATGAATACATACAATTTGGAGCAGCCCTGTTTACAGCATCCATGTTTTCGTAGGCAGTGTTCTCACGACAATGATTACATGTGTCATCAGTCCTCAGCAGTAAATCCCTGGCTCCCCATCATGGGCATATTCATGGCTCCCCATCATGGGCATATGTCCTAGTTGGAGGAAGCTGAGAACGAATTGTCAGGGCCCCTGACTATTTAATTGTCAAGAGGAGATGGTTTTTACTAATAAATCATATTGTAAGCGTTCAGCCAGTACTTCTCGGGAAGCGCCCCACGCTCTACCCTGAGTTAAGCGAGCGCGCGGCAGGGAACGCGTGACAAGGTGGAAATAAACACCAATGAGGCCAGGGTAGTGGCTCTCCCGGACCTTGGAGGGCCAGTAGGAATATTCTATTCCACATCTATGCATAGCAGAGGGGAACTAATGTGGGTCCACAGCAAGGGAATACTCTGGAAGACCGGAAAGCAGATACGTTCAAACAGTGAACGCTTTCAAAATGAATATATAACAGCAACCATGAGCAGTGAAAGGCAGTCACCGCAAAATCTGATGAGTGCGCAAGCAGGTGAAGCAGGCATTCACATCGAGAGCGTAGCAGCCCCTAGCAATGGGACCATAAAGACTTCGACTGCGAGAAGAAGCTGATATTCCGGTGGAAGCGTCTGCAGCTGTTCGTTAAGTAGAAACTGTACTTTTACTTCGGAATAGTGTTGAACAGAGACAGCCTGTCTCTGTCTCAAACAGTTATTGTGTAGAATTTCAGTTGTTAGTAGGAGCAAGTCGCGGTTCGGTACTTGTCTTCTGGAAGGTAGGACAAGGATCCATTGATTCATTGTGAGTTGAGCCGATGCGCTAGTGATTCTGAAGTGAATAGAACAATTCGTAGAGACGCGCTTGTCTCTGACAGAGAATGTTAAACGTGGAAACTAGGTTCTCGTTGAATCTGTAGAGAATTATCTGAAACAGCGTATGTACTAAGGGGCAAAGGGTCGGGCCTCACATATCTTTTGTATTAATGATTAAATAAACAGGTTTAAAGGAGAAATCTGGCCTTACGACTTCGGCATACCAGTATTGCCCAATTCTCCTCTTCCTTCCAATGGAAGTTAAAAGTTATTATCAGGTGTACCTACACAACCTTAAGCAGCCAAGGAGATTCTATTCCCTCTCATCTCCGTTACAAAGGTTAATTAAGATAATCACAGGCTCACAGTGCCGTTAACGTCCTGATTGTTCCACGAAGGCCATACCAAACCTATACTGGTGAACTAGATTTGTGCTGAGAAGCAACAGAATCGATTGAGCATTAATCAAACATAGCAAGCCAGGGACATACCGGAAAAGACTCTGTGAGCTGTTGCTCTTGTGTTACTCGGATAATCATAGGTAACATTAGTTGAGTCGATTATAGATTATGCCTGTCGAGTTCTGCACTGCATTCTTTACTCACAGGAGGCTGAAATACACTACAAAGGGCCTTATTACGTTGTAATAGGGGTGTTCCTCTCTAAATGATTGTTCAGTACAAGTCCATCTTTGGAATTAATCTCTGCTGCAGTCTGCTGTCAGTGAAATTTGTTTTAACGTCGTCTGATGTTAAATTAAGCACAGAAAGGTAACTAAGGTGACTTTTTTTCACAGCCATTGTTAGAGCGTCAAATTTTATGTTTCTTCTGCACGAATACGAAGTTTCAAACAATTCCGATAGTTGACAGAGCCGTAGTAACCGTCAAAATGGAACCAAGTGAGACACTAGTCACAAGCACCGTGCTATGACTGACTTCTTGGATGCGGAAAATGAATCAAAAAATGGTTCAAATGGCTCTGAGCACTATGGGACTTAACTACTGAGGTCACCAGTCCACTAGAACTTAGAACTACTTAAACCTAACTAACCTAAGCACATCACACACATCCATGCCCGAGGCAGGATTCGAACCTGCGACCGTAGCGGTCGCGTGGTTCCAGACAGTAGCGCCTAGAACCGCTCGGCCTCTCCGGCCGGCAAAAATGATTCCATGGTGAACATCCACAAGCATTTGTGTGCAATGTATGGTGATGATGCAGCTGATACGGTTACTGTTGGGCGATGGGTAAAGAAAGTCAAAGTGTGAGAAAATGCAGAAACTGAGTCCGTGATTCACGATGTTCTACACAGCCACTGCTCCTGACATGGAGAATCACGCCGATGCCATCATTTATGCGGATCGCTGCATAACAATTCGATAGTTGGCTCTGTAGCTATCAGTGAGCATAGAAAATACGTGTTCTATGATAGAGACTCTTGGGTATTCAAAGGTCTACTCAAAATAGATTCCACGAATGTTCTCATTTCATCTGAACTGGTGGAGCAATTTGAGGTCAAAGGCCAGATCTTTCTGTTGCGGATTGTTGTAGGTGACAAAATGAAGGTACATCAGTTTGAACCAGAAACGAAATTGCTGCCACTGGAGTGACACCACCCGTAATCACCCAAAAGGAAGAAATTCAAGGTAGCTCCCTTTGTTGGCAAAATTATGATGGTAGTCTTTTTGTATAGTGATGGTGTCATTCTCGTGGACGTGTTGCCTAAAGAGTCAACAGGTAATTAAGGGGTATATGTGAACACACTGAACAAACTCACCTAAAGAGGTGGTGGTTTTCCGACGCATTCGGTCTGACAAGAATCCAAAAGAAATCTTGCTCCCCATGATAATGCGCCCACATACAAGTCTCAGAATCTGGGAACACATCGCCAAACTGGATTGGGAATCATGGTCTCACGCACCCTAGACTTCATGCCCTCGGACTCCCATCTGTTTGGGCTACTAAAGAATTTTCTATGTGGGACACACTTTGAAGGTGATAGGAACGTAATTCAAGCAGTGAAAACGTGGCTGCCCGCACAGGAACATAGCTTTTGCCAACAGGGAATACATGTTCTTACACAACGCTGGCGTTAAGCGCATAGGACATGATGAAGACTGTACACGGTGATTCAAAATTCCTGTTACAGGTTTCTAGGGGTTGTAGAGGGGACCCAGTAGATGAAGTTTTGGTAAGGAACCCATGCCCGGAAATGTTCAGTTTGGATGTAAAATCAGTTTGAGGATAGGATCACTTTCAAATGTCCCGCTTCATTGTACGAACAAAGCGGAGACAACGCGCTCTGACCTGTGTGCTGTAGGAGCACATAACATGAATCATGTTTCGTGCAATCGTCCTCACGTTCTCTTCTACGTGACGAAGTGCGTCCTCTTCAAAGTCGAGGGTGCAGCGCATCCGTGGAGCGTCTCAGCCGACCCTTCTAGTTTCGAGCGTACCACTTTCTCGCATCCGTTATTGTAGTCAGACGAATGTGTTATGTGATGTCATAATTACAACAGTGATTGACGACGGTGTCCTCTTCTCAGCTTGCGTGCGTAGCGTGCAGTGGGAGACTTGGAAGTGACCCGATATTTGGATTCATTTTACATCCAAACGGTACATTTCCGGATGCGGGTTCCTTATCAAAACTTCACCTCCTAAGTCCTATCCCATGTACAACCCCTAGAAATCTGTAACAGGAATTTTGAATCAACGACTATAGAAACACATCACATATAAAAAAATGTTGATCCATAATTTTATCATATTCTTACTCTTACGAATAAACAGAAAAGAATTGTGCTACAGTATTTATTGAAGGGCCCTCGAATTAGTATGCGATTAACATCAGCATACAACAATCTGTGGCACGAAACTGTTAGAAGAGGGACAGGCTTCGTGTTTGTTACGAATTCAGTGCGACTACTGCTTGCATGAGACGGTCGTTCCAGTTCGTGGTCGGATAGATACCTGGCTGCGGCTAGTAGAAACGGATTGAACGTTAGCCGCAAAGTCTGCCGCACAGTCGTGCGTCTACATACAATAGAGTCAGGATAGGGGACGGCAGCCAGCCACGGCGGCGACCTCGCCAAGAGCACTGGCAACGTACGTTACGCTGCACGCATTCCTCTGGACTAGAGCGCTCTAGCACGACTCGGACGTGCTGGCGGACCCTGAGCAACTCCACTCCAGGAACTGTAGCGTGATGGCGCCTGGTGCTACTCAGCAGAGCACGATTACAGGTGCCATCTTCATCACGCTCGTACGTGGGCATCAAGTTTTCTGCCAACACTTAGCTGCCTTGGTCTGTCGCAGGACAGGGGATGCAGCCCTTAATATCACTACAGTTTATATGGTGTAGCTGATAAGACAGATATATACATACGAAACATTTTGCTTAAGTAATCAACAATGGAATAATGTTGTGCAAGAGTATCGTCCATATTAAACAACGTGTGTTTGGTTGGATATCACGTAAAAGTTTCATCATTTCATTATTTTCTAACTTGGCAGACAGCTTCGACATATACACTCATGCTCATAAATTAAGGATAATGCTGATACATGGCGAAACAACGCTCTGGTGGGTGGTTTGCGGGTTTGAATCACCTCGGGGTATGACCATGCGGTGCATTTGACGTGCGGTCATCGCACAGTGGCGCTGGAAGCAGTCCACATACGGAGAGGTGTGTTGGTGTATGTCAGAGTACGGTGCAGCGAGTAAGTGTGCAGACGTTTCCAGACGTGCTAATGGTGACTGTGGGTTGAAAATGGCTCAAAGAACACATATTGATGACGTTATGAGGGGTAGAGTACTAGGGCGACTGGAGGCTGGTCGAACACAGCAGGTCAAAGCATGGGCTCTCCGTGTGCCACAAAGAGTGATCTCAAGATTATGGCAAAGATTCCAGCAGGCAGGAAACGTGTCCAGGCGCTACAGTACGGGACGTCCACAGTGTACAACACCACAAGAAAACCGATATCTCACCATTAGTGCCCGCAGACGGCCACGGAGTAGTGCAGGTAGCCTTGCTCAGGACCTTACCGCAGCCACTGGAACAGTTGTCTCCAGACACACAGTCTACAGACGACCGAACAGACGGTTTATTCGCCCGGAGACCTGAAAGGTGCATTCCACTGACCCCTGGTCACAGGAAAGCGCGTAAAGCCTGGTGTCAAGAACACAGTACATGGTCATTGGAACAATGGTCCCATGTTATGTTCACGGACGAGTCCAGGTATAGTCTGAACAGTGATTCTCGCCGGGTTTCCATCTGGCGTGAACCAGGAACCAGATACCAACCCCTTAATGTCCTTGAAAGGGACCTGTATGGAGGTCGTGGTTTGATGGTGTGGGGTGGGATTATGATTGGTGCACGTTCACCCCTGCATGTCTTTGACAGAGGAACTGTAACAGATCAGGTGTATCGGGACGTCATTTTGCACCAGTATGTCCGCCTTTTCAGGGGTGCAGTGAGTCCCACCATCCTCCTGATGGATGATAATGCACGGTTCCACCGAGCTGCCATCGTGGAGGAGTACCTTGAAACAGAAGATATCAGGTGAATGGAGTGGCCTGCCTGTTCTCCAGACCTTAACCCCATCGAGCACGTCTGGGAAGCTCTCGGTCGACGTATCGCTGCACGTCTTCACACCCTTAGGACACTTCAGGATCTCCGACAGGCACTGGTGCAAGAATGGGAGGCTATACCCCAGCAGCTGCTCGACCACCTGATCCAGGGCATGCCAACCCGTTGTGTGGCCTGTACAGATCTGTATCGTGTGTGTTCCCTATGTGCCTATGTTATTAGCGCCAGTTTTGTGTAGTGCCACGTTATGTGGCACCACATTCTCCAATTATCCTTAATTTATGAGCATGATTGTAGATAAAATGGTTGTACATACTTGTTCTCTACGTAGACAACTTCATCTATACTCCGTAAGCTACCTTACGGCCTGTGAAGGGAAGTACATATGGTACCTCTATCATTTTCCTCCTTCATTTGGAAAAGATACGTGGCAAAAACGACTGTCGACGAACTTCAGTATAAGCTCTGATTGCCTTTATTTTCTCGCCGTGGTCATTTTGCGAGACATACGCGGGAGGAAGTAATTCACTGCCCAACTCTTCTTCTAACGTGCGATCTCGGAATTTTAACAGTACCCCTCTCCGTGACACATAACGACTCTCTTGTAGCACCTGCCACTGGACCTAGTTGGGCCTCTCCCGACTCTCGTGCCTACTAAACGATTCCGTGGTGCTCTTCGTTCGATCTTCTCTGTCTCATCTATTACTCCTATTTGGTCAGGATCCCAGACTGATGAACAATACTCAAGATTCGATCAAACAAGCGATCTCGAAGTGCACAGCTGAAAGTCATAGTAAAGATGCAGTGAAAGTGGAAAGCGAAAAAAAAGAAAAAAGGAAAGTGAAGTGGCAGGAACACAAAACTTTTGGAGTAACTCAGTGCAGTAGACGACAAACGATAATACACGCAAAACTTTGTGATTCGGAATGTATGGGTGATCAGCTGGGTGATAAGGCTGTCGCATAATCATTTAGTGGAAAGCAAGCAGCACTTGGGTGGCGTCGCTAGGAGCATATATTATTATTGATTGCGCTGGCCTCCGTGTCTGTCAACGGCCTAGGCTGGAAAAGGCTTAGTTGGTGAATGGCGTCTTGGAGATGCTCGTTTTGGTGTGAAATGTGGAGACTGGACGACCAGGCGTCACAGTGGCCTGCTGCAGTAGTGATGCTTGGGTGTGAATGGGGTGGGTGACTTGCGAGCCAGACGAGGTCCGTGAACTGTTACAGGTCCGCTTCGCATGATAAGAGGTGAGGACACAAAAAACGCCTACAGCTGCAACTGTTTATTTATTAACACACTAGCTTTAGACTTTGTTTCTGGTTCACATGATTACCTGTAAGCGCTGGCTCGTTGTTTATTTAATAACACACTAGCTTTAGACTTTATTTCTGGTTCACATGACTACCTGTAAGCGCTGGCTCGTCGTCTCCAAAGGCCGGTCGCAGACCATGTTACTTCGAAAAAAAAAAAACCCTATGGTTACTGAAATGATACACTGGAAGCCGGGTGGTCTAACGCACGGCTTTCCGGAGTGGTATGGTTACTGAAATGATACACTGGAAGCCGAGCGGTCTAACGCACGGCTTTCCGGAGTGGGAAGGAGCGCCTGGTCCCCAGCACGAATCCGCCTGGCGGAATTGTGTCGAGGTCCGGTGAGCCGGCTAGTCTGTGGATGGTTTTTAGGCGGTTTTCCATCTGCCCCGGCGAATGCGGGCTAGTTTTCCTTATTCCGCCCCAGCTACACTATGTCGGCGATTGCTGCGCAAAGAAGTTCTCCACGTACGTGTACACCACAATTACTCTACCACGCAAACATAGGGGTTACACTCGTCTGGTGTGAGACGTTCCCTGGCGGAGGGGCTCCACCGGAGCCGAACAGCACAATAACCCTGGTTTCGGGTGGGACGGCGGGGCGGTGGGGGGGGGGGGGGGGGGGGGAGTGGACTGCGGTAGTCGTCGTGGGATTGTGGACCACTGTGGCTGCGGCGAGGACGGAGCCTCTCCGTCGTTTCTTGGTCCCCGGTTAACGTACAATACAAATAGAGGGCATATCGATACTAAACCATAAAGTCGTTGCCAATTTCATTCCGTGTACTCAGTTGGACAGTAACTATACCTTGAAGAAATGCGCGTGAACAATATACGCGGATGTCTGCATTTCAGAAAGGGCGTGTAGTTGGGCTCAAAGAAGACGATTGGAGTAATCGGCGAATCGTTCGATATTTCAATAGGAGCAATGCCACTATTCAATGATGCTGCCAGGTAAGTCGACTACGAGAGACGACAGAACGTGAGGACCGAGCAATCGGCAAAGAGGGACTCAGAGCTACGGATTCATCATTATCATCGATCCGACGCGCAACTGGTGCTTCAGTGACCACAAAGACCATTAACAGGCGGCCCACAGAAAAGAGGTTAAGCTCATGGCGGCCCTTGCGTCAAGTACCATTGGCCTCTGTACACCAAAAGCCCGTTTACAATGGCGTCGGCCACATTCGGCCTGGAATCTCATTAACTGAAATAAAGTTGTCTTCGAACTGAGGCCTGATGACCAACGAAGACGTGTCTGGAGACGTCCTGGACAGCGCTGGCATTCATTCCTAGCGGACTGTAACCCGCCATACGGCCCGACAACCAGAAGTGATGGGCTGCGGTGCCATTTCATATCATAGCAGAACCCTTTTGGTTGTCATCCGCGGCACGTTACAGCACAGCGATACGTCGGCGATATTCTATGCTCCGTTTTGTTGCCCTTCAAGGTAAGCCATACTGGGCTTACATTTCAGCAAGATAATGCCGCCCGTATACGGCGAGACTTTCTGTTGCTTGTCTACGTGCTTGCCGAACCCTGTCTCGGCCAGCAAGGTCGCCGGATCTCTCCCCGATTGAGAACGTTTCATTATGGGCAGAGCCCTCCAACCAGCTCGAGTTTTTGACGATCTAACACGCCAATCGGACAGAATGCTCTACGATATCCTTCAGGAGGACATTCAGTAACTATCAATCAATAACAAGCCGAATAACTGCATGCATAAGTGAAGAGGTGGTCCAAAGCGTTACTGACTTGCTCAATTTGTGAAGCTCTTACTCTTGAATAAATCTTCCCATTTTCCGAAAATGCAATCATTTGTTTGACAGTAAATGTACATCACATCTACCGATTTCCGTTCCATTCGGATAATTCCTTCGAGAGCGTCGTGTTTTTTATATTACAGTGCGAATTGTTACCAGTATAAACCCTTTATGTAATGAATTCTGTGACTATAAAATCTTCTCTAGTTCGTGGTTTGTGGTCTAAAGAGGCTGTAAGAGATATTATTGTGTATAACCTCCATAAAGCTGCTAAAATCTTTACTGTTCCGCAACTGGTCTCTATCGGATGTCGACAACTGACGGATATTATTTTAAAATAGTGTAGAACACATTTTCTATCCTCCTCTATGTGGGTAGAGCACAGTTTATGATCACTCTCACTGTCAGCAAAGCAGGAACCAGTGGCACAAACAGGCGGTTTCTTAGATGACGGCGGAGCTTACGAAGTGAGTGGCTACCAATGAACAAAGTTCACACTGTAGCAAAGTAGTCGTAAGTGTGCATAAATAGTGCAGGGAGCATCCCAAATCAAAATGTAATGCAGGCAAGGTCAATGACGCCACTAATCGATGGCAAGTATCAAAAGTCTGAAGGAACTAGCGAGACTGGCTCGCAAGTGTGGGTTCGCGGTATTTACCGGCACTCTCGCGTCAGTGGACGGCACCAAACGATATGCCTGCTACAGGAGCAAGTTGCGGTCGGCCTATGAAGCCCGAATATCTCTCACCTGTCCTCCATATCGAAAACCACATTGAAACATACACATACACAAAAATCACTGATTACAGATTATGTACTTAGCCAGTTCCTGAAACTTGTCATATATACACTGAAGAGCCAAAGAATCTGGCACACCTGCCTAATATCGTACAGGGCACCCGCTAGCAAGCAGAAGTGCCGCAACACGACTTGGCAAGGACTCGAATAATGTCTGAAGTAGTGCTGAAGGGAACTGACACCATGAATCCTACAGAGCTGATCATAAATCCGCAAGAGTACGAGGAGGTGGAGATCTCTTCTGAACAGCACGTTGCAACGCATCCCAGATATGCTCAATAATGTCAATGTCTGGGGAGTTTGGTGGCCAAAGGAAGTGTTTAAACTCAGAGACGTGTACCTAGAGCCACTCTTTAGCAATTCTGAAAGTGTGGGGTGTCGCATTGTCCTGCTGGAATTGCCCAAGTCAGTTGGAATGTACAATGGACACCGATGGATGCAGGCGATCAAACAGGATGCTTATTTACGTGTCACCTGTCAGAGTCGTATCTAGACATATCAGCATTCCAGTATCACTCCAAGTGCAGACGCCCCACACCGTTATAGAGCCTCCACCAGCTTTGACAGTCCCCTGCTGACGTGCAGGGTCCATGGATTCATGAGGTTGTCTCCATACCCGTACGAGCAAATCCGCTCGATACAATTTGAAAAGGTACAAGTTGATGTTTCCAGTCAACAACAGTCCAATGTCGGGTCGGGGGGCCTAGATGAGGCGTAAAGCTTTGTGTCGTCCAGTCACCAAGGATACACGAGGGGGCCTTCGGCTCCGAAAGCCCATATCGATTATGTTTCGTTGAATGGTTCGCACGCTGACACTTGTTGATGCCCCAGCATTGAAATCTGCAATTTGCGGAAGGGTTGCACTTCAGTCACGTTGAGCGATTCTTTTCAGTCGTGGTTGACCCTGTTCTCGAAGGATATTTCTCCAGTCGCTGCGATGTCGGAGATTTGACTTTTTACCGGATTCCTGATATTTACGGTACTCTCGTGAAATGGTCGTACGGGAAAATCCCCACTTCATTGCTACCTCTGAGATGCTGTGTCCCATCGATCGGGCGCCGACTATAACACCACGTTCAAACTCACTTTAATGTTGAAACCTGCCATTGTAGCAGCAGTAACCGATCCCATCTTCTGCCTGTAGTTTGCCATCCACACTATACATAAAATTTTAAAAGTTTCTCCACACTTGTATTCTTGTCAACTAACGCAGTAGGTGTAGCAGGTCTGCATCTACCTGCTTGTCAGAATGTAAGTTTCGCTCCTTTAAAATATTACACTCTGAATGTTACACCCCAGAAACAGGAGAGACTTCCCATTGGAGCAGAAAGCAATTCGTGAGGAGAATACGTCCTATAAAGGCAGGGTTTCACGAAAGTAATGTTACAATATCTGAAGCATATATAAATTCTCTTCGGCATTTATTTTGTTAGGGTTTGTAGTTTTTGAACTGAAATGGTCTCCCAGTCTTCTCGAATCGGTCTTTTCACCTCACATACGACCTCAAATTGCCTCCCGTCGCCATAGAAACGTCTTGCGAGTATTCCCTAAAGGTTTTCCAACGGGTTCAAATCCAAGCAAAGTGCAGACCAATGCAAGACGTCGATATCCCGATATCTTCATCTTCTAAACACTTCTTGGTAGTTTAAGGAAGGTAAACAGATGCATTTTCCTGTGGAAACAATAGACTTCGTCCCATGTGGCATCATAAATTCTAATCAGTTCTGTCTAACATCTCAGTATACATGTTAGAGTTCATTCCAGTCTTCAGCCAAGCAAGCTTACCTTTAGCGCAGAAGGCTGCCCTCATCATAACACTTCCACCAACAAAACTTCTGCTCATTCTTACCTGCTGCTCTGTTCTTAGGTCATGCCAATTGCAGTCCATACTGCTAATCTAAATTAAACTTCTTCACGTCACTACAAATTCTGAAGTACATGGCATATGTTTCTCAGCTGACTTCAGTCCAGCCTGCTTGTGTTTGGATGTTAGTGTGCATTTCTGCAGTCTTTTATTGAATGAAAGATGTTTTCCATATCAAAGCACGTCTGGCAGTTACCAGTAACTTTAAATCAGCAACAAGTTGAGAAGAACAACGGTTTGTGGCCGTTGCTTTACGCAAAAGTAACCTTTTCTATGCCTCAGATAATTTTCCACTTTGTCCATGTTTTCCTTTTGTCCATACGGTACCCACAATCTAATGATATTATAAATGACTGTACTTAAACAGTTCAACTTCTTGGCATTTTGACGGTTAAAGAGTCCCATTTTCTTGCACGCACCGATTTTTGCTTTTTCATCACATGATAAATGTTATTCGCGTGGCATTGTCATATTTGCGGTTTATGTATACAACACGCACTATCTCTAACAGTGTCTGTTTCCTGTCTGCAATAAAGTCACGTACGTACACCCTAACACCGCACAGCGTCGACTGCCTTTTTACATTTTTCTTGCATCCCTTGGCGGCATGACGCTATAGTCCATTCTTATTAGTTTCTTATGAGTTTCTAGCTACAAGTTTATAATCACAAGTAATTGTAATCCTCAGCGCAGTGCTCCAACACTGTGTATTGTACAGTATGGCAAATATACACCAATAAATTAATCCAAATGTGTGTGAAATCTGATGGGACTTAACTGCTAAGGTCATCAGTCCCTAAGCTTACACACTATTTAACCTAAATTATCCTAAGGACAAACACACACACCCATGCCCGAGGGAGGACTCGAACCTCTGCCGGGACCAGCCGCACAGTCCATGACTGTAGCGCAATAAGTTAATTCATTTTGTATAACTTAATATTGTTATTGATTGATTTTATATACGACGGTAAAAATCATACGAGAAGGGCATGGATACGTGTAGCTGAGGACGGTAATGGATGAAAATTCCACGTATTCTGGGGAGTCACACATGATTTAATATAGAAAATAATCTTGCATAAGCTCTTCTATTGTTAAAACTCAAGTAAAATATTCCCTAATTGTTCTTCTATTCCCCATATCATACCAGCTATTCCATACCCCTTTAGTAGCCGATAGTTCTTGACATATTGCACACATTCTCCATATTTTCCTCTATTGTTGTACCTCTAAGACTTATACCGAGTGTATCATCTCCAAGACAATTACTGACTTATTTCTATCACCCACGGCTCCAGTGTTGACAATGAATAATAACACTAAAGAAAATATCCAGGACCTGAGCTAATGTATTATTTTTGAGGTGAATGGTGAAAATTGAGATACTTCATGAAAAACGGTTGTGAGTATGCTGGCCACTGTTATGTGTTACCCCTTTTTTCAAACTGTTGCTTGATTGATACGTCTATCTGTACGATGGGGCAGGGTGCATGTTCGGCTTGTTAAAATCATTTCTTTCTGTGTGTGTGCGGGGGGGGGGGGGGGGGGGGGGAGGAGGGTAGTTCCCTGCCCTCCCCCATCCGCCATCCCATCCTTTCAGCGGTCGCTGGGTGTGCCCATGAACACACTCCATGTAAACACTATCCAACTTTTGACGAAGTTCGTTGAGCGACAAGTGGTCTGAAATGAAGAATTTTGTGACAGTACAGTAACCATTTAATTACTTTGAAACGTTGTGTGGAGGATAACATTCAGCTGATCAAGTTCACTTTCGACTTATTTTGTAGCAAAATTAAATTTCATCGATGTCAGTGACATTTCGGAGCCACCTCGACAAATTTTCTTTCCACTAATGACAACAATGACAGCAGCACGTTTTACAAATACAAGTACATGGTTTGCTAAAGCAAACACTCGAATGCCAAGCAGAGTGAAAAAGACGAAGGGCTACGAAGAGGGAGGTGGACTGTTGGACTGTAACGCCAAGTGCCCCCAATCCGTAAATGAGGTGATAATGATAGCATTGAACAGTAGTATAGTAGACGCAGATGTATACCGTCTCACTCCCTGAACGATTGCAGCAGTGATTTTCTTCCAAGATCCTGTCGGTTTTTTATACAGAATCGCTGATTAATTTCAGTAAACCATGACTGTTATCTGATTTTTCAAATATGAACTAAAACAAAACTTCATTTCTCCAATTATCCACTTTAACAATTATAACACGAACAGAAAAATTGTATTTTACTTTTACCGCAGTATCCTCCTTTGTATTTAATGAATGCCTCGCAAACATGAGCGGGAGGACGACGGTTCAATCCCGTCTCCGGCCATCCTGATTTAGGTTTTCCGTGATTTTCCTAAATCTCTTCAGGCAAATGCCGGAATGGTTCCTTTGAAAGGACACGGTCGATTTCCTTCTCCATCCTTCCCTCACCCGAGCTTGCGCTCCGTCTCTAATGACCTCGTTGTCGACGGGACGTTAAACACTAATCTCCTCCTCCTCCTCCGCAAACATGAGGCAGGCAGTCAATAAGTTTTTGTAGTTATTTCGAGTCTATATGATTCCACACTTCCTTAACGACATTGCAGAGATGGTCCTCGCTTGTTGTGAGAACTTCAGGGTATATCTGTCCACTGCATAGCAGGCCATTTCAGAAGGATTAGAATTAGGGCTTTGGGACAGCCACACCATATCCTTAAGTACCTTCTGTCTTTCCTTTGATGCAGTTTACTTCTTACAGAACGCCGACTGGTGTTTTATGTCATTATCCTGTTGAAATGTGAACCATTTCCCTATTAAGCGCAGTTCACATGGAATCGTGTAACACGGTTGCGGTGATAATGCTTCTGGTCCTCACACCTTACTATTTTCAAATTGTCGCCATCTCTATCTCCCGAAAGACACCTCCAAATCATTACTGAACCTTCACCGTGTTTAACTGTAGGCAGAATGCACTAATGGGGCACCCTTTATTCTTCAGATCGACGAACAAATGTCGTCCTCCATCCTGCCTCGGGCATGGTTGTGTGTGCTGTCCTTAGGTTAGTTAGGTTTAAGTAGTTCTAAGTTCTAGGGGACTGATGAACTCAGAAGTTAGGTCCCATAGTGCTCAGAGCCATTTGAACCATTTGTCCTCCTCCTGGTACGAAAAATCTCGAAATTTGATTCATCTGTGAATAACACTTTCTTTCACTCTTCATGTTTTCACTTGCTATGTTCCCTAGCCCGTTCGAGTGTCTTCCTTTTATCTACGGGCTTCAGAAGGTATTTCCTGGCCGCGATAGATCCTTTTAAACCGGCATCAGTTAGTCTACTCTTTACTGTTGCAGATATGTTTTTCCTGTTCATTTCCACCAATTCTGCGCGAATTAGTGCTGCTGTTTTGAGCCTGTTTCTCCTACTAGAAATTCTGCTGTGTTTGTCGGCAAAAAATGTGTTCAGAAGTGTGTGAATTCCCAAGGGACCAAACTGCTGAGGTCAACGGTCCCTAGACTTACGCACTATTTAAACTAACTTAAAGTAATTAAGAACAACACAAACCTATGCACGAGGAGGACTCGAACCTCCGGCGGGAGGGCCTGCGCAATCCGTGACATGGCGCCCTAAACCGCGCGGCCACTCCGCGCAGCAATTTGCCACAACTTTCAGTTATTTTACGACGTCGTCCTGGTCATGGTAGATCCTTATTGCTACCTGGCGCTAAAGGGTATATTGCGCTCACCCTATATACACGCCGCATTGTTTCGAAATTTGGAGAATAGATAAACCTAATTGCCTAGTGGTAGAAGTGCAACACGTTTGACTAGGTATACCTCCACTCTTGGAGCCATAGTAACGATATGCTCATTGTCAATTACCACTAGGTAACTGAAGTGCAGCAACCATATAATATGAATCGTACCACTGCTTGAAGTACACTGCGAGCAACACAACACTATAGGGAGTAAGACCACAGTGTGAACTGGGCACTCATTAGTCGCACAGGTAAATAAACATACCACTTCAGATAACCTTTTTTATGTAAACAACACTCTTCTGAATAATATTGCAAGCAGATGAAAACAACTTATAAACTTGACAAGTTTTCCAATGTCGTACTATTCAAATTGCTCTAAACACTATGGGACTTAACATCTGAGGTCATCAGTCCCCTAGAACTTAGAACTACTTAAACCTAACTAACCTAACGACATCACACACATCCATGCCCGAGGCAGGATTCGAACCTACGACCGTAGCAGTCGCGCGGTTCCGGACTGCAGCGCCTAGAACCGCGTGGCACCGCGGTCGGCTCGTACTATTCCTTTGCTTACTCAACCGTAGCTACGGTATTATATGGTATCTCCAGGAAATTAGATGTCAGTCATTAGTTTCATGGAAATGAATGAGCGGTGGTGTACACGTGCTGGTTCGATGGCGACCGAATATTTAACTTTAAGCCATGTCGTCGTTGTCCCGTCTATGATTCAAGTGTTAATGTCACTGCGAGAGTTACTAACCACTAACGCAATTATTTTGTTCTCTGCGTTCTGCGAGGGGGTCAGGGCGCGCCGGCGCAGCCTTAACCGATTGTAGCTACAAGAGCCAGCTGCGAGACGGACGTAGATGAGAGAGGCACCGATCCGCATCAGGCAACACAGAGAACAATAGAGCGTTAAGCTCTCTAAACAGCCAGATAATGTACTTATAAATTGGTTCGTGATGCCAAGGACGTATTACGGCTGTTTATTGCCGTGCGCGCTAATCAGGTTTCCGTGGGATCGCACGGACCGGTCGTACCGCACAAGGCGTTTACACACAGTCGCGCGGGTAGCCCGCGCCGTATTTCGCTGACTGCTATGTCGCCTTCCTGTTCAGCTGTCGCGTGGAAACATTATCAGCCAAATCCATGTAGCGACAAGAATAATCTGATACGTTTTGTCCCAAGGCTTCGCTTACTGTTGAGAAAAAACTGTAGTACATGCTTGAGCTTTCAGTGGAAGACAGCCAGCATCTTCTGGGCCTAAGATCGTTAGCCATTGGATCTGCAACAAATCGAGTCAGCGCGTCCTCACAAGTTTTATACGTTTGTTATTGGATTATCCAAGGCGTGAAAGACAGCGTTGCAGTTTTTAAAAAGTTCGTGATAGGAGTAAGAATTTCTCAGAGTAAGCGTATTTTGGCACTGTTTTGGAAACTGTTCACAGAGTTCTACCTCAGCATGAATCGGATTCAAAAAGAAACATATATTCATTTATTCTCACTCTGGCAGGACTGCACCAAAGAGTTCCCAACTCACGAAAACACGTTTTCTTAATTCTTTTCCCTTCCAGTTACAGAACAACACGAGGATGATATATTGTAACCAAAACAAGGATGAATAATATTTTCCTTTTTTTTCACAAGAAGCAGTTGTTAGACGGTCAAAACGCCAAACACTACATTAAGAAGCACATCTTCTTCTTATTTTTCTCCTTCTTATTATCCTCCTATCATCGTGCTTAAAGAAAGATCGAGATTAAAAATTATCATTTTTATCAACAGTTCTGAAACAAGAATGGCAGGGAAACGGAATAAGAATTAGCATGGAGAGAGTAAAATTCAGGCAACTGAACGAATTCAGTCTCAACATATCAAGGACATGCAATGACTTACAGAGTTAAGGCCGGCCGGTGTGGCCGCGCGGTTAAAGGCGCTTCAGTCTAGAACCGCGTGACCGCTACGGTCGCAGGTTCGAATCCTGCCTCGGGCATGGATATGTGTGATGTCCTTAGGTTAGTTAGGTTTAATTAGTTCTAAGTTCTAGGCGACTGATGACCTCAGAAAAGTCGCATAGTGCTCAGAGCCATTTGAACCATTTGAACAGAGTTAAGCTTTCCCACTTAGCGGCTAATTCTTGACTTGAGAAACAATCCAATACCGCTATGATATTAAATTAAAACCAGTGCATGTAAACGAGACAAGTTATTTTCTCCAGAGAAATTGAGGACAAATGTATGAGGATTTGAATAACGGCCAGAGTTGCAATGTGCCGGAATTTCAGCCTACGAGCGTCCACGTAACTAGCCCTGTTAAAACGTTCAGCCACCTACCCATCCCAGTACACGAGAAAGTCGAGAAAAAATATATAGATCAAATAAAATTCATAATTACTTGTAGAGAGGGGCAATAGAATTCCATCCAACCTCTCAGAAGGACACAGATTCCTAGAAACACTGTTTGAGTAACGATGTGACCAATAAGTGCTCCTATGCAAGTCTAACTGCTAATTCTACCTCAAAGCACTATATTTATTTATTTGCTATTTCCTTTTAGCATGTTATCTGCATAAAAGAACAGACCGAATGTTGCACATGAAGTGGCATGAATAAAGCACATAATATTTTAACATGATTTCAGATGTGTCAGTAATAACTAAGCATTGTCGTATTTATGGGGGGAAAATCTGCATAGAATAACTACATTAAAACAATAATAATAATAGTAATAACTAAAAAGTCTGCATACTACCATTTGGCCATGTGCACACAGACTGTTTTTCATCTGGAATCCTGAACGCACACTACTGATGTATTACACTATGTGGCGAAGGGTAGACCACAAATGTTGTAATTTATAATTCAGGACTACACTAATACGACACTAAGCTACATTACACTACTGTACTTGGTGTTAAAACCAAGCTGGATTTCTCATGTGTCTGGATGGTCATCCCAAGCGCCTTGATGTACTACTCATTATTCACAGGGGCACCAAGGTGTAGAAATTGGGAGATGGCTGTCAGGGTCCCAGAAGGCCTTCCTGGTCCACCCTGAGGCTCATTTCCTCATTGCTTCCAGAAGACTGTTGCAAGTGGACTTTCTGCTGTAGCACGCATCGTTATCATGATGTATGGCCTCTTCTTGGTTGTCTCTCAGCCATATAGGCATGCAGTTCATAAGCTGATAGCTGAAGGCGAGTTCAGCTTATGCCACAGTTCCTCATTCCTTATTATATTATAGATTGTTGCATTTCCAAATGCATTTCTGTCTTGGTCTGTAACATCTTGTGTAACGGCGCACTCCCAGACGATGTGATCCGGGCCACCGACTGCCCTACATTCACAAGTGTATGTGGTGCGCTGTCGCAGTAAGTTGCTGGGATACGGACCATGCACCGACAGGCAGTGCATAGCTCTCTTGGTCGGAAGGAAGTATGTCGTTCTTGTTCTTTCTCTTTTGTTAGGAAGGAACTGGTAGGTTCTCCTCCTCGTTTCTGCCCTGTCCCAGACTTCACTATCAGTGCATGCTTTTATTTCCTTATTCGATACGGCTCCTATGCCTAGTATCTTCCTCACCTTATCTTATTCGCGCTTTTTGACCCAATATTGTGTGGCTCTCTGTCTTACTGCTAGGTCTAGAGGTAGCAAGCCTAATATCATCACCAATGCCTCAGTCGGTGTGGTACTATAGGCGCAGGAATACTCCTTTGTGCTCGCCTGCTCTGCGCTGTTCTTAACCTTCCTGGCTCTATGAGCCCAAACGCTTGAGCCGTAGCCCACAATAACGAGTAAAATGGCTCTGAGCACTATGGGACTTAACATCTTAGGTCATCAGTCTTAGAACTACTTAAACCTAACTAACCTAAGGACAGCACACAACACCCAGCCATCACGAGGCAGAGAAAATCCCTGACCCCGCCGGGAATCGAACCCGGGAACCCGGGCGTGGGAAGCGAGAACGCTACCGCACGACCACGAGATGCGGGCACAATAACGAGTAAGACTGCGTGTGGTACATTCTTGCTGCACTTGGTGTCAGCTGAAAACTTCTCCGGTCAATTGTTGCTATTTTATTCAGGATTTTAATGCCTCTCTGGCAGATGATCTCTGCACGTGCGTGGTAGATTTGCTTTTCGTCGATGTTAATTCCGAGGGACCTACATATTTCTTTTCACAAGCTGGTAATTTATTCTGATTGTCAAAGTGGTAGAGATATGCCTAAATGACACAAAACTTAAGGTTAAGGTCGGCAATAAAATGACAGAAAGCTTCCAAGTTGTAACAGGATTACGCCAAGGAGATGGGCCATCACCTATCCTCTTCATTCTGGCACTTGAGAAGGTAATGCGGGATTTCAACAAATAAAACTGGCAGGGCATTCATATTGACAATGAACACATTACATATGTGGCCTATGCAGACGACATTGCACTATTAGCATGCACACAAGATCTGAAAGAAGTATCCAGACCTTGGAGTTATCGGCAGCAACGGTCAGTCTACAAATTAGCTCTGAAAAGTATGAGTATATGACCATAGGAAGAAAGATCAAAAGCTCTCAAGATTTAATTGTGAACCACACCGGGTATAAACATGTGAAAGAGATCAAATATCTTGGATCAGTTTTTACAGAAGTAACATCAACTGAAGCAAGATAAAAACACGACAGATGCTATCACTCTCTAGACCCTATATTAAAATGTAGAAGTGTGTCTCAACAACTAAAAACTACGATTGTATAAGACATTAATAATGCCAGTAGTACTTTATGGTTCTCAAACCTGGAGCACTCGAGAACAAGGCCTTGACCAACTGCTTACAATTGAAAGGAAGGCCCTCAGGGAAATATTTGGACCAGTCCGAGGTCAGACTCCTGGAGAATGGGGAAGACACCATAAAACAGAATTAGAAGAGCTGTACAAGGAGCCTAACATCTTGGGAGTGACGAGAAGCAAAAGACTGGAATGGGCTGGACATGTAGCTAGAATGGAGACAACAAGGTGGCCAAAAATTGCAATGGACTAGATCCCGTCAGGCAGCAGACCAGTGGGAAGACTTAGAAAGAGGTGGATCGACGGAGTGAGAGAAAACTTGTTGCAGCTGGGAGTCACGGTAAACTGGAGTCAGATAGCAGGAGACAGAGACAGACTGAGAGCTCCAACTGTGGTGGGGCACGGTCCACTGGGCCTGATCGCGTGAATGAATGATGAATCAATGAACGTGGGATTTCTCGTTCTTGATAGTACTCCTTTTATTAACATACTGACTGTTTTATGCCCTGCTATCTTTATTTTGTTTCTTAGTCTTTCAAAAACTACCCTACTGTTTTCCTCTTATTTAGTCCTTGTGTTAGCAGATAGTGTAATTAACAAATCTTTTCCGTAGGTGGTGCAGCCTCTAGTGTTTGTTATACTCTGAAGTTGGATCAGTAATGGCTCTATGCCAACATCCCATAACAGTGGACCACAAACAGAGCCCTGTGGGCGGTCCTTGGTGATGTCTTTCGCAATTTTCTTTCCAGGAAATTCTGACTGCACCTGCCTGTCTGTGTAATAATCTCGTGGACTGTTATAGAGACACCTTGGACAGTCTATCTGTTTCATTTTTTCGAACAGGGCAGGCCACCACAAATCATCAAACCCCCCAGCAATATCAATCATTATGTCTATGACATACTTGTCGTCTGAGATGTCCACAATATTCATTGCGTGATTTATCGCATTCTCGGTAGATTTTTCTTTCCTGAAACGTACCGCAAGGGGCTGTCTGTGGTCCCTCAGGCGGCGGCACAGACACTTTTCCTGTACTTTGGCTAGCGCATTTACCAAGCAAATTGATTTGTAAGATTTCGGTTCTCTTGGGTCTTTGTCTTTCCCTTTTCTTAGTATAATGATATTCAAGATTTTCCAGATTCTGTGCACGCTACCCTGTAAAAGACATTCGTTCAATAACACTGTTATATTTGGCACAATTTGCTCTACTAGCTGATGCAACAATTATGACAGTATTCTATCGGATCGTGATACTTTCTTCTTCCTTTTTCACTTCATTATTGCTAGTCTCACTTCCTCCTGGTCAAATGGAATCATAACACTATTATTCACATGCTGCTCTAGTAATTCACAGCGAAGACATTAATGGAACTCTGTGTCTCCCGTCGTTGTACCGTCCCGCAACAAAGTCCTGAGTTACTGCACTGACGTTTCCCAGTGTGTCGTCATCGTGCCGTCGGAAATTCTCAGCGTTGTTAATACAGTGGGTGATCTAACCTTATTTGTTGCAAGTTTATATGGAAACCCCAAACATTTGTTACCATTTGGTCTTTTATGTAAGCCTTCCATGTTTCTACTCTTGTTTGGTGTAGTAATTCTTTATATTGTTGTTTGATTGTTCGATAGAAAATCAGCCTTCTTTCTCGTTCTATTTTCCCTAAAGATATTTGGTAGTCTCTCCTCGCCTGCTTTGCTCTACGTCTCAAGGACTGTAGGGTGGGACTCCAAGGAATTATTAATCCTTTTGACATAATAACAGACGTTGGGATCGCCTTGCCTTGCGCCATTTCCAGCGCTCGCACCAATTCGTCTGCATTGTCGTCAACACACATCTGCTTCCGCGCAGTTGTATCTTGAATTCTGCTTTTAAAAGTTTCCGATTCGCTGTGCGTGGATTGTATTTCGGTTTGTGTCGCCATGTCTCTTCTCGTTCTGCCCTCACATTGAAGCAGAATGTTTTGACTCTCTCTGCATTTCGCTTTCTCTTCGATGGAGGTTTCCATTTTTTACAAATATGACCGGTAATTTTATAGACCGTTTGATCAGTGGGCTATGGTTTAATAGTTTTCTTCCAAGATAGTGTCTCATCTTCTTCGACAGCCGACATGATATTTGCTGCGTTTATATTTAATCTGTGGTTTTCTGTGATGCTCGCCAGCGGATTGCACAATTGGTTCAGAATCCGTATTCGGCTCTTTGAATTTCCCGCTCCTAGAACATTTAGTACGTCGCACACTCTATACCTAGTCGGCTTCATGATTTCTTCCTTTTCGCACTTAGAATGCACACTGGAGCTCGCTTGGTATTTTCACAGTTCATTTTTAGATGGTCACACTGTCCACTGTGGGAGCATGTCGGTTTGTTTCCGTTATAGTACTCTGCAATGTGCCCACAGTCGTGGAAGTTATAGCATTTGGCGACTGTAGCGTAGCCCTTCACAGTGGTCGATCGAAATCCAATGTATATTCTTTTCTGTGTAACTACTTGTGCTCTGACTTTTATTACTGTCAACTTCTTCCGTGGGCCTGTTTTAAGCCTGACCTTTGTTTCTTCTAAGAATTGCATCCCATATGTTGTTCCCTCCAAGTTCTGTTTGTATAGTGACTCAATTAATTCACTTTCTCACATGGTAACTGGGACGTCATACATTATGAATTTCGGTCTAGGTGGCTCGCATATCATTTCTTCATTTTGCTCAGAATTTTCTTTCAGCTTGCTGATTTCCTCTTCTGCTTCTGTTTCAATTATGACTATATTATTTGATACCTTCATTTTCTTTATTCTTATCTTTTCTTTCTTCGGATCAATTACCTCTGTCAGACGTGTCTGTACTTCCTTTGCGTCTTCCTTGTCCTTGGATTTGATGAATAGTGTGTCATCTTGCTTGGCTTTTGTGGTCCCAACACTGTAGCATACTTTCGATTAAATGGATTTTATTCAGTTTAAGCTTATTCACAAAAAAAATCAACATACAATAGAGCGAGTGCACAAACCGACTCACTACTAATATAGCATCTGTGAGTAACATTCGTTAGTGATATTTGAACATACGATGAATTACTCTTCAACTGTAAATAACGTAATTAGTCAGACTCTTGAGCACCTATTTATTTTTTCGTGACGAATTCACTCAATACGTGTATCGGATGGATACATAAGTTAGCACATAGAAATGATCCACCAAATGACCGAAATATTTTTCTCGTTAAAATACTACTTTCAGTGTCATGATAGTTAAGACTTTAACGTTTACCTAGCATCAATTACTTACAAAATCCATAAATTGTTGAAAATTTTCAGAATCAAATTATTTTCGTAATGTATTCTGACGTCCACTTCCAGAGTTACAGATTGTTGCTATAGTCTTTAGATATGTCTGGGTTCATTCCTCTGGTTAACCGTTTAGAAATATTCTCACAAACTCCAGTATTTAATTAATTGTACTATTTCAATTCAAACCTCTTATGAAATTGCTTTAACGCCTTAAGGCATAAGGCGTTAGTCTTTGAAAATGACCCTCTTTGATTTAACTATCCCCAATTCATTTGTCTAGATCTAATAGCTGACTTGAGCGTGCTTACGCTACTTGCTAAATGTCAGAACTATAACTTTTGCTTTCCTTTTAAATTGTTTTCTTTTCAGAATCAGTTACTGCAGATCTTTTTTGCCGTGGGTAAATTACAACACACAGGACAGAAGCAGTGTACGCAATCTGTATGCATACAGAGTAAAGTCTGTGTGAAATTGTGAAAAGTTTTCCAAATGTTTGAATAGAGCGTATCTGAGGTAGAACATAGGTACCACCCCGGTATTCACCTATTGGGATGTGGGAAACCACGTAAAAACCACATCAAGGCTGACTGGCACGAGGACCCCTTTTTCTATTACGGTACTGTTATTTTGTTCGTCGTTGTTCTATTCGTTTGGTCTGGGAAGACGTCAAGCAACAGTCTCTCAGGTTCATCGTTGAATACTTGACTAAGTTTTTATTTTTTTTATTTTTTTATGTTACATAGAGCAGCTAGTCCTCTGACCGTACACGCTGAGCTACCGTACAAGCATGAATTGACCCATGATTCTCCCTCTGTCACGTAATTTGAGCACACAGTCTGTCTCCTGCTCTTTAGTAGGTAATGGTAATGGATGTTCATAAGGAAATGGGTCTTTCGGGTGCCAACAAACTACTGTTGAACCACTGTCAGTGAAAACAATTTCTGGTCCGCACATCTTCTTTGCATTATTAGCACGAAAGCGTATTTGTTGCGCTCTCAGTACACATACTGGTCGCAAGCGACCACGTAAGTTTGAAAGCATCGTTAACGTCGTCGTTAATCCACCGGACGGATTCGATTCGGGGCAAGCATTGCTCCTCGTTCCGGAAGCGGTCGCATTAAAACGCGCGGCTACCCAACTGGTCGAACTCCTAAAGAAACCAGAGATAAAGGGGCATGAATTAAGAAAGAGATCCATGAAGAAAAAAATTAGAGAAACGTAGAAGCTCAAATAGAATGCTCATATAGGGTAGAATGCTTTGCGTAATCCTACAAAGTCTCCATGAAAGCAGTAATAATAATAATAATATAATAATTATTATTATTATTAAAAAGATGTGGTAGTACGAAACTGGAATATCACGATACTCAAAAGTTTCACTTGGAGCAGGGATGAAACAAGTAATTAGTAGCGACGAAACAAGAACAATATACATAAAAAGTGGAAATATACATAATCAAATTGTAATGCCGTATCTCGGCAGTCGTATCTCTCTGTAATAACGGGGGCATAGACGCAGAAATCACCAGCAAATTTGTGAAAGTTTCTGCAGTTTTCCAAGGAATGTTCGGCATTACTCCTATATCACACGACCGATTGCCATATATGCATCTGAGACTTGGAAAATGTCACAAAAATCGACACAAGCTCTGTGTTTTACACCAACGAAGCCGCAGGCGAATTTTGAACATCCGCTGTCTTAATCACGTTTCAGATGACGAAAAACTGTGAAGAAGTGGCCTACGCAGCCTGCACAAAATCGTTACCTGAAGAAGTCTGAAGTTTGCGTGGTTTGTTCCACGCATGAAACATGGAAGAATCCCCAAATCAGTGTTGTGGAACCCAGTGGATGAATACAGAAGTGTCCTGGTCACAACTGGAAACGAATTTTTTTAAAGGATCTTCAGTGCGTGGACAATGACAGGGAGGAAGCTGTAAATCTGGCAGCTGATCGAGTTCGACGGAGGAATCTGCTTAGCATTGGAGGAACTAAGGAGGAGAACGCGGTAATGCCATCACCCCATTTCCCAGGAACTTCCCTCAGTGGAAGAGGAGTCAAAATAAGCGAACACATCTATCCGTAGATGCTCGACCATTTCTGAGAAAAAGACGGTCAAAATTTTCGAGGTCTAGTTACTTTAAGGGCCTTTTACCGCGCAATATTCTCAAGCGGAATTAGCGCCGCGGTTTTGAATTTTGCACCATGTCTTCAAAACCCAATTATTGTTTTTATTTATTTTATTTTTGTTGGCTTCATTTATCTACCCATGTCCATAGAAGATTACTACAGGAATGTTTCTTATAAAATTAGGAAATGTAAGGGCGTTATATTAACTGTAAAATTACAACTGAATTTCACAATATGTGGCACACATTATATATGTGTGTAAGGCATGTTGTGAGGGTTACAATCTTTTTAAATTCTCATATACTGATATTTCATTCTCATACCAATTCTTATATTGTACTCATATCTTCGGGAAGATTTGATGCACTCCCTTGGATGATACCGATCGTAGAAACTCACATTCCGAACACCACAAGCATCACATGCCACAGTGACATTTCTTCGTATTAGTCTGACTTGGGAAAGGAGCGTCGTTAACACTGATGAATACTTCGCGCGTTGTCAATAATTTCGCAGCAAAGCATGCATGGAAGAATCCCCAAATCAGTGTTGTGAAAACCAGTGTATGAATACAGGAGTGTACTGGTCACAACTGGAAACGAACTTTTTTAAAGGATCTTCAGTGCGAAAACTGACGCTTGTAGTTGATTATGAATCAAGATACACTGCACGAACTTCACTGAAAATACACATATTTCTCATCCTCTTTTTTTTTAATTCATTCATCTGACACACAGTTAGTATACGAATAAGGACAACAATATATCAATATACACTGGAAAACATTCAAGTAATATTCTTCTACAGATGTGGTTGTTTAAATCAAAAACAAAAATTTAAAGTAATAATCGGGTTTCGAACACGGGGCGCAAAACTAAGACGCCACAATGCTAACCACTGTGCCACCTTTTATTTATTTATTTTTTTATTAGCAGACGTCACATGACATCCGTTGAAGTTCGTTGTTGATCCCTTCACTCAGTTGTTTTTATTACAGAGGGCAGCCAGCTCTGACCGAACACTCTGAGCTACCGAGCCGGCATGCCACTAATTCCTCTGAGGATATTGCCCGGTAAAATGCATGTACAGTATACGATACTGCCACGGAAACTTTGACCGCCGTTTTTTTCAAATGGTTCAAATGGCTCTGAGCACTATGGGACTTTGCAGCTGAGGTCATCAGTCCCCTAGAACTTAGAACTACTTAAACCTAACTAACTTCAGGACATCACACACATCCATGCCCGAGGCAGGATTCGAACCTGCGACCGTAGCGGTCGCTCGGTTCCAGACTGTAGCGCCTAGAACCGCTCGGTCACTCCGGCCGGCGCCGTTTTGTCAGAAACGGTCGAGTATCTACGGATAAGCCGAGACACGTGTTCAGTTATTTTGACTCCTCTTCCACTTAGCGAAGTTTCTAGGAAAATTTGGTTATTGCACTTGCCGTGTTCTCCTCGTAAGTCTAAGTTATCAGCACGGAAACTACGACCGGGATTATTAATTTTGTTTTGTTTTGCTGTAATAAGATAGTAACTGAAATGATCGCGGTACTGGTATCATTACGGGGAGGAGGTCTCAATAAATAAAGAGCAAGTAAAATATGCTGCCTTCATTAATAAATGTGTGTTTTTGGTAGCCGTTATAAAGAAGATGGATTCGAGTACCGTTCTAGGTATGTATATCTCTAGTGCGTGACCAGTTGTTGGCCCGAGCTCAAGCCTCAGACATCGAACACCCGTCTTGTGTGGAGAAAGACGCAGCCTGTGTGCGCTAGGTTGTTGAATGGGGAGCTGTCCGGCAGGTGGCGGGCCATTGGTATGCGGCCAGCCGTCCCCACAGGTGGAATGCGCCGGCGAGCCAAGTGCCGCGCGGCGCGCCACGGCGTGACACGGGGGCACTTCCTGCTGGCGAGCCGACCCTGCTGCACCCGCCGCTTGTGCACCGTTTGAAGGTCGATCACACCGCGCCGCAGATCAAAACAATCCACACTCAGCTACAAATCTTTTTTTTTTTCGTGTCACAATGTGTACAAAAATCCACGTACCTACACTGAAGCCCCCAGGTAACTGGTATAGGCATGCGTATTCAAATACAGAGATATGTAAACAGGGAAAATACGGTGCTGCGGTAGAAAACCCCTATATAAGCCTACAAGTGTCTGGCGCGATTGTTAGATTCGTTATTGCAGCTACAATGGCAGGTTATCAAAATCTAAGTGCCGGCCGGAGTGGCCGTGCGGTTCTAGGCGCTACAGTGTGGAACCGAGCGACCGCTACGGTCGCAGGTTCGAATCCTGCCTCGGGCATGGATGTGTGTGATGTCCTTAGGACAGTTAGGTTTACTTAGTTCTAAGTTCTAGGCGACTGGTGATCTCAGAAGTTAAGTCCCATAGTGCTCAGAGCCAAAATCTAAGTGATTTTGAACTGCTGCATCTCAGAGGCAGTGATGAAGTGGGGATTTTCCCGTACGACCATTTCACGAGTGTACCGTGAATATCAGGAATCCGGTGAAACGTTAAATCTCTGACATATCTGCAGCCGGAAAAAGATCCTGCAAGAATGGGACCAACCACGACTGAAGAGAATCGTTCAGCGTGACAGAAGTGCAACCCTTCCCCAAATTGCAGCAGATTTAGTGCTGGGCTATCAACAAGTGTCAGTTTGCGAACCATTCGTGTGTCCTTGATGACTGTACGACGCAAAGCTTTACGCCTCGCCTGTGCCCGTCAAACACCGACATTGGACTATAGATGACTGGAAACATGTTGCCTGGTCGGACGAGTCTCGTTTCAAACTGTATCGAGCGGATGTACGTGTACGGATATGGAGACAACCTCATTAATTCATGGACCCTGCATGTCAGCAGGAGACTGTTCGCGCAGGTGGAAGAGGCTCTGTAATGGTGTTGGGCGTGTGCACTTGGAGTAATATGGGACACCTGATACGTCTAGATACGACTCTGACAGGCGATACTTACGTTCCTGTCTGATCACCTGCATCCATTCATGTTCATTGTGCATTCCGACGGGCTTGGGCAATTCCAACAGGACAATATGACACCCCACACGTCCAGAATTGCTACAGTGTGTCTCCAGGAACACTTCTCTGAGTTTAAACACTTTCGCTGGCCACCAAACTCCCCAGACATGAACATTGTTTAGCATATATGGGATACCTTGCAACGTGCTGTTCAGTAGAGATCTCCTCGCCTTCGTACTCTTACGGATTTATAGACAGTCCTGCAGGATTCTTGGTAGTTCCGTCCAGCACTACTTCAGACATTAGTCGAGTCCATGGCACGCCGTGCTGCGGCACTTCTGCGTGCTCGCGGGGGCCCTGCACGACATTGGGCAAGTGTACCATTTTCTTTGGCTCTTCAGTGTATAAAATCTCGCATTTGGAATGCATCTCGCGTACTTGTAATGCTGTTCTTCACGATGCACATTACGTTATTCACTTTGTACGCAGCTTGCGGAATAGTGATGAACCAATCCGTTGACTTTTTTATTTTATTTTTTTTAATTCCTTTCTTGTCCTCGTGTATTCTGCAGTTGATCACGAGTGAGTTAATATGCATGTGTCTGGAATTCGAATATTTCCGCGGGCAAGCACAGTTAGCATGCACGGCCTGGAGCCTAACTTCAGAATCCAATTTGAGAGCAGAGTCAAAGACAAACATCTGGTTAAAACTTCATCGCATGGTAGTTGGCTAGAAATAACGGACCACTACCCTACCCACACGGCTGAAAGTGTAAATGTTTCTCTGCTCGCCACTGACGGCGCCTGGATAAGTGGACGCTCACGCTCATCTGAGCTCTCTCGCTGAAGTGCGGATACACGTATTTGAATGTACTATTTAGGGACACAAATGAATTAATGACTTTGGCTGCCACTGAGCGTTGAATTAAATCAAAGGGAAAGTTGAAAATTTATGCTGGACCGGTACTCGAACCCGAGTCTCGTGCTTACTACGCAGATGAACTGACCACTGCGCCATCAGGACACAGTGGTCATCCCAACTTCACAGGCTACCCTAGCACCCCTGCAGTCAGACCCAAATTCTCAACTTACCCACACTAATGATAGTCCTGATTCTAAGGGGAGTGAGGAGGGGGAGGGGGGAGATGGCAAACCGGGGTATCTGCCCCGGACGGCAATTTCAGGGAGCACCAAATTAATATTCTTGAAGAAAAAAAAAACCTTATTTCACAAAGCGCCTGGCATCCAGCGCACGTTGGCCTATCGATTATTCATATGATTTTGAAACGCATCCTAATTGATTTCTGAACAAATTTTAATTTGATTTCTGAACAAATCATTAACTGATTTTTGAAAGCGTGCATAGTGTATATGGGATGTCTCTGCCCGGGAAATACCAGTCGCAACAAAACATAGGAACTTCCCACAGACAAAAAGAGGACGGGGCTATACGAGCTGAGCCGAATAAACCCGAACGGGTGAATACCAGTCGCTGTTTGTTTATGTGGTTGACTGGGTGTTCTATTTACTAGCGAAATCCGTTCAGACTACCAGAGTGTAAATAAACGACTGACAGGAATAACAGAGAAAGATTACATGTTATCTTCTCGGTATATCAATGAAAATGAAATTTTGGCAGAAAATTTCAGCCAGATCGCTACATCACTAAGGGTCAGTTGTACAGTCCCTTGTTAGCAGCCACTTCACTTCTATTCTCGGAAAAGCGTGGAAAACGCGTTATACGAAGATCAAAAATGGTTCAAATGGCTCTGAGCACTATGGGACTTAACTTTTGAGGTCATCAGTCCCCTAGAACTTAGAACTACTTAAACCTAACTAACCTAAGAACATCACACACATCCATGCCCGAGGCAGGATTCGAACCTGCGACCGTAGCGGTCGCGCGGTTCCAGACTTTAGCGCCTAGAACCGCTCGGTCACCCCGACCGGAGTTACACGAAGAGGTAACAACTCCTAACCGGAGAACAAACGCGAGATAACTAAACCGGTGATTCTGGCAGGATTAGTGAAGTTAACTGGAGAATAAGTTTTGGCAATAGCAGGAACAGTTACAGAATTAGTGATGACAAGATTGTTTGTTAGTACGAGGAAGGAGAAGAAATACGGACATTACACAAATTATTTGGAATAATATGACGATTCCAAATTTATATAATAATTTCGTATTACTACTATTTTTCAATCTCATGCTTGAGAAACTGGAGCATATGAATGAAATGTGAAACAATTTCCTAACATAAAATAGCAGCAATTTCAATAGGCCTAATAGGCATTTGATATTCGTTCTTCGTGAATTGTATTCTGTCGTGTTATTTATGTAAATGGGGTAGACAGAAATGACTATTACTGCCAAAACAGTCTCGCTTATTCGGCGTATGTTACAACTGCTGCAATATTAGAAAGGCTTATTTCCTTTCATCTAACAGACAGTGACAAAATAGACGTAATCAAATCGAGAAACCACGCCACTCTTGTCTACTATTCGTATTAACAGCTTTAGAGAGAAGAAAGTGCTGGGACCTAAGGGCTGAAGAAAAGTGTACTGTCTTCCTTGTCTCTTGTTCTTACTGGTTTTACGTTTCCTATATTTAATTTTATGTCACACAAAAGAGAAAGTTGTTAGCTAATAGACAATAAAGAGTGCGGACTTTCTGAAGAGCTCTTATTCTCCCGGTCACAAATAATCCCACTCACAAGGGGAGGCCGCCAATTGTGAAGTTCAGATTCGATTCATACTGCGCATAATAAAAGCTCATGGCCAGAGGTGTAATGTGGCAAAGCACCAAGATGCACTTCTCAGCCGTTGTCGAGAAAATCGACAGTGAAAAGAAACCGTTGCGGTGAAATACTCTCTACGATTAATAATTTTCTACAGCGTCGTGGCGCAGCGGTAAGCGCTCGGGTTCGTAATCCGAAGGTCGCCGGATCGAATCTCGCACCATGCAACCTTTTTAGTACTTACTTTTTGTAATTCAAATATATATATATATATATATATATATATATTCCAGGCAATCAGTTGCAACAATTATGCAAATAATAAGTTGTTGAAAGTCGTTTGTCGTGGAAAAACTGGCGACTTCGAACATCATTATGTTTTCCGCAAACAAAGTTGCATTTCACAAATGTTATTAATTGTCTTCATAATGTTAACCATGCATAGTTAACGGAAGACGTAGAAACGGTATTCCGAAACGAATACGTATAGCATAAGTCAAACGTTCGAATTAGAATAGAGACCCCACGAACACAAATTTGCTGCGGCAGGTATGATATATAAACTCCGTTACTCGCTCGTTACACTTGAAGGACAGATGTTGAATGGGCCGAAATGAGCCGCCGCATAACAGCGTAGTTGCCTGCTAACTTCGAAAGAAGGTAGATGCGGTCCATAGCGCAACTTATAACATCGTCGAAAATCAGTGCGGACGGGAGAACTTTGGTACACCCTGTTAAAAAAACGGAAAAATGGAGGCGGTACAATTGGAGAGCGATCCGCCTTCAGCAACACGCATAAGCAATTCATTAATAGTTTATATATATATATATATATATATATATATATATATATATATATATATATTTGAATTACAAAAAACTAATAATAAAAAAATTGCATGGCGCGAGATTCGATCCGGCGCCCTTCGGATTACGAACCCGAGCGCTTACCGCTGCGCCACGACTCTGTAGAAAATTATTAATCGTAGAGGGTATTTCACCGCAACGGTTTCTTTAAACTGTCGATTTTCTCGACAACTGCTGAGAAGTGCATCTTGGTGCTTTGGCACATTACACCTCTGGCCACGAGCTTTTATTATGCGCAGTATGAATCGAATCTGAATTTCACAATTGGCGGCCTCCCCTTGTCAGTGTTAAATGTGAGGTTTTCTTTTCTTTTTTTTCTTAAAAAAAAAAAAAAAAAGGAGGTAGGATGTCAAACCGGCCGACTGGGAGTAGGTGAGGCACCACAGGGCATTTTAACTTCCACCGTCCTGAATATAGGTTTGATGGCTTCCATTACAAAATATACACGTTTGAATTCCAGAAAGCGAAGTACAGTGACGTGCGACAGAATAATGCCATGTGAAGAGGCGTGGAATTGCACTTTGGCACACTTAAGACCAAATAACATGTGTTACATTTCCTCGAACATATATCTTTTATATATCAAACTCTTCCGAAAGATGTGAGCTACAAAATGAACATATTTTTGAAAAATAGATTTTAAAAAATTTTACGTCCTATCTCAAACGCTCGAGTAGGAGGGAGGGGGGGACGCCACTATCAAGTTTTTGTCCCGGTTCGGAAATATCGTAGATCCGTGGCTGACTTCTGATGTAGTGCCCCTTGAATCATCCTCATTACCCGCGGCATTTCGCCGATTACCGTAAGAGTTTGAGCGCTGCGTGTATCCACACTGAAGTTATCAGTTGGATGTTCTCGACACATAATACGAATTTGGCTTGTTGGAGTGTTAAACCGATCTGTTCCAGCATTAGTTATGTCACAGAAACGTTGCAGTATTCAATATTATAGTGATTTCACTTAGTTTTGTGAGTGAGAGTAATTTGACAGTTGGTCATTTCTTTGTTTAGACTAGAATCATCACCTCACATGAGCAGAATCCGGTACCTTAAGCGCTGTGGGCTCAGTCTTCCACTAAATGTATTTTCTTAATAATCCATACACCTTGTGGTGGATTTTACGTGAAATTAAAACCATTTTAAATAGCTTATTTTCGGGTATAACATCGCGGCCTTGGTCCATGAGGACACCACATGTTCGTAATCGCACTGCGTTTCCGCATCACCGCTAAGCATTTTGTAGTGCGTGAGATTCTGTACTGAACGAACCCCTACATGCAGGGAGAAATATTTTCCACAAAACATTTTTCCGACTTTTAAGAAAAAGCTTGGGTCTTTTTTTTACTTGAGTTAATGGTGGCTACTGGTCTATTCGTTCGTTCTCTGTCTAACCACTAGTAGAAGTTAGAATTAATCGTTGCCCGCCTATATATTGCATGAATGTGCGTGAATTACTTGATTATTTTGGTCCTAGTTTGGAACTTGGTATTTCTGATACAAGTCCGAATCCAACTTCAGTGATCCTTGCATCCACGCAGTTTCATCGTAGTATTATCGTATTAAGGAGATCCTATATAATAAACATGTATGTTTTCTTCTTTACACCATGAATTTTCGTTAATAAATGTACTTCAGAGTGTTATTGGTGACAATCCCATGTGCTTAATTAAAGGTGAAAGAATCTCCACATCTCCGTAATCGTGCATTACTAGTTTTAAGAATCCTTAAGCCAGCTTCAATGCTTTCTGGGTGGTTTTATTTCATTTAAGCGTATGGCTAGGTCCCCCCGTCGGGCAGGCCGTTCGACGGATGCTGGTCATTCAAGTTGACGCCACTTCGGCGACCTGCAGTCGATGAGGATGATAGGATGATGATGAGGACAGCACAACACCCAGTACCTGGACGGAGAAAATCCCCGACCCAGCCGGGAATCGAACCCGGGCCGAGAGGATTGACAATCCGTCACGCCGACCGCTCAGCTACTGGGGGCGGACTGCTGGGTGGTGATTCTCTGCTGTTCTATGCTATTCTGTGCTATCACTCCAAAGATGTCTTGCTAAGGCGGAATTGCTCATCCAATTTTGCTCGCAAGCACGGAAATAAAGAGAATTGCAACACCACAAGATGATGATTATGACGACAAATGACGTTAGCCGCATTTGGGCATTGAACTGATTTAGTGCCAACAGGTGAAAATTCGTGCCTGACAGGGACTCGAACTCGGATCTCGCGCTTAACGCGAGTGATTGTCTTCACAGCGTCGGCCATCGGTGCACGCTTCCCACCCAACCCACATTCTCAGCCTGTTATCCTACTGCACACTACCGACGTAGCCTTACCTACCCACGAACCCCTCACTCACCATTTCGGATTTCCATTATGTCCGAAAAAACAGACACCACATGTACAGGGTGGACCAATTTAGTTCATAATACGGAATAAACTGGGGAAGAGATGAGGTACAGAAAAATATTTTACACGAAAGCTGTAGGTGTCAAAGAGGGTCACGCATTGCTAGCTTAAAGAGATTTTTTAAGTGGCAACCCTAATATTTGATTTAGATTGGAAAAGAGCTGCACATTCTTCTACGCGTATGCTCAGTTCGAGAAGACAGTGCAAATGGCTGAGGTGCTGGCGTTATACTGTAACTTAATTTATGCTCTTAATAGCCTAGTTTATTTCCTAGATTGGAATCAGATGAAGTAACTATTAATTACCAGTTCGTCATCGTACTGCGGTAGATTGTTCCATAGCTTGTTCGGCTGCTCCTTGTACAGAGCCGCTGGTAGATCGGAAGAGAAGGCGGTTGTGTAGCTCGGATCAATCGACCCTCGCGGAGAGTGCGATGGGAGAGCTGTCCCCCGCGTCCGCGTGATGGAACACCGTTCTTTTTCAGTGTTAATTTGTGTGATCAGTTCATCAAAACTACGGCTCTGTTTTTCTTTATTTTGCTGAGTGACATAGCTACAATGACTGACTACGCTCCAAATGGAATCGTAGGCACGATTACGATTTTAGGAATGTGTCAGGGCGTTTACGTCCCCGCAGCCGCACTTTATGCTAGACTTTATCTCAACAGAAGACTCCCATGTAACGTCACTACTCGCGATTTCACTGACAAATCCCGAGAAGGATGGTTACATCGTGTTCGTTGTCGTCATGAATGTGGAGAAAATCATAATTGCGTCGTAGCCGCTCTTGCAATTGTCAGCTAAATCCTTATATCAGTTCATGGCAAATTCAAACGGAACTAGGATTATCGAAGTCACCGGTTCTCAGAATCCTAAAGGCGTGGAGATTTCATGCCCGCCATTGACCCAAGACCTAATGCTTTGTAAGTTCGAAGAACGGCTTGCATTTTGCCCCTGGGCCATACATCATCAAGAAGTGTTCATATCAGTAATGTCCTCAAATGAAGCGACATTTAGAAATACGGGTGAATTAAACAGGCGCAAGGGTCTTTACTGATCGGATGTCCATCCACACTGGTACAGTTTACAACCAACGTCGTTGGAGATTTAACGTCTGGTATGGTATTGTCAATAGCTACCTGACTGGTCACTACTTTTCTTAATGGTAATATAAATCAACATAATGTTTTAGAAATGTTGTGAGACCAATTACCTGGCTTACTTGGATATGTTGACTTAGAGACCAGACAAAAAATGTACCACCACATTACTCACGGATCGTAAGGAGATTTTTAAATGAGCAGTATCCACGTCAATGGATTCGACGCGGTGGTCCCATTCCGTAGCTCGCTTGTTCACCTTATTTAACTTCCCCTGATTTTTACCTTTGCGTAAATATGAAAAACATTTCCTATGAGCAGCAGCCCACGACAAGAGCAAACATGATGGAACGTATCCGGAGAGCTTGTGCATCCTTTCCACGAGATGTTCTGCTGTCAGATATTTCTTAAGGAGGATTAATTTGTGCACCGAAGCAAATGGTGGTCACTTTGAGCACATGCTCAATGGCTAATTTCCAGGTAAAAATTGAAAGAAAGGTACGGGAACTCTTTAAATCAAGCACCCCGAGGAATGAGAGGCGAGGGATCTCACTCAGAAACTTTTAAATCAATGATCTATGTTATATTTATGTTTTTTCTGTCTTGGTGATGTCAAAATAACATTTATACGTTATGATGTATTTATTTTTGCCAGTAAAGATGTTAATGAAAATTTGAAGTTCAAATCTCTCTTCGCTCTTTCTAAATCCGACGCCACAAATCGTGATTTTCGTGAAACAAAAGTCAACCTTCGAATGACGTTCGATAGTTATCTTTAAGGTCGTGGTTATAGGTAATGGTACGAGACCTCTTATCTCATTTCCAATTTATATCTAACATTGTATTTTGCTGTATCCCTCCTCAGTTCTGAATTAATCTCTACCAAACTAAAAACATATTTGTTTATTTGACCTTTATTCAACCTTGCCATGATCTTGAATTATGTATCATTTTATACGTAAAATTTGCGGCTTTTTTCAAGTCTTAAATATTTCAGTGCCCATTAAAAAATTCACACTACCCCCAAATCACCTTGAAAATCACGTTCAAGGACACGGTCATCAGTAGCAAAGTGTAGGCCTTGCCGCATACAATTTCTATGTAAAATATTTTGTTGTATCTCATCCCTTTCCCTAGTTTTCCCCTTTATGGATTAAAATGGTTCATCCTGTATATAAATGAGAACGACAGAATAAAGAGTCACTGCATATCTAAGTGCCGCACTCACGAAGCGTATCAGCACCAAAACAAAGCGAAGGGAGTTCCAGGAGCAGGGAATTGGAGGGAGAGCTGGGATTAAAACCACTCATCAGAGATACAAATGCCCCTAACAGGAAAACGTGGAAAAATGGCTCTGAGTACTATAGGACTTAACTTATGAGGTCATCAGTCCCCTAGAACTTGAACTACGTAAACCTAACTAACCTAAGAACATCACACACATCCATGCCCGAGGCAGGATTCGAACCTGCGACCGTAGCGGTCGCGCGGTTCCAGACTGTAGCATCTAGAACCGCTCGGCCACTCCGGCCGGCACAGAAAAACGTGGCGCTGACACCGTAAAACACGTGAAACGGAGCAATGGAAGAAAGTAGTTTAGTCGGACGAGTCATGTTTCACGCTGTTTTCAACTTCTGGTCGAATTTACGTTCCTAGAGTCAAATACGGCGAGAGTTCGCTGAGGAGACAGCCATATCGTGGTATTACATGGGTCCCTTGGTTATTCTGATATTTCGCGTTACAGCCAAATATTATGTTACTACTTTTGATGAGCAAGTCCATCCCATGGTACACTGTTTGTTGCCCGATGGTGATGCCGTGTTCCAAGACGACTGGGTCCCTGTTCAAAAAGCGGCATCGTCCAGGACGGGTTTGGTGAGACCGAGGATGAATCGTCGCATCGCCCCTGGCCACCGCAGTCCCCAGATCTCAGTACTACTGAGCCTTTGTCGTATAATTTTGAAGAGAAATGCGTGTTCAAAAAATGGTTCAAATGCCTCTGAGCACTATGGGACTTAACTTCTGAGGTCATCAGTCCCCTAGAACTTAGAACTACTTAAACCTAACTAACCTAAGGACAGCACACACATCCATCCCGAGGCAGGATTCGAACCTGCGACCATAGCAGCAGCGCGGTTCCAGACTGTAGCGCCTAGAACCACTCGGCCACCCCGCCGGCGGAAATGCGTGTGATCGCTATCCACCAGCATCATGGTTATCTGAATTTGCCACTATTTTTGAGGAATACCTGTAAAAGATTCACTTAAAAACCATACACTACGAGCATTTATCCATTCCGAAACGACTGGAAGCTGTTTTGAATGGCAACGGTTTTCCTGTACCGTAGCAAGCATGGTAATGTGTAGTGTTTGTGATTTTTCCCGTATTTTGGTCCACTTGTATATGCAGACGTTAATGAAGAAGAAGTAGACTGCTTGCCCCTTTGGATTCCGCTAGGGCAACGCCTACTGAGTAGGCAAACTCTTGAGCAGCTGTATTGTGCGGATAGCCTGTCAATGAATTGCTCAGGAGACAGTACAGCGGGGAACTGGCGGCATTACACTCTCCGAACCGTTAACAGAAAGATGGGTGCGGTGGAATCCTAGTGCTGTGGTGGATGAAAAAAAGCCAATATCGACTAATTTCAGAGTCTCATGGATGTTGGGATTACCAACAGGATCCATTCAAAACGCTGGGGGTCTACGACTGGACACCCGTTAGTGACACTAATGTGGGGTGTGCACCGTAACAACGGTTTGAACTCTGCCGGGGGTACTTTCAATGATGTACCTGAATGTCTGTGGGGGAATGGCAACCCCTTCTGCCATAAGATTCGAAACCAGAGAAGGTAGTGCAGTTGGATCTGGGGTCTGGTGCGATGTCGCATTATAACCCTTCCAAAAGGGCCGGCTAGAGTGGCCGAGCGGTTCTAGGCGCTACAGTCTGGAACCGCGCGACCGCTACAGTCGCAGGTTCGAATCCTGCCTCGGGCATGGATGTGTGTGATGTCCTTAGGTTAGTTAGGTTTAAGTAGTTCTAAGTTCAGGGGGACTGCTGAGCTCAGATTTAAGTCCCATAGTGCTCAGAGCCATTTGAACCTTCCAAAAGGTGTTCCATTGGGTTCAATCGGGACTCTGGCTAGGGCTGTCCATGTACATTACAGATATTGCTTTATGACAGGAAGCACTATCATGCTGATACAATCGCCGTCTCCTTCACTGTACACAATTCACAGTACTGTAAAATGTGTTCATATCCTTCTGTATTTAGCGTTGTCTCTAGCACAGTAAAAGGACCACATCCGAACCACGAAAAACACCGCCTTACCGTACCACTCCCACCTCCTCCGTACTTCACTTTTCGCACTACACTTGACGGCAGTTACCTCCAGCCATTAGCCCACCCAAGCATGGTGCAGAGCGTTTTGTCACACCAAATCACTCGCTGATAGTCACTCAATGTCCAGTGGTGTCGCTCTTTACACCACTTCAAGCATCGCTTAGCGTTAACTACAGAAACGTGTGATTTACGAGGAGTTTATCGACCTTTGGACGGCATTTTTTTAACTCTCTTCGCATAGTCATTGTACCAGCTGGACTAGTGGTAGTACTTTAGAACTCACGACTGATCCCTTCCGATGATTTTATGCAATTTTTCACAACCATCCTTCTAATGGCGTCTGTCCGTCGGTACATGGTTTTGATTTAGCTGTGGCTGTTCCCTCGCATTTCCGCTTCACAATCAAAACGGCTCTGAGCACTATGGGACTCAACTTCTGAGGTCATCAGTCCCCTAGAACTTAGAACTACTTAAACCTAACTAGCCTAAGGACATCACACACATCCATGCCCGAGGCAGGATTCGAATCTGCGACCGTAGCGGTCTCGCGGTTCCAGACTGTAGCGCCTAGAACCGCACGGCCACTCCGGCCGGCCTTCACAATCACTTCATCAACAGTCGACTTGAGCAGCTTTAGAAGAGGAGGTTATTAAATGCCTACAACGGGTTTAGATACTACGGCAAGAAAGGAAGAATGAATTGATTGTTTGTGTTAATAACGATCATCCTCCTTTACCTCCTCTGCATTACTGCAGATGACGTGTCACTGAGCACATTTGTTCTGTGCGTGCAGTACACGTGAGGCGCCTAGTTGTTTCCACTGCACTGTATGGAATACGCACTAACCTGCTCTTCAAGTTGATGTCCCCAGCGCAGAAAACAGCACGCAGGTTGTAGGTTCTGTACGTCAGTTTTGAAACATCTGTTCGTGAAATATGAGTGTATGAGAGGTACGAGTCCGTCCAGGAAACCAGCTTCGCTTAGTTTGCGTATAAGGCCGTTGTGCCAAAGACGATAGAAAGCTTTTTCGATGTCCAGGAACACTGCTTCTATGGCTTTATTCATGTTGTAGCCGTGTGTTGTATGTTCGACTCTGCAGAGGAGTTGTGTTGTTCAGTGGTGATTCCTAAAGCCGAATCGCTCCAGTCTTATGGTGTCATTGCTATGCAGTGCCTAGTGATACGTTTTAGTATTACCTTCTCAACAATCTTGCTGAGCGAACACAGCAGACTGATGAGTCGGTAATTTTGTGGTAGGGAGTGGTCTTTCCCTGGCTTCCTGAACATCAGAACTTTGGCCGCCTTCCAAAAGCCAGGGAAATGTTGGTGTTTTGGGGTGGCATTCGTTATGTGTGCAAGGTATTCTACGGCTCTATCCGTGAAATCCTGGAGGACACGGTTTTGAATACCATCAGGCCCAGGGGCTTTCCTAGCATTGGTATGCTTCATAGCCCATGTAATTTCGTTTGTACTAGTGCATCTAATTTCGTCGCGCAGGGGTTGGGCTACAAGTAGTCGTGTAACCTCCAGGTCCGTTTCAAGTGTGCAGGAGCCATATTCGGCATGGAAGACGCTGCAAGTGTTGTGGCCGTAAGCTCTGCCTTCTCCATCGCGCAGTAAGCTGGGCCGTCTAGTCGTTGTAGAGTGGAAATGTAATGATTCTCCAAAGTGTCTGGCTAGCTTCCACACGCCAGAACATGCGAGTTTCTGTCCCCATTGTTCGTTTCGAAATGTTTGCATTTTGTCCCTATTATACCCTGGAGTCTGTTGACGTGCAATTTATAGAACCGGCGCCTGGTACGCTTCCAGTATCTCCTGTGGTGGTTCCTCATTGAGATAAGGCCCAGGATTTCCTGGGGCAGGGCCATCGACTGTTGTTTTGGTGTTGTACGAGGAATGACGTCAGTCATTGCGTCTTTGACGGCAGTAGTAAGAGCCTCTACCACCTCATCAATTTGTTGCGTGTTGTTAACTTCATGGATGTCCGGAATACGACTATCAAGCGTTTCCTTGAACAGGGTCCAATTCGCGCTTGTAGTTCAGTATCCTGCCTGGTTGTGTGTCCTGCAGTGTTTCTTCCGTGTATAGTATTTTAGGTATGTGGTCTGAGTCCAGATCGTTTAACCATAAGGTTGAGTGTGCATGTGATACCATTGATAAGAACTATGTCTAACACGTCTGGCCTGTGTCGTGCCTGTGTAGGTAAGTACGTGGGGACGCCCGACCCAAGTATTGTGTAGTTTCGGCCTAGTGCATATTCGTATAGTTTCTGGCTGTTGGAGGTATGTATCCGTGAGTTCCAGTCGGGGTTTTTTGCGTTTAGATCTCTAGCGGTGATTACCAGTGGTGGTATGTTGAGAACTGTGCTGATATCGCGTGTTAGTATGTTTCTGGGAGGACTGTACAGCGATACCAGAGCTGTGTTGGCTCCGTCGAACTTGACCGTGACGACCGTGGGCTCCAGACTCTCAAGCGAAGGGAGCTCGATGTTCGTGTGTTTTATGTATTTCTGTCCGCTCGGTCGGTACGGTAAACGCAATAGCCTGGGATGTTTAGCTGTTTGTGAGGCGTGAGCAGTGTTTCGTTCACTAGGGCGATTCGCATACCCTTTCAATCCATGAACGCAACCATTTCGGCTGTTTTGTTTGCGATGCTGTTGGCATTCCGAAACATGACCTGTGTGTTTCTGTTGGCGTCTGCGTTTCTGGGCTGGTGTGGCGTGTTATCCATGTATTGGTGTAAATAGTGGCTTGTATGCTAGTCCAGTTGAGCGTGGACGACATGAACTGCGTGAAGAGTTGTGAGACACACCCCATAATCTTCATGACTACTTCAGTGGTCGTGAGTCTGGGGAATAATGTCTCCATTATTCTTCGGAATGTTGAGGTAATGTTGGACCTGACGATCTGTGACTTGTTGGTTGTGTTGGCGGCCATGGTACTCGTGTTGGCTTCTGGTGTGGACTGGCTTGTGTCAGCTGTCTGAGTGACGGTTGTGGGCGTCTGAGAGGTCTCCGTGGCGGGTGGATGTGTTGTGTGGGTCGATGTGTTGGTGTCTGAATTGTGTTCGTGCGTATTGGTGTCCTGTTGTCTGTGTGCTTGTTGTGGTGTGGGGTGTGGTCGTGTCTCTCCTGTTCCTGTTGTTTCACCTTCTCCTTCTCTGGCGTTGTGGCTGTCCCTGTGTTGGTGCCTCTTCTGTGGTATGTGGTGGGCTGTGCAGTCCGCGATCTCAGGAGGTAGGGTGGTGGTGTTATTTGTGCTGTGTGATGCACCCGGTGCGAGTGTGGTGTTGGGTGTTGTAGCTCCGAGGATCCTCTGATCTCCCAGCGCTGCTGGGGTTGACAGCGACCACTCCAGCAAAGGATATTCCACTCCTTACTGAGCGCGGGGGCGGTTTCGGAGCTGTGGTCGCGGTTGCTTTTGTGTGTTTTGCTATATTGCACCTCAAAGCTTCTTTGCACGCAGTACATCCACTGTAGTTGGCCGGATGGGCCGCACCACAGTTGGCGCATGTGCGTGGTGCTGAGTTGGTGAGTTTACACTGTTGTGTCGTGTGACCACCAGCGCATTTGAGGCAGCGGTGAGCGAGACCGCATCGGATACCCGCGTGCGCAAAGCTGGCAGTTGTGGCATTGTTAGCGGGTGCGCGGCGTGTTGTAGACTTCTGCATTGACGACCATGTGAAGAAATAATTTTAACTTCAGCAGGTTGCGGGACTTGGCCGTGTCGGCCAGCTCCACCATGTAGTTGTGCGATGGTCTCGCTGTGCCGAACTCTGTCATTCGATTTACTCGAGTGCACTCGCATCGGAGGGAGGTGAGTTCCCTGTGCACTGCCTCGATCAGGGTTCGAGAGTCTACCCCCTTGATCACGTAATGCTGGGTCTTTTCCAAAACTATCCTGTACTTGAAGTGTTCTACACTACTGGCCATTAAAATTGCTGCACCAATAAGAAATGCAGATGATAAACGGGTATTCATTGGGCAAATATATTATACTAGAACTGACATGTGATTACATTTTCACGCAATTTGGTGCATAGATCCTGAGAAATCAGTACCCAGAACAACCACCTCTGGCCGTAATAACGGCCTTCATACGCCTGGGCATTGAGTCAAACAGAGCTTGGATGGCCTGTACAGGTACGGCTGCCCATGCAGCTTCAACACGATACCAGAGTTCATCAAGAGTAGTGACTGGCGTATTGTGACGAGCCAGTTGCTCGGCCACCATTGACCAGACGTTTTCAATTGGTGAGAGATCTGGAAAATGTGCTGGCCAGGGCAGCAGTCGAACAATTTCTGTATCCAGAAATGCCCGTACAGGACCTGCAACATGCGGTAGAGCATTCTCCTGCTGAAATGTAGGATTTCGCAGGGATCGAATGAAGGGTAAAGTCACGGATCGTAACACATCTGAAATGTAACGTCCACTGTTCAAAGTGCCGTCAATGCGAACAAGAGGTGGCCGAGACGTGTAACCAATGGAACCCCATACCATCACGCCGGGTGATACCCCAGTATGGCGATAACGAATACACGCTTCCAATATGCGTTCACCGCTATGTCGCCAAATACGGATGCGACCATCATGGTGCTGTAAACAGAACCTGGATTCATCCGAAAAAATAACTTTTTGCCATTCGTGCACCCAGGTACGTCGTTGAGTACACCATCGCAGGCGCTCCTGTCTGTGATGCAGCGTCAAGGGTAACCGCAGCCATGGTCTCCGATCTGATAGTCCATGCTGCTGCAAACGTCGTCGAACTGTTCGTGCAGATGGTTGTTGTCTTGCAAACGTCCCCATCTGTTGACTCAGGGATCGAGACGTGGCTGCGCGATCCGTTACAGCCATGCGGATAAGATGCCTGTCATCTCGACTGCTAGTGATACGAGGCCGTTGGGATCCAGCACGGCGTTCCGTATTACCCTCCTGAAACCACCGATTCCATATTCTGTTAACAGTCATCGGATTTCGACCAACGCGGGCAGCAGTGTCGCGATACGATAAACCGCAATCGCGATAGGCTACAATCCGACGTTTATCAAAGTCGGAAACGTGATGGTACGCATTTCTCCTCCTTACACGAGGCATCATAACAACGTTTCACCAGGTAACGCCGGTCAACTGCTGTTTCTGAATGAGAAATCGGTTGGAAACTTTTCCTCATGTCAGCACGTTGTAGGTGTCGCCACCGGCGCCAACCTTGTGTGAATGCTCTGAAAAGCTAACCATTTGCATATCACAGCATCTTCTTCCTGTCAGTTAAATTTCGCGCCTGTAGCACGTCATATTGGTGGTGTAGCAATTTTAATGGCCAGTAGTGTACCTTTCTTTCTTTTAGAAAGTCCAGTAGATTCGTGTAGTCTGATTTGTTCGCCACGAACAGTGCAGCGTGGTTCCTGGTGAGTTTGGAGTAAAATGTTGTGGGGTTATGTTTCTTATTAAATTCTTTGTTTAGGAGACTAAAGTCTTCGTAGTTATGTATAATGACTGGTGGGAAGCCAGACGAGCACTTGTTCGCATTCCGCGTAGCTGTTTGTATGTGCTGCAGTCACACGGTTGTTCATATTGTTCCCTGCATTGCTGGTATGACTATTTTGAGATTTGGGTGGAGTTGACAGTAGCACTAGGCGGTTGCCTCATGAGTTTGGGGACACTTGTTTCTGTGTTTTGAAGCGGTTTGCGTCATGGACCGACCTGCTGCCACGATTCGTCATCGGAGTGGTTTGTGTCTTCTGCCGGCTCTGGCTCCTGTTCTGGGGTGCCAGAGGTGAGAGCGATGGCATATCTCTTGTGTTAGCGGCAGGCGCTTGTGTGTGCCGAACGTGTGTCGGTGTTTGTGTATGTTCAACCCCCATCAGCAGCTCGATCAGCTTTTGCTGTTCGGCGATCTGCGGGTCCTTCGATGCAACTGCCTCTTGGAATGCGGAGAGTGGGACGGAGATGCTGGCGGGAACAGCCCGCATTCCCGCCTCTTGTGCTGCAGCTTTGCTGCGGGTTAGTGGAGGGGACATGCAGGAAGGATCGGACATCTTTCCTGCATAGGGATATTTTTATCTGGACAGGTTCAAGGGAGGTGTACGACAATTTTGCTCTTTTTGAATAAACCTTTTGTACCAGTATACTCCCGCCTCCTTTTATAATGGCGGGTCCGTCTCTCGTTACAACTAGTGGCCGGTTCTGTATTGCATACGGTGTCCGGATACTTTTGATCAGACGGTGTATATCAGATATGGATCATCGAGTGCATGGCATCTTCCCGAACATCAGAAAAAGACATGCTCTTCGAACATGATAAACACTAAGCTACCTTTTTTTTCGTCAGTTTTCTGACTGGTTTGATGCGGACAGCCACGAATTCCTCTTCTGTGCCAAACTCTGCATTTCAGACTAGCACTTACAGCCTATGTCCTCTATTTTTTGCTCTATCTATTCCAATCTCTGCCTTCCTCTACAGTTTTCACCCTTTACGGCTCCCTCTAGTACCATGGAAGTTATTCCCTGATGTCTTATCAGATGTCCTACCATTCTGTCCCTTCTTCTTTCCAGCGTTTTCCACGTATTGCCTTTCTCTCCGACTCTTCATAGAACCTCCTCATTCTGTACCCTATCAGTCCACTTAATTTGGGGCCGGCCTCTGTAGCCGAGCGGTTCTAGGCGCATCAGTCTAGAACCATACGGCCGCTAAGGTCGCAGGTTCGAATCTTGCCTCGGTCAAGGATGTGTGTGATATCCTTAGGTTAGTTAGGTTTAAGTACATCTAAGTCTAGGGGACTGATGACCTCAGATATTAAGTCCCATAGTGCTTAGAGCCATTTGAACTATTTTTTTTTTCACTTAATTTTCGATATTCTTCTGTAGCACCACATCTCAAATCCTTCGATTCTCTTTTTTCGCTGTTTTTCAACAGTGCAAGTTTGATTATCATATAATATTGTGCTCCAAACGTATGTTCTCAGAAATTTCTCCTTCAGATTAACGCCTATTTTCGACACCAGTAGATTTCTCTTGGCCAGGAATGCCCTTTTTGGCAGCGCTAGTCTGCTTTTAATGTCCTTCTTGCCCTGTCCTTGATGGATTATTTTGCTGCCTAGGTCACAGAATTCCTTAACTTCATCTGCTTCGTGGTCACCAGTCCTGATGTTAAGCTTCTCGGTGTTCTCGTTTCTGCTACTTCTCATTATTTTCGTATTTCTTCGAATTACTCGCAATCCATATTCTTTACTCATTAAACTGTTCATTCCACGCAGCAGATCCTGTAATTCTTATGGGGATGGTAATGTCATCACCGAATCTTATCATTAATATTCTTTCACCTTGAATTTTAATTCCACTCTTACATTTTTCTTGTATTTGCGTCGTTGCTTCCTCGATGTATAGGTTGGACTGTAGGGGCGAAAGACTATATCCCTGTCTTCCAACCTTTTTAATCCGACAACTTCACTTTACTGAATTTCGGACATCTTGTAACATATGACACAGTCGAATGTCCTGATCGACAGGTCGTATGAAAGTGTCTTGATTTTTCTTTAGTCTTCCTTCCATTATCAACCGCTACGTCAGAACTGTCCTAAAGCCAAACTGATCAACATCTAACACATCCCCAATTTTCTTTTCCATTCTTCTGTATACTATTCTTGTTATCAGATTATACAGTATGCATGTGCTGTTAAGCTGATTGTGCGATAATTCTCGCATTTGTCGATTCTAGCAGTCTTGCGCATTGTGTAGATGATGTTTTTCCGAAAATCGGATGGTATATCGCCAGACTCATACGTTCTACACACCAACGTGTAAAGTCACTTTGTTGCCACTTCCCCCCAATGACTTTAGATGGAATATTATGCATCCCTTCTGCCTTATTCGATCTTACATCTTCCAGATCTGTTTTAAATTATGATTCTAATACTAGATCCCATATCTCTTCTATATTGACTCCAGTTTCTTCTTCCATCACGTCATCAGATAAGTTTTTCGCCTCACAGAGGCGTTCGATGTACTCTTTCCAAGCATCCGCTCTCTCTTCTGCATTTAGCAGTGGAATTCCCATTGCACTCATAATGTTATCACCTTTGATTTTAATTTCAGTGAAGGTTGGTTTGACTTTCCTATGTACCGAGTCAGTCCTTTCGACAATCATTTCTTTCTTCGATTTCTTCACATTTTCCATGCAGCCATTTCGCCTTAGCTTCCCTGCACTTCCTATTTTTTTCGTTCCTAAGTGACTTGTATTTCTGTATTCTAGAATTTCCCTGAACATTTTTGTGGTTCCTTCTTTCATCGATCAGCTGAAGTATTTCTTCCGCTACCTACGATTTCTTCGCAGTTAACTTCTTTGTACCTACGTTTTTCTTTCCAACTTCTGCGATTGCCTTTTTAGAGATGTCCATTTCTCTTCAACTGAACTGCCTACTGAGCTATTCCTTATTGCAGTGTCAATAGCCTCAGAAAGCGTATCTCTTCATTCCTTAGTATTTCCGTATCCCACTTCTTTGCACATTGATTGTTCCTGACTAGTCTCTTAATTTCAGCCTTCTCTTCATCATTACTAAATTGTGATCTGAGTCTGTATTTCCTCCTGGGTACGCCTTACACTCAAGTATCTGATTTGAGAATCTCTGCCTGACCATGATGTAATCTAACTGATATCTTCACGTGTCTCCTAGCCTTTCCCAAGTATACCTCCCCCTCTTGTGATTTTTAAACAGAGTGTTTGCTATTAGTAGCTAAAATTTATTACATAACGCAATTAGTCTTTCTCTTCTCTCATTCCTAGTACCAAACTCATATTCTCCTGTACCCCCTCTTCTACTCCTTCCCCTACAACCGCATTCCATTTCTCCATGACTATTAGATTTTCATCTCCTTTTTCGTACTGAATTACCCGTTCAGTATTCCTCACATGCTTTCCCTAGCTCTTCATCTTCGGCTTGCGACGTCGGCATGTATACATGAAATATCGTTGTCATTGTTGGTGTGGTGTCGATTCTGATGCTAGTAACCCTATCACTGAAATGTTCACCGTAACACTTTCTCTGCCATGCCTTCCTACTCATAATGAATCCTACTCCCGTTATACCGTTTTCTGCTCCTGTTGGTATTACCCTATACTCATCTGACCATAAATTCTTATTATAATATTACTAGTATTTAAAAAAATAAAACAATATCATTTTTATCGCTTTTGCTGGTGGTAAAGTTTCTGAAATGGTAAAATGGTGCACAGAATTTTTTTTTACTTGTGGATAATGAAATTATATATTCCGCCAACCTGACCGATGAGAACGTTGACCGAGGGCATTGTTTAGAGGCCAGTGACCGATGTCAAAATTACGCGGTTTCTGTAATTACATTGCCCGGATACTGATAGAAAAGACCGGTAAAATACACTCCTGGAAATTGAAATAAGAACACCGTGAATTCATTGTCCCAGGAAGGGGAAACTTTATTGACACATTCCTGGGGTCAGATACATCACATGATCACACTGACAGAACCACAGGCACATAGACACAGGCAACAGAGCATGCACAATGTTGGCACTAGTACAGTGTATATCCACCTTTCGCAGCAATGCAGGCTGCTATTCTCCCATGGAGACGATCGTAGAGATGCTGGATGTAGTCCTGTGGAACGGCTTGCCATGCCATTTCCACCTGGCGCCTCAGTTGGACCAGCGTTCGTGCTGGACGTGCAGACCGCGTGAGACGACGCTTCATCCAGTCCCCAACATGCTCAATGGGGGACAGATCCGGAGATCTTGCTGGCCAGGGTAGTTGACTTACACCTTCTAGAGCACGTTGGGTGGCACGGGATACATGCGGACGTGCATTGTCCTGTTGGAACAGCAAGTTCCCTTGCCGGTCTAGGAATGGTAGAACGATGGGTTCGATGACGGTTTGGATGTACCGTGCACTATTCAGTGTCACCTCGACGATCACCAGTGGTGTACGGTTAGTGTAGGAGATCGCTCCCCACACCATGATGCCGGGTGTTGGCCCTGTGTGCCTCGGTCGTATGCAGTCCTGATTGTGGCGCTCACCTGCACGGCGCCAAACACGCATACGGCCATCATTGGCACCAAGGCAGAAGCGACTCTCATCGCTGAAGACGACACGTCTCCATTCGTCCCTCCATTCACGCCTGTCGCGACACCACTGGAGGCGGGCTGCACGATGTTGGGGCGTGAGCGGAAGACGGCTTAACGGTGTGCGGGACCGTAGCCCAGCTTCATGGAGAAGGTTGCGAATGGTCCTCGCCGATACCCCAGGAGCAACAGTGTCCCTAATTTGCTGGGAAATGGCGGTGCGGTCCCCTACGGCACTGCGTAGGATCCTACGGTCTTGGCGTGCATCCGTGCGTCGCTGCGGTCCGGTCCCAGGTCGACGGGCACGTGCACCTTCCGCCGACCACTGGCGACAACATCGATGTACTGTGGAGACCTCACGCCCCACGTGTTGAGCAATTCGGCGGTACGTCCACCCGGCCTCCCGCATGCCCACTATACGCCCTCGCTCAAAGTCCGTCAACTGCACATACGGTTCACGTCCACGCTGTCGCGGCATGCTACCAGTGTTAAAGACTGCGATGGAGCTCCGTATGCCACGGCAAACTGGCTGACACTGACGGCGGCGGTGCACAAATGCTGCGCAGCTAGCGCCATTCGACGGCCAACACCGCGGTTCCTGGTGTGTCCGCTGTGCCGTGCGTGTGATCATTGCTTGTACAGCCCTCTCGCAGTGTCCGGAGCAAGTATGGTGGGTCTGACACACCGGTGTCAATGTGTTCTTTTTTCCATTTCCAGGAGTGTAGATCTCAGGGACGCTGAAATAAAAGTTTGATAAAGTAATAGCCGTTTGAACACTAGCAGCGTTAGGCTGTAGCCACCAAACAATTCGTCGTCAACTCTCCTTCGTTACAGTCTGAAAAAGTTCTAAAATGCAGCATAATAATTTGATATGTGGAATTAAAGAAAAACGAAAGTAGATCCTTAATTTAAACTTGGCTATCGTAATTATTTAATCAAAAGTTACAGGTACGAGAGCGACTCTTACGTTTTGTGAAACAGCCATCGAAAACGTAGGAGAGAGAGAGAGAGAGAGAGAGAACTCACAGCTCCTGCTGTTATATAATCCATAAACAAATTACGGCGACTGCCTTCAACTTGCGTTACAGTTTCGATACATACATATTTCTCTGGTACATTCTTTATCGGAACAGCAAAAAAATACATTCCGTACACCAAATCGTGACCTTTTCTCCTTACTTTACAGACTTATACACACAGAGAAAATTTATTCTTAACGTCTTTTAGCCTTAATTGAAAGACTGGGGCATATTCTATTAATTATTCAAAAAAAGCAACATTTCATTGTCTCTTGTCTAACTACTATTAAATGTATGAAATAGTATTTACTTTACTTCTATACTATCTGTGTCTTTGTCTGCAGTAAGACGGTCTTTGCCACATAACCCAAAAAACAGCCTGTATTGCTGTAAACAATGCGACAATTTGTCTGTTATGATATCGGCTACAGTATCTCAGAATTATTAACAGTAGTGGTCGAACAGCCTCTAATCCTATGTTAAAATAGTAGCCCTGTTGTCTTCCCAGCACACTAGCGTAAACCAGTAGGATGGGACATGGGTATCTGTGCTTTAGGTATTATTCTCAAAAATTAGCTTGTTTTAATTTCCTGTGAACTGTTTCGTTTACTTTTCTTTATCGCTAGAACACTAAAGGAGGGAAAATGTTACATCGCTACTAAACCATAGTAAATAGTGCCATTCCAAATTTATTCAAAGGATTTCTTAATTTACATGCTGTGCATTAGTTAATTACTATTATTAGATCTCCAATAGTATCTTACATACCATGTTTAGTACCCTACTGTAATCGTAAATTTTACCAAGACATAGTAATTAGAGTTAATTTGCGTTGTAGTTAGTTATTAGATTTGTTGTTCGGATTTGTTTCTTTAGATGTACGAAGTAGTTGCGTATTAGAATATTAGCATAGAAGAGCCGCCTTCAGTTTATTAATTTTTAATATTACTAAAAATATGCGTTTTATCGCCTATTATAAAATAAAAAACAGTGTGGCCTTTTCACTGCTGGCGATTAAAATCGCGACAGCATGAAGGCAATATGCAACAAACGTCGGACTGACAAAAAGTAGGTAGGTGTGCGCCATCTACATTTTCAGACAAGTCCTGGATCTGAATACAGCAGCATGATGGACACATCCGTGTGTGAAGGATCAAGGAGAACGAAGGTTGCTAGATTGCATCCGTCATGGTCATACACGTTAGCACCTGATGTGATGGTATAGGACGCCGTTGGTGTACAACACGATCACCTCTCGTTCGTATACCTATAAGTTGTTAGTTGGACAGCAACCGTTGTACACACTAAGAAAAAGAATATTAAAAAAATAAAAAAAGGCACCAAAAAAGAATTATCCGAATGGGACGAAAATCGGTAGATGTGATGTGTATGTGCAGACAAACAAATGATTACAATTTCAGAAAATTAGATGATTTGTTTAAGAGAAAGAGCTTCACAAATTGAGCAAGACTGTAAGGTGCTGGTCCACCTCTGGCCCTTGTGCAAGCATTTATTCGACTTATTATTGATTGATAGAGTTGTTGGATGTGCTCCTGAGGCTATCGTGGCAAATTCTGCCCAATCGGCGCGTTAGATCGTCAAAACTCCGAGCTGGTTGGAGGGTCCTGCCAATAATGCTCCAAACAATCTCAATTGGTAGAGATCCGGCGACCTTGCTGACCGAGGTAGCGTTCGGTAAGCACGAAGACAAGCAGTAGGAACTCTCGCCGTATGCTGGCAAGCATTATCTTGCTTAAATGAGCGTCCAGGATGACTTGTCATGAAGGGCAACAAAACGGAGCGTAGAATATCGCCGACGTGTCGCTGTGCTGTAAGCTGACGTGGACAATAACTACGAGGTGTGTTTTTTAAGTAAGTACCGTTTTGAAATTAAAGAAGTGCTAAGAAATCTCTTTAATTTTATTTTTACATGAAAGCCTGTACCTTAGGTGGTAAAGGTAGTAAAGATGACGTGACAAAGACTGAAATAAGGAGAATCCAGAAGCAATAAGAAGAGCTGTCTGGGCTATATTTTTTCATAAAATTTCAACGGATGAGAAACCACAACATTACATGTGTCCACATGGATTGGACAGCTGGTGCAAATTCAGCAACCCAGGTATAGTTTTCAGTTATAAACATAAACATTCAATTCCAAAAACGTTCGTATTTGGTGTCAAACCCATTTTCAGAGATTTTAGCCAACAACAGCTCTTCAAAAAGAGATTCCTTGGTAAAACTCAGAATGGGAAGAACGTTTGAATTCTCCCATTTGGAGGAGGCTACCAAAAACTAGAAAAAAAGCATTAAAGTTTGGTGTTCATGAACAAGTGATGTGCTTGGGTGGTGGTACGTCAAAGAAGACTGTCTTGTTATTGTTCTTGGAAACAAAGGAGGATATCGATACTGAAAAGCATCGACATATGGATCGTATATGCTATGCTGGAACTTCTACAGGTAATGCTACCAAGGAGGCCAGGATAACTCCTAGATCAAAGAAAAGATGATAGACGATGAAGTTGATATGCCGTATAGTCGTGGAATGATTGTAAAGTGTGTCTGTATGATAACGTGCATTAGTTTCTTGTACGTAAAATTTTAAAACAGTTTTTCTCAAAACTACATTCTTTGATATTGTGGTTCACTTCCCTCCAAAATTAACAATGATAAAGACATACAATTTGCAGTATCTCTTGTTAATAAAAGAATGATTAATCACTTAAAAAGAACAAATTTGCAAGCTCTAAAGCGTTTAAAAATTTATAATTCTTTCTAGTAGAACAAAGAAAATTACTCATAACATAAGGGTCTATATAAACTGCAGTAACCAAATTTTATGTGATGTGATGATAATGATTCGTCTATTCTGTAAAAGTTTCGAGTTTTTATCTCTATTAGTTCCTTCATAAAGTGTGCTTGAAGTTTCCTCATTTTAACACTGATTGCTTATGTGAGTTCCTTCGCTACTGTGCCCCCTTTAGAGCTGGCCTCACACAGTGCAGTATCATCCAAAGAAAGGCGGATATAAAGGAGCGACTCCTGTGAGTGTAGCGCAATATGGGACATCATCTTCTAATGATATGCCAAAAAAAAAAAAAAAAACTTGCACAGTAGTAGACCTTATCATAACAAATGACAAAGCCAATCATGCGGCTGGTATTGGAAATATGCAGTATTGGTACTCATAAGTCGTGCACTGGACGCATAACGTAAGCAAGTAAATTCCCATAAATGTAAAAATACCAGAATCCAATAGTTACAGCTATTGTAAGTAACTTATCATTTCCATGGAATTACAAATACATGGTGAGATTATTCATATAACTGACCAAACAGTAGGCCTACGAGAGCGAAGTGTGCAGTTTGGTAAACAGATGACACACACTGTTAACAGTTAATAAAATCCCAACACAATAGTAGTAACAGTTACTACGATAACTGTGAATACATAGTAATACTTTATTTACTCCATTTAAGATTTTTGCCCCTCTAGTCCATCAGTCAAGCAGCTAAGTGCCAACTGACAGCAAATAATGCTCTATTATAGCATGTTCTGGGTACTTTGTGTCCAAACATTTCATATAAAATCCTTCCACTAGAAGGAGAACAAAGAGATAAAAATTTTAAAAATGGAAACAGAGAAAACACTTATGTTTTACATATGAACCTACAAAACATATGGACAGAAACAGGAAAAACAGTACGCAATAATTTTCCAGATACTGTTTCCAGATTAGAAGTGTAGCAATAAAATTGTTGGATAATATTCATATTCAGGTGTTCACTATTAATGCATCATAGCCTTCCGGATGCAGATAGAATTGCAACCTCAAGGTTGATATGGTTTCACCCGAACTTGTTTGTTGTTGTTGTGGTCTTCAGTCCAGAGACTGGCTTGATGCAGCTTTCCATGCTACTTAATCTTGTGTAAGCTGCTTCATCTCTGAGTAACTGCTGCAACCTACATCCTTCTGAACCTGCTTAGTGTATTCATATGTTGGTCTCCTTATACAATTTTACCCTCCATGCTTACCTCCAGTAACAAATTGGTGATCCCTTGATGCTTCAGAACGTGTCCTACCAACTGATCCCTTCTTTTAGTCGGTCATGCCACAAATTCCTCCTCTCCACAATTCTATTCAGTACCTCCTCATTAGTTACATGGCCTACCCATCTAATCTTCATCATTCTTCTATAGCACCACATTTCAAAAGATTCTATTCCCTTCTCATCTAAACTATGTTTCACTTCCATACATGGATACACTCCATACAAATACTTTCCGAAAAGACTTCCTGACACTTAAGTCTATACTCGATGTTAACAAATTTCTTTTCATCAGAAATGCTTCCCTTGACATAGCCAATCGACATTTTATGTCCATTCTACTTCGACCATCATCAGTTATTTTTGCTTCCCAGATAGCAAAACTCATCTAATACCGTACTGTAAGTCTCTCATTTCCTAATCCAGTATCCTCAGCCTCACCTCATTTAATTCGACTACATTCCATTATCCTCGTTTCGTTTTTGTTGACGTTCATTTTATAGCTTCCTTTCAAGACACTTTCCATTCCATTCAACTGCTCTTTGAGGTCCTTTGCTGTCTCTATCATCGACAAATGTCAAAGTTTTTATTTCTTCTCCATGGACTTTAACTGCTACTCCAAATTTTTCTTTTGCTTCCTTTACTGTTTGCTCAATATATAGATTGAATAACATCGGTGATAAGCTACAACTCTCTCTCACTCCCTTCTCAACCATTGCTTCCCATTTATGCCCCTCGACTCGTATAACTGCCATCTGGTTTCTGTACAAATTGTAGATAGCCTTTCGCTCCCTGTATTTTACCCCTGCCACCTTCAGAATTTGAAAGAGAGTATTCCAGACATCATTGTCAAAAGCTTTCTGTAAGTCTACAAATGCTAGAAACGTAAGTTTGCCTTTTCTTAATCTATCTTCTAAGATAAATCGTAGGGTCAGTATTGCCTCACATGTTCCAACATTTCTACCGAATCCAAACTGATCTTCCCCGAGGTTGGCTTCTACCAGTTTTTCCATTCGTTTGTAAAGAATTCTTCGTAATATTTGCAGCCATGACTTATTAAACTGATAGTTCGGTAATTTTTACACCTGTAGATGCCTGCTTTCTTTGGGATTGGAATTATTATATTCTTCTTGAAGTCTGAGGGTATTTTACCTACCTCATACATCTTGCTTACCAGATGGTAGAGTTTTGCGATGGCTGGCTCACCCAAGGCTATCAGTAGTTCTAACGGAATGTTGTCTACTCCCACAGCCTTTTTTTCCCCTTAGGTCTTTCAGCGCTCTGTCAAATTCTTCACGCAGTATCATATCTACCATTTCATCTTCATCTACATTCTCTTCCATTTCCGAAATATTGCCCACAAGTACATTGCCCTTGTATAGATCCTCTGTATACTCCTTCCACCTTTCTGCTTTCCCTTCTTTTCTTAGAACAGGTTTTCCATCTGAGCTTTTGATATTCATACAGGTGGTTCTTTTTTCTCCAAAGATCTCTTTAATTTTCCTGTAGGCAGTGTCTATCTTACCGCTAGTGATATATGCCCCTACATCCTTACATTTGCCCTCGAGCCATCCTTGCTTAGCCATTTTGCACTTCCTGTCGATCTCATTTTTCAGACGTTTGTATTCCTTTTCACTCATTTCATTTCCTGCATTTTTATATTTTCTCCTTTCATCAGTTGAATTCAGTATCTCTTATCTTACCCAAGGATTTCTACTAGCCCTCGTCTTTTTACCTACTTGATGCTCTGCTGCCTTCAATATTTCATCTCTCAAAGCTACCCATTCTGCTTCTACTGTATTTTTTTTTCTGTGTATTTGTCAATTGTTCCCCAATGCCCTCTCTAAAACTCTCTACAATCTCTGGTTCTTTCGGTTTATCCAGATCCCATCTCCTTGTATTCTTTCCTTTTTGCAGTTTCTTCAGTCTTAATGTACAAGCAACAAATTTTGGTCAGAGTCCACATCTGCCCCTGAAAATGTCTTATAATTTAAAACATGGTTACTAAATCTCTGTCTTACCATTATATAATCAATATTAAATCTTCCAGTGTCTCTAGGCCTCTACCATGTATACAGCCTTGTTTCGTGATTCTTAAACCAAGTGTTAGCGATGATTAAGTTATGCTCTGCGCAAAATTCTATCAGGTAGCTTCCTCTTTCATTCCTTACCCCCGGTCCATGTTCACCTACTACCTTTCCTTCTCTTCCTTTCACTACTTTCGAATTCCAGTCCTTCATGACTATTTTAATCTCCCTTAACTATCTGAATAATTTCTTTTATCACATCACACATTCCTTCAATCTCTTCATCATCTGTGGAGCTAGTTGGCATATAAACTTGTGCTACTGTGGTAGGTGTGGACTTCGTGTCTGTCTTGGCTACAATAATGCATTCACTATGCTGCTCGTAGTAGCTTATCCATGCTCCTAATTTTTGTTCATTATTAAACATACTCCTGCATTCCCCCTATTTGATTTTGTATTTATAACCCTGTATTCACCTGACTGTCCGCATATTGTGGTTTTGCGGATGTGTTCTCACGTCCCGCGCACGGGGTCCTGTGTTCGATTCCTGGCGGGGTCAGGGATTTTCCCTGCCTCAAGAAGACTGGATATTGTTGTGTCGTCTTCATGATCATCATTCATCCCCATTGCAGCTGGAGGAAGGCAATGGCAAACCACCTCCGCTAGGACCTTGCCTAGTCGGTGGTGAGGGTCTCCCACATCATCCCCTACGCTCCTCGGAGTATGGGACCTCATCATCAACATTCATCTGACCAGAAGTCTTGTTCCTCCTTCACTAATTCCTCCTCGGAGTATGGGACCTCATCATCATCATCATTCATCTGACCAGAAGTCTTGTTCCTCCTTCACTAATTCCCACTATATCTAACTTTAGCTTATCCATTTCCCTTTTTAAATTTTCTAACCTACCTGCCCGATTAAGAAATCTGACATTCCACACTCAGAACTGTAGAATGCCAGTTTTCTTTCTGCCGATAATGATGTCCTCCTTCGTAGTCCCTGGCCAGAGATCCAAATGGGGGACTATTTTACCTCTGGGATATTTCACCCACGAGGTCGCCATCATCATTCTACCGTACAGTAAAGCTGCATGCACTAGGGAAAATTGCAGCTGTAGTTTCACCTTGCTTTCAGCCATTTGCAGTACCAACAGCAAGGCCGTTTTGGTTGATATTACAAGGCCAGATCAGTCAATTATCCAGACTGTGGCCCTTGAACTACTGAAAAGGTTGTTGCCCCTCTTCAGGAACCGCATGTTTGTCTGGCCCCTCAATATCTTACAATACCGCTATGTGTATCGCTGAGGAACGCAAAATCGTTATGCAACTTTATTTAGACACGTGTCATCAGTGCCAAGTTTTAATAAAAGTTTAAATTTCACATAAAGTTAACATTTCAGATTTTTTTTCTTTTCTACAATACAGCAAAATTTATATAAAAAAGATAACGTACCGCAAATTGTAATTCCTGCGGAAATGAGTAGTCCTTCATTTTCTGAAATCTGAGTTTCTTATGGCAAAGCCACCAGAAATCATGTTTATCTGATATGTCCATGCATAGGCTGGACGAAGGATAGAAGATGTGGAAGGGTGAACCCATGATGACCACATCATTTTTCCTCAAGAAATTACATATTTATTTCAAATATGCCAAAGACCAGAATGATGCTTCAAACCACAATCTTCTCTGTAATAATGAACAGCAAGTTTCTCTTATGTGAACAGTCTGTATACAAGAGAAATATCAATTTAAACACAAGCAAATTTAAAACGAAACAACAATAATTGAAATAACTACTGTTTATCACAGTACGTAGGCCAATGCCACCATTACGCCTACATGGGCCATACAGCCCTTAAATGAAACACACACCATTATAACAGTAGAATTAAATAAATGTTCATAAATTAAATTACACAACAGCGGAGAACAAGAATCAGGCCTTGGAGAAAGAGGGCAAATTCATAACTTTAAGTCTGATAACCTTGGAATAAGTTACAAGAAATGTGCAACAAAGTTTGGCCAAGCTGACTATCAAGAGCAGTAAATTACTGATGGAATTTAAACATTCAAAAATTTGAGTACATTAAACATTCATAAACTGAAGTAAATAAAACAGATTTTTAGCTTCTATACATTAGATACACTTGTAAGAGAATTTGAAAACTGTTTCCCCAAGAAAGTAGTTAAATCTAATTATAAGAAACTATGGAAAAAACCTTGGCTTACTAAAGGAATAAAAATATCTAGTAACCACAAAAGAGAACTGTATCTAACAACAAGAAAGAGTAATGACCCAGAAACAGCCAAATATTATAAAAACTACTGTGCTACATTAAGAAAGGCTATTAAAAAGTCCAGAAGCATGTGCATCATGTCTGAGATTACCGTATTTACTCGAATCTAAGCCGCACTCGAATCTAAGCCGCACCTGAAAAATTAGCCTCGAAATAAAGGGAAAAAAAATCCCAAATCTAAGCCGCACCTGAAATTTGAGCCTCGAAATTCAAGGGGAGAGAAAAGTTTTAGGCCGAACCTCCAAATCGAAACAAAGTTGGTCCATTGTAATATGAGACACAATTTAGGTCGAATGAATGACGATACAGCTACAGTAGTTTGGTTCGAGTTGTAAGCTTAGCAGTTAAGCTTTACCAGGTAGCCATTGCTATGCGTCAGGCGCTCCGTCCGTATTTATACGGATACCCTTCCCTTTTCACTTGAATCGATTGCTTGTTTTGCTTTGATCTGATAAGTGCCGTTTTCTATGTTATAGGTGTTTACGTCAGTCACTCTAAGCTGAAAATGCGTTACTATACTGTGTCATGCATTGTTTATCGCATTCTGATAGTGCGTGTTTACGGCCTGTCGCTGCTCGCGGCATGGCTTGCTTTTGTGCGCGCTACCGCCGCCTACAATTAAAAAAAGAGAGGAATCGTCTCATTAGCGAAACAATGGCAAGAGACTGCTATTTGTTGTTACTTACACTGCTGCTTTCTTTGATAATGATCAACAAGAACCAAATAATAGACTGCGTATGATAGAACATGTTCTGAACGAGAGTTTGGCGAAAATTTTTCTCCGTTTGAAAATCTTTGCGGCCGCTTCTTTAGCACATCAAATTCTGCACAGAAATTAGTCATCTTAGATTTAAAAATCTAGTCAGTTGCCGTGCTTCATTTCTGACTGTATCACTATTAGGCATAAGAGTTATACGAATATAAACATGACACGGTACGTATATTCTTCCGTGTTTGCTGTTGTCTCACTCTAGTTTCGTAGTTTATTAGGCAGACAGGATTTAAATGAGATAGAAGCAAACACGAAAGAATACATGGCAAAATGTTTATATTCGTATTATTCTTATGGTGAAGAGAATACTGCATGTGATTCACATTTCATCAGGTTCCTATTAGCAACCATCTCTTCTCACAGGTAGGAAAAAATTCAGAACGTAGAGTTGGCCATATTGACAAAAATCCCAGTCTTGACAGTCGGATTTTCGTAGTACATTGAAATTCTGCTACATTCGAAGATGAACAATACGGAATTTGTATTTACTTCGTTGGATAATGTATGAAAATGCAGTGGTCGAAACTCGGGCGGAGAAAAAAAGCTCGTCTTCCAATTTTTTTTAAAAAGTTTTATTTACTGACGCAGAGGTTTTGGCGCCAGTATTTATCTTTGTGCCTACAAAGGATGCCTGTGTAGCGCTACATATATTCGACGGCAGAAGTTAGTTGTGGCGGCACCTAGCAACATTTTTCAGAACTTCTGCTTGCTTTGCACTCGATTCTAAGCCGCAGGCGGTTTTTTGGATTACAAAAACCGGAAAAAAAGTGCGGCTTAGATTCGAGTAAATACGGTAATACCTCTGATAACAAAATCAAAACAATTTGGAATATTATTACAAGGGAGACAGGACAACCAAGAGTACAGGATGACAGCATCACCATCAAAACGAATGGAAACTTGATAAACAACAAGCCAGAAGTAGAAAACATTTTGAATAATCATTTTTTTAAATGTTGTAGAGAAAATAGGATCTAAATGTTCATTAGAAGAAGCAAGGCAGTTAATGGAAGAGGCCTTACCCACACCATTTGATACAATTGAAATTCCACCCACCTCTCCATCTGAAATTAGGAAGATAATAAACTCTCTCAAGAATAAAAGCTCACATGGAATTGATGGTATTTCCAGCAGGATAATAAAAGCTTGTTCCCAAGAAATAAGTAATAGCTCTCTGAAGCAGGATATTTTCCCAGATAGACTGAAGTATGCCATTGTTATACCACTGCATAAAAAAGGGGATACGTCTGATGTCAATAACTACCATCTAATCTCTCTTCTGACTGCCTTATCCAAAATTCTTGAAAAAGTAATGTATTGTAGAGTAGCTTCACACCTTTGTAAAAATAAAGTTTTAACAAAATGTTAGTTTGGTTTCCAGAAGGATTTTTCAATGGAAAATGCTATACATACATTCACTAATTAAATATGAAATGCTCTGAGTAAACGGAAGTCACCCGTTGGGATTTTTTGTGATCTATCAAAGGCTTTTGATTGTGTAAATCATGGAATACTTCTAGATAAGCTCAGGTACTGTGGTATGAATGGGACAGTGCTCAAATGCTTTAAGTTATACCTAACTGGAAGAGTGCAGAAAGTTGAAATAAACAGTTCACATAATATGCAAAAAAACTGGTTATTTCTCAAACTGGGGCACAATCAAGAATGGGGTGCTGCAAGGTTTGGTCTTGGGTCCTCTGCTGTTCTTAATGTATATTAATGACTTGCCATTCTATATCCACGAAGATGCAAAGTTGGTACTTTTTTCCGATGATATGAGTATAGCTATCACACCTGACAGACAGGAATTAACTGGTGAAATTGTAAACGATGTTTTTCAGAAAATCATTAAGTGGTTCTCTGTAAATGGGTTCTCATTAAACTTTGACAAAACACAGTATATACAGTTCCACACAGTAAATTGAATGACTCCATTAATAAATATAGACTTCGATCAGAAATCGGTAGCTAAGGTAGAATATTCAAAATTTCTAGGTGTATGCATTGATGAGAGGTTGAACTGGAAAAAACACACTGAGGATCTGCTGAAACTTTTGAGTTCAGCTACTTATGCTATTAGGGTCATTGCAAATTTTGGCAATATACATCTGAGTAAATTAGGTTACCACGCCTATTTTCATTCTCTGCTTTCGTATGGCATCATATTCTGGGGTAACCCATCATTGAGTAAAAGAGTGTTCATTGCACAAAAGTGTTTAATCAGAATAATTGCTGGAGCTCATCCAAGATCATCCTGCAGACACTTATTTAAAGAGCTAGAAATCTTCACTGTAGCCTCACAATATATATATTTACTTATGAAATTTGTTATTACAGTCCGAACGAATTGAAAAGTAATAGCATTGTACATGGCCACAACACTAGGAGAAAGGATGATCTTCACTACTCAAGGTTAAATCTAACTTTGGCTCAGAAGGGGTAAATTATGCTACCACAAAAGTCTTTGGTCACTTACCTAATAGCATCAAAAGTCTGACAGATGGCCACATAGCATTTAAAAGGAAATTAAAAGAATTTCTTAATGGCAACTCCTTCTACTCATTAGATGAATTTTTGGATATAGTAAGTGGGTAATTTCCCAACCTACAATATATAATATATAGTGTCATGTAATATTTTGTCTAATGTAATATCTTGTATAGACACCTTTTATTAACCTGACACATTCCACATCATTACGAAGTGTCGTATTCATGATCTATGGAAGAAGTACTAATCTAATCTAATCTAATCTAATCGAATCACAAGAAAGGTAAGCTCGAAAGGGCACTTACTGAAATCATCCATCAAGCAGTATAACTGGAAAACATAACTAAGCTGCACCCATCGGGAACATTCCAGAAGGTAAGCTGCTGGTACACTCTCTCTCCGAAACCCAGAAATCAGCCAAAATGGACACTATTCAGCACATGGCTCCAAATACACCAAGAGGCCACAACAATGCTAGGACCCCAGGGAATCGTGTTTGATGCTTTGTCGAAAGCCGAACTGTTTGCGGACACGTGCGAGGAGCAAAACACAACACCACAGATCGACCTCACAACCGGTGAGCAGCTTGAGGAAGAGAATATCACACAAACAGTTCAAAATCTCCGAGACACACTGACACAAACAGCACCAGAACTCACAACACCGACACAAATAAAGAAAATAAAAAATTTCAAACATACACCTAAAGAACCTCTCTAGGAAACCACTAGTCCTGCTAACACATATAATAAATAGCTGCATGCTGCTACAAAAATTCCCTGCGGCCTGGAAGGCAGCAAAAGTTATTACAATCCCAAAGGCAGGGAAAGACCCAAAACTACTGGCGAACCATTGCCCAATCAGCCTACTCTCCACAATGGGTAAAACGCTTGAAAGAGTAGTTTTGGACAGGATCAACGAATGTCTCATAGACGATGAAACCATCAGATCGGAACAATTCGGGTTCCAGAAAAAGGTCTCTGCAGAGCTACAAGTCCTTCGACTAACAGAACACATCACACACAAATTCAATAGCAGCAGTATTCCTCGACTGGGAAAAGGCTTACTACAAGGTTTGGCACGACAACCTGACCTTCAAGACACACCACAACACAACGATCCCCGATGTGTACACAAAATTGATAGACAGCTTTCTGACAGACCGGACGTACCTTGTTGAGGTATACGGAAAATGCTCCTCAAGAAAGACCCTGAGGGCCGGCATCCCCCAGGGGTCAGTACTATCACCCACTCTTCAACATATATGCAAACGACATCCCCCTGTCACCGCATACCAGGATAGCCCAATTTGCGGATGACACAGCCTTCTACACGAGTGGCAGGCAGCACCACTCAAGCATAGCACACCTCCAAAGGCAGCTAGACATGATAGAAGACTAGTGTAGGGGAAACAAAATGACATTAAATGCAGACAAAACTACAGCTGTCTACTTCACAAGAAAGCGGCCGGTACTCAGAAATCAGCTATCTCTAAACGCCCAGGAATTACCCTGGAGAGACTCCGTGAAATACCTGGGTGTAACACTAGATAAAAAAAATGCTTTTTCACCTCCCCATCGAGGAAAAGAGGAAGAGAGGTATAAACCTCACAAAAGCCCTCCTGCCCTTCTTCCTCAGCAGGGAGATGTGGATGGAAACCAAGAGAACACTATACAAGACAACAGTCCTCCCAGCACTAACGTACGGGTGTTCTGCATGGGGAATCACGTGCCAGACCAATCACAAGAAATTGCAAAGGGTACAAAACAAGGTACTAAGGTGGATTCTGGACGCCCCACCATGAACACCCGTATGTGAGCTTCATGAAACAGTGGAAATCGACATGATACAAGATACTGTTAAAAGGTTAGTAAACACACTATTTGACAAATTAGAAACACTAAGAGAAAACTATAGACAACTTAGGGACACAGGTACTGTGATACCCCGAACATGGCACAGGCAGAGAGTACCACACCTAATCATACAAGATCCTGTAGATTAGATGAGTAGATTAGTAAGCAATAGTGAATAGCTTAATTGTTTAATATGTTTTTTGTCCTAGTTTAGTCCATTATTATTCCCCTTTGATATAACATACCCTTGTTATTTTGTCCTTGCTAATCCATGCTCCCTTGTTGGGAACCAATAGGGAATAAATAAATGTTTAAATTGGTTTTGCCTGGTTTTATCGTTATTTTGTCTAGCCGATTTGTGCTCCCTTGTTGGGATCCAATAGTGTTTAGATAAATGTTTAAATTGATTTGTCTTTGTTTACCGCTTTTGTTCCCAAGTAATTAGTAGCGTAGGAACCCAAAGTAACGTAAGACGTAGCGACTAAGCCCACTCCGCCCCCCCCCCCCTCCCCCGCTCTCTGTCGGCTGTGCGACCACCCTTAGCATCATAGATTAAACTAGAGTAAACCACACTAGACTAGATGATATACAGTCAATGTTAAAGTGTAGACGCAGACCAGCTGCAGACCTACAAATGCACGACGCCCGTCCTCAGCGGGCAAGCGGCGGGAAACACCGTACCCCACCAAGGAGGGGACGACCATCATCCCGCAACAACGAGGACAGCGGCCGCCACGAAACGACGACAACATCTCGCCGAGCGGCCGACTGACGCAACTGTACAAAAGAAAGCAGTGGGAAGCAGCACCCGCTGCACCCACTGCACAGAACCCAACAACCATAAACCCACGCTCCATAAATCGAGGATGGTCGGGGGCCGTAAGGCCTTACTGTTACCGACCATGCCCTCCAAAGTGCACGATTTTGTTTTTGTCAAACAAAAATATAATCCCAGAGAATAACAACAGAAACCACACACAAGTACACATAGATTCGGCGAAGCCGAAGGCACAGTAAACACAAAACAAAGAGCCACTATTTCAACAGGCTCGCCCCTCAGCTCAGTCGTTACCTGCTGCTGCCTCATGTCAACACAAGACTCAAGTGACAGCGAAACTTGGGAAGTGACGTAGTTCACAGAAGTTACCACATCCAGTTGAAGGCATTGCGAGTATTATCTTTGAATCCATGATGTCACGGTAAGCCTTGAGGTTTTTGAGTCTTTGTGTTTGTAGAATGTGTGTTATAGTATTTGGTGGCGCTCTCTTGTGCTGGATGTTTGTTACTGAGTTGTTTGACAAGAATTGAATGTTTCAGGTTGCTATTGAAAGAATTTGTGCTGGCATTCTGGTGAGTTACTTTGAATTTGCAAATTTTGGCTGATGGATTCATTTTTATGTTTGGAAATATTAGTGCTGTGTGTTTCCTGTGGTAATATTTTTCTCTTTATTTCAGTTGTGAAGAAGATACAGGTATTTATGGGTAGCTCTTTGCTAGTTTCAATGGGCAAAGTTGTTTGTGTATATTGAAATTGGTGGTGACGAAAGTTTTCATGAATTTTCAGGGTTTCCTTGTTAGTGTTTGGTAATTGTTGGATTGTTATTGGTAGGTATCATGGGTACTGATGTACCATTGTTGGATGGGATACATTTCTGATATTAGTCATGTGAGCATGGTTTGGTTTGTTGTATTGAGAACTTTGGTTTACACAGAGTAAATGAAAGTGTGGTACCTAGGACTTTGCTTGAGCTATGTGAGTGAAGTGAAATTTGCAACACCATCTTTTAGAGGGATTTGTTGGAGCTATGTAGGTCAAGTGAAAATTGTGTTGAGTTTTTGAGTTCTGTATGGGTTACTTGTATTGAGGTCTTCATTTGAGATGTATAGGTCACGTAAAATTTGCAACACCAGTAGTATTCATTCTTGTAATTTTTTGGTTAAATTTTAAGGATTTAATGTGCTTGATTTTTGTGTGAATATTTGTTTCTTTTCTGATTTGACATGTGGTGATGATATTCTACTTATGCTTGTTCTTTTTGTCACTGCCAGGTTCTATCAAAAAGTATTCAATAATTCATTCTGTATATCTTTGATTTATTTTCAGAAACACATCGCAAATCCAGTACCACACCAGAACTACCAGATTGTACAACGAAATGTTCTCTGCCACCACACTATATTTTCTGGAATGGTTACTAAGGATAGGGCATGGCGAATATCCAAGATCATTATTTTATATTTTACCATCTATGCCAAATTATTGTGTCTAGTGATATATTAATGTTATGGCACTGTCAATAGTAGCATCCTAGATACACTTTAAGAAAGTGAAATGGTTTACATTCCAATGTGAAAACTCATTGTCATAAAATGTTTATTGAAGTGGATGACACTTGTATCTCTTGTGTGGAGTTACTGTTGCAATGAATGTGATTTTTTTAGCGTGTTAAAAACAACTGCAGTATAATGTGTGTGTGTGTGTGTGTGTGTGTGTGTGTGTGTGTGTGTGTGTGTGTGTGTGTGTGTGTGTGTGTGTGTGTGTGTGTGTGTGTGTGTGTGTTGGAAAGGGGGGGGGGGAGGGTAAATTTGAGAAGAGTTCATTGGTTCATCCACTAATGATTATAGGTCCAAGGAAATATGTTTTGACTGAGTTGCTTACATTTCTTCAAAAGTAAAACTGTGAAAAGTACGAAATTAAAATATTTTGCGATTGGTTCTGCATGGAATGTTGAATGTTTTGTTGTGATATATTCAATTATTCAAAATGTATTTGTATTACTGTGAACTTCAGCAGTATTAGGTATAAATGTAATACCTATTAGTGACATAAGAAAATTACTGCCAGCCTGCAACTTGAACCTACATTTCTCTCTTGTTTCGAAGAAATATTCCATAAAGTTCTGGGCTTTCAGTCAGATGCTACTGAATCAGTCTTTTCACTGTATAAGTTCCAGCTATCTGAATGTGAATGGGAAGAAGAAATACTGAATATTCATCTGTCCCAGACCACATCAAAGATTCACTGTGTATATGTTTAGGATAAAGTGTGATGAGCCAATTGTAACACATACAGCCAATGATACACAGCTTTTTATTTGTCATGTGTTCAGTTCCTTTTCTTTGATTCTTTCCACACATCACCTCTCCTCTGCTTGTAACTTTGGATTGATCAGTCTGTGAGAGTACATAATGGGCTATGAAAATGAACACTAATTTACAACAGTTTCTTCTAGATATGTTGAGTTTGGTTTAGCCTTTAGGGTATGACACAATGTCGAAGAAATAGAACAAGCAGAAGTAGGAGCCGTTGTGACCACTGTTTGATTTGTAAAAAAAAAGTGATAGTACCAGTGCTGTGACCTACCAAGGACTGTATTTTTTAAAATTAATGTCTGAAAACATTATTTTAAGGGTCTTTTTTTTATTTTTTTTATCAGAGGTATCAATACTGTATACCATCACAAATCAAGCACTGGTTATAACAACAAAAGCAGCTGTCTGGTTTAAAATAGTGGCACTAATAACTATACCTGGATTGATTTGTCATCTCACAGCAATAAAAAAGGAAGATTAATGTTTGACAATCTTATAAAAAGGATAGTTGCTACTCATCATATAGTGGAGATGCTGATCCACAGTCAGATACAACAAAAAGATTGTCAAACAAAGCTTTCAGCCAAACAGGCATTCATCACAATTAGGCAACATATATTCATTATCTCGACTGTATGGTGAGTAGCAACTACCCTTTTCGTAACATTGTCATTATTACATAATGGATTTTCCATTGTGTGAAGATTAGTGTTTAATGTCCCATGGGGTGATTTTCTCATTAGGCACTCCAGCCAGTTATATTATTAGTCATACTGGGATGAGTTGTCCATATGATCTTTTGCAGAGTCGCTTACTGTAGCTTAGGAGTTCTGCTTTTGATTAGGACTCATCCGTTGAACTGAATCCCCCCTACCAGGTAGTGCTCGCACACAAGGTAACCCCCACCACTTCCACTGTACCCACCCATACAATACTATCTGCACAGGTATGAGACACACTTTACTCTTAACACTCTGCTTGCACATTCAGCTTGGCCACACACAACCAAACTGTCCTTTAGGCACCCTAACCTAATCCTCTGGTTACGCTACGGATAAGTCATCACAACAAAATGCCTATTCAATCTTGTTAAGTCAGTGTTCATTTAGGGAGATACAGTAGGTGTTTACACAACCTGAAAATTAATTTGCATAAGAATATAGCATCTGAAATGTAGTGTTACAGAAGAATGGTGGAGATTATATGGGTATACCAGATAACTAAATAGGCAGTACTGGATAAGTTTGGTAAGAAGAGAAATTAATGGCACTACTAAGAAATGGGACTGACTGTTAGGACACATCTCAGGGCATCAAGGAATCGTCAAGTCAGTTTGGTACTGGAGGGAAGTGGGTGGGGTAAAAATTACAGAGCTGCACCTAGATTTGACTATTGCAAGTAGGTTCAAATGGATGGAAGTCGGGCCTTATAACAGAATGTAATGGAATCTGTGCCTTACAACAATATGTATCCAAGTTTCCTGAGTAAATGAATTACACTTACAGCCAATGCTTTTAAGTGTGATATCCTCATGGATTTGTGCATCAGTACAAATTGGCAGGATTGCTTCTAAAGGGTATCAAATACACATCTGTATAATTATTATTTTCAATAAACTATACTCAGTTCCAATATTTACTATCAACAAACATTTGATATAATAGTAACTGGATGTAGACCCATTTATAACATGATTCTAGCATGTTCAAGAAAGTATTAAAAAAAACACACCACCCAAACAGCCCTTGAAGGTCCAATGGTACTGACTGGCGGTCATGTCATCCTCAGCCCTTAGGCATCACCGGGTGTTGATACAGAGGGGCATGTGGTCAGCACACCACTCTCCCAGCCACTGTCAACTTTCGTGACCAGTGTCGCTACTTGTCAGTCAAGCAGCTTCTCAACAGACCTCACAAGGGCTGAGTGCACCTCACTTGCCAAAAGCACTCAGTAGACCCAGATGGTGACCCATCCAAGTGCTAGCTGAGCCCAACAGCTCTTAACATTGGTGATCTGACAGGGACTGGTGTTACCACTGCAGCTAGGCCATTGGCCAAGAAAAATATTGGTTTCATTTTTTATTGGGTTCTGACCAAAAGAAACTAGGGTGCAATTGTCTTGCACATGTTCCTTAGTGTATTACATAACTCACAGACTTCAGCATGTTTACACAAAAACACATTAAATACAAAATAATTTTTAATATTGTGGGCTCCAAATATTTAGGTTTTCTATGTAATGTTATCACTCCTAGCAGATTTGTTTGTTTGTGATATTTTTTTCTCAGTGTTACAAAATCACTGATTAAAAATTGACTATTTAGAAACTGCTTTCCCACGAATAAAGAGTATTAGATATGTATTTCAACACAGGAAGCAAGCTGTACAGGCTACTTCCTCAAGGCAAAATTCACACCCTTTGGCAGTACATTGTCAGTGGTATTACTAATGCAATATACCTTATGCTCTTGGTCCCTGCAAACCAAGTTGAACCTGGAATATTAGACAATGAATGCCAGTTTAATAAAATCTCAATAAATACTGTAATGTTTAATACAATTACAACTCCACATTTTGCTCATCTTTACTCTTGGTGCATTTCCTTTGCCACAACTGAATAATAAATTTGTAAAAATGTAATTGTAAAGACCACAGTACAGTGTGTAGATACGCTATCAACACTGTACAAATTACAGTGAGTACTGTTATTAGCTAACAAGAACAGACACTACATTAACCATTGTTGATTAGCATGTTTATGACTTTAATGTAGAACGGAAGCAAATTCTTCAGAGAATGGGGCGTTAATACAAAGAAAAATCTTTATATACACATCAAAATAAAGAGTTTAAAACTGCATCAGAATAATGGCCATAAAGGATGAAACTCAAGAACTGGACCAAGAACTGTTCTTCACTTGTTGATAGGAAAAATAAAACTTCCTTAAATGCGCACATTGTAAGCTATTTGTTTTATAACATTATGTACCATACCATGAATGGAATACAGTCATTTTTGAGCACTGCCATAATGTACTCTTCCTGCCCATGTATCTTAAATAAGCCAAAAATCTGTTGTCATTCTTGAAGCACTTAATGATGTCTTCTGCTGTAGTTTATGCACATTCCTCAAGCATGCACCGTCAGTATTTGGGCATTGTCTGACAGCATTGAGAGAATACACAGTAGTTGATGTGGATGGGGTAACTTGTGTGAACAATGTTACTTCCCCTGTTTTGGTGTGGGGACAGTCTTGTGTTGATTTTATTAAGTTCTGTCGAATCATAATTAAAATAAGACACCTCTTTAAATTACATATTTCTAGTTTGTTAATGAAGATGTTAGAGGTGAACACGGATTTTACCTATTTACAGTGAGAATCGTCACACTTGTTGACATGCTTCAGTGGGAATCCTGTATAATTTCGTTGCGAGGAGCATACGATCTGCTGAGATGGAAGCAGCCTGACCCCTACAGAAGGAGGCCTGCCACCTATTGAGCAGCCTACCACCGGCGAACACAAGCAGAGTCATGATTGATGCATGGCAGTGTGCAAATGGGTGTCACAACAGCCTCCTAAATTAAAGATCACTCTCAACAACTTGAGAGTCACTGACACCCCACGTGGCCAACTGCTCAACACGAATGACGGAAGCTACCTGAGAGGATAGAGTCAGATCAACTTGAACTGTGAAGACTGACCAAACAGTGATAACTGATGAAGTAATCCACTACAAAGAGTGGCTGGCACAGCAGGAAAAACTGAATCATAATACAAGGGTTGTTCACAAAGTAAGTTCTGTTTCTATCTCTATCCGCGGCAGCACTATGATCGCAGTTCCGAGTATGCGCTGCAGTTACTCTGAATCAAGGAGCAGACATGTATGCCATTTTAAGATCACTGCTGCACACTTAATCCCCAACAAAGGTTAAGCCTAAGCAAATCTCGACACCTCGAAGAGTCATGTGCACCATTTTTTGGGACAGAAAGGGCATTTTGCTGATTGATTTCTTACCATGAGGCCAAACAATCAATGCACATGGTTACAGCAAGACCATTAAGAAACAGTGCCGCACAATACAGAACACGTGCCAGGGTTACTGTTGACCAGTGCTGTTTTTTTCTACGATAATTCCTGACCTCACACAGCGAATGTGACCAAACAACTCTTACGGGAATTTCACTGGGATGCATTTGATCATCCGCCGTACAGCTTGGACCTCACTCCTAGCGACTTCCATCTATTCTTACACCTAAAATCTGTTCTTGGTGGTCAACACTTCAACGATGATGACGGGCCGATAGAATGTGTTACCACATGGTTGAATACACAGGCGGCAACCTTCTATGAAGAAGGCACACAAAAACTTGTGCCACGCTTTCACAAGTGCCTACAAAATTTCAGAATCTATGTAGAAAAGTAGTTTAACAGTTGCAGGTTTTTGTACAATAAATATTTTTTCTGTATCTGTACATGTTTGTTTTATATAACCAAACAGAACTTACTTTGTGGACATACCTCGTATTACCAACTTCGAAGAAGATAAAAGACACTGACAACTGAGTCGTCTGTGAGACACCATGGCAGACCAATTTGGCTACCCTACTGGAAAGGAAAAGATTAGTCCCAGTTAAAGCTGGAACCTGAGAAAAAACCCCAATGCATAACATTATTTACTTGCCACTTTCTTATAACATTTTGTTTAGCTATACATGTACCACATATACATTCAATTTTCTTGTCTTTTATTTACCTATATGTATTATTCATGTGTAAAATTTGTAACAGCAGTCTAAAGAAATAACTTAAAATGGTAAGATGGAACAAAATAAATTACCCTATTTTTGCAAGAAAAGGGATATAAATGTAATAAAAATAAAAGTTGTTAAAACCTATCGCTGAAAAGGGTAGTTAGCATGACCTCAAGCAGCTTGCTCCTCTCCCTGACAGCGGGGAATAGGGGGGGAGGGGGGGGGGGCAATGTCCTCACCTTGTTGAATTTGGGGGGGGGGGGGGGGGGGGAGATTGGATAGCAGTGGAGCGATTTGCATCTGCTAATATTAATCTCTCTCTCTCTCTCTCTCTCTCTCTCTCTCTCTCTCAGGGTCATTCATTGACTTTCTGCAATAAATCCTACAGTGAAAATTGGGATTTCTCTGAAGAATCTAGAAAACTGCATACTTCTTGCAAAGCAGCATCAAACTTGGTAGCAAGAGTGTGGCCCCATTTCAAACAGAGGAGGGGTTTGACACTAATTTAGCATAACGGTCTTGATGATAAGAGTTTTCTGCAGCTACTGAACACAAACCATTGTTGATATGTTCAGCAACTTTTCTGCAGAAATAATTAGCACATTTCTCTGCTTTCTCAGGCAGTGTGTGTTTCAGAATTAATTGTATTGTTGCCATCAATATCTTAGTGAAACTCTTGTGAATGGGATTCAGTAATCCAGAAAAGTGCCTGACACCAGCCCGGTGCATGTCAAAAGATTTTGCTGAGGTCTCCCATCACAGCACTGCATAGCAGGAGAGACATCAGGCAGACACTGAAACCTTGTGGCAGCGTCATGTTTACTGCAACAAATAAACTACAGTGGTGCTATCTTTTTGTTTGGTTATCAGCCCACTCAGTTACAGATTTGAAATGACAGTGTAAAGTTTCACACGAGCCACCCCCCCCTCCCCCCCCAAAAAAAAAAATCCCCTCACAGAAGTCTAGACATGGTACTCAGCAGCCATACACCATGAAGTGAACTGTCATAACCATCTCTCAACCACTTACATTTACAATAGCTATGGCTTAAGTTACACACTCAAGTCAGTGCCCCCAACTACACATTTCTATTTCAATCACAGAAATACTGTCATTAAGATTATCTTGTTAAATACACAGAAGCAGAGTCTCTGTTAAGAAGTTATTTTTCCAAAACATGTTTGCAGAAATAAGTAAATTATTTCCCAGATCATCCTAAAATGATGGATTTATTGAATCAGAAGACCTGAAATCTCACAACCTTTCTCCTGAAGCATAAACCGGGTAAGTAAAAATAGCCGTATGATATGTTACATTATTTTAAACTGTATTCAACCAAGACTAAAGAAGTGACTTCATTCTTGTAGGTTTATGTGCAAATCAGTTGATGGCTTCTGATAAAGAATTAACAACTTCGTACTATGCACCTGATAAACAGACAAATTCACAGTCTTAGCCACAACCCACATCATCTTCTGTATCTCTATCACTGTCATGTTACTGGAAACTTATTACCTATAGTCGTACTGTCACTGAAGAAACAAATACAATGTAACTGACTTTGCTTTTGCATAAATGTGCACAGGCACAGACTACTATTGTGTGGAGAGCAGTTCTTGTACCAAGACATCAGCTGACGGAAATTGGAATGATCTCTTCAATGACAAACTGTTGCTCACTAGAAAGTGGTGCATCAACGTGGAGGTATGTCTTGACAGTCATTTAACGTGCCAGCAGCTTCACCAATTGTAGATTCTCTGCAAACTATCCTGCAGTCTTCCAGCTTCTCAGCCTCCATACAGACAAATAGCCTCATGTAACTACTGAAGCTCCAGTTATGCAGTATTACATTTGTTTGCAGTTTCACGGAATTTTCATATTTTCTTACCATGTTTGACTTACGCAGTATTTTTTTCCACCTTCATTTGCCCTGTAAGGAAATGAAAATCCATCATTCTGGCAGAAACAGCTATGCCACACATGCCAGCTGAAGAAAATCAGTAAAGGAAAGCAGATAAATGGAAATAAGCAGTTACCACTAATTTTTTATAATATATATTTTTAGTTTTGGAATAATTCTTAAAACATACTGATGAACAGAAACCATCATGAATTTCAATTAAGAAGAAAACTTCTACTGCGAAAACACTGTGTAGTGTAAGCCAAAGTGTAAGTCAAAGAATCTGTCAATTAAAAATCAGTTTCAAGTTTATACCCTGAACAAATTTCCTCTCTTTTTATTTTCATTACTTGTCACTAATTTGGTTTGAGGCAACATTCAGTTGGCTGCTACTCACCCACAGATCTAATGCAAAAAGCCTTGAGGAAGATTATCTCCATCTTGATGGAGAACACGTAGTGAGACATAAGCTCAACTCTTGGCAAGATATCCGTTGAATGTACTATCTGTTGGTAGGAACCCGATAGTCAGTCCTTACTACTGTGATCAATGGGACATTAAACACATATCTTTACGCAATGGAACATCCATTATGTAATAATGACAATGTTATGAAAAGGGTAGTTGCTACTCACCATATAGTGGAGATAATGAATATATGTTGTTTAATTGTGATGAATGCCTGTTTGGCTGAAAGCTTTGTTTGACAATATTTTTGTTGTATCTGGCTGTGGATCAGCACCTCCACTATATGGTGAGTAGCAACTATCCTTTTTATAAGATTGTCAAACATTAATCTTCCTTTTTTATTGCTGTGAGATGACAAAGCAATCCAGGTATAGTTATTAGTGCCACTATTTTAAACCAGACAGCTGTTTTTGTTGTTATAACCAGTGCTTGATTTGTGATGGTATACAGTATCGATACCTCTGATAAAAAAAAAAACCCTTAAAATGTTTTCAGACATTAATTTTTAAAAATACAGTCCTTGGTAGGTCACAGCACTGGTACTATCACTTTTTTTTTTTTTTTTTTTACACACAAATCAAACAGTGGTCACAACAGCTCCTACTTCTGCTTGTTCTATTTCTTCAACATCGTGTCATATCCAAAAGGTGAAACCAAACTGAACATATCTAGAAAAAACTGTTGTAAATTAGTGTTAATTTTTATAGCCCATGATGTACTCTCACAGACTGATCAATCCAAAGTTACAAGCAGAGGAGAGGTGAACACATGACAAATAAAAAGCTGTGTATCATTGGCTGAATGTGTTACAGTTGGCTCATCACACTTTATTCTAAACATATACACAGTGAATCTTTGATGAGGTCTAGGACAAATCAATATTCAATATTTCTTCTTCCCATTCACATGCAGATAGCTGGAACTTATGCAATGAAATGACTGATTCGGTAGCACCTGACTACAAACGCAGAACTTCATGGAATATTTCCTCGCAACAAGAGAGAAATGTAGGCTCAAGTTGCAGGCTGGCAGAAATTTTCATCTCACTAATAGGTATTACATTTATACCTAATACTGCTGAAGTCTAATAGTTCACAGTTCAAATAAATTTTGAATAATTGAATATGTTATAATAAAATATTCAACATTCCATGCAGAACCAATCACAAAATATTTTAATTTCATACTTTTCATGCCAGCCAGAGTGGCCGAGTGGTTCTAGGCGCTACAGTCTGAAACCGCACGACCGCTACGGTCGCAGGTTCGAATCCTGCCTCAGGCATGGATGTGTGTGACGTCCTTAGGTTAGTTAGGTTTAAGTAGTTCTAAGTTCTAGGGGACTTATGACCTCAGATGTTAAGTCCCATAGTGCTCAGAGAAATTTGAACCATACTTTTCACAGTTTTACTTTTGAAGTAGCCCAAGTGTAAGCAACTCAGCCAAAACATTATCCTTGGACCTATAATCATTAGTGGATGGACCAATAATCTCTTCTCAAAAGTGCGTGCACTTACCTCCCCCTTACCCACCTTCCTACCTTCCTTCCTTCCTTCCTTCCAAGACACACACACACCTGATGTAACATTATGCAATGATTCTGTAATTACTTTCTCTGGGTGGGGATGGGAGCAGGGATTGTGAACTACACACACATAAAATGAGACAATATAACATCTGTAAGAGACTGAACTCCTTTTGCGATAAACAAATTTATTTTACTGTAGTTGTTTTTAACATGTCACACTAAAAATCACACTCATTGCAACAGTAACTCCAACACAAGAGATACAAGTGTCATCCACTTCAATAAACATTTTATGACAGTGAGTTTTCACAGTGGAATGTAGTGGTGGTAGTTAGTGTTTAACGTCCCGTCGACAACGAGGTCATTAGAGACGGAGCGCAAGCTCGGGTTAGGGAAGGATTGGGAAGGAAATCGGCCGTGCCCTTTCAAAGGAACCATCCCAGCATTTGCCTGAAACAATTTAGGGAAATCACGGAAAACCTAAATCAGGATGGCCGGAGACGGGATTGAACCGTCGTCCTCCCGAATGCGAGTCCAGAGTCCAGTGTGACAGTGGAATGTAAACCATTTCACTTTCTTAAAGTGTATCTATGATACTACTTTTGACAGTGCCATAACATAAATATATTACCAGACACATTAATTTGGCACAGATGGTAAAATATAAAATAATGATCTTGGGTATTCGCCATGGCCTATCCTTAGTAACTACTCCAGAAAATATAGTGTGGTGGCAGAGAACGTTTGGTTATACACTCCTGTAGTTCCGGTGTGGATTTGCGATGTGTTTCTGAAAATAAATCAAAGGTACACAGAATGAATTAATGAATACTTTTTGACAGAACCTGGCAGTAACAAAAAGAACAAACATAAGTAGAATATCATCACCACATGTAAAATCAGAAAAGAAACAAATATTCACACAAAAATCAAGCAGATAAAATCCTCAAAATTTAACCAAAAAATTACAAAAATGAACACTACTGGTGTTGTCAATTTCACGTGACATTCATCTCTAATGAAGACCTCAATACCAGAACCCATACAGAACTCAAAAACTCAACACAATTTTCACTTGACCTACATAGCTCCAACAAAGCCCTTGATACCAGGAACCAACCACTCTAAAAGGTGGTGTTGAAAATTTCATTTCACTCACATAGCTCAAGCAAAGCCCTAGATACCACACTTTCCCTTACTCTATGTAAACCAAAGTTCTCAGTATAACAAACCAAACCATGCTCACGTAACTAATATCAGAAATGTATCCTAACCAACAATGGTACATCAGTACCCATATTACCTACCAATAACAGTCCAACAATTACCAAATGCTAACAAGGAAACACCGAAAAATCATCGATACTGTCATCACCACCAATTTCAATACACACAAAGAACTTTACCCATTGCAACTAGCAAAGAGCTACTCATAAATACCTGTATCTTCTTCACAACTGAAATAAAGAGAAAAATATTACCACAGAAAACACACAGTACTAATATTTCCAAATGTAAAAATGAATCCATCAGCCAAAATATGCAAATTCAAAGTAACTCACGAGAACGCCAGCACAAATTCTTTCAATAGCAACCTGAAATATTCAATTCATGTCAAACAACTCAGTAACAAACATCCAGCACAAGAGAGCGCCACCAAATACTGCAACACACATTCTACAAACACAGAGAGACAAAAACATCTAGGCTCACCGTGACATCATGGACCAAAGCAGATTGGTGTAGCATCAGCACCTGAACTTGTGCGAATATCCTCACATTAGCCTCAGGTAGGAAAATAGTGATGGGGCAATGACTGCCAATTGGCAAGAAAATGGGACTAAATTATCAAGAATAGAACTCAATAACTGTTGGAACATTTGTTCAGAGTATGCATCTTTTTGGTACAACCGAAAAAGGCCACTACTGGCTGCTTTGCACTTAGGGATCTTTTTCAATGTACTGGCCCACAAACAGGACTCACAGCATACTGTTACCCAATCTGTCCTGTAGCATTTTCTTTCTCAGTGGTGCAGCTAAGATCTAAAACTTGTCCATTCTAATATTGAAATTCTAATAGTTACATCCTAAACCATTTAATCCCCGATGGTACTTATGATTAATAATAAAGAGTGAATTTACTTGACACTGATTTGTTTTATGAATTTTCTGAATGTCAGGCGTGACCTTCGTATGAATCCGTATCTGCTATTTCAGCATCTTGTTCCGGAAATGGAAATTTCCCACAGTATAATAGCATAAACGCATACAGTTGAAAGTACACGATACTAGAAGCAAAGAAGTCTCAGTAAACATTGGGTCGAAAATGCATACCTTAAGAGCTATGAGCAATTTTACATCTTTGATACTGCGAAGCAAATCTCTTCTGCTGCAAGCTCTTTATTTCCATATTTTGGGAAATGGTAATGTGGACCAAAACAAGAAAAAAATGTCCAGTAAACATTTGCTTTAAAATGCATACCTTAAAAGTTATGAGCAATTGTTCATTAGAAGAGTTGTGTTTCCAAATAGCGAAGATGAGCACGTGCTCAGGGTCTAGTGTAGCAGGGGATACAACCCGTCGGCTTTGGACAATGACGTCACAAGTCGCCAGAGAGCAGTTTACCATTTTCGCTTTTACTGTTATGTTTCAGTTTCGTTTTTTTACTGATTGCTTAATAAAGTGGATCTGTTTATTCTATCTCGTGAGATTTTTTTTTTTTTTTTTTAAAGCCAAAAAACACTTATCAGCCACTGAAGGGAGCTACAACACTAAGAAGAATCGCTTCTCGATTGGCCACTTGTGACGTCATTGTCCAAAGCCGACGGGTTGTATCCCCTGCTGCACTAGTCCCCGTGCTCATAGTTCTTAAGGTACGGATCTTAAAAGCACATGTTTACTGGGCATTTTTTTTCTTGTTTTGGTCCACATTACCATTTCCCGAAATATGGAAAGCAAAGAGGTTGCAGTAGAAGAGATTCGGTATCGAAGATGAAAAATTACTAGTATCTCTTAAGGTATGCATTTTCGACCCTATGTTTACTGAAATTTTTTTGCTTCTAGTATCGTGTAGTTTCAACTCTATGCGTTTACGCCATTAATTGTGATGCACCCTGTATAATTCAGTGACTAAAAATGAAGTTCAACTCCATTGATTAACATCTCAACATGTTTAAACGAGAGTTACCTTTGAAGAAACCTTCCAACAGCCAGTACAACACTAGTAAGTTGCATACAACATAGCTATGAAACTAAATCTGCCTTTATAGCGTTCATGAGTACAACACTACACGTACAGCTTGAGTAGATACGTCACAGTATTAAATAAATCCTATACATTTATATTCAATGGGAAAATACAATATTCTAACCAGAATCATTTTAACCAATCAGCTTATTTGCCTCCCAGAATGTGAACGTGTATTACGTTTCCTGTTTTCTCTCCAACAATTTTGCATTCCGCTTTTCGTCTTTTAGAAATCACAATAGCACAAATCCCATTGCCGAGTTACTACAACAGTTCTATGCAGCAACTACCACTTCGACGAAAATAATCACGGGAACGAAAGCTATATGGGCGAAGAGGCAGCAAGCCACGTAGTTCCATTCCACACCACTAGAGGAGCTAGGGGTCAAACGAAGCTGGAATTGACCAATGAGAGCTGTCTAAACTCCAGTGGTGGTTGTTTTGAAATATTCTATCGTCTTGCTCTGCACTGAAGTCTGTGGTCCTCGGTTACAGTCGTCTTTGTATTTGTTTCATATTTACATAGTACTCAACTTCATTATAAACAGATTTTTTATTTAAATTCATAAAGTTCACCGTGGAATTGAAGAGATTTCCTGCTGAAAAATGACTACAATTAATTGTAAGGAAAGACATTTGATTTTTCATTAAATAATCTCGTAGTCAATAAATGAAATGTATTCTCTTCTATCGTGAATTAAGCAGTGTGGTTTTCATTTGTTTATTTAAATAACTTTGATATGTCTGTAGTAGTTTTATTTAATGAAGACTTTTATGTTTTTTTTCAGAATATTCAACACAACAGATTGACGTTGAAATACTCCTGCAAGTTTCCCGGCCATTCATATGGCTTTTACGTGGGTTCAACGGAGGAAATTTGCAACGAGCATTTCTACATGTTTCCAAAATAACCTCAAGAGTTGCTTCTAAAGTGGAAGAGTGTTCGTAAACTGTCACCAGATGTGAACTGTGCTTCTTATTTTGGTTGTGAAGATCACTTTTTCCAAGAAGATTTTATGAATAAAAGTAGGCATAGGCAAAACAGGGGCGTGTTTCCAAAACATGTGACAGGTGTTTCTTGTGAAATTGCCATTAAATCGGTAGTGAATCAGGTGACACTTGTTAATAGTGAATTGGGCCTACCAAGCACTAGTGATGCTATGGCAACTGTTCATTTTACAGCTGCTAATACCAGAAGTGAAACTGGTGTTAATGAACTACAAAACCTTTGTTGTGCTGTGGCAAGTAGTTCTCATGTAGGTGTTTGTACCAGATGTAGACCAGGTGAAACTTGTGTTAATAGTGAGATACACTTACCAAGCACTAGTGGTACCATGGAAAATCTTTATTATACAGGTGCCAATACCAGATGTGAAACTGGTGTTAGAGAATTACCTAGCACTAGTTGTGCTGAGCAGAGTAATTCATTGAGTGATGTACCTCTTAAATTTTTTATCTCCCCTTAAAGTGAATCTGCAGATAGTGAGTACACATTCTTATCTGAAGCATTTAGTAATGAGGAAAGTGGGGTCTTAGGTACAGGGGTTTCAAAAGCAGACTTAACTCCAGCAAAATCAAAAATGTACAAGATTCATAGGATTACTCCAAAAAGGCTATCAAAACTGAAAGCAAAGCTGCATCATGAAAAATCAGAACTGAAAGCACTTAAAGATTTGTATGACAGCAATACTTTCTCTTTCATAGAATCTAAGTTAATCTCTGGTGCCAAAGATTTCATAAACAGCCAATTACGAAATGCTCATCAATCAGCAAATGCAAGGCAATGGACACCCGCGGACAAAGTATTTGCTTTGTCCTTACACAAATGCAGTCCCAGCCTATACAAATATTTGTCAGTTCATTTTTATCTTCCTTCTGTGAGGTATCTGAAATGTCTGTTGTCTTCTATACCTTCTGAACCAGGATTGAATACTTTGGTCATGAATGTAATGAAAGCAGAAGTTGAAGTAATGAACAACAGTGACAAATACTGTGCTTTGTTGTTTGATGAAATGTCTTTAGAAAGAGGGTTGTATTATAATGCAAGCAAACAAGAATTTTCAGGGTTTCAAGATTTAGGTCAAATGTTCATGCAAATCATGCATTAGTTTTCGTAGTTACAGCCATACATAAAAGCTGGAAGCAGGTTGTTGCTTATTATTTCACTCACAACTCAGTTTCAAGTATCACTTTAGAGAGTCTTATTACCTATGTCATAGGGCAATTGCAAGAAATAGGGCTAAAGGTAGTTTGTACAGTTTGTGACCAGGGTCAAACCAACCAGAGAGCACTGAAGGGACTCTGCTGTGAGAAATCTACTGAGTCCAGTCCATTTCATTTTGTAGTCAGAGATGAACCTATTGCAGTCATTTATGATGTCCCACATCTATTAAAAATACTAAAAATGCTCTGCTAGGAAATAAAATACAGTTTGGGTTTAAAAAAGAGTCTAGGGCTTTTCTTCTGGATCAGCAGAAGATGTTTAAGACATTGCCAAAACTACATAGGAATCTTTTGAATTAAAGGATTATTTTACTAAAATGAAAGTCCAAGGTAGCTGCAGCCCAGCTTAGTCATACAGTTGCTGCAGATATTGAAACTTATGTGGCATCTTACCTGCTGAGGCAATATACACTGCAGCATTTGTTGAAAAGATGGATTGTTTATTTGATTCACTGATCAGTACCTATTGTTATCCACAAGATGGCAAGTCTTATAAGTGTGCCCTCTCTGCAGAGTCCCCACATATACAGTCTGTTAAAGAAATGGAAAATTGGAAAGTGTTGGAGCTAGGCACAGGGAGAGATAAGACAAATATGTTCAGTTTCATAAGTGGGTGGCAAACTACAATAAGTTCACTGATGTTCATTTGGAACAGATTAAAAAAATGGCTTTAATTTTTTAAGCATGAGGGCTTTCAATCAAGACCCAGTGGAGAATGTATTTTGTTGTGTGAGGCAGCATGGTGTTGCAAACACCAACCCAACTTGCTTTCAGTTCAAAGCAGCATTGAAAACAGTTATAGTCAATAATACAGCCTTACGTACAAATTCACTAGGTAATTGTGAGGATGATAGATGCATGCCATTAAGCAATTTAAGGCAATTTTTGGGAGCTAGTGATGACAACTTTCTTGATTCCACAACAGACCATTCCATTATGTATCAAAGTGCTTTATATTGTGCCCTTGCTGATAATGAAGCTGCTGCTGGTAGTGGTGGGGCTAATGTAAGAAATGACAGACAAGCACTAGCACATGCAGCTGGTTACATTCTACGAAAGATGGGTTTAACACCTGAAACCAACTGTAGTGACTGTAATACAACTGTTCTCACCAACACCCACAGAGCATCATTTATTTACAAGTTTCAAAGAATATGATGCTTTAAACCCAAAATTATTGTATGCTAGTGACAGCACAATGTCTTTTGTAGCAAATGTTCATAGTCAGTTGTATGCATTCTTAGATAAATGTGGACACCAGGAACAATTGGATAATACATTCTATTCACTGTTTAAGTTTCCAGAGGAAATAACATTTTGAAAAAAAAAAAAAAAAAAAAATGGTTCAAATGGCTCTGAGCACTATGTGGCTTAACTTCTGAGGTCATCAGTCCCCTAGAACTTAGAACTACTTAAACCTAACAAACCTAAGGACAGCACACACACATCCATGCCCAAGGGAGGATTCGAACCTGTGACCGTAGCGGTCACGCGGTTCCAGACTGTAGGGCCTAGAAACGCTCGGCCACTCTGGCTGGCTAACATTTTGCAAGGCCCATTTTTCTGGACAGTATATTTTAAGACAATGTGTATCTCTATTGCTTTACAAGTATGTGAAAGATTGGAAACACACCATCAGTAATAAAAGACTTGATATTGTTAAAGGCAAATTCAGTAAACGGTTTAAAGCTTTATAACTTGTGTGCTTGAGAAATAAAAAGTAAGTTTTGTTTTCATTTTACTGTTTTTATCCATCTTTCCTGCTTTTGGTACTTGATACTGATGTTTTCTTTTTTGTGTTGAAGCAGTTACAGTAGTAAGATGTAGGAATCTTTTTAAGAAATTAATGGTCAGTAGTGCAAGTTTGCTGGGCAGTTACTCAGAACTTATAGTCCTGAAACATAGTTGTAACAAATTTTAGAATTCTTCATTAATAAATACTGTGATAAATATTTCTTAATTGAACCTCTTTAACTGCTGCTTATTCTCTTAATAATAGGCTTTTTTTTCTCCATTGATCCGGCAGCTTGTATGACATTAAAATTTTGACATTATTCAGGAATATTTGTAGTCCAGTTTAGCTGCTACAATGTTATTTTTCTTTTGCTTCAATTATTTACACTACAAACTTGTTTCGACTTACTCTCAGTTTCAAGTGTTGCATCTAGTTCTTATGAACCATAAAACATGCTGGAGCTTTTACATGTTGATAGATAACAATATAAGCATGCCAATTTAAAAGTCTATTTTTGACATTTGCGCCTGACAGTCGCTGCTACTATCATGTTTTCTTGTCTGTCAGATGCAAACGTCAAAAATAGACTGGAAATATTACTGAATATGTTCCTCTCTGCTGTAGTACAGTGTGCTACAGCTGTGTTTCAATCATTTTATTATGATGCCAGCCAAAATAATTACATACCACGCCCAGAAAAATAAGGTAATAGAATAAAAATAAAAACCTACAACGTAAGTAAACTGGGGGGGGGGGGGGGGGGATGCAACCCGCAATGTTTTCATATTTTAGTTCATATCCGTACCACTTGAGGCGCTGCTGTCGGTCTGTGTTTCCCACTTTTAACACCAGAGTTGCATTTCTCTTCTGTGGAAAATAATAACAAACACAGATCTTTCTGCCCGCCAAAAATTTCGTCTTAAAAGATAAAACCCGCAATGCCTTCAACTGGGTGTGGTAACTTCTGTGAACTTCCCATGTTTTGGTGTCGCTGGAGTCTTGTTCTGTCAACACCATCTCTGTAACCGCGGCACGGGTCCCTTCTTTTCCTCCATTTTCGTCCCCCGAAGCAGTGGTAAACCGAGCAAATCAGTGCAGCACTCTTGCCTCATACCGGGACGCCAGTCAGAGAAACCAAAGATAGCCATGGTTCCTTTTCGGTCTCATAGGTACTGAAAGAAATACCGGTAAGTTTGCTTTTTCAGGCTTTGCGCATATGAACAATTTTTCTGTCGGATGACTACTCGGCCTATAATGCATATCAGCACACAAATGAGCATTTGTAAATAAGATGAGGCCTGTCTGCGTGCATGAACGATTAATGGATCAGGTAATATTAACATGAATTCATGAAGTGTTTGCCACCTACTAATAAAATTCAGCTGTAGAAGCAGGGAAGAAGATATTGGTTAAATCCAGAAATCAGTACCTATGAATAATTTAGATCATACCCGTCACAATTTTGTAACTACACTAGAATGTCGGACAACAGTTTTGATATGTTACTTGAAATTATTTTACCTCATGACATGTATTAGAATGGTGTCATGACAGTACCTTAGCCAGCTGGAGTGGCCGAGCGGTTCTAGGCGCTACAGTCTGGAACCGCGAGACCGCTACGGTCGCAGGTTCGAATCCTGCCTCAGGCATGGATGTGTGTGATGTCCTTAGGTTAGTTAGGTTTAATTAGTTCTAAGTTCTAGCCGACTGATGACCTCACAAGTTAAGTCATATAGTGCTCAGAGCCATTTGATCCATTTTGAACAGTACCTTAAGTACTGAAAAGATTTTCGTTACCATAATGTAAATACATATGATACATGAAAAAACATATTATTCAGTTTAGAAAGTTTGATATTTATTTACTTGAAAAATGATTTGGCAGAGTTAGTTCATCAATACTCTCTTGCGTTGATTCCACAAAATATGCTTCAACTGACTGACTATGCGCAGATGGACATGCAAAATTGTTTGCTTACCTTGATACAGAATTTACTATCGGTCGAATTTTTAAATCGAGTCCATGAGCATACTTCTCTGCACATCATTGCCATAATAAAACAATCCTGTGATCAGTCGACTAAGAAATCGCTCTGTTAACACGTGTTGATAGCCGCCCCAAACGGAAAAATGTGCTTTTTGGTGCTCCACAATTCTTGCAATTTCGACTATGATAAACTGACAATGCGAAGTTCATCTTTGGCGTATTAGTGCAGAACGTGTAACAAATTCACCTAAATAAAAAATGTATATTTCACACATTTATTTACATTTAATAAGCTGTGTTAATTTTGCTTTGTGTAAGACTATGTGCACCAGGCAGCCCGATTCGCAGTTCTCGATTACTGTTAGTATTGTTTCCGCACAGTCTTTCGTTGATTGTGTGAGGAATTAGGTGCATCGTGATATATTGTATATTTTCGAACATTTTGAAGTGCCACACAAAATTCATTCTGTATTATCAATTGTAAACTTAATATGTGCGTTTTAAAAACTTTTGCCAAAAGTAGGCCTATCCTTGTTCCAACGCCATCGTTCTCTAATTTCGTTGTGTACTTACGTGAAAAGAAATTATGAGAATTTTCAGCCGCTGTACTTCTGGACAGAAATCGTTCACCCTAACCATCAATGTATATCTAAGTGAATAAGGGTGAATTCATATTTGACAGAACTTCCCCGTCACGCTTGTCACGTCAAATGATTCTCCTCTGTCGTTCAAATGGTGGCATTCACACACCGTCAACGGAACGCCATCGACACGTCACGTCAAGGTTTCTCAGACAGAATGTTTCAATTGGCCATAGTGTAGCAAACTTCGCTAACTAGTACGAAAGTATTCACCACTGTCTGCTATTGCGAAAAGGTCTTAATATGTATTGGTAGACAATACTAAGTTAAAGTATTTTATTTTGTACACTGAAATAATACATTGCAAAATAAACAATGCGCTTTTTCCAGTGGAATAGCGAAAGAAAAATCAGGAGTAAAGCTGATGCGGCATGCAGAAGTTTAAAATAAGACCCGTAATAAGTTAACGACGAACAGCAGGTAGCCGAAATATATGTAAACATAGTTCAAGTACACTAAAACGGGCCATCTATGCATACCGTAGGCAAACCATCAGCATCTGTTGAGGTGATATTGAACGCCTAAATATTGAATTTCTCTTAGTAATTTTTATTTGTAGCTTGCTTATCAGGTAAAAAAACTATTATTTAGACATTCACACATACTTGTAGTACGATAACCCCTTCTCTTGCAGCTCCTCTCCTGAACTGTCGATTTTTTAATATTTTGCTCACCCAGACTCTTTTTGCTCTCTGTACCTCGTCATTAAGTGCAACAGCAATAATTGCAAACTGCTTTAAACTAAATGTTGCATTTCATGACAATCTACCATGAAATACGAAATAGCGCCTTTGGTGAATACTTTATTAACCAGCTGTAACGTCACGACTTTCTTTCGACGTTCAAGTACCGTGTAGTGTGAATGCTCAGGAATTCCTCTCACCATCGACATTTAAAAACATGACAGTGACGTTCTGGAAAGTGTGAATCCACCTTAAACGTGTATTTTTGACAATTTTCGATAGTTAAGACTATCGAGCATAACACATTTAAGGACGAGCTAAATAAAGTAACATAAAATCTTAACAGCTCTGTGAGAGTGAATGAAAATGCGGGAACATATACTAGAGGTCTCCCAGTCGTGCACAGGAAGCTGGACGTCACATGGTATAAAGTCAGCGTGACTACAGCGCCAAACGGGACTGGCCTCGCAACACGAGACAGTTAAAGGAATTGGGAAAAACAGCATGCGTGAGTCTTAGAATAGTTGCGGTACACTGCAGTGCTTCATTACATGGCCTAGAGAATTTCCGTTCACTCTCTGGCCGGGAGGGACATATTCCTTGAGAACAATGCCCCTAGAATCAAAGAAAACAAGCAACATTGTCTTCACATTGGACCTTGATTTTCGCGACTTTTTTGTTCTCGGTTCTCCTGGTAGTTTCCATTCCTTGCTTCGAGATTAGAGCTCCACATCGAATTCGTAAAACCAGGACTCGTCTCCAGTGATGGCTCGGTTAAGAAAGTCCCCTCGTTCCTCTGCTTCCAACCAATGCTCACAGCACTCAACCCTCTTTGCTTTCTGTTCTGGCGTCAAGAGCTTCGGTACGATTTTCTCACACAATTTCTTCATTTGAAGTTTTTGTGTCAGGATTTCGTGAACGATTGTTTTGGGGATTGACAGCTCGTCAGCAATCATTCTGACTGTCAATCTACGGTCTTTAAGAACACAAGCCCGAATTCGTTCAACATTTGCATCGGAACTCGATGTCGACGGGCGTCCTGGGCAAGGGTCATCGTTCACTTCTTCTCGGCCATCCCGGAAGCTTTTTAACCACTTGTTCACGGTTGGTTCCTTCAGAGAATTGTCTCCGTAAACCTGTTTCAAACACTTAAAAATCTCACGGCCATTCTTGCCTAGCTTTGCAAGAAACTTGATGTTAACGCGTTGTTCCTCAATCAGAGACAGGTGAAAAAAGGTAACTGTCAACAAGCTGCCGCACACTCCCCATCTTCACGCAGAGTGCTCTGACTCGAACTGAGCGTTGATGGGATTGATTACAGCAGTAGTCCCACCTGGCGGTGACTGCAACCTGTAACATAAAGACATTATTCAACTTTTATGCGTATTTTCTGGACAAACCTCGTATGTCAAAGCTTTTCTTTTCTTGTAGAAACACTGTGTATATTAATTTAAGCCTTTAACTTGTATGTTACCGCTACTTAACAGTGATGTTGCTATTGGCTGACTACTTCATGCGTCCTATGCTCTAAATATTCGCAGTCATCGGCTATCTATTATTGCCGTGGTTCGGAAATATCGTTGATCCGGGGCTGATGCACACAGCAGTCTAGAGTTGTCGTGGGAAGGTGGATAGTCTCCGCGTGCCCCTGTTTACGTTTAGTGATTTCAGTGTTTCCTCTTCGTTTATTGCTCTCACGTAAAATGAAAACAAAATGGATTTCTGTGGCTGGGAGCTATCAAGTGAATTAAAATACATTCACATAATTACGGAAGGCTAAAATATGTTGTTAGTTTCAGATTTTATTTCAACCATTCTGACAGACAACATTCATCACCTTGCAGAACAATGAAGTTATTTCTGTCGGTTTGCTACAGTAATTTTACTTTTATTAATCTTTTCCACTGAGGCAGTCAATTTATTTGAAACAAAGTTTAAGGCCACACTGTTAGCTACCTTCCACTGTTCGCTGCATATCAAAAGTGCATGTTTTCATCTTCTAGCACGTGTGGCATTATGCCATAATAAAGAGCCAAACATAAGATAATACAGCACTGGTACTCCAAGAAGATTTACATCTGAATCTGGATACACGAATGTGCGCTTAAAGCCGAATTATGAATTGTAGTACGGTTAACGAAATTCGGACGCTCTTGAAGTGTCATCTAATGTCTTGTTTCTCTTACGACATAATGTAAGATCTGCTATATGTTTATTAATGAAGAGCTAATCCCAACACATATAACTGAATTTTTATTCCCCCTGTCACTATTACTGAAGTTAAACATACATTCAAGGCCTTAAAAAATAAAAATTCCATAGGTTTTGACAAAAATTCACCTAAAATTCTAAAGCACTGTAGTGACCACATGTATCAAGTCCTGTGTCACATTTTTAATAAGTCTATGCAGCAAGCTGTTGTCCCAGAGAGATTAAAGCTTGCATTGTGAAACCACTTTTCAAGAAGGGTGACATAACACCAGAAGAAAAGAGGATTTCCACTGTGAGTTAAAGAATTTGACACTTATTCAGAAAGGGGTAAAGTACGCTGGAACGAAAATTTTCAATTCCCTACCCAACAGCATCAAAAGTATAAGGAGTAGTACATCAGTATTTAAACGTAGCTTGAAAAATTATTTACTTGAGACCTCACTTTATTCACTAGAGGAATTCTTTCAGAGAAATAAGTAAAACCCAGATTGGAAAGATGTTTTTAAATTTTTTGACACTGTTTACTGTTAAACTAATGTAATAATGCCCTAATATAAAAATTCCTGTTTTTCTCATTTCCATTTTTGGGTCACTTTTAAACCCAAAGTGGGAAGTTTTGATTACTGTTCAAGGTTAAAATAAATGCAATAATGCCCTAAATATCAAACTGCTATCTTCACATTTATGTTGACTAGTTTTTAAGCTAAAAAGTATGACTTTTGTGCACTGTTATTAATACTATAACAATGTCTTTATTCTATGTATTTTATTAAGTATATTGACACGTTCCACATCTGAGTGACTTGCTCACATGTACAGATCTATGGAACAAGTATATACATAAATAAATAAATAAAACAAAACCAATTTATCTAACTACCATCCAATATCACTACAAGTAGTTTCTCAAAGGTATTGGAGAAACTATTGTATAAAAGAATTGTAGAACATCTTAACAACTGCAACATACTCAACAGAACCCAGCTTGGTTTCCAAAATGGTAGATCAACTGAGCAGGCTATGTTTCCTCTCACAAATGAAATTTTAGAGCCTATAAATAATAAAATGTCACCTATTGGAATCTTCTGTGACTTGTCAAAGGCCTTTGACTGGTTAGACCACATCATTTTCCTACAGAAGGCTAATTATTATGGCTTGAGAGGTAGCATTGGTAGTGGATTGAATCATATCTACAAAACAGAAAACAGAATGTGATAATTAATGGTCCCGATGATAGCCCCATCTCATCTGGTTGGGACCTTTGCTTTCTTTATCTTCATCAATGATCTCCCACTTTGTACAGCCACAAAGCATAAATTTACTCCTTTTGCTGATGATACAACTAATCTGCTTGAAAGTCAAACCAAAAATGACCTAGAAAATAAATGTAATGCTGTACTTGTGACATCCTGCACTGGTTTAAGTGCAATGCACAAACTCTAAATATTGAAAAAAAATTCAGTTTATGTAATTTAATACATTTTATCAAGAAAATGAAGTATGCCACTTAAACTGTGGTAAACTAAATATACTACGATGTGAATCATCTAAGTTCTTGGGCATTCTAATTGATGGCAAGTTGAACTGGTCTGTGCATATCCTAGACCTACATAGAAGGCCCAGTGTGGCAACTTATGCTTTGCATGTAATCATCCCCACTGGTGACGTGGACACTATCAAAGTTGCCTACTTTGGTTATTTTCATTCTATCATGTCATATGGCATAATATTTTGGGATAACTAGCCTTTATCCAAAAAAATATTTACTGGACAGAAGAGAGCTGTGAGAATCATGACTGGTGTTAATCCAAGATATTCTTGTAGAAATTTGTTCCGTAAGGTACAAATATTAACAGTCACCTCTCAACAAATATTCTCTTTGATGATTTTTGTTTCTAATAACCAGTCTATTTTTAAAACTAATAGTGAATGTCAGAAACGTGATACTAGGTCGAAAAATGATTTACATAGGGATCTGAAACATTTAAGTCTTGTGCAAAAAGGTATTAATTATTCTGCCACAAAAATTTTCAGTTTTCTTCCTTCAGGTATTAAAGTTCACATTAATATCTTACCTACTTTTAAATGTAAATTAAGAGAATACCTAACAGGAAATTCCTTCTACTCTCTTGATGAGTACCTGCAGATAAATCAATGATTGTATTTTTGTAAATTTTATTGCCATTGGTATTTATATTCTTACAGATTTGTTTTAATGTGTTTTGCTATAACTCATCTTAACTGTTTAAGTTGGACCATGTACTATATTTTCTTTTCAGTAATTGTTTTATGTTGCTTAAGCTATACCTTTGATTTGTTTTTAACCATCAAGCTTACTCATCATTTGTCACTTTATATACATGTATTATATCTGTGTTACATAATCATGACTCGTTCCACATCCTTGTGATTTATCACAATAAGGATTAATGGAATATGTAATAAATAAATAAATAAAAAAAAAAAAAAGTAATGTTTTACACGTACGAACATACGGGCTTCCTGCATCATCGTAGCTGGCTAGCTGCGCAAACTTGCGTCAATTGGGTCTGCTGATTGGTTGAGGCTCATGATGTCATCAGGAAGGCAGAACGTGTGTAGCAGTGCCGCCTGGTGACGAGAACTGTAATGCGCTCTATTGACATTAGCGACGTCGCTCACCTGCTCTTTAAAAAGCCATTAAATGTAGATCTGCACACAGCTGTCATTTTGGAACATCAAATAAGTCCAAATCATTCAATGGAGCTTAGCTTATGGGAATGAAATGTAAAAACCTGGTTCGAATGTTAACAATCGCGAATGCGGTGACAGACTAACCCAGTTGCAGCTGTAGGAAATGCGGAAAAGTGGACCGAATACATGTAAAAGTTACATACATATTCCTTGCATTTTCTGCAGTTTATGCACGATATTGTTCATAATATGTATCAAAATACTCTTTGAATGCAAGATAAATATGTTTGAGAATGTACAATGAATTTTTTAAATCACAGAGCGTTTGACTCTCATTTAAAATTCAACTCTTTGAGGATGACCATTAAGAAAAATTTTGAGACCAGATCAGACATTTATGTCATTATTAAAATTTTTAATGGCACATTTGTATGCTGTATCTTAAAGTGTAACACGCGCAAAAAAGATCAACATTATGTGTGAAAGCTTAACTTCTCTTGCACTTTATTAATCTTTGAGACCAATGTAATATGTGAAAGCTTTGCTTTTCTTGTAGCAACACTATGTATATTAATTTAAACTATTAACTTTTCATATTACTTGTGTGTACGCACTATGTAACAGTGATATTGCTATTGGCTGACTACATCACATGTCCATTGTTCTGAATATCCGCTGTCATCGGCTGGCGTATCACGTGAATGAGCTAGGACTGGCTTACAAAAGTGCACTGCAATCTCGATTCCAACGCTTCGGAAAGTAACATGCGGTGTTTGGTGGAATTCGAATTTATACTTTCGTAATACGAAAATATTCAGTGTACACGTTGCTGCTCATTAAAGATCTTTCCAAGACATATCTTCTTCTTTTTACTTTTTTCTTTTTTTTACTTTTATTATTATTATTATTATTATTATTATTATTATTATTTTTTTTTTTTTTTTACTGAGTTTCGTTTTGTAAAGGGCAGGAAATTCTACGCTGGTGTGTAAAACCATAACCATTCAAAGGATGTTTTACAGTTCCAAGGAAAAAGTGTATTTTCACCTGGGAGAAAGTGTATTTTTAAGCGGGAAATGCGGGATTTGTTTTTCTTGGCCATGTATACACCCTGTGGTTGCATGAGCTGTCTTCTGGTGACTAATGTTTGATATATTAATTTGTTGTAACAATGTATGTGTTGCAGTTAAAACAATTAAGATGTATGAACATCAGCTTGTCAGTGGGTCATCATGGCACAGGTCCATTATGTTACCATTTGGTTGCTAAAAATTAATTTAAACTGTCAGAAATAAATAAGTCAATCATCCATCAGCAAACTCCAAATACTGAGCTTCTGTTTTTGGTGATACCCTTTTAAAAGATTAATCCTGATCCTGGCAATATTATTGCCTTGACAAAGCAATAATAAAATAAAATGGCTGATGTAATATCAGACACAACTGAGGATGGCAGGACAACAGCAGCAGCAGCTTCCAATCAAGACAGATGCCTGAGAACTAGGAGACCTGCTACACTAAGTGAGGATTTTTTATGGTACCGAGTAAGCAGAAAGAGAACATGGAAAAAGATGTAAGTAAAACTGTCCATCTTAAATACCAGTGTGACAATAGTGAGAGGAATATAAACACCGGACAAAGATACGATCCAGGTTTAATGACACAAACTGAAAAAAATCACTGCATAGTACCAGAAGCAAAGGGAGCAAGTGAAGTGCTTAGTATATTACAGGAAGGGGAACTATTACATTTAAAGCCAACTGTTAGAATACTTCACCAAAATGTTCAATACATAAACAATAAAACAGAGGAACTAGAGGTAATATTACAGGAGTATAGGCCAAACATTCTAGTAGTTACAGAACATGGGCTAAAAGAAAATCACATAGGAATTTACAACTTGAAGAATTATGTGAAAGTAGCCAGTTTTTGCAGAACTTCCTATAAAGGTGGTGGGGTTGCCATTTTTTCTAACTATAAATCAACTAAAGCCATAAATATAACAAAATATGCTATAGAATTGAGCTTTGAAGCTACAGCACTGGAAACTAAAATTGCTGGGAATTTATGTTGTGTATTAGGTTTGTATCGATCACCAAATGGTATAATTAAAACCTTCTTTGAACAGCTTGAAGATATAATCCAACACCTCTCAAAAACATATGCTTATTTGATCATTATAGGAGATCTGAACACAGACACGAGTAAAAATACAGACAATACTAAGACCCTACTGGACTTATTGTGCATATACAATCTAAAAATAAAAATAGATAAACCAACCAGAGTAACAAAGCATAGTGAAACTATTATTGATCATGTAATAACAAATATTCCTACATGCTATTGTGACACACAGGTAATAAACTCCACATTAGCAGACCATTTTGCAATCATGATAGACATAAATATAAAGACTAGTGATTCAGTGCAGAAGATATGGGAGATGAGAAGACAGAACTACCCACATAACATAAATCTGCTAAAAAAGATGTTAGAGGCAGAAAACTGGGAAACAATATATGCAGCTAAAGATGCAAACACCAAATGGAACCAGTTTTATTCTTTATTCAATTATTATTATGATGTTACATGTCCTGTTAGTAAAAGGCTTGTCAAACAGCAACAAAAAAAGAAAAGCTGGGTGACTGGAGAAGTAATCCATGCCAGAAATAATCTGAGAGTGTATTATGACCTCTCCAAACAAAAAAATAGTGAGGCCTACAACACACTGTATAAAATAAAAAAGAAAGAGTACTGTAGTTTTATCAGAGAAACTAAAGCATCATTCATCAGGATGTCTATAGATAAGGGAAAGAACTACTCAAAAGGTTTATGGTCGTTCATTAATGGAGAGAGAGGAAAAGTAACAAATCGAGCAGAGGACATCTGCCCACTGATGAGTGGGAAAAGCAACGCAAACCCTCTAGAAGTAGCCAATACTTTTTACATATATTATATTACTGTAGCAGACGAATTAATAAGTCAAAATAAAACAAATGCAGTAAGTAAATTGTTAAACCCCCCACATACAAATCATGCTATGGTTTTCATACCTACAACAGATGCAGAAGTGTCAAACCTAATAAAACAACTTAAATTTAAACACTCTTCTGGCTTGGATGGTGTTACATCACATCTCATAAAGGAATGCAGAGAATGTATATTAAAACCACTGACACACATGCTGAATGCTGCGATAGAAGAAGGTATATTTGCAGATTCACTGAAAGTAAGTAAAGTGAAGCCAATATTTAAGAAAGGGAACAGGGATGAATTAGGAAATTACAGGCCAATATCATTGATCTCAACATTTGCTAAAATCTATGAAATGATAATAAAGAATAGAATTGTAAGTTTTATAACAAAGTACAGTATACTGCATTCATCACAACATGGTTTCAGAGAAGGGAAGTCAATAAAAACAGCATCAACAGATATAATTAAGCACATTCTTAATTTACTTGACAGGCAACAAAAGACTTGTGGGATTTTTATGGGCCTATCTAAGGCATTTGATTGTGTGAACCACTCAAAATTAATGATGAAATTATATCAGTATGGAATTAGAGGAAAATGCTATGACATACTTAAATCATACATTACAAATAGGAAACAATGCACAGAAATCAGACATACTAGTGGGGGAAATATAACAAACTACATATCAGAATTACAAACAGTTAAACACGGTGTGCCGCAAGGATCTGTGCTTGGGCCAATACTATTTATACTCTACGTAAATGACTTCCCTAGCTATATAAATCAGAAACTTATAATGTATGCTGATGACACAACAATCATTTGCACAGCTGACACAAAGGAGGAGCTTGAGAAGGAAGCACTCCTGACTATTGAAAATGCAAATAAATATTTAACACAAAACAACCTGTTTATGAATCAGCCTAAAACAATGAATGTAGTATTTCAGACCAAGCATAGTGAAAATTATAATATAAATGTTAATATAAATGGAAAGACTATTAAAGAAGTAACCTTCACAAATTTTCTAGGAACTATAATAGACAAACATTTGGCATGGGGGGAGCACATAGATGCACTGTGTAAAAAGATAAACAAACAGATCTTCATCATGCATAAAACAGCTAAGACTGTGGATGATAAAGTCCTCAGATCAATGTATTATGGACTTGTCTTCCCACATTTGCCTTATTCAGTTCATATATGGGGAAATGCACAAGCTGGCTACCTAAAAAGAATATTCACAATTCAGAAAAGGGCAGTGAGATGCATTGCAAAAATACCACCAAGACAGACCTGTAGGCAAGCTTTTGTACACTACAATATTATGACAGTATATTCACTGTATATATACCAAAGCATAATGGTGGGAAGGTCAAGTGATAAACACCTCCTAAATAAAGATGTACACAAACAGGCTACAAGAGGAAATGAAAATTACTACATGATAAACAGAAATCTAAAACTGTCTATGACTGCCCCAGAAGAAGCAGGCAAAAGGTTTTTTAATAAACTCCCCAAAATCATTAAAAAAGAAACAGATCTAAAATGTTTTAAAAATCATTTGGAACTATATCTCACAGAGAAATGTATATACAGTTTGAGTGAATACTAAGATGGTGTTTAAATATATCATTACTGAAATGTACCTGTAAAAATTATCATTTCTGTATGTTTTTTTTGATTTGTGTGTACGTATAATGTGAAACATGTAAAACCTTTGTATGATTATGGACTATTTCTGTTTAATCATTTGTTTCATTTATATATATATTGAAATCAAGTTTGATGTTAATAGGCTATTGTATGACACACCCAATACTCTCAGCTGGATTTTCAGCTGGAGTCCATGGGCAAAGAATAAATAAATAAATAAATAAATAAATATGATCCTGTCAGTAATTTTGGAAAATGTATATCAGGATGACCACATGAAGATATGAACCTTGTACTTTCCAAATACCGCTACATTAGTTAGCTTGGTCTCTGTACCTAGGTTAGATAATGCACTACTCACTGATTAAAATCCTTCCTGACATGTAGCTTTTTAGTGATGACTGATATCTAGTTCCAAGTGAAGATGTTTTTATGAGCACACATGAAGCAAGCATGCCATTGCAACATTTCTTTATCTGCTGCACTCACCATCTCTGACCATTAAAACCTGCTCCCCATGCCCTCTCACCCAGAGGACTCATATCTCTTTTGCGAGTAGGTGTTTAATAAGTTTTGGTGACCACAGAGCCCCAGGCCCTTGTGGTACTATTACCATTTCCACGCCTAAAGTCTACTGTCCTGTACACATTCCCCTACTACAATGGCATTAAAACGTGCTCACAGTTAATCCTGACTGTTATCAGAGGTAAATAAAAAGGGGCCCAACTTAGGCAGTTTTCCAAATTGATGACAAACCTATGATTAGTAATTTCTTTTGGTTTAATCCTCTGCAAAATCACCACAAATTCTGGCTCATTTATTATTCCCCCTCATTTTCTAAATTTTACAGCAGTAAGGGCTATCTGGGGAAGGACATCTTATCTGGTCCTCACGTAATCCACAATACATGATGACATTATGCACACCTTAATCATGTCGGCTAGCAGTCACTAAAAATACAATATGATAGCCATTCTGACATGGAGGCATTGTTGTCTATCCTTGTGACATATCATTTCCTGTCCTGGTGTGCTAGTCCTGCTTGCTATTTTGTGTGCTAGTGCCAGTTCCCAGGGCATGGGGGTGTTGGTCTACCCAAAGGTGTTTAAGTACTAGAGGTGCAACATTTTCTGTACTCTCATCATCTACAAATGAGCAAGCGTGTATACAGTTAGTTCTGTCATAATTTTATTACTGAGTAATATGAGACAAGAAGTAGTTATTTATATGTAGATGATATTTTGTATATATTCAAATATTTGTTTTGTGTTTTATTATTTTTTGAGGAACTCCTTGAGCAGCATGTGGCAGATGGAATTTGTCAGCAGACATCCCTACAACACAGCAGGTGATGCGTGGAGCTACCAATGCCATATGGAGTGTCAAGGAGAACCTCAGAGTACCTTACCATATGAAAACTCATGGAAGAGCCAGTTAACAGTGACAGCAAGAAAATGAAATTTGAATTTATGTAACAAATTCTTGGTCAGGTTTAAGTTCAGTATTTGCATACACCATGTACCTGCACTCAATGGTGGAACAGAAGTTAACCACTTCTTAGAAATGACGAAACTTCTTGTAGAAAATAGTGACAGAAGTTAATTAATTCATTACAACCAAAGGAGTAAAACACCCAAAATTGGTCTCTTCTTTCACTGGAAATCCTTCAATTCTGTCAGTGTGGCTGGTTTGCTTGAAGGATTAAATGTTAAAAGCAATTTCGTACAGTGATTTTGGAGCCTGCAAAATGGGTAGTTGGCCAAAGGCACTCACTGGTGTAAAATGAAAGTTGCGTCCCTTCTGGAGTGGAGGTTATGTTTTACAGTGATAGTCATTTCAGAAGTCAGGAATTAGTAATCCTTTGTAATCAATGAAGTTACTTAACCCAGTACAGAAAGGCTACAAGTACTTGAAAGTATATTTCCACGTGTGGATGTGGAATTCAGTTAATGCCCTTCCCTGTTTTCTGAGTGAGCAGTGTAGTTTTGTGAACATGCATGTAATCGCTAGATGTACTCCTATATTGGATTGTGGTGCCAACTGTTCAATTGGAGATGATGTTTGAAAAAGTGACAACTTGGCAATATTGAATTGAAAACTCTGAATTCCATTTGTTTCTTTGGAAATCTGGATGTAGAAAGGTTTACAAGTATATCTATGGAACAATACATCACATGCCACACATCACTTAGAAATGTGGATTCAGGCTGCAGCTGCAACAAGATTCAACGTGATACCATCGAAACTACAAAGATGGGAAAAAGTTATAAACCTCTGACAACACATGAATCCTACTCCTGGTACTTGAGTTGTACCCCTATGCAAGCTATGGAAAAGGATCTTAGCTTCCCTGGGGCATCACTTCTCCAGGCAATGACCACTGTTATAGGTAACCACTGCTTTAGCTGGTGGCATCTATGGGAAGACCCTCTTGGTGTCATTGACATCAGAAGTTAGACTACAAATGAAACAGATTACACTCAAACAAATGGCTTAACTGACCTGGCCATTTCGGTAAAAAATTATAACATTGAAAGTTATAATACCCTGTGGATTTCCTATCTCTGGCCTGACCACAGATAAGGAACAAATATGAAGAAATGTAACTAGACAATTTATGCAATATCTTGTATGGTCTAGAATTGGTGGAGATTCCTTTGCAACAAACAAAATAATCTTCTTTGTGTGACACATCAGAGACAAGTCTGGAACTAGTTGCAGTAGAAAAGACTACAAATGCATCTCTATTGATGAAAACGTCAAATGATTCTCAATCACATCAACTCAGATTTTAATAAATGGCTAAACATACCAGTCACTGTACTCCACATACAAACCTCAATATGATTAAAGATATCATAGAATACTTGTGGGAAGTCACATATGAAAACATTCTGGAAAAAGCTGCAAACGAAGATTGCCACCAAAAAATGGCAATTGCATTGAGATTAACACAAAATATTTATAATAAAAAATCAATTTCTAAAATCAGTAAATTCTGGCATTACAGCACTGTAATCAAACCTGAATGTCTTTATGGAGCAGAAACTTTAATTTTAAATAAAAGAGGGATATTGAAGAAATGTGAAAGAAAGAAAGATTATTAGGAAATTATTAGGATTCAAAATTACTGATGCCAGAAACTGAGAAGTAATCAGGAAATACATGAATACACAGATATACATGGTGCCATGAGAAAACAAAGACTTAAATTTTATGGGCACATTAAAAGAATGGCACCCACTAGACTGGCAAAACAAATAGTACAATCCTACGAAAACAGAAGTAAGGCCAAAACTGAGCCAATGAAATGGGTCATTCTGATTAAGGAGGATCTTAAAGTAGCCGGTATAAGCCAGGCAGATGTCACAGATGGAAAAACATTCAGACAAAAGATATTTGATTGGAAAGTTGGTAAGAGGGAAATTAGAAAATGGACTGGAACAACATGTTCTGATAAAAGACAGAGACTTCATTCTGAAAGGATGAAACCCATTTGGACACAAAGGAAGGCCAACCATCAAAAGTGACATCGATGGATTGTGACTTGTATGGTCCTATTGGGCCCTACATGAATACTAATACTAATACCACTACTACTACTACTACTACTACTACTACTACTACTACTACTACCAATAATAATAATAATAATAATAATAATAAAGATGTGATATTTCACACAGATCTAATACTTCAGAACAACAACAATCTGCATGTCAATGTAGAACCAAGAGCAGTATATTTTGCGTGTTCCTTCTATAGAAGTCCAGACAGTTGGGTGGATGTGGGTGCCTTTTATACTTGCCTTTTGAAGGAACATATCAAAAAATTTTAAAGCCATGGTCTACAGATGTGATGTTAAACCTTATGTTCCTCCACCAATGAAAGTTTTTGGGTCTCTCATTTTGGATACACATCCTCCACACCACTAACCCTATTTGTGAAAATTTAGAAGAACACTCCACAAATAAAAGCCATGTGAACAACCTTCCAAGTGTGCCATGTGTCCTGTCAGTGCTCTCCATGTTCACAGACATGCCTTTTGCTCAAGAAAGGGGGCAAGTATAAAACATTCAGTGGAACATCCTATTTTGAAGGAAGTATGGAAGATTAGGGTTTAATGTCCTGTCAACAACATGACCATTAGAGACAGCTCAGTCTTGAATTGTTTCAAAGGTTGGGAAGAAAATTGGCCACACGCTTTCAAAGAAACCATCCCAGCAATTGACTGTATCAATTTAGGGAAATCTCAGAAAACATGATTCAGGATGGTTGGATGCAGATTTGAACTGTCGTCCTCCGAAACACAAATCCATTAAGTCAACCATTGCGCCACTCACTTGGAACCTACTTTAAGGGCAGAAGGAAGTATGAATGAATCATTGTGTCAGTTGACAACTTAGCAAACAGAACACAGCATGTTGTTATCAATGGAGAGACGTCTACAGACGTTAAAGTAACCTCTGGCGTGCCACAGGGGAGTGTTATGGGACCATTGCTTTTCACAATATATATAAATGACTTAGTAGATAGTGTCGGAAGTTCCATGCGGCTTTTCGCGGATGATGCTGTAGTATACAGAGAAGTTGCAGCATTAGAAAATTGTAGCGAAATGCAGGAATATCTGCAGCGGATAGGCACTTGGTGCAGGGAGTGGCAACTGACCCTTAACATAGACAAATGTAATGTATTGCGAATACATAGAAAGAAGGATCCTTTATTGTATGATTATATGATAACGGAACAAACACTGGTAGCAGTTACTTCTGTAAAATATCTGGGAGTATGCGTGCGGAACGATTTGAAGTGGAATGATCATATAAAATTAATTGTTGGTAAGGCGGGTACCAGGTTGAGATTCATTGGGAGAGTGCTTAGAAAATGTAGTCCATCAACAAAGGAGGTGGCTTACAAAACACTCGTTCGACCTATACTTGAGTATTGCTCATCAGTGTGGGATCCGTACCAGATCGGTCTGACGGAGGAGATAGAGAAGATCCAAAGAAGAGCGGCGCGTTTCGTCACAGGGTTCTTTGGTAACCATGATAGCGTTACGGAGATGTTTAATAAACTCAAGTGGCAGACTCTGCAAGAGAGGCGCTCTGCATCGCGGTGTAGCTTGCTCGCCAGGTTTCGAGAGGGTGCGTTTCTGGATGAGGTATCGAATATATTGCTTCCCCCTACTTATACCTCCCGAGGAGATCATGAATGTAAAATTAGAGAGATTAGAGCGCGCACGGAGGCTTTCAGACAGTCGTTCTTCCCGCGAACCATACGCGACTGGAACAGGAAAGGGAGGTAATGACAGTGGCACGTAAAGTGCCCTCCGCCACACACCGTTGGGTGGCTTGCGGAGTATCAATGTAGATGTAGATGTAGAAGTAGCAAACATCACTGTATCTAATCTTTCATCTGATACAGTGACACCAAGACCACCTGCATCCTTTTATAGACTACCTAGGTGCAGAATGAACCAGTCTTCCCATCTTAGGGAGAAGCAACCACCTATAGAAACTTAGAGAAACTTTTACCTTTTTTGGTGCTAGCCAGGGAGGCAAGGGTTGAGTGGACACCAACCAACATACCCTCCCCCCCCCCCCCCCCCACCCCCCCACACACCAATATGAAGAGTGACAAGTGTCAGGCTGCAGAACTGCATGGTCATCATTCCCAGAATTCAAAACTGTCTACTTTCTGAATCTGAACACTGCTTATTGAACACTGGAATCTTAAACACATTTTTGTGCTGCCTCTCAGCTCGCCAAACACTAGTGCTAAAATGTAGTACCTAATTCAAACCCAGAAAAATGTATGAGCACAGGCGAATATTATCCACAAACAACACTGCTACACTAAGACATAGTTTAAGCCAGGAATCAATGGGAATCAGTGATGACTACCATTGGGGTCAACAATAAATGGAACATGTTCATACAAATTATGACTGAGCATTTAAATAGAGCCATACCACCAAAAAAAAGTAAGTATCCAGAAAAAACAACCTTCAAAATCAAGACCTGTGCCATTAGATTTTAAAACAAAAGATCTGAAAGAAAAAAATGGAAAACATGTATAGCTTACGCAGATTAACTAACTCAGAGTTGTATAAAGAACTCTACAAGCAGTAAAAATACAAGTACTGCAAAGAAATCAGGAGATTAAAATCAGAAAGAATCATTCAACAGATAGAGGGTTCAGATAACATTTCAAAGACTTGCTGGTCAGTTGTAAATAAAATCAGAAACAATGAAACAGAAACTAAAATTAATAATGTACAATTACCTGTGAATAATGAAGATATCTCTGATCCTCTTCTAGTCAGCAATATTTTTAATAATTACTTCATAGATACTGTTGAAAATGATGTCTCTACAAAACATGATATACAGCACTCATTTGAGTCTTTGAGTCCTGTAGCAAAGAAAACTGCAGTACACTACCCACAGTGAGCACATATGACATTCTGCAGCTTATTGATAACCTCAGAAACAAAAAAATCAGCAGGATTAGATGAAATTTCTCCATATCTATTGAAAAAATGCAAACATGAACTAATGAAAACACTAGTTCATCTAATAAACTGTATTCTCTAAGACTGTGTGTTTCTTGAGAAGATGGAACTGTCTGCAGTGAAATCAATACACAAAAAGGGGGAAATAAAGCATGTACAGAATGACAGGCCCAGTGCACTAATCTCAATTTTCAGCAAACTGATAGAGAAAATAATATTAAAAAGAATCTTGGAGCATTTCAACAATGCTGACAAATTAAGTGATTTCCAACATGGTTTCAGAAGAGCTCAAAGTACCATGTCAGCAGCAGTACAATCATATACTAACAAAATAAATGAAAAATCCCAAGCAGCAGGAGTAATCCTGGACCTTTCAAGGGCTTTTGATAGAGTACATCATGTTGTACTCTTATCAAAAATTGTAGAGTGGTGTCACTGGAAAACTCTTGCAATTGCTAAAAACATATTCAAAGGGTAGGCAACAGTGCACAGAGATTATGTACTCTAATGAAGAAATACTGGAGAGGAGAAAGTGGTGTTCCCCAGGGCTCCATTTTGGGTCCAGTCCTATTCATATGCTATGTAAATGATTTCTCAAGTTCTCTTGACAATAAGCAATTGATCACTATTTATGCAGACGATACATCTGGTGTCTGCTATGCACACAATGAGCCCAGCCTAGTTAAAGAGATACATAACTTTATTGAAAAGGGAAGTGCTCACTTTGAAATAGAGAACGTAAAAGTAAACATAGAAAAAACTAATATTATTCATTTTAAACCAAGTAGTCCAAACAGACAAAATACTGTGATTGATGAAATTCTACCAAATACCTGTACAGACTGTAAATTCTTGGGTTTATGCATAGATGATCAACTTTCATGGAAGCCGCAGCTGATTACGTCTGTAAAAAATAACATCCAGGCTATATGTATTAAGAAGATTACCATCATATCTTAATTCTGAAACCCTAAGGACTGTATATTATGTATTAGTGTATCCTTTCTTGTCTTATGGAATAGCACTGTGGGGTGGGACATGCCAAACTAAGATGAAAATAGTTTTTATACTGCAGAAGCAAGCCTTGAGAATCATAGCAAAAGTAAAACCAGGAACTTCTTGAAAACCACTATTCATTAGACACAATATTCTCAGTTTAGGCCATCTATATACTAGAAACTATAATGCTAGTGAAAGAAGACCCGAAGATCACAAAAAGAAACATGGATATCCACAATTATGAAACAAGGCATGGAAAAGATTTTCATATGGTTTACAGAAGGTTAAAATTAGCAGCGAAAAGTCCCAATGTTAGAGGAGCTTTTTTTGATAACTTGATACCAAATGAAGTTAAGATATTGACAGGGGATGCTTTTAAAAAGCGAGTCAAGCAGTGGCTTATCCAAAAATGCCCTTATAACTTCAATTTATCATGAATTACAAGGTAATAAGAAATAATGTAAACTAAAATAAATTGTAATTTATCATGAAAATTGAATTTATCATGAATTGCAATGTAATAAGAAATAATGTAAACTAAAAAAAATTGTAATTGTAAAAACTTTATACTCATTTGAAAATGCATATGCATATAAAATTGTGTGTTATGAGCAATAAATTGAATTGAATCCTCTTCTCTCCATGCCCTTCTTGATGCAAGTCTGAAGAAATAGCACAGGCCATTAGAACATGTAGAAGACTGCTCCAATGCTACTTGTCGATGAACAACTTAATTTTATCTAGACAATTTCAGGCAAAAGCAAGATTTTTAATTAAAAGAAATTGAGGAATATTAGGGGAAACAGGTCTGTTATTTGAGGGCACACACACCACTATCCTCTCAAGTATGGGCTAAGCTCAGCCAGTTTATCATCATGGGAAACAGTGTTAATAGAGGCATTAGCACTGACTCCCAGAATATTGCCTAACTTTCAGCAGCACACTGTCTGCATGTAGTTATTAACATCCTACCTTTATAAATCACTAACATCTGGCAGAATGTCACATTTTACCCTTCTGCTCCCAATACCTAAAAACTTATAATACATGCTTTAGCAAAGGGGACTCAACAATGCCTAAGTCTATGTGGGGATACTTCATTGTCCCTAACAACATACACAGTCATATGCTACAGTACCTCAGAAATAAGAGTAAAAAGAATATTCTAGAGATTTGTAATCAAATGTGGCAACAAGGAGGCTTTCAAGTGATGGGCAGTGTCATACTACCCCTCATGAAACTGGGAAAAGAAGCACAAAGCATAGACAATTATATACCAATGTATATAATAGCTTCCTTATGTAAATTGTTGGAAAGTATCATTAACGAGAGACCTTTTTGGTGCTTGGAATACAGAAAAACTTCTTTCTCAATCCTAATGTGGTTTCCAAAAAGTCCAGTCCACCACTGGTTTTGCTCTGTGCCTAGAATCTGCAGTCATGATGACTGCACACCAACACCACTTGGTCACCATGTTCTTTGATCTACAAAATGCCTATAACACAACATGGGATTACTACAACTTATCCACATTATATATGTGCAATAACAATTCGCCCACATTCAAAGTCACTTAGCTTCAACATTATGCACTCACAACTACATGGAACACTGTTCTGACCAGGACTGATACATGCAACATTTTGAGGACATTGCAAATGTGCCATTCATGATGAAATACAACAGTGCAATCTCCAGGATTGGCTAGCATCTGCATTTATGTTCAGGCATGTATTTTTCACAGTGTTTCCATATTTTATCCAACCCCTGTACATTTTTCATAGTCACCTTAATGAGTGACTAATAGCTAAATTACTTTAGAATAAAAACAAGTCTTGTACTCACCTTGAATATGGAGTACCAAGTTTTATTCATGAACTGAGAGGATAACCATCAATTCTCTGGGATATAAATTTATGTGTCACTTCTAAAATTTAGTTCTTATAACATGACATGTCTAAAAGCTAAACAGCTCATTTATATAAAAAATGGCAATGACCCACTGGAAAAATTTCTGCCGACACCCATGCTGCAATCATAATGGTTTAATAGATATATGGGATTATGAAATGATTAATAAGGAGACAAGTGTCTGAGTTTTGTATACTGACAAAGAATCACAGTTACTGGGGTTACAGAATTGCAGTATATTAACTTAAAAATATTTTTTTAAGTTAGTGCTCAAAATTTAGCTCCACATGCAAGGTTGCAGTGGCCTAAAGGAATAAACCTTGTACAAAGTAATCCAATTTTCTTATATTTAGAATTAAGAAAGTTATGGGACAAAGTATAAAAGGGATGAAAAGTGTTTTAAATGGTTCAAATGGCTCTGAGCACTATGGGACTTAACATCTATGGTCATCAGTCCCCTAGAACTGAGAACTAATTAAACCTAACTAACCTAAGGACAGCACACAACACCCAGCCATCACGAGGCAGAGAAAATCCCTGACCCCGCCAGGAAAAAAAGTGTTTTAGATACAAACATTATACAGGGTAATTTTTCCCACCATATACAAACTGTAGGGATTGGTCAATGAGAGGATATGCAACAAAAAAGGTCTAATGAACTTATGCCCGGAAATGCACAATTTCCAAGTTAGGTGCCATTTATTCAGTCGTACTTTGTTACAGAGACTGTGGTCTAATACTCAGTGTACCTTGTAGCCACAGTTACAGTGTGAATGGTTTGCTCCTAGAGGATAGAACCGTTCCTCATACGTCATGCCCTAGCACCTTCTCCTGCCATATTAATTGGTAATAGTGTGTCCGATTCACTTCTCTTGGTGACTCGCCTTCTTGTGGATGTGATACAGTGTTGTACACAATTGTTCTGTATTTGAATCAGGAGCTTGCCAACATAGTGTTTAATTACAGAAAGGCAAATGGCAATGGGTGGCAGGCAGCGAGATTGTATCTGGTGACCTATCCCTGCCGACAACAACCACAGCATTCAATGTATGCAACAGGATTTTGCCATTTGTCTGAGAAAGGATCATTTCAGGGAGCAGGAAATCATGAAAGATGTATCGCAATGTTTGGACGCCAGACTTGGAGGATAATATGATTAACACTGTGGAAGGCCTGCCAATACAGGGTAAGCCAGACTACTGTGTGGAACGTTGTTACTACTCTTATCACTCACAGTGCGTGGAGGGCTTACTAGCAACAGATTATCCACACTGGTAGCATTTTTGCCACTGGTTTATTCACCAGGCAACCATGATTCCGGGATTTGTGTCACACGTCCTATTCACAGATGAGGCACCTTTACATCGAGTGGTATCTTCAACATTTGTAAGTCATCTGTGGCATAGGATGCAGAACCTCCATGGTTTGGTGACAGCGAATCATCAGCATTGGTGCAGCCATATGGGGGCCAGGATAATTGGACTATTGTATTTTGGGACCAGTCTTCCTTTCATGTTGCCGAACAGGCCAGAATTATCGGCATTTCTTGTGAGTGACTTTGCGTCCCCTGCTGTAAGAAGTGCCACTGACGATTTGAAGGGTTATGGGGCTGCTACATAATGTTACTCCAGTCCACTTTGCCATTAACGTCCGGACACATCTCAATCATGTCTTCCCTGGTCGATGGATCAGACAACAGGGTCCAGTTGCATGGCCTGTTCATTCTCCGGATCTCAACCTGTGCGATTTCTTGTTATTGGCCCATCTCAAAAGTATCGTGTACATAGAGCTCATTCCAGATGTGGAGACAATGGAGCAGCATATTCATGCTGCTTTTGACACTGTTTGGATGCAGCCTGGCCAACGTGAACATGAGAGACAGAACATGGCATGGCACATACATGCATGCGTTGAGGCACACAGAAACCATTTTCAACACATACTGTAACTGTGACTGCATAGTGCAGCGCATATTAGAAAGCAGTCTCTGTGACATTGTATGATTGAATAAATGGTCTCTAGCTTGGAAACCACGCATTTCCAGAAATAAGTTAATTATACCTTTTTTGTTCTGTATCCTCTCATTGACTAATGCCTAGAATTGGTACACCATGGAAAAAAATCACCCTGTAGATAATAATGATTGTGTTCAACCAATGACACATTATGGATGGCTATTATATGGAGTTCAATTTAGTATATTTATAAACATGTGTATATTTAATTTATTAAATGACAAAATCTGGTTTGGGTTTGTATGATTTTCTGCTGGATGGTAACAATTATTGCTATAGGTTTGTGCAAAGGAATTTTGTTCTAGTTTGGTTGGTTGGTTGGTTGGGGAAAGAGACCAGACAGCATGGTCATCGGTCTCATCGAATTAGGGGAGGATGGGGAAGGAAGTCGGCCGTGCCCTTTCAGAGGAACCATCCCGGCATTTGCCTGGAGCGATTTAGGGAAATCACGGAAAACCTAAATCAGGATTTCCGGACGCGGGATTGAACCGTCGTCCTCCCGAATGCGAGTCCAGTGTCTAACCACTGCGCCACCTCGCTCGGTGTTCTAGTTTGAATTTATTTAATGACACACTTAGATTGAAGATTAGCCTGAGTTAGTATAAACTGTGAAGCTTGTCTCTTACCATAACTTAACTAAAGTATTCAGGATTAAGCTAGAGGCACAAACAGCTAATCAGCCCTTTTAATGGTTTAGTCTACACGTATTGCTGAAATGAAGGAATGTACAAATAGCTTACAATTAAGATATTATATGATTTTGCCACACGTACTTAGTTTAAGAATGGATTATACAAGCGGTTATTTACACCACTGCTCAAGTAACTTCCGGGCAGAATAATTTAATGTTAGCATCAAAAGGAACTAATATTTTCTGGATTCCAGTTTGGAATGATTAATCAATCCAATAATATACACAAGCTGCAAGATAATTAGAAACAATGGATACGAATTTAAATGTGTGTGTTACTGAATATTTATTTACTTATGTCACATATTTATTGCAGCATCATTCTGCTAACCAAAGGAATACATAGACTAACTCCAGCAGAGTGATTTGCAACCCCACAACTACTTAGTTGATGAATAATATTCATGATCACTACACTATGGTTAGAAATGGTAAACTCTTCGCAGGTTTTTAGTCACTTTTTTGCATGTGGTGTGTTCACCGATGGACACTTTGTGTCTTTAAGATGGGACAGAGATTGCAGCATACCCCAAGTTGTGGTATCTGCATGGGCTTTGTATAACCTCTGTGAGTAGCATGATACACCACTGAATAAATGCACATGCCTTGACAACACTGAATGACATCATGGCAGGACAGACAGTGTTCTCTGATATGTAATGATAATAAGGAGAAAATTTACCGTATATTTGAGATAGGACATAAGGAGTTACTGAGTGAAAAGGTACTTCATATTTATTGGTATGAAACAGTCTGGAGATTCTCATATTTCAGCACAAACAACTGCAACTGCAGAAGCAACAACACCCTTCAAGTTGCACTGGCATGGTCCAAGAAGAAAATTTAATTACATGTGCAACGGTTCAGAACTTCCAGATAACAACAAATCTAAATCTGGACACACATATATTTAAAGGGGAACACTGCCAAACATTCCTACACAATATTTGTACTGTATCACAAGAATTTTTCGATGAATAAATGAAACACTGGAAAATCCAGGATAAAATAATGACAATATTGTGAAAAAGATAGATTGCTACTCACCATATAGATGAGAAGTTGAGTCACTAAATATATGAGCTTTTGACCAAAAGGCCTTCTTCTAAAGTAGACACCACACACACACACACACACACACACACACACACACACACACAACCACTGTCCAGCCACTGGGGCGGGCCGTGTGTGTGTGTGTGTGTGTGTGTGTGTGTGTGTGTGTGTGTCTACTTTAGAAGAAGGCCTTTTGGCTGAAAGTTCACATTTTTAGCAGTCTCTTTATTGTGTTCGTCTGCAACTCAACATCTCCTCTATATGGTGAGTAGCAATCTATCCTTTTCATAATAACTGAAAAATGGCTTAAAATCCTGTGGATGCTCAATTTGTGCCAGACTCCACTGATAACAGAGTATATAAGGGAAAGATGGTGGCATAGTGTAACATAAAATTGTTATGATATAGCAATACGACATTCAGTTAACGGAAATACATATTGAGAAAACCGCTGGCTGACATTATCAACCTCTAATGATATCAAATACAAGAATAATCTCAGAGTAGTTGCATCAATGTATAATTAGTTAATCAAGCCACAAATTGGGGGGGGGGGGGGGGGTGGAGGGGGACAAATAAAACAAGACATCCATTACTGACCATCTGTAATTTGACTGTAATATACAAGTGAAATTTTTACATGAAATTTTTAAGCACCATAACTTATAGCGTTGATCTACACAGTAGATCACTATTACATCTGATATAATATGTACATACATACAAAACTAAAAGGCATAAATTTTATACAGAAAAAATATACAAGCATCTTAAATAATATACACTGATGACATTGTGGCAAGGACATATGAAAATAAATGCTATTTTCAAAATACTATTTACAATAACACAATTTTTCAAATCTTACTTATTCTGTGCTCGTAGAAGTTGGTGTTCATGTAACAATAATTTTAACAACAACTTGCCTCCAATCTTTGAAAATGCATTTGGTGTTTTCATATATAATATATAAAATGTGTCTGACATGAAGTTTAACTCTACTGTCAACTTGAACTGCTGAACATACAATATCTTGAAGTTCTCAAAATACCAACAAAGTACGTAAAATGTTAAAAGTTATCAGCTGATTTATTTGCACAAACCTTCTTCTGAAATCACAGTCATCACATAGCAAGAGGGCAGATTTTGACAATAAATAGCATTTGCACAAATTCCAGCAATTATACATTTTTCTTGTAAGATCATTAGAAATGAAGTTCCCATAATGAGTGAAAGTAAAAGTCTAAATTACAACAAGGGATACAAAATACAAATCCACGCCCTCAAATAATTTGAGATCCATTGTTTAAGCTGCACATCATTGTGCTGAAGGAACAAGAAGTAAAATGATAGGAAATAGTCACTCACAGTTTATTGGGGAAGTGCAAACACACACATATGATGCACAAATACAAACAAAAGACAAATGTAAACAGAAAGAATTGAAAAATAATCTTATCTTTAGATAAAAGGAGAGCTAGAAGCAGAGTAGCAACAGGATTCAAAATGGTAATCATGATGGTCTAACTAATACTCATACCCATAGTGTTGGACATCAAAACAGTATTTATTAACAAGCCAATAAAACAAGAGCAACTAAAGCATGGATGAGAGAGATATAAGTTACAAAGAAAATTTCAATCTCTGCAAAACATATTATCAGGTGAAAAAAAAGCTAGAATGTACAGGTGCTGGAGGTTCGAAGTAATCATGTCAAATGCTGAATCAGGAGATACACAGTAATGTACATGGGAATTACACTACACTAAAGGTGAACTCAAGACAGTTGAGCACAAATGTTTGGTTGTAAAGTCCACTTGTAGTTCCAAAAACTTTGACATTCCTCTTCAGATCTGGGATATTGAGAAATTTTTCAACATTTCCAAAACATGTACAAAAAAATCAAGAGAACAATGGATTACAAGATAACTATTTTCACTGTCTGCACTTTCTTTTAAATTAATGGCCAATTATTTTCTATGCGTTTAACTGCATATGAAAAGTCTGTTCTAAAAAAGTAAAGGATTATTTAGTGCTCCTTTTTTCTGCAGCACTTCACTTCTTTCTCTCCTGCTCCACTCACACTGAAATTTCAGCAGCAATACAGCAATACCAGAGTATTTGTCTCTTTTGATCAGCTCATGAGGATTTAATTCGTGAGTCACAGTTAGCAGCAAGTAACTGTGCACGCAATTGTTAAATATATATTTCTCTTTGCTTACCTTACTTTATGTACATGAGGTAATAACATAATATATACTTTTCATCCTCAAATAATGTACAATGTTCATGACTAGATTCAGCTCAGGAAATTTGACTGCATTTCATTAATGAGTACTGATCAGCCTCACATTTTGAAGAGTTAATGTTAACTGTTTTCCCTCAAATACTGAATAAATACGACTCTTCTACATTCTCACTAAGTTAAAATGAAACCAACTGATACAGAAGGAAATGTATATAATTCAGGCAGCCATATAAAAAAAGACAATTTTGCACTCAGTGGCTCTCAAAAACACTGATGCACAAACATCATTGAGTAAATGTCCTCAATGAAAAACTGAAAAAGGGACAGAAGCAAGGAAGGGGACAAGTATTTGCATACCAGCTGAGAACATTATCGAAGGTGAACATAAAAGCCAAGATGAAATACAAAGAAGTTCCTATAGACAAATAGGGTATCCAATACTCATGCTTGTTACAGGAAAGCTTCTCTAAATAAATATCTCTCAGACTAACTCTTACATTGCAACTATATCCATAAAAAATCAAACAGGGTTTTAACAAAATTCACATTAAGTTTGGTTATCACATGCATAAAAATTCATATAGTGGCTATCATTACACACAGTTAACAGGAGCTAAAGCTTAAAGGAAGTGTTTATCCATCTGCTCACATACTATTTATCAGAAAAAGAAACAACATTTTATTACAAAGCAATTAAAAATAGCATAGAACCTTTTAGACATTTTACTGGCGACATGAAGTATGGGAAAAAAGGAAACACAACACGAAAGATTTACTAAATATTATTAAGTTTATCTCCAATTCTGTCATCACATATTTAATTTATATCATCTATTTGTAAAAATCTACGCTAAATTAAAGTAATTAGGGTATAAAAAATTCTGATATCGAAACAGACAGAAATAATATTAGAATGGCAGACAAGTAACATGGTAGTTTAGAAACAAATATACTGCACTTCTCATGATATTATTCCTGTCTAACAGCAGCATTTTTTGTTCAAATTATACAAAGACCAACATGTCGATCCTTTGTGAGTAATGCAGAATGTCAATTATACTATACACGCAGTATACTAAAATATTATGCCAGTTTATTTTTTGCCTCTGTATCAGCACAAAGGGAATTAATTAGTAATTGGAAAAGTTAGAGTTTTCCACTGAATCAAAATTTAAATGTTGAATGTATGAATTTAGTTCTAAATCAATTCTGGCTGAAAATAAAACAATGCTGTATTTAGGCATTCTCTAACACAAACAAAATGTATATATGGATTAAACAGCTACAAGTACTATAGATTTTGCAAATTATTAAAATATTTATCTAAATAGCCTGAATAAAGAAAAATAGAAAGGAGCATTTTCATGGGTGGGAAGTGTGATTCAACAAACTTTGTTTCAAAGTTGAAAATGCTACCAAACTATTATTATGAACTCCGTTACTCTTGTGTCATCTATTGTGGACAGACATAAAATTAAATTTCTCTCAGCTGATTTTAACAGAAACAGACAAAACTGTACACACCACAAGACGTTTGAATGAACAGCATTCTCTGGTATGTCAGGAATAGTAAAGCATCATCAAAGCCATAATGCAGTTCAAAGTAAGAAATAAAATTTAATTCTACAATACAGCCTTCCTTTTAAGAATTTGGAAACTAGTGAGAAATTAGAAAAAATGAGACAGCAAGAAAATATTACACGGTCATAATGATACCAGTGTCTGAGAGACCTTCTAAAGGGTTGAACAATATGCAATCCTCTCACCCTCATGAATTTTATCTTCACATTGATATGTGGGCACTATCATTACATTTTAACTCTTGTCTTTGTGTGAAGCAAAATTTACCTTAAAACAAATCACTCTAGCTCTGCTTTTATCAACACAGAATTAGTTTTTAATAAAGATTTCTTGTGGGAGTGGTGGTCTATATTATGTGATCCCCACTGATGCTACCTTTAATCAAGTAGGCATTGTTGACCATAAACTGTGAATTTGTAATTTTCTGAAATTTGTAAGTTAAAAACAGAATACTCATGGCAAAAAAAATTTTTAATACAAAAGCCTGAAACATGAAGCATTTCACTAGTACCATACTGACAATAAAAATATATGGAAACCATGAGCTGCAACTACTATTTTAATAGCCTACTTGAGCCCACAAGGACAAACCTTTGTAAGTTTATGTTGCTCCACATCAGACTAAAAACGTATCTTGACATGGCAGAGTATGCTCATTTCTACATGTCACTGACTTTTGCACTCACAACAATAGAGTGTCTTCTTCATTAGCATTTACAATGTAGGAAAAGATGGATTGCTACTTACCGTATGGATGACACATTAAGTTGCAGATAGGTACAATCAAAAGACAGTTATGTATAAGCTTTTGACCACAGACTTTGTCAGAAAAAGAGAAAAACATACTATTCACTCACACTAGCAAGCAAACCTCATGCAGCCATAACCACCAACTCTGGCAACTCGGGCCACAATCAATAAAAATTCTTGTCAAAGTTGGAGGTTGTGAACATGAGGTGTGCTTGCTTCTGTGAATGAGTGGAGTGTTTTTTTTACAATGGCTACGGCTGAAAGCTTACGTGTGTCTATCTGCAACTTAATGTGTCATCTTTACAGTAAGTAGCAATCTCTCTTTTCTTATATGGTTAATACTCCTACCTGGAGTTTCCATTGTTTGTCATTTTTACCATTTACTTAAGAGTACAGAAATAGGCATAGAGACAAAACAAATAACAAACTATCCCTTCAGGCCTTGGCAACAAGTTTGCAAGTTAACTATTATTTGATGGAGACTAAAATAATTTATATTTGTGTTAAATAAGAAGTGTCAAAATAATCATAACATAAAATTCATCTAACAGGGAGAAATAGCAGTTGCTGTTCCAAAGGTCTTTGTGCCTAATTTTAGTGCTTTAGATTCCACAAGATGGCATTTTTATCAGCCAGGTAATGCTCATAAGCATCTGGCTTACAAATCATAAAATCAAAACACTTTGAAAAACAAGTGGGGGAAAAAGAGCCTTATAAAGTGACAAATGTGGTATCTTTTTTCTAACCATTCATATAACGCATTATGTCCATACTTGTTTTGTCACTGCGCCAAACAGTAGTCAAATTCTGATGTGAAATAAATGAAAGTACATTCACTAGCCTGATGTTACATAAGATCAATTTTTAGACTTCTTGTTCCACTCATAAAAGAGGTTTCTGTCTAATATTAAGCGCCCTGATAACAAATAGTATATCGTTTCGAAGAACAGGTTCTTTGAATACTTCATTATACATGAGCATGTAATTGCTTTAGTGTATCATCATCACAACTTAGCTACCATAATTTTGCGATTCAGGAAGCCTCAACTACATTATTTTTCCCTGAGAAAAACTTTATAAAGTGCCTCTGACAGTTAAGTCTAAGAAATATTTTAAAAAACTTTTTACTAACCTTCCACACTTATGATTTTTATTTGAGTGTCTTTTATTCCCCTTCAGCCTCCTCATATTCAGTAACCTGTGTAGTTCCAATAGTTGTTATTTCTTTAGTGACTTGTTTTATTTTTTGACAATGGAAATTCCTGGATGGAGCAGTATGTAAAATAAAGGAAAGGCAACCACTCATATGTAGCTGACTAATGTGTGGTGCATAGAAACAAGCAACAGAAAACTATGCATACTGGCTTTCGAGCTCTTGATCTTCTGCTAGTAGGAGTATACAAACATTCACACACTCATCTGCACAGACATCAAATGCAGATGTCCATATCCACAGTGGAGTGTCTTTTTTGGCATGTGCAGCATTGCCTCTCTAATTTTATTTCCTGCTGCTTCTTTACATCAAACAGCTGACTTTCTTAATACTGTGTCAGGTCTCTCAAATTCACAACCTATCATCTATTCAGAAATTGCCACAGACTTACTTGCCATAGGCAACAGTATTTGGTTTAGAGTAAGACCACCCCCCCCCCCCCCCCCCCTTACTGACCAAATTTTTGGCAAGAGTGTGTAAGGGAAACATGGGAGGAGGGGAAGGAGGCACACCCTTATCAAAATCAAAGGCAGTTATAATAAGATGTAAAAGAGAAACAACTTATAAAAGAAATCAGACAATAATGAAATTGTAATCAAATCTTGGTTCAGTATAAATGAATTTACTCGGCATAAAGAAAAACAAACACACACACACACACACACACACACACACACACACACACACAGGGGGGGGGGGAGGGAGGGAGGGAGGGAGGGAGGGAGGGAGGAGAGAGAGAGAGAGAGAGAGAGAGAGAGAGAGAGAGAGAGAGAGAGAGATTCCATGCTGATCAATAAGAGTAACCATAACCATCAGTTGCAACAATGGAATTTTTACAATTTCCTACAAAAAATACTGCAAATTAAGTAAATATGCTTTACAAGAAGTGAGAATTTGCTGGTATATTGGTTAATTGTTACAAAATTATTTTTTTAATGTCCAGGTGCCTGCCATAACACTGGAACGAATTAAACATGATTAACTTGATTTAATGATTACCCTTTTTGGACACATTATACTGCATCACATAAAACTCCATCACATAAAACTCAATGGAAATAAAACAGTAATGGTTTAAGTTAATTATTACAATTGGCTGCCAACCAAACTTGGGTAAATAGTATTTAACATTGTTACAGAATTGTCTGCTGCCTTCATGCTTCTCAAGGCATAAATTTAGTTGCTGTTCACCATATTTTGCCCAGTGATGGAAAGAAAACTAACTACACTGTTACCATACACTCTCAGTCAAATGTTGAAGTTCAGTTAAGGAAAGTAAGACAAATTTAAAGAATTTAGGGGAGTATTATAAATGTTTTCTGACGTAAGTTAGATGCCCTGATAACAGTAAATATAAAAAAGGATTCTGATGCACATTTAAAATTTCATTATGTTCCTTCAGATAAACAAATTCTAGAACATTATATATATTCCTATCAGACAGGCAGAAAATTCTCAAAGGATTGCATAAATGATATACCGTATTACTGGCAAAACAAATGACTGTTTTATGACAGTAAATTGTCATTTAAGAAGGTAAATGGTATGTGTGCCAAAAAAACTAGCACATGCAATGTATTATTTAGGCATAGTCACATTTAGTCAGAAATTGATTAATACTATTTTTATACAATACAGACCAAAAGAGAAGAAAATCATACCCCAAAGGTATTTTACAAAACAAAGTCATAAACTGTATGTAAAAATTGAATGAAACACTACCCACCATAATTTCAGAATAATTTAAAATTTCAATTTCCTATCATTTTGTAAGAGTTAGATTCAATGAAATGTTATGAATACTGCACAAGGAAAAGAAATGGGCACAGAGAAATATGAAACTGTTGGTTTACAATTTCTCTAATGAGTTCTATGTAGCAGAAGTCACAGCAGGAATTAGTTGCGATTTCATTTAGCTCAACAGAAAGGTTTCTAACAGTCGCTGACAAACACCAACACATAAATATAATAGTTTCAAATTTGCTGCATCCTCCTTAAACCAAAGCTGATGCAGGCAGTGAACTGTGTTTTGGTTTCATCTTGTTAAGGAAAACTTTTATGCAACCACTGAAGTCAGCACTCACTAAAACATAGCCCCCACAACCCTTTGTGTGCTGTTCTACTAAAGGATCTTCAACCTTAAGGTTCTGACTAGCTAATGTTCCTTCTTGTTCCTCTATCTGCCGAATTATGATGTCAGGATTTGGAGCAAATATAGCACATGTCACAACAGCATTGTGAGCTTTGATTCCTTCCCAAAAGTCATTCCTATCCCTTCGAACAGATGAAAATTTTGAATAATCATGATGAGTCTTCCAGATATATATACATTGGTTCTCAGAGCCACTAACAATATATTTTCCATCATGACTGAAGCTTGCTCTTATTTGGCTACTAACATTGACGTATCCTTTATATTTACAAGATAGATTCAAGTCCCTAAGGTCGTAGAGCCGAATACGGCTGTCATTTGAAGTTACAAGTATTTTATCCTCTCCAGGCATTGGTTCAATACCACTAATTTTTCTCCCTCTTGAATTTTTGCCTCTTGTGGAGCGCACATCAATCTGTGTGTGGTACTTAAGCTGTTCTGTTGTATAAAATATACATCGCCCATCATACGAACCCACAACAGCGAACTTCCCATTCTGACAAAAATTCGCAGCAGTAATTAGCTTTGTTTGACCATCAAGCTCATTCCACACAGCAACTTTTTTATCAGGGATGTTCCACAATCTTAATTTACCATCCAGAGATCCACTTAGAAAGTAACGGTCATCTCGAGGATGGAACACAATGGCAGTAACAAAATCAATATGTTGAAAACACACCAAGCATTCTTTTCTTGAAATGTGCCACAGCCTGACAGTCTTGTCCATCGATGATGACAGTACAAAGTAATTCTTAGACCATGAAACATCAAGCAAATCTGAAGTGTGACCAGTGTATGTACAAAATGGTTTTGGCATGAATGGGCATCTCTTCACTTCTTCATTTTTCATATCAGCAAATGCAGCATTTGGATCTTCTGAGGAATGCTGGGAAACTAGTGACTCTTGAGACGGAGTAGGTGATACTTTCTCTGCATTATATTTTGTACGCATATCTTGGAAATACGTGTATGCACTACGCACAACCCATATTCTTAGTACACGATCTTGACCTGCTGTGGCAAGGAGGCGCCCACAAGAGGAAAATTTCATACACCATACAGGCCCCACATGCTCACCACTTAGGTCTTGAACATGCTGAAGGCTATCAAATTCATACGGACCCTTATGACTACCAGAAGCTTTGAGCTTGATATATTGCTCACCAGGGTTAACTTCATCAACAATATCCATAACATCTTCTTTGTGGCGAGCATGTGACACTTCCTGTGCAATGGACTTAGCCTTGTCCATTGTTTTTCTCACTTTTGAGCCCAAAAACTTTTTAAGCTGTGCTGTACGTTTACGCATTTTACTCACATCTGCATCTTCTGGAGGTATTGATGACTTTTTGCTATCAACACTCTCCTCATCAGATTCCTTCTCCTTCTCAAGACTTGAATTGCTCACATACTCTGACGTAAGCCTCATGATATGAAGGGAAAGTGGATTTATACACTGTGGTAATTTGTCTTCTGCAATGCTGAGTGGGACACGCTCTCCAGTATCAAGGTTCAGAACAGTGACCTGCTCCAAAATTTCCTGAAATCAAATCAAAAATAGTAGTCTGTAGTTCTGAATATGAAACTTTACACATAAAATTGTTCTTTGATAATATTTTCATATTTAATGTTAACAGTTAACCTAAAAGCAGCCTTAGTAATAACACTGAGGTACTTTACTAATATAAGGGGCATTCAAAAAGAAACGAGCTGGAGACAAAATTACAGAAACCAGTACCTGTACGTCAGAAGTATTGACACTGGCTGTGAGACACTTGTCACACTGTGACACAAGGCGGTGAATGGCTGTGTCATAAAATTTCTGGGGCTGCGGTGTTAACCAGTTCCACATGCACAGCTAGACGTCATCATCCGAGATGAAATGTCTGCCCCCTCAGAGCCTTTTTAATGGGACCAAAAAATGGTGTAATCACAGGGAGAGAGGTCTGGACTATACAGAAGGTGGCTAAGAACCCCCCAATTTAAATTTCTGCAGGAGTGCTGCGACTGTGTTGGCTTTGGATTGTCATGGAGCTGAATAACCCCACGGGTGAGATTATCTGGTCGTTTTGATTTGATCGCTTGGTGAAGGGTGGTCAAGGTTTGTGAGTAACGCTGGGCATTCACTGTTCCCCGTGCTGCAGGAAGTGAATCAGAAGGGGGACATCTTGATCAAAGAAGAACATCAGCATAACCTTTCCTGCACTTGTGTGGATGGCCTTGGCTATTTTTGGTGGTGGTGACCCTAGATGCTTCCACTGGAGACTTTGTTGTTTTGATTCTAGTTCGAAGTGATGACACATTGCTACATCTCCAGCCACCACTTGTGCCCGGAATGTATTCCCTTCCCGAGCAGAGTGCTGCAGATGAGTAAGACAGTGGGCCATTCGACATGATTCCTGGTGTGGTTGAAGACCGTGGGGCACCCATTGGGCACACACTTTGCCCATGTGCAGTTGTTCCTTCATGATGGTGTGAACACTTCCAACACTCAATCTGACCACAGTGTCTATGGCTTTCAGAGTCACTCGGTGGTCCTGAGTAATGAGTGCATCAATTAACTGAACGATGTCATCGGTAATGAAGTGTGGTGCTCCAGACAGTGCCTCATTGGTTAACGACACCCGTACTTCCCTGAAGCGCTTGTGCCACGCATGCAGTGTTTGCTGTACACTTGACATTCGTCGATGAATGTCCGTTCCTCCCACTCATTATGTTGTCAGAAAATGAACACCACTTCTTTGTTCTTCCGTTGACACCTTCCATGTCACTGTTTGCAATGCCACTGGCAGCGTTGGACGATTGATGCATGCTGCTGCTGTTAGCTCTGTATAGCTCTGGTTGGAACAACACCACGAAATTACCCTCCTGTCACCAGTTTGCGCATTCCAGGCTCGGCTCATTTCTGTTTGAACGCCCCTTATATCTTGCCCCTTCCTTTTCAATTTTTAAATCACTGAAAATTTAAATTTGAATGAATGACAAGACATATACAAAGTATAGGATAGACTGCTGCTCACTATAAAGATGACCGTTGAGTTGCAGATAGGCACAATGAAAAGACTGTTACACACTATAGCTTTCAACCAAAGCCTTTTTCAGCTCCGACTGGTCGGAACTACCAGTGGTAGCAGTCGTGTGAGAGTTGTGATACCACAAGTGATATACACTCCTGGAAATTGAAATAAGAACACCGTGAATTCATTGTCCCAGGAAGGAGAAACTTTATTGACACATTCCTGAGGTCAGATACATCACATGATCACACTGACAGAACCACAGGCACATAGACACAGGCAACAGAGCATGCACAATGTCGGCACTAGTACAGTGTATATCCACCTTTCGCAGCAATGCAGGCTGCTATTCTCCCATGGAGACGATCGTAGAGATGCTGGATGTAGTCCTGTGGAACGGCTTGCCATGCCATTTCCACCTGGCGCCTCAGTTGGACCAGCGTTCGTGCTGGACGTGCAGACCGCGTGAGACGACGCTTCATCCAGTCCCAAACATGCTCAATGGGGGACAGATCCGGAGATCTTGCTGGCCAGGGTAGTTGACTTACACCTTCTAGAGCACGTTGGGTGGCACGGGATACATGCGGACGTGCATTGTCCTGTTGGAACAGCAAGTTCCCTTGCCGGTCTAGGAATGGTAGAACAATGGGTTCGATGACGGTTTGGATGTACCGTGAACTATTCAGTGTCCCCTCGACGATCACCAGTGGTGTACGGCCAGTGTAGGAGATCGCTCCCCACACCTTGATGCCGGGTGTTGGCCCTGTGTGCCTCGGTCGTATGCAGTCCTGATTGTGGCGCTCACCTGCACGGCGCCAAACACGCATACGACCATCATTGGCACCAAGGCAGAAGCGACTCTCATCGCTGAAGACGACACGTCTCCATTCGTCCCTCCATTCACGCCTGTCGCGACACCACTGGAGGCGGGCTGCACGATGTTGGGGCGTGAGCGGAAGACGGCCTAACGGTGTGCGGGACCGTAGCCCAGCTTCATGGAGACGGTTGCGAATGGTCCTCGCCGATACCCCAGGAGTAACAGTGTCCCTAACTTGCTGGGAAGTGGCGGTGCAGTCCCCTACGGCACTGCGTAGGATCCTACGGTCTTGGCGTGCATCCGTGCGTCGCTGCGGTCCGGTCCCAGGTCGACGGGCACGTGCACCTTCCGCCGACCACTGGCGACAACATCGATGTACTGTGGAGACCTCACGCCCCACGTGTTGAGCAATTCGGCGGTACGTCCACCCGGCCTCCCGCATGCCCACTATACGCCCTCGCTCAAAGTCCGTCAACTGCACATACGGTTCACGTCCACGCTGTCGCGGCATGCTACCAGTGTTAAAGACTGCGATGGAGCTCCGTATGCCACGGCAAACTGGCTGACACTGACGGCGGCGGTGCACAAATGCTGCGCAGCTAGCGCCATTCGACGGCCAACACCGCGGTTCCTGGTGTGTCCGCTGTGCCGTGCGTGTGATCATTGCTTGTACAGCCCTCTTGCAGTGTCCGGAGCAAGTATGGTGGGTCTGACACACCGGTGTCAATGTGTTCTTTTTTCCATTTCCAGGAGTGTATATCACTTGTATCACTAGCAAAGATATTGTGTGGTAAGTATATAACATATCCATGAGTATCATGACTCACTGGATGGGAATCATTTAATAAACAAAACACTGATAGTTTACTTAGAATGCCTTCCGTAATTATAGACCTTTTTCAACAAAAATGCTCAATAAATTAATGTTTCAAAGAAAGTTTCATCACACAGAAACAGAATCTACTGACAAATGTTGAGTCCGTGAGCTTTTATTTCAGAATAATCACCCAAATAACTAACAAGAAACCTTTTGTTGGCCACGAGAAGCAATAGCATAATGCTTGCAAGTTATGAAGTTTGTAAGCAATTTGTTTACAAGTAATGCATTGATTCTGTTGAGTCAGTCCATTTCTTGAATAAATTTACTGGTGTTGACGAAACACGTGCCTCTCTTTGTTTGTCACATAATTAAAACGTTCAATTCTCACCACCTTGACACTTCTTTTCCCAATGTTACAACAGCTCAGAATACGCATACTAGAATAAGCAGCTTTCATTAAAATGTCAGTTTTCATTTCAACAGCACTTTCTACTAAAAACAAATCAACAGCTACTCCTTGTTTTGTAATCATGAGCTTTCATGCAGACTTCCATCTCATTTCAGAATCCCTGCTTAGTATCCATCAGTGATTTGGATTCCACGCCCAGCTTGAGTATAGATAAGGAGGACAGGTCAGAGATACTTGGGCTACGTACTGAAGCCACAGCTTGCTCCCACGAGGTGCTGCCACAACAAGCATGTCATGTGGAGCTGGAGCCATCCTCTGACATGAGACTCCCTGTAAATACCACATCCTGGCACTTGCCAGTCAGTCACTTGCTGGTCTTTGAAGCATCACTGAGAGTTCCATGTTGTGGTTTCGATTGCTCTCTGGACTCTTGTCTACGCTTAAGACGAATTTGATATGCTCTCGACTTTTTTTGGTTAGCCAATCACTTTTTTAACTCCAGTGGCATCAGCCTCAGGTACCAATTGTTTGTTCCCCCTGTCTCTGCATTGTAGCCATTACAAGAGATCATAAACGATGTTCTGTCCACGCAATATGATTGAAAAGTTGTAACGAGAGCTGCAGTTTCTAAAACTGAGGACCTGGTGAGTCTAGTTTCAACTGCGATACCACTCTCAGAACTTGACATGTTATGCCTTAATTTTCTACAGTCTATCTGGTCTTGCACCATATGCAAGCGATTTAAAACAGATCTAGATATGTTGCAGAGTATGGGAGTTACGTCCCTAGTATCATCCAGCCAGTGGGCAATGCCCATGGTCGTGGTTAAGAAACCAAATGGATAAATTAAATTTGTGGTGACTAAGCCTACTGTTAATGCTGAAACAAATCGATCTTTTTGTAATAAATGTCTTTCAAGGACATAATAGATTTTGCATAACCAGTTATGCTACTATTAGTGTTATTTCTTCATTTGAAATATAGATCTATTTCAGCTGTATAGCTATCACCACATTATGTTTTCAAGTCCTGACTTCCGCATAATATAGTTGATTCTGTAGTCGTCTATTTGTTTACTGACTATATTCATTCATTGTTACTTCCACAGTAATCAGTTTTGTGTTCCTGTATAGTCTGACACTTCACTAATAATGGTCAGAATAAACTTAATTTTGAGTTGAAACTTCATGACAGCTGTTATATCCGACGATCAGCAATATTTTATGGTTAACTAAAATAATGCAATATGTAATTGCGTAGGCTTCCTCGGCCACAGTCAGTCGAAATAAAAGTTTTCTGGGTTTGGTACCACGTCATAATGTAAAAACTACTGCTGCTATAGAAAAGCCAACGTTTCGGCCATTAGATCCAGAAGAAGACCGCTGCAATCGTGGCCGAAAAGTTGGCTTTTCTATAGCAGCAATAGTTTTTACATTATGACGCAGTACCAAACCCAGAAAACTTATGTCGACTAATGCAATATGGTTACTACAATATTGCTGCTCATCTGACATAATTTCCACCTTGAATTAAGTTTAGTCCTGACCATTATTAATGAAGTGTGAGAACATACTGAAAAAACACACAACTGATTAGTTTGAAAGTAACAACAAAAGAATATAGCCAGTAAACAAACACACAGCAATAGAATCAACGATATTGCATGGAAGTCAGGACTTGAAAACAAAACCTGATGATGGCAATATAGCTTAAATACGCCTATAGTTCAAGTAATAATAATAATAATAATAATAATAATAATAGCATCGTAACTGGTTGACCTGTACACAATTCCTTGACTGGAGGAATTGGGGGCAAACGTGGCTGGGAGTCATCTTTTTCAAAGATAGATCTCACTGACGCCTATTTTCAATTGAGTGTAGATGATCAGATGAAGCAGTTTTTACTGATTAATATGCCATTCGGCATGTATTGTTATAACACGTTGCCATATGGGGTCACAAGTGCTCCCATGAGATTTCAGAGATACCTTGAGCAACTCATCCGATGCATCCCCCCAACTGTGTTAGCTATTTAGATGAATTGCTAATTACTGGTGTCACATGGGAGCAGCACCTGTGCAACCTACAAATGGTCTTGGAGCAGCTCCAGGCCACAGTCTGCATCGTCAAATAGACAAACGTAGATTCTTTGAGCCCAGTATCAAGCACCTGGGAGATATGTTAAGCAAAGAAGGTCTCACACTATAACAGTACAGCATCCCATAGGACTCATATGAAATGTCCGATACCATCTTTTTTTATATATGCCCCTGGATACTTATCAGACAATTCAGTGCTTCCTAAGGCCTTGTACGTGTGTGTGTGTGTGTGTGTGTGTGTGTGTGTAAACAAAGATGATGTGACTTACCAAACAAAAGCGCCGGCACGTCGATAGGGGGGGAAAAAAAAAAAAAAAAAAAAAAAAATGCTTGTGTCTGTGTGTGTGTGTGCGCGCGCGCGAGCGAGTGTATACCTGTCCTTTTTTCCCCCTAAGGTAATTCTTTCCGCTCCCGGGATTGGAATGACTCCTTACCCTCTCCCTTAAAACCCACATCCTTTCGTCTTTCCCTCTTTCCTGATGAGGCAACAGTTTGTTGCGAAAGCTTGAATTTTGTGTGTATGTTTGTGTTTGTGTTTGTTTGTGTGTCTATCGGCGTGCCAGCGCTTTCGTTTGGTAAGTCACATCATCTTTGTTTTTAGATATATTTTTCCCACGTGGAATGTTTCCCTCATTAATTCATATTATATATATATATATATGAATGGTATGCGCGGATGGATATGTGTGTGTGCGCGCGAGTGTATCCCCCTTCTTTCCCCCTAAGGTAAGTCTTTCCGCTCCCGGGCAAATTTTATATATATATAGGGAAACATTCCACGTGGGAAAAATATATCTAAAAACACAGATGATGTGACTTACCGAACGAAAGTGCTGGCAGGTCGATAGACACACAAACATACACACGAAACTCAAGCTTTCGCAACAAACTGTCGCCTCATCAGGAAAGAGGGAAGGAGAGGGAAAGACGAAAGGAAGTGGGTTTTAAGGGAGAGGGTAAGGAATCATTCCAATCCCGGGAGCGGAAAGACTTACCTTAGGGGGAAAAAAGGGGTATACACTCGCGCGCGCGCGCACACACACACACACACACACACACACACACACACACACACACACACACACACACACACATCCATCCGCACATACACAGACACAAGCAGACATTGTCCTTTATGTTGATGACATACTTGTAATAGGAAAGAGTTGGGAAGAACATATATGTTTGTTGGGTGAAGTGTGTTACAGATTGAGACAGGGAGGGATGTCATTAAAACTAGAGAACTGCAAAATTCGGAGTTAAACAGCTCAAATTTTTAGACCGTACAATTTCAGAAGAAGTAATCTTGCCTGATGAAGAAAAACTTGAAGCCATTGCAAAATTCCCTGCGCCCAAGGCTAAGGAACAACTTAAATCATTCTATGGAATTTGTGGCTACTACCGGAAGTTTGTCAGCAATCAAACTTTAAATGCACCTTGTTTGATGAACAACTTGTTGAAGAACACCATTTGGGTATGGGACAAGGATTGTCAGGAAGCATTCAACAACATCAAGAAACAGATGTGCAATAGTAAAATGTTATACAGAGCTGATCTTACAGAGCCATTTTGCATTATGACTGACAGCAGTGACTACAGACTGGGAGCTCACTTATTCCAAGAAAAGGTTGTAGATGGTGTGACGGAGCATAGATCAATAGCTTTTGCCAGTGGAACTTTGCAAAAACATGAGACGTTATATACTGTCACTGAAAAGGAATTGTTAGCGGTCTTTTGGGCTTTCACCAAGTTCAAGAATTACTTATCAGGACATCAAGCAGCAGCAGCAGCAGCAGCAGTAGTAGTACACACAGACCATATAAGTCTTTGATCTATATACAAGAGTGTACTTTGCATCACAGCAGGATAACCAGGTGGGCACTATTCCTCCTGCAGTTCAACTATACAGCAAAGTATATAAAATAAAGTATGTACACGAGAGTTTCGGACATTGTAGGACACTGAAATGTATCCACAAGATTCAAGAAAATGTATATTTTTACAATATTGCCAGGAGAGTGAGAAAGCAATTATCTATATGTGACAGGTGCCAGAGGGTAAAAGTTAGTAATCAGATATATTAAAAAACTAAAAACCCGCCTCGATTGCGAAAAAAGCACCTAGTGTTAACCTAGGTTTCGGCGTTGATAACTCCACCTTCTTCAGAACAACAATAAAACACACAAGTGCCTAAGAAGACCTTTGTCAATAATTAAAAGAACACCATAGCTCTACATTTATAAACGAAAAAAAGGAAAACACATGCAGTACATATGTACTAAGTCAAAACCACTACTTAACTTGATGGTGTACGCCCCACCTCACACCGGTCTATGTTCCCGCCATAAACTGCAGCTGCAAATTTGTAGGTTAACACTAGGTGCTTTTTTCGCAATCGAGGTGGGTTTTTAGTTTTTTAATATATTAACCAACGATTGTTGACGCTCTGCGATGTTGAAGGTTTATGGCGGGTCATGGCCCATCAAACATAGACCAGTGTGAGGTGGAGTGTACACCATCAAGTTAAGTAGTGGTTTTGACTTTGTACATATGTACTGTATGTGTTTTCCTTTTTTTTTCTTTTTTGTTTATAAATGTATAGCTATGGTGTTCTTTTAATCATTGACAATGGTCTTCTTACGCACTTGTGTGTTTTATTGTTGTTCTGAAGAAGGTGTAGTTATCTAAGCCAAAACCTAGGTTAACACTAGGTGCTTTTTTCGCAATCGAGACGGGTTTTTAGTTTTTTAATACATTAAAGAAGGTTGTATACCTGGAAGAATCCTGGAGATGCTAAAAGGTATCAGATAGATTACATAATGGTAAGACAGAGATTTAGGAACCAGGTTTTAAATTGTAAGACATTTCCAGGGGCAGATGTGGATTCTGACCACAATCTATTGGTTATGAACTGCAGATTGAAACTGAAGAAACTGCAAAAAGGCGGGAATTTAAGGAGATGGGACCTGGATAAACTGAAAGAACCAGAGGTTGTAGAGAGTTTCAGGGAGAGCATAAGCGAACAATTGACAGGAATGGGGGAAAGAAATACAGTAGAAGAAGAATGGGTAGCTCTGAGGGATGAAGTAGTGAAGGCAGAAGAGGATCAAGTAGGTAAAAAGACGAGGGCTAATAGAAATCCTTGGGTAACAGAAGAAATGTTGAATTTAATTTATGAAAGGAGAAAATATAAAAATGCAGTAAATGAAGCAGGCAAAAAGAAATACAAACGTCTCAAAAATGAGATCGACAGGAAGTGCAAAATGGCTAAGCAGGGATGGCTAGAGGACAAATGTAAGGATGTAGAGGCTTGTCTCACTAGGGGTAAGATAGATACTGCCTACAGGAAAATTAAAGAGACCTTTGGAGAGAAAAGAACCACTTGTATGAATATCAAGAGCTCAGATGGAAACCCAGTTCTAAGCAAAGAAGGGAAGGCAGAAAGGTGGAAGGAGTATATAGAGGGTTTATACAAGGGCGATGTACTTGAGGACAATATTATGGAAATGGAAGAGGATGTAGATGAAAATGAAATGGGAGATACGATACTGCGTGAAGAGTTTGACAGAGCACTGAAAGACCTGAGTCGAAACAAGGCCCCGGGAGTAGACAACATTCCATTAGAACTATTGATGGCCTTGGGAGAGCCAGTCATGACAAAACTCTACCATCTGGTGAGCAAGATGTATGAGACAGGCGAAATACCCACAGACTTCAAGAAGAATATTATAATTCCAATCCCAAAGAAAGCAGGTGTTGACAGATGTGAAAATTACCGAACTATCAGTTTAATAAGTCACAGCTGCAAAATACTAACGCGAATTCTTTACAGATGAATGGAAAAACTGGTAGAAGCTGACCTCGGGGAAGATCAGTTTGGATTCCGCAGAAATGTTGGAACACGTGAGGCAATACTGACCCTACGACTTATCTTAGAAGAAAGATTAAGAAAAGGCAAACCTACGTTTCTAGCATTTGTAGACTTAGAGAAAGCTTTTGACAACGTTGACTGGAATACTCTCTTTCAAATTCTGAAGGGGTAAAATACAGGAAGCGAAAGGCTATTTACAATTTGTACAGAAACCAGATGGCAGTTATAAGAGTCGAGGGGCATGATAGGGAAGCAGTGGTTGGGAAAGGAGTGAGACAGGGTTGTAGCCTCTCCCCGATGTTATTCAATCTGTATATTGAGCAAGCAGTAAAGGAAACAAAAGAAAAATTCGGAGTAGGTGTTAAAATTCATTGAGAAGAAATAAAAACTTTGAGGTTTGCCGATGACATTGTAATTCTGTCAGAGACAGCAAAGGACTTGGAAGAGCAGTTGAACGGAATGGACAGTGTCTTGAAAGGAGGATATAAGATGAACATCAACAAAAGCAAAACGAGGATAATGGAATGTAGTCAAATTAAATCGGGTGATGCTGAGGGGATTAGATTAGGAAATGAGACACTTAAAGTAGTAAAGGAGTTCTGCTATTTAGGGAGTAAAATAACTGATGATGGTCGAAGTAGAGCGGATATAAAATGTACACTGGCAATGGCAAGGAAATTGTTTCTGAAGAAGAGAAATTTGTTAACATCGAGTATAGATTTAAGTGTCAGGAAGTCGTTTCTGAAAGTATTTGTATGGAGTGTAGCCATGTATGGAAGTGAAACATGGACGATAACCAGTTTGGACAAGAAGAGAACAGAAGCTTTCGAAATGTGGTGCTACAGAAGAATGCGGAAGATAAGGTGGGTAGATCACGTAACTAATGAGGAGGTACTGAATAGGATTGGGGAGAAGAGAAGTTTGTGGCACAACTTGACTAGAAGATGGGATCGGTTGGTAGGACATGTTTTGAGGCATCAAGGGATCACAAATTTAGCATTGGAGGGCAGCGAGGAGGGTAAAAATCGTACAGGGAGACCAAGAGATCAATACACTAAGCAGATTCAGAAGGATGTAGGTTGCAGTAGGTACTGGGAGATGAAGAAGCTTGCACAGGATAGAGTAGCATGGAGAGCTGCATCAAACCAGTCTCAGGACTGAAGACCACAACAACAACAACAACAACAACAACAACAATACATTAACCAACGATTGCTGACGCGCTGCGATGTTGAAGGTTCTTACTAATCAAACCTGCAAAGGATAAATGCTAAACATCTTGCCAAAAGAACAACTACAACTTGTAGCAGTTGATCTATATGGATCATTGCCTAAGGTTAAAGGAGGATTTTGTTATATATTTGTCATGACGAATCTTTTTCCAAAATTCATTACACTATATCTGTTGAAGAAAGCAACAAGTAAGAACATCATTTTGAAAATTGGAAGAGACTATTTCACAAAGGTAGGAAAACTGAAGAGCATACTTTCTGACAATGGAGCACAATTTACTTCTAAACTTTGGAAAACATTTGTTGAGGATGAGAACATAAACCATATTCTGATATCTGCTTATCACCCACCAAGCAGTCTGGCTGAACATTACATGAGAGAAATAGGGAGATTATTTAGAACTTATTGCAACAAAAATCATGTAAGGTGGATAGAATACATAGACAGCTTTGAAGACATACTGAACAGCTTACAACATTCGTCTACTGGAATCTGCCCATATGAAATAATGTATCATGAGAAACCAGCAAATCTGATCAAAGACTTAATTGAATTCCCAGCTTGTAAAGCTATGAGTCCACAGGAAAGAGAAGAAATAGTCAAGAAAGTAATGGAAAAACAGGGGAAACAGAGAAAAAACAAACATGATAAGAAGTTTAAACCTACAAATTTTAAAATCAATAATCTGGTCCTGGTGAAAACACATGAAAAATCCAAGGCTACAAGTAATGGATTAAAGAAATTCTTTGACATCTATATTGGTCCATTCAAAATTCAGTCTACGTCACACCCAAATGCCTACAGGTTAGTGTAGCCAAAGACTGGAAGGTTATTTGGTCTATGTAACATAACTGAACTGAAACCCTATAAGCAAGTGTCAAACACGAAGAAAAAATATGATGATGTAAAAGCCCTCAGGAGGACACATCTTCGTGTCAAGTGCATGGTGAGCACTAGGTCTCTGAGATATGTAGCATTCTATTTTTCTTCTTTTCGTTTTCGTATGCTACATCTTTTACTCATGTATAAACCTGCAATGAAGTTATCTCTTACTGAAAATAACTATCCATCTCTGTAGTATAAGTTTTCTGTATGTAATACCATTATTGAGTGACATTATTTGAGAAATAATTTGAAAATGTAAACTGTGTACTGAATTTGACTTTCCTACAACAGAGATTGACCAATTATTGTAGTTATACCCTATAGAGCATGTATTTGATTTGTGGATGCTTCTTTGAGAATTGCCAGCATGGCCATGATTTTATGAATTTGCTAATGAGATGAACAAATGGACAATGGTAAAGTTGTACATGTGTTATTAAATGGACAAGTTGCACTGTGACAAAAGACATTTTGTGAAAAGCTTGTTATTACAAGATTGTGTGATGATGAGCAGTCTGTGAGTTAGTTTGATACGATAAAGAGTTGGATGAGATCTGAGGGGTCCAATATACTGTATAGTGGAATATAGTGAAATATTAATCAAAAAGAAAAGATACATATATAATTCATTTTTGGTTCACTGACTTTAATCTGTAAATAGCTAAATCTTTACAGTTTAGAGATGCTTAATTTTGTGTGGTTTTGTTTGAAAATATGCTAATAGTACAGGGTAATATGTGAATGCTTTTGATATATTCATACCTGATGTGACCTTAATTGTAACCTACACAAGTACCTTGAGTAATGAGTTCATCCCTGTTCCTACAGAGAGAACTGTATCCAAGATTCTTACCTGACCTGGAAGGGAAAATTAAAAAAACTGTGAAACTAATAGTAGACTGTGCTATTGTAGAGTTACTGCCAGAAAAAGAGGGGTTGCAGACACAAGACGGACAGCGCAAAAGGACTGATGATTATGAGCTGTCAATTCATTAAGATGTGCAATGTGAACCAGTCACTGGAGTGACAGCTAAGAAAAGAAAACTTTTTTGATTTTTTGGATTGCTTATACCTATTTAGCAGCCATTCATACAAGTAATACTTTTAAGAGTGGCTGGTGGGGGGGTTATAACGATACAGCCTACCCCAGGAGGACTCGTATGAAATGTCCGATACCACCTGTTTTTAATATATGCATCCTGATAGTTATCAGACAATTCAGTGCTTCCTAAGACCTTGTGTGTGTGATACATATAATTCTGTCCTATTTGATAAAAAACTTGACATTCACTGTGAAGGCGTGTTGAATGTTCTGGAAGGACGAGTGTTATCGTAATTATCGGTGGATTTCTGTCATTGATAAAATCATGTACATATACTAAATTAAGTAACTAATTAAGAAATTGAAGTAGTAAGTCCTCAGCAATAAATAACTGGAGACTGCAGAGATGTTAGCATGAAAAATCAATGCTTCTAATTAGCAAAATGATAATCTAAAAATCCAGTAACAGAAGACCACACTATCTTGAGAAACAGCTTAAAAGTTATTACCAAGCGATGTATTTTCATTTTTTTTTTTTTTAATGTCTTCCCTTGTAATTAATATTCTTTGTAATTACATTTCTAATTAACTCTCCAATTGTTTACGTCTCACAGTCTTCCAATTTGCAGAATTTGAGGCCTTATTTGTGCATTCTATGTATTTAATCAGATAAAGCATGAGCTCTGTACTACCATTACGTGTTAGTAACCAAATCCTAACTGTAATTAATTACGCAACTAAAATAATACAAGACATTGTTGTAATAAAGTTCAGAATGATTTTCTTATGGAAAACTAAAGATATTATCATAAAAGATTGCCATTGAACATTGTATTTTATACCTTATTCAGCTGTAACATCCGTTTCTTTACGTTTTGCAAATTTTAATTGTAACATCAAAATTGTACAAAGTTAATAATGCTTTATTTTGGAAGCTATTGTTAAAATTCTAATAATGGGATGCAGCAATGCTGTGACAAGTCAGTTTTTAAGCTACTTTTGGAAGTCAAAGAGTTCAGTGAAGTCTGTCCGTGTTTTGTTTACATGACGAGTGTGCAGTGCGGATGTCAATTAATGTCAATAAATTTTGTGAAGCATAAAAATTTCACATTCATTCATAAATGGACCAGGCAGAAGAAACTTAAATTAAGTAACATTCTACATGAATCATTACAATGCCCACAAAGAATTATGTGGACGCAATCACTAGCTTATCACCTCCTATAAGCAACAAAGAACAACAGTCATTCTCAGTAAAATAAATTATTATGCAAAGTTTATTCCAAAAGTACCCAGACTTTACACCGACTTAATCGATTGCATAAAAAAGGAGTTAAATTTATGCGATCAGATGTGGGCCAGAATATTTTCCTGCAACTTGAAAGAGCCTTAGGTGGGCTCTGTGTTTAGTGATGTTTAATCCCGGCAAATGTTTGATGCTGGCCACTGATGTGCTTGATTGTTGCACTGGTAGCATGCTGTCCCACAGGTGCACCAACCACATGGAAAAGCCCACTGTATTTCCATCTAAAATGTTAAATGTGGCACCGAGGAATTATTTGCAAACTGAGAAAGTGATGTTGGCTATTATATATGATGTTAGGAAGTTTGAAATGCACCTCTATGGGTTCCACCAGATTGTCAATCACAGCTCTCTGATTTTGTCGTCTGGTCATTTGAAACTTCCTGATAAGATAGCGCAGCAACTGCAATGGTGGGATGTTGTTCCTAAATAACCATACCTATGAGAACACTCAAACACTGACTCACTTTCCTGCTTGCCATATGGCCCAGATACGGAGTTTGACATGCATAAACTACTGTGTTTTACCTTAGACCCAAATCAGCAACATATCCTTGATTAATTCCTAATTATAGTGCATGAAATAGCAGAAGAAATGGGCCATGATCCACTACTCCACAGGATGTTGTCTTCTGTATGTCGGGATTGACCTGAGCACCTAAGGACACAGAGTCAGAATGGTGCACCAATTGTTCCTCATGGCACAGGCTTTAAATCACTTTTACATCACTGAGGATGTAATTTTGTTAGTGATGGGCAATTCTGAATGTCGGGTAGTATTTTCTCCAACACTCAACCCCCACATACTGAAGTTCCTCAACACTGCACACTGAGGAATGTGCGGAATGATGGCAATTGTGTGGCATCATGTTTATTAGCCTGTGTTGATGTCATCATAGCACACTGTACGGGTACAACAGATATGTTGGTTACTATTTTAGGGGTTTTATGGAACACCTGTACCCTTAGCAGTAAGCAGAATTGAGTAATCATTCATAAATGTTCAGCTAAATTTAAAGCAGCACTATTATTGTTAGTTAAGGTACTGAGATACTTCTGGGTTTCTTGGGATTGGATTTTTCTGTTTGAGGTGCTCCTAAGGCATCAAGTGGCAGTGAAAGACACCTTTTGATGAATTTCTATCATTGCAAGTAGCACGCTCAGAGTCTGCAGTGCTGTGAGTCGCACTGTGGAGCTCTTCCCTTGTGAAGTTCCATGATTGTTGTCTATACAGGTCTAACAATGTTGAATTAAGAAAAGAGAAGAGTCTGACAACTAAATCTGTCAGACAATGTGTTCTTGTGAAACAACTAAGTTGTTATCTGAATTGTGAACTGAGTTTATGACATACTCTGGCCAATAAACCCTATTATGTCCAGAGTACCTAGCCTGTTGTTCTTCGCAGTAATAGTAACTTTACAGGAAAACAGCTGAAAGGAGTAGAGCTTCCATCTGGTATAAGGTCAAAGCATACTTCAAGACAGCAGAAACCCTCACAACACATCGTTTGAGACTGCAACACTTGCTCTCACAATCAATCAGCTACAGTACAGCATTTCAACCCTTGGCTACACCCTGACCATCCCAAGAAAAGAGCGCATGTTGATTTCGTCAGACCATTCTAGTGTGCAAAGTTGTTGCTAGTCGACAATGCCCTTCTCTAATTTTCCACATGTGCACAGGTGGTTACTACTATCACAGAAGCTACTACCTATCCCTTGTCCATCATATTTGCAACAGAGGGGATACCTTCCACCCTGGCTTCTGACAATAGCCCTCAATTCACAGCATCTGCATTTCAGGATTTTTGTAAATGCAATGGCATTGGGCACCTGACCACCACTTCTTTCCATTTCACATCCAGTTCAGGAGCTAAGTGGATGGTCAGGACCTTCAAACACAGATGTGCAAAACAATGACAACAGCTGACTCTGGGGAAGCACTTGCCAACTTCTGTGCCACCTACCATTCCACCCCATAAATGAGTGCAGCCCAGCTGAAAACACACACTCTTCAGCCTGCAGCACCCAGCTCCATGGACCCACCGACTGTGCACACAGCTGTAGCAAAGCATGGACTCCCATGTCTGGGCTTGCACAGCTGCTCCAGGGCAGCAAATGTTTGAGGTTGTGGATGGCCAGCAGTGTTTAGTCAGGCACTGAAATCACCTCTGGCCACAGTAAGATGTAACATACCCTCCCCCCACCCCTTTCCCTCAACTGCCAGTTGAGAATGATCTACACAACCATGCAATGGATAAGCCTGCCCACTAATGCTACAACCTTTGCCCCCATGTTCGGTGTTGATAGGGGTTTGATAGTGACCAACAACAGGAGCCAATGGAGATGGAACTGCTTCCACCTCCCAGGAAAATTTCAGCTCTCACCAACACTAGTGATCCCCACACCACACTATCAATGGAGGTGGAATGTTTCCGTGGAGGTTGAATCATTGTCCTTAATCTCCTACAAGGCTGGCACCCATGCTCCTGCAGGCAGGACCAAGCTGTGCCCCAAAATCCATTGATTGGTAAATATTCCTCTATCTCTGCCAGCATCCAAAAATCCACCAGTTATGCTGATGACCTTCTGCAGAAGCCCTTGCAGGTGCTTCCAGCATCTTCCACCCCCCCCCCCCCCCCTCCCCGTCCCTCAATGAAGTGGCATGTTAGGCCATTTCTAGCCCTAAGTACCGATTACAGGGGGGAGGTGTTTAGTACCTGACAGTGATTTAGATTTCTCACCCAGCCTGAGTGTCAATAAAGAGAAGAGAACAGAGATACTCAGGCTACATACTCAAGCCCCAGCTGGCCCCTATGAGAGGTGCCACTGTGGCATGCATGTAACATGCAGCTGTCCAGTAACATGACACTTCCAGTAAATATGGTGGCCCAGCACTTGCCAGTCAGTCTCTTGCTAGTTTTCAAAGCCTGTAATTACATGCCATTGAACAGTAAAGTTTTGACCCTGCCTGTTTATCATTTAATTTGGACTGCTTCCTGGACCGTTGTATACACTTAAAATGAATTTGCTTTACTCTGGACTTGTTTTTGGTTAGCTGTTCACCTCGTGAACTCCACCGTCATCAAACTCAGGGACCAGATGATTGTTCCTCTGGGCTCTCCATTACAACCAATGCAAGTGATCATAAACAGTGTGCTAACTACACAGAGCAGGACAAAAAACCATGTGATTTCTGTGTAGCCTCTTTTTCAAGGATAAATACATCTTTGATGCACAGGCTGATCAACCAGAGGGGGCGGGGGTAGTTTTTGTGTATATATTTATGGCTGATATCAAATGCAAGAAACCAGATAACTGAGTGAGTGAGTGAAATGGGGAAGGACATGCCTTTTCTAAGACAAAAGGTCAAGGTCACATGACAGTTATTGGATGAACCAGCTTGGCACCCCAGTGTGTTCTCCTGGTTGTGTGTGCAAAAAGTAATATGCGGTTTCACAGTTATTGACACATGTTCAACAAATAGACTACCTCAAAATAAAATACAAGATGTTAATAAAAGAAATTAGCATGATGTTAGTTTAATCACATTGTGTTTTCAACAAAAAACATCCCTTCCCTTGCCATACACTCACAGTACTGATTGTGCAGGCTCTGGAATACCTTGGGAGCAGCTTAGACTGAAATGCTGCACAGAATTGTAACATGCTGTTGAATTTATTCAACATCCTTAAAATGCTCCCCTGCTCCCTGGAGGGCAGGTTTTTAGTTTTGGGAAGAGCATGACGTCTGGTGGGTTCAAATAGACGAATAAGGGGTGTGTGTGTGTGTGTGTGTGTGTGTGTGTGTGTGTGTGTGTGTGTGTTTTTGGATATCACAAGTGTGAGCAGTAAACCATGCCAGTAACTACTGATAAATTTTTCGATGTAAATTAGTCCCTCCAGTCAGATTTCTAGTTGTGACTGCAGGAGACACATGCAAAGCAAAGAAGAACAATAGCAGTTTTAGAATGGCCACTTGGATTGTTAGCAGCTGCAGTGTAACAAACAGAAAAACCTGTAATTTCAAATGGAAATCAAAATACTGGAAACCAACATCCTTGGCTTTACTACATGTTCTGAGTCTTCAAACTGGAGATTTCTGTTCTCAGTACACAAGCAACCAAAACAATAGTTAGGAAAACAAACAATCTGGGAAGAAAGTTCACAAGAGTCGACAGGAAATGTCAATTCTATTACAGGCAGTAAGACAGACCCACCAACACTGAACCTTGCCAAAATGGGATCTCTTGCATGCCTCAACATTACAGCCAGCCATAGGTCCAACCACAATGGTGGGGTAGCTGTGGAGGGATGAGAAGTACACGTGGTTTCTGAAGAGGGGCAGCAGCCTTTCAAGTAGTTTCAGACACAGACACATGATTTTCCAACATGGCCAAGCATACAACACAGTTATTGACACAGTTGTATGAGTGTATGAGATAATGACAATGACATCCTTTTGGGTAAAATATTATGGAGATAAAATAGCTCCCCATTTTGATTTCCAGAGGGGGTGGGGTGGGGGGGGGGGGGTGTACCGCCAAATAAAATGTTGGTATTAAAAAAAAAAAAAAACACAACTTGGTAATTTACAAGTCAAAGTGTGAATGTTAGCTCCTGTTACTGGGTAGGTAGGGTAGAGAATTTAAAAAGAGAAATGGATAGGTTGAAGATAGATACAGTGCAAATTAGTGAAATGTGATGGCAGTAAGAACAAAACTTCTGATCAGGTGAGCACAAGGTTGCAAATACAAAATCAAATAGTGGTAATGCAGGAGTAGGTCTAATCATCATCATCATCATCATCATCATCATCATCATCATCATCATCATCTTGGACAGTTTCCAGCCACTGGCTGGGTCTGTCGGGAACACTAGCCTCTCCATCGTGTTCTGTCTTTCCACCATTCCCCCTCTTCCACCTTCGTCCAGTTCTCTCCTCTTCTCGTCACACATTCCTTCACTCCCTTCACCCATCTATCTCTTGGTCTTCCTCTGGGCCTCTTCCCCTCCAGTTGCAGATCAAACATCCTCTTTGGAATTCTTCCCTCATCCATTCTCTTCATGTGTCTATACCACTCCAGTCTTGATTTTTCTATCCTGTCCTGTACTGGTTCCTCCTTTAGTCTTTCCCTCACATACACATTTCGCAATCTGTCTCGTCTTGTTACACTCAATCTGCTCCTCTGGAACTTCATTTCACTAGCCTGTATTCTACTTTTGTCGCTTTTGTGCATTACCCATGTCTCACTTCCGTATGCCAATATGGGGACAAAGTAGGTTCGGTATATAATTCCCTTGGATTTCTGTGGCACCTCCCTGCTCCAAATAAGCCCCCTAATGCATTTGTAGAACTGCCCTGCTTTTCTGCACCTTTCATTTATTTCCATTGCGTTTCCCCCCTTACTTTCAATCATGCTTCCCAGGTACTTGAAGTTCTCTACCACTTGTAGTTTTTCCCCTCCACAAGTTATATCCACATTTGGCCTATTCTTCTTCTTTGTTGTGACAATTATTTCACTTTTCTTTGCAGAGAAATGCATTCCATATTGTGCTGCCGTTGCCTCCCATACATCTAACTGCTCTTGCACCTCCTCCTCGCAATTTCCCCATAACATCAAGTCATCGGCAAAAAGCACCGCTTTCATTTTATGATCTCCAATTGCATCTGATACTTGCTGTAGGATTTCATCCATAACAATAATAAACAATAAAGGCGAAAGTGCACTTCCCTGTCGCAGCCCATTTTCCAGCTTGAACCATGCAGTACGTTCCCTCCCCACTTTCACACAACTCTCACTTCCCTCATACATTTTTCTAACTTTTCGTGTTCTCTCTTCATCTATCCCTTTTGCGTTCAGCACATCCCAGAGCTTGTCCCTACAGATACTGTCATACGCCTTCTCAATATCTAAAAAGGCCATGATTAAGTCCTTCCCGTACTCATAGTGCCTTTCCTGCAGTTGCCTTACCGCAAATATGAGGTCCGTTGTTGATCTTCCCGGTCTGAAACCATACTGCTCCTCTTGCAGTCTACTTTCAATACTGCTTATTCTCTTCTCCAGGATCTTTTCATAGATTTTTCCACAGTGGCATAGCAGGGTGATTCCTCTGTAGTTCTCACATCTCCTTTTATTGCCTTTCTTGAAGATCGGGACTATAATTCCTTTCTTCCAATCCTCAGGAATTCTGTTCTCCTTCCACACCACCCTCAGCACTCTGTATAGCCACTGGGTTCCTACTTCTCCTGCTGCTCGTATCACATCCAGTGTTACTTCGTCCCAACCTGGTGCCTTGCCCCCTTTCATCCTCTTTATGGCTTCTTCCACTTCATTCCAAGTTAGATCATCAATTTCCCCACTATTATAATCGTCTGCTGCCTTATGCTCTCCAGCGCTGTTAGTTACCCGCTTGGCGGCATTCAACAGATCTTCAAAGTACTCCTTCCAAATCTTTTTGAGCTCATGCATTTCCTCCACAACTCTTCCATTATTATCCATGATCCTCAGGCACTCGCTTCTGTCGTTCCTCTTATTTCTTACCATGGTGTTAAGTACTTTTTTGTTCCCTTCACTGTCCTCTTCTAACATTCTTGTCCATTTTTCCATCCACTTCTTCTTCTCCGCCCTTACTCTGGTCTGTGCCGCTTTCTTGCTTTCCTTATATTTTACCCTAGCTTCCTCTGTTCGGGTCTGGAACCATTCTCTGAAGGCTTTGTTCTTTCGAAGTACTGCCTCTTTACATATGTTGTTCCACCATGGGGTTTCCTTACTTCTCCTCTTTGTGCTAGTTCTTCCGCACACAGTCGCAGCTGCCTCAACTAGAGCCCTCTTAAAATCTCCCCATTCTTCTTCTACTGTTCTCTGATCTTCCTTTGGCAGCTTCTTCCTGATCAGTGTCTGGTACTGGGTCCTCCGTTCATCCTCTTTCAGCATCCATGTCTTCAACCTTTTCTCCTGTATATCTGTTGCCCTCCTATCTTTTTTCTCTCTCAGGGTGGCTACCAACAGCCGATGGTCACTGTCTAAGGCCTCAGATGGAATGACCTTAACATCTGTGAGGCTGCTCATCATCTGCCTATCCACTAGTACATAGTCTACTACTGAAGTTTGGGACCAGTCTCCACTGTACCAAGTTATTTTGAGGCTACTTCTCTTCTTGTACCAGGAATTCGCGATCGCCAGCCCATTCCTCTTGCAGAATTCCAGCAACAATTTTCCTTCTCTATTTCGGTTCCCCCAGCCCTCTGGTCCCATTATCTCCTCGAATCCTTTCCTGTCTGTGCCAACATGTGCATTGAGGTCCCCTATCATAATCTGGTTACCTCCATTTAGCTGCTTTTGCATGTCATCTTCAAATTCCTCCTCCTCCTTTTTTGTACACCCCACCTGTGGGGCATATGCTTGGATGATTTCAATGCTTTTTCCTTTCACTCGTACTCTGGCTTTTATCATTTGATCATTGATACCTTCCACCTCCTCCTGCAGACCCTCTCTGACCACTATTGCCACTCCATTTCTTCCCCTCTCATTCCCTATCCAGTACAGTTTACATCCTTTACTTAGTGGTTTTTCACCAACTCCTCTCCACCTAGTCTCAGCAAGTCCCAAGATGTCCAATTTCTTCCTTTCCATCATTTCTACAATTTCTTCTAACTTCCCAGTTAGAGTCCTTACGTTTAAGGTGCCCAGTCGTAAACCATCTCGTAATCCTTTTCCATTGCTTGGTTGGTTTCCTTTAAATCCGATCCGAGGCATGTTCCCTTTTTAATAGGTCTAATACTGAATAAAAAAAATAGAAATGTGTATAAGTGACTATGAACAGCACAGTAAATGAACAATCATAGACAAGGCAGATCCAAAGCAACACCTATTACAGTAGTTCAAGTTTCTATGCCTATTAGCTATGAAGATTATAAAAAGTACTGAAGAATGTATGAGATAAAATAAATTATTCGGATAGTTAAAACGAGATGAAAGTTTGTGATATGGGAATGAAATTTAACTGTAGGAAATGGAAGAGAAGGAAAAATAGCAGAACAACATGACATGTGACCTGGGCGAGTTATCAAGATTTTCAAAGGGAGCATTAGGCAATTATTGACTACAACAGGGGAAATGAAACAATGGGATATTAATGTAGAGCAATGAGAGATGAAATAGTGAAGGCACCAGTGAATCAAATTGGCAAAAAGACAAGGCCCAGTAGAAATCCTTGGAGAACACATGAGATATTGATTTAACTGATGAAATGATAACATATACAAATGCAACAAATAAAGCTGGTGAAAGGCAATACAGACATCTAGGGAACGAGATTGACAGGAAGTGGAAACGTCTAAGCAGGAATGGCTAGATGACAAATGCAAGGCTGTAGAAGCCTGAATGACTATGTGAAAGATAGATGCCCTAGATGGAAAATTTAAAGGAAAGATAAGTAACGTGTATGAAAAAATAGGAGCTCAGATGGCAATCCAATATTAAGTAAGAAGGGAAAGCCGAAAGGAGGAAGGTGGAAGGGATATACAAAAAAGGGCTATACAATGGAAATAAATTCTAATATATTATCATAGAAAGGGAAGAAGTAGTATGGGATGGGGCATGTGACACAGTGAGTTCATCTTTATGAAACAGGATACATAAAGTTTTGCTAGTATGTTCAATCGATACAATACATAGATATTCCACATATTTCAATTTGGGCCAATTACAGCTCTTACTCTGTGTTAATGATCTATCTGTCATTCTATGTGAATCAACAGGCAGAATTATTCCTTTTCTGCAGATGGAACAAGTTTTATTGTCAAGCTGACCAAAGCAGGTTTCATAAGGAAAATAGTAAACATTGTTTGTACTACAACAGTTATTAACTGGTACCGCACAAATGCACTCACTTTAAACTTTGAAAAAACTACAGCTTATTCAGTTTGTTAGTGTCAAAAATACCCAGCCTTCTATTTATGCAGGTTATCCACAAAAACAAAGAACACCATAGAAAGTTGTAAGTTCTTGGATTGCATACACTGGAAATAGTGCAGTACACTTGCTAAAACATTTGGGTTCAGCTAATTTTGCCCTAACAATAACTGCCAACTTTGGGGACCTAGAAATCAGTAAGTTATCAGTTTTCGTGTCTTGTCATACACTGATTCACTAATGTATAATTCTCCCCCCCCCCCCCCCCCCCTCCCCCCACAAACACACAATCCTGGCACTGCAGAGTCATTAGTTTTCTTTACTCTTTCCATGGTTTGTACTCTAGTTAGGACTTTCCAACTTCATACTTAGTATGAAGCTTTTGCGTTTGATGTATAAACAGAGGCCTCTACACATGTTACAGCAATCAAATTCGAACTTTGGTCTAAATGTGTGTTGCATCTATCTCACAAAACACTGATTACATTTTGAAGTAGGTACTTACATGTTAAATGCAAGTGACATTCTTCACTGCAAATTAAAAACATTAAACAAATGAACATAATACCATGAGCCGCCTAATTTTCAAGTTTTAAAGGATATCTGATCTGCGAAATAACATTGATCGTAAGAAAAACAAGCATCGAGCAAATACTGCTTGACTGCATTAATATTATATAATGGCCATAAAATAAGTATTTACATGAAGAAGAAAGGGGAAGAAAATACAACAGAGGCATTCAGTGTTGGTCCCAATGCTGAGAATAAATATATTTACTGTTCTGTTCAGATGCCAAATTTGAGGAAATGTTTATTGTAAATTAAGGAATGTTGATAAATAATCCAACTATCCCTCAGAGTAACAGCCACAGTTTTCAACAAGATACAACAAGTATAAAATAACAATTATTGTAAATATAATCGCATGTAATCTGTGCCTAACGGATATGAAAACGATTTCCAATTTATACCCATCATTATAGTGTGAACTCCTATTTGAACTGCTCTTGCAAATTGATGGTGCTTACCAGATCTGAAAGCTGCTTTCCAGAATCGGTGCGAGTGCGCACAATCATATTCAGCTGTGACATTACTCCACGTTCATCACCCGCAGATCTACGCCGTTCACGAGATCCTCGTGGAGTTGCAACATGGCTGGCTTGACGAGATCCAAGAGATCCAGCTGGACTTGGACACGATAGTGTACGTGTGCCAGTTAATTCTGCCTTCAGCTTCTCCAGTCGCTCTTTTTCTTCCTGTGATGGGCCCTCTGCCTTTGCTCGTTCCTCATCCTATTATAAGAGAAAAAAAACAACAACATCTGTTTTAAATGACAATTTCAAAAGAATCTCCGACATTAAAATAAATTTACATGTTTAAAATGGCATGCTATCATATTTTGTTCAACTATGTGTTTGCACGAAAGATGTACTTATCCCAGAAAAAAATAATAAATAATAAGAATTGCCTGCAATGTCAGTTCGAGAACTTTGTGTGGAGTATTGTTTAAGCATCTCAGAATATATGCCCTCACAATACATATTTCATCATGAAATCGTGGTAAATAATAAAGACTCATTCAAAAGGAACTTTAGCATGAACTTAGCGAATGCACTGCAGTAAAACTGCATTTCAATAACATTTCCTTACCAATCGCATGGAAGGTGCTTACTATTCTGTATGTTTCACTATCATTGCCAAACTAATTTCATTATGTACAAAAATCCTGAAAGTAATTTACAATCTTCTGCTGTACTGAGTGATTTAAAAGCATAACACAAACACCCCCTTTTTCAGGACTCCATAGCTCTGTCTCAGGTGATCATATACAAAGCAAGAAAATAAAGAAATAAAAAATTACAACAGAAAAAGAGAAATGTAAAGCTTATATCAAGGGCACTAAAAAAAAAGAGGAGATAACACTGATAAAGCTGTCTAAAGATTTGAGGAAGAAGGAATTTGGTGGTGTTAAGTTTTGGGCTGGCAGTGACACCAAGGATAAATAAATGTAACATAACAATATGCATATAAATAGGTGTAAAAAATTCGCTTCTGTCCAATTATGCTATTGGTGACAAATCCCTGGGAACAGTAACCACTGTAAAATACCTAGGAGTAATAATCCTGAGTGACAAAGAGGAATGACTACCTAAAAAATTGTAAGAAAGGCAGGTTCCCAGCTGAGATTCACACAATGAATCTTAAGAAACATAATCCATTCGTGAAAGAAGTTACTTACAAAACAATCGTTGGACTGATTCTTGAGTTTTGCTCATCAGTCTGGGGCTCTTACCAGTTTGGATCAATCAAAGGGACAGATGAGATCCATTGAAGACAGGCATGTATAGTCACAGGATCATTTAGTCAGCCTGAGAATACTAAACAAAATCCCCATGGAAAATGCTACGAGACGGAACAGTCTGCATTTCAAAGGTTTTCTATTGGAAGTCTGAGAGTGTACATTCTGGGAAGAGTCAGGAAACATATTTTGTCAAATCACCACAACAAGAAAATCTGAGAAACGTGAGGTAATAATGACATTTACCTACAGTCACACTTCTCGTGCCCCATTCACGAATGGAACAAAGAAGGGAAAAACAGATGGTACCAGTTACACACCATAAAGTTGCCTACAGCCTATAGATGGAGATGTCCTATTTACAGTAATGTAACTGGAGACAAACACTAATTTGGATTTGGCAGAAAATTAGCCTCCACCTTTGTAGTGGAACTACTCCAGCATTTGCCTTAAGTCTGTGGGTTTCAGCTGCTAAACTTGGCAGAGCTGGACAGAGAAACCCAACTAGTTGATGTAACTCATTTATTTGTATCACAAACACACTACAAGCAAGTATAGCACAAGACGTTATCTTTGTGAATTTCTAGACGAATGTATCTTCTGAAGCCATCTCTCAAAATATGAGTTTGAAATGTACTCGGCACTTTGGGTTTGAACTGATCTTAGAATTTATTTAGATGATTCACATTACTCATTTATTTTGTGAATATTATCCAAACAAGAAAATCTGATGAGATTTTAAGAAAAAATGGAATATATACAAGTATAATAAGGATAGGGAGGTGCTTATTTGGAATAGTATTACATATGTCATGTTCCCTTGGCATTAATAATGGTGTACATAAAGTCACCAATGTGTTACAAAACCTTCACTGAAGAAAAAGATGGGGAAGGCTGAGGTCTGCAAGAGGATGGAAAGAGGAGGAAGATACAAAAATTTGAGGTTTACTTATGAAAGGAGGATGGGAGATATCATTAAGAAAACGCGTATGACAGGAACAAGAAATTGTGTTTTCTGTAGATTCTTTTCATTATTCAAGCTTATTGAAATGTTTGTAAGAAACACTTTTAAATAACAATGAGGGGTGATGTGACCAGCAATCCAGTGTTTTAAAGTATTCATGAGAAGTAGAACACCTTTGAGTACAAATGTCTTAAATTAATTCCATTAGTGGTTTCAATCATTATGATGATCAGCAGATTGATCTAAAAAAGAAAGGAAGTGCATGTTTATGAGTGGCTTTATGAGATTTACAACAGTAAAAGTAGCGGCTGACAAATAACATACCTGCACTTTATACTTAGTAGGAGCAAATAAAAGTTTTAGCTGTAACTGACTTTGTCACAAGATATAAAAATTTGATATAGCTCTGATGAACACTCATGTGACATTCCCATCCATAGCTATGAGGAGACAGGTATGTTATTTATCAGACAGCTCTTAGGTTATGTAAATCAGCACTACTACTTATATACTTATACTGCTGTAATTTATTATAATACTCTTACCCATAAATATGTACATCTATTTTTTAAGATCAAACTGATGATGACTGAAATTGATAATTGAATTAAATAAAAAAACTGAGATCAATTATTGTTTTAGTTTCTATGCGTACTTAAACATGTCACCCCTCATCATCATCATCATCATCATCATCATCATCATCATCTAAAAGTGTTTTCTCTAACGGATGGGTATATCTGCATCATACAGCTCCTTTCCAGTAATGTAACTGTCCCATTTTCATATCACATTTCCTGGTCAAATAAAGGTAAATAATTAATTGTTTCATAAGCAGACTATGAAAACTGGTGTAGTAATTACAGAACAATGACAAAACAATTCAGACATGTTGTCTTCTTTGTTTTTTTGGCCATTCCTGTACATAGGGAAAGCTTCTATAAAATACTTAAAAAGACTAACTGAGTTATGAGAAAATTGTGTTACAGCAACAAGGATCTTAAAGAAACTGAATGGTAATGTACATTCTTGCCTATTAATTTTTGCAGGATTATGCCTAATTCTTTCCTTCTCCCATTACTGAAATAATAATAATAATAATAATAATAATAATAATAAACTGACACAGTCTCCAAGGTTAAATTTATGGGGGATATCTCGGAACCATTTGTAATCCAAACTGGAGTGCGACAGGGTGACGGACTTTCACCATTACTCTTTAATATCATTCTTGAAAAAATCATCAGGACATGGGAAAAAGAAGTCAAAGGAATCCAAATTGGCATTAGAAAAGATAATAGATTCAATGTGAAGTGTTTAGCTTTTGCAGATGACCTTGCAATCCTCACAAATAATAGAAAAGAAGCCACTAACGCCATAGAGAAGTTACACGAAATTGCACAAAGAACTGGCCTGCAAATCTCATATGAGAAAACCCAGTACATAGAAAGAGTGCCACAAGACAAATTGCCTATTGTGACAACCCATGGGAAAATCATACAAGTACCACATTTTAAATACCTGGGAGAAATCATTCAGCCATCAGGGATCAACCTAAAGGCCAATGAGGAAAGAATAAAAAAATTACAGAAAGCATATAAACTCACGTGGAACTATTATAACAAAAAGTCCATATCCACTAACGCAAAATTGAGGCACTACAACACTGTCGTACTTCCGGAGGCACTGTATGCATCTGAAACAACACAAATAGGTGGGCAAACTAAAATCAAAGAAATAGAGAAACAAGAAAGGAAAATTCTCAGGAAAATTTTTGGCCCAATACAAGAGCAAGGAATATGGAAGAAGAGACCAACATCAGAATTATATAAATACACAGACAAGATTACAGATACAGTAAGGAAAAGAAGAATGCAGTTCTACGGACATATCCACAGGATGAATGAAAACAGAATTTCAAAGCGAATTCTTAAAGTCATCAACTCAGGCAGGGGAAAAACAAAATGGATAAAAGAAGTTGAAGAGGACCTCAGACAAGCACAAATAACAGTAAACGATGCAGAAAACAGAACTGAATTCAGGAACATCATCAAAAAACATAAATTTGACACCACAACACAGAAGAGACCAGGATGCAAATGGACAGCGGAGCGAAAGAAACAACACAGTGAACACATGAAGAAAATTTGGGCTCAGAAAAAACACAAACAATCATCATAAAGGAATTCAAGTTCAAACGCTCTCTTAAATGGGAATAAGCGAAAATAAAAAAAATAAAAAATAAATAAAAAAAACTGGAAAGGAACTGGCTTGTGTACAGCTTTCGATCAGCACACAGATGTCTGCAATAACTTCAGCAGATAAAACTCATGACAGATTCAAACTGCAAACAAGACGGGGACTTCTACTGCACATACTGTAGTTGGCATTAGTGATTTCTTTATTATTTACAATTACAGCCTATTATCTGGCTTAATTAGATAACTCACTCAACCCATATATTTGTGTTTAAAAATTATGGAAAACAATTACTAATACGCTACATATTAGTACAGCAAAAAAGACCCACCACCCCATCCTTTTACAGATCAGTACTAAACAAAAGTACAAAACAAATAATCACAATAAAGAATGGGGGAAAATTATTTATTAGGGTAATCAAATCCTTGGAGAAATAATATATCTGAACTATTGAAGGTTCTTTTCTGCAACTGAATCTGTTCTGAAACCACTGTGATCAAAAGCGATTGTTTGCTGAATTCTAGGAGAACATATCAGCAATTCTGCCTTAAAAGCCACAATAATGTGCTGACACAAAAAAGGAGATGCACTGCCTTCCACAGTTTCCTTCAGTTGTCACTGACTCAGTTACCTCTTCTTTGTCTGTGCAGAATATTGACTGGCATGTGTTATTTAACATATCTATACTTATGCCACATTTTGATTCTTTCTTCTTGGATCATGCTGTTGCAGTAGAGGTTTCAGTTTCTCTCTTTGTTTTAATAATTTAACTGCCTCAATACAAATACAAGATACTCCTTTAGAAGGGATTCTAATGATAAGCATAAACAATGCCATTTCTCCATAAACACCCTCTGTCACTACTTGAGCTTTTAAATATGTGTCAGGCAGCAAAGGCCTTCCTGGGCAATTAAACAGATCTCATTTCTTCACAGTTACCCTTCTTGGACCTGTATTCTGTCTTTATGTGGACCTTTACCATGGTGTCCTAGGTTTCCCTTTCAGTAAGGATACAGCATATGTGATACTATCATCATTTAATGTCATTCCACACCCAACCTTATAGCCTTTCACAAAACCTGTCACTGTCATACTAACTAGACTGATGTTTATGTTTGAAATTGTCCTGACTCTTTACTCATAGAATGGCAGATTATAGGGCCTACACTGAGCTCCACAATAGATGTCATACACAAAAGACTTAGTCTATTATACGTGAATAATATCACTGAATTGAAAATTACACAGAAACCATGATACAACTCATCTTTTCATTTAATACTTACAGTGCTTGTGGTTAGTACAGAGATAAGTAATTACTGATACTTTCGTAATGGTGACCTTAAATATACACTGGAGCCATGTATTTCAGATTCTTTGGCCAACAGCTGTTTGATAACAAAATAGTCCATGGGTGTGTCCAACGTTCACAATGATCAATCCGTCACCATCATCAGGTGCACTGAACAGTTGGTAGTACACTTGTGAATTATTTTATCACCAAATCTGCTGAGAGAAACTGAAGAACCACAGCAGTTGGACTGATAAGCTAACATGTCACCAGCATGAGTGGCACCCATTCTAAAAGAATTATTCTTTTTTTCACCATGAGCAATGGAGGAAATTTCTTTGAGAATACCAGTAACTCTTGCTAGGAAAATGTCAGATTATCAAACAATCAACCTAAAAAATGCATCCATCCAACACTTCAACACCACAACAGTTTTGTCACTGTAAGGGCCTTGTTTTGTACTACTTTTGGTGCCATAGGACATTATCTTTTGGTGATTATGTGTGCAGTTACTGGCATTCTGGGGACGTTTCCTCCTTAGTATACAGTCCTCAGAGACAACACATCAAAGTTCAGCCCTTCTGTCCCCTTTTGAACATCATGCAATATGCTGGCACTTTTCATCGCTTTAAGCTTTCCTATTCTGATCTGTCCTTCTTCCATTATGGACAGGTATATATTAAACAATCTAGCCATAGACATACATAATCCTATAAATCATCACGAAGTGCTTGGATAATGTACCAGAGGAATATAATTAATTTCTTCTGGCAGAAAGTTATTTCAAAAGGCTTTCCAGGTGATTCACATCTGTGTATAGTCAATTGTTTACGTTGAGATCAATTCTATGTATAAATCAACTATACGAAAATTAATATACTCGCTTTAGTAGATACCTGGTACATACTGCTCACTTTTTGGCAGAAATTTCTTGCTCTCCTGGTGTTTCTTCTTCTCGTGGGTGATTTCTATATACACACATTCAGGCCAGCCATTAATATTAGGTTTGAGTATTAATTATTATGAAGATTTGTAACTTCAGAACTGCAAATATGTTGCTACCACAGATAAGATTCTCATTGCTGTACTGTATTTACAAGTCACTGACATTGTGTGTGAGCAGTTAAGTGCTTTTGCACTCAGGTGCAAAACAGTCTTTTTGAGGCAATGTATGGACATAACTACTTTTAGAGAAGGGTGAGATGTTAGTACACTTATGGGACAATTATTTCAAGGCAATAATGAGAAAGAGATGTTCTTTGTCAATTATTCCACACAAGTGTGGCTGTACTTGTCAGTTATTATCTACACATAATATAAGTTCAAGCCCCCCCACTGTTTTTGTGTCTGTACGTGGAGACTAGTCTCGAGAACTACTGTAGGGATTTTGATATGGTTTTCACTGGTAGGCTGGCTGATTAATGAGAAAGGTTTGTATATATATTTTATTGGCACTACACCAGCTGAGCCACCAGGCCACAGGTACTTAGTGCTGCCTGTGCAAAGCCAGGGCAGCTCACTAGTCTGGATAACTCCACTAGAGATCCAGTAATCTATTTGGTCATATACATCCTTCCTATTTAAATGATTGATAATTTATAATGGTACAATTTGAAAGCCAAATAGTATGATGATTTTACAATTACCTTCAGTGGTGCCTTCCCTTGTAACAAGTTCTTACGATTTGACCAATGCCAAAGCTCCTCACATTATCTGAATACTCATTTCGTTTTGATGTAAATACAGAATATAAGTGAAATCAAAGTTAAGTGCTGTGCAGTTATTACGATTTATCATACAATGGTAAAACACACCAATTAACACATTCGAGCAGAAGGCATATATAGTTAATATTTTATTTGTATCAGTATCACCTCCACCACCATGGTATGTTGTAAACAGTTATCTTTTACACTTAGTGTGTGGCAAACATCTTTCATCACTTTATATTTTGTCTAGATCAACAATTTTATTTCTATTTCTTTAGTGATCTTTTTAACCTAGCAAGATTTGGGCCATCAGGCCATCTCTTACATCTAACAACACATTCTACATATTTTACATTGTATATAATGCAATAAGCATGTTATACTAAATTTAGAAAATAAAAGTTACGAAAGTATAGATAAAAAAATAAAGTAAGGTAGGTTTTTAAATATGAGTGTTAGCAGCATGGGCCCTGGAGAAAGCGATGGACAAGGGAAGGAAAAATGAATGTAACAACACACAGTTAAAGAATGTATGGGAGGAGAAGGTGGTGTGACTCAGAGAAAGGAAATGGGAAAGAAGCATAACTATGAGAAGGTCGTATCATCAGCTTTACTATCTGACAGAGGGGAAGGTGGCCGTATATATTACATTTGAGGAAGCTCTATGAGGATTGCAGAAGGAAGTGCTGCAACTTCTTAAAAGTTGCAGGCACTGAACTGTGCCAAAAGTACAGGGCTGTTTGTTCCAGAGGCGGACAGCAGTGACAGCAAAGTAGTTTGCAGATGTTTTTGTTTCACAAATGGACACAGCTAGTAAGAGGGATCAGACCTTGTGCTTATATTATGATGCCGTGAAAGATGCTAAAACTCTGAAGCGAAGTACACGGGTACTTGCAGACTGAAGAGCCGGTAAAGTAGTCTAGCGTGTGGTAGTCCCGCAACTTGTCTGGCTGCAACCACTCTACTTGGACATATAGAGCACTGACATAGTCATATTGAGGAATGTTGCAGGTGTAACAATATAATGAAAAGAATAGTTGCTACTCACCATAAAGCGGAGATGCCGAGTCGCAAAAGGCACAACAGAAAGACTGTCAGAAAGTTAGATTTCAGCCAGCAAGGCCTTTGTCAAAAATGCACAAATAAACATCCATGCACATGTAACTCACACTATTTCCATTATATCATTGCATTCCACCGTGGATTTGTTTAATGTTACAGATGCAATGCACACAAGCATTCATGATTGGCTCTAATCGTCTTGCATTTTTGCTGCTCGTACCATGTTGAATTACAGAACATTAGTGAAGGTTTTGTAGAATGAGTGACTGCACTAGTTTCCATTTCACATCCTGTGAAAATGTGTTCTGAAACTTTTTGAGAGTATACAGGCAAGCAGAAGTCTTCAACACATTCTCTGCCCAGTTTAAATGCTCATCCAAAGTTACACTCAAGTTCATCACTGTTTTCTGATATGGTGCTGGGATGCCATCAAGTTGAATGGGAGGCAGCTGATTGCGGAATTCTGAACTTATTAATTTCTGATGGGATACTGGGATGAATCGTAAGACAGTGTGCCACACTTCCATTTATCAAGTGCAGCATAGACCTGTGCTCTTTATCAGAGTGTCTATTTTCCACTATCCTGTATGAAACACTCAATTAATATTTTACCTAATAAAGCTATAAGCAGCCGACCAGTTTCAATGGATAAAGAAATTCTTTACTTAGGTTTCGACAAATATAAATTTGTCTTCTTCAGAAGGTAACAATTTTACATTAGTAAGCTCTAATGTACCATCGCCGTTTTTACAATTGTCGGCATACATCCATGTGTCAAAAATGAAATATAGCCCTAGAATTATGGTTTGTCACGTTAATATAAAATTTACGTGAAACCGTTGCTGTTGTGCAGCTATGTTTAAAATATTAATATTTTACCATCACGATTCCCTTTCATTTATGCCCTAAATAAAGGTCTATCTTAGCCCTATCCTCCTGAATTACTCGCGAGTAAAATGTTGCAAAATGTACAAACATCACACCACAGACACTAAGATAAGCTGTCTGAACTCAAGTGTCTGCGGATACAGGTGGACTTAGGTGGGCAAACAGGTCATGCACAGGCAGTAAGGGAGCCTGGTTGCAGTCTACATGATAGTATGCCTTAGCTGAGTGCCTGCGAACATGTGTGTCGCAATATGCAAAACAAGATGTGCAAAATGACTACTTGGTGAATGTCTACCCAAGCTGCACCAGCGAAAATGCAAGTAGAAAGCTTGTCACAGGTGTCTGGGCCCACTGGGCAGAGGTGGAACAGCCTGAATTAGACGATGCCACTTTCCGATGACTGGTAATACTGAAATGCTCTCTTGCTACCACAGTCACAGAAATTCACAAATATTAATAATTAAGTATTAATGTGGATCACCAACATGAGTTCAACATATGTCAGTCTTTTCCACAAATTAACAAAATTAGAAAAAGGATAGATTGCTAATCACTATAAAGATGGCATACTGAGCTGCAAACAGTCACAATAAAAAGATTTACACATTGAGCATTAGGTCAAAGCTTTCTTCAGAAAAAAAAAATAAATAAATAAAAACCACACACACACACACACACACACACACACACACACACAAAATCACATGTACAAATGATCACTACCTCCGGCTGCTCCTCCTAGAATGCATTGTCAAGCACAAGCAGGAGTATGGATGGGGGCAAGGAAGGGGGTGGATAGCAGGGTATGGGTGAAGGGAGAGCACTCAGCACTACTTGGTGAAGTGCGCATGGACTAGGTGGCAGTATAAAGCTGCCAGGCACACTGTTGAGGTGCTGCCTTGTACTGTCATCTGTGCCGCTTTCTCACCCCACTATGAGTTGCTGCTTCTGCTGTATGTGAAACAGTTGCATTCCAGCCATAGATAGCGGTCATTTGTGCGTGAAGTATGCTTGCTTGTGTGTGTGTGTGTGTGTCAAAGTGTCACCTTTACAGTGAGCAGCCATCTATCCTTTATCTAATACGCAGTGGTTATCACACTGAACTCGCATTCGGGAGGACGACGGTTCAATCCCGTCTCCAGCCATCCTGATTTAGGTTTTCCGTGATTTCCCTAAATTGTTTCAGGCAAATGCTGGGATGGTTCCTTTGAAAGGGCACGGCCGATTTCCTTCCTCATCCTTCCCTAACCCGAGCTTGCGCTCCGTCTCTAATGACCTCGTTGTCGACGGGACGTTAAACACTAACCGCCTCCACCTCCTTTACCTAATATTGTTGACATTACATTTGGAAGCCATTTCCTTTGTCACCATGAAATGCGTTTTTACATCACACAACACTGATTTGATTCAAATTCAACCATAACTTTAACTGAAGTACTACAGACACTTATTTATGGATATTCACTTCATCTCCTTTCAACTTTTCACAGAGCTCTGCTTCATCTTCCTTTTGACTTATAATGAGCTCCTGAATAGCAATGTTTTTACACTGTAAATCATTTCACTGCTTTAATTCTACTGTTCTTTTAGTAATCCATATTTCTGCAAACACTCTGTGATTAAGGTACTTTTTTACTGTCCACTGTATCTTGACAAATATAAAATTCCATCAATAACATCTTACATACACTTGTGCATGTTTTACTATGGGTTAGGATATTCAAAAATCTGTTAATGTAAAGCATTGTATAATAAATAAGGAGCTAGATGAAATGTATTCCTCAAGGAATAATTAAAATAGAAAATGAAACAGTATTTGTCGGTATATCAGAAATACGTAAATAAATAAATAAAAACTGAATACAATGTGATATCATAAAATCGTCTTGTAAACATAAAAATGCAATTACTTAAAATAAAAATAACCTTTTCCCAGTAGGAATGAGATAATACAATGGCTAAACAAATCATATTCTTTTGCATCCTGCCTTTTTTTTCCTTTTTGTTTACCATCTCTGATCAAGTAACAAATTTCATTCTTCTTCTTCCTTTGTTTTTCCATGCTGTCTTTGATTGCTTATTTCTTGTGCTTTCAAAGATGTCTAAATTTAGCATCTTGTTTTTAAAACAATTTTTATTACTTCTAGTTCTTTTCTTATTTCTGTAATCCATGCTATTGTTGATCCGTTTTACCAGAAATACAGGAATATTTGCTTTATTAGCCTGTTCTCATTCATTCAGTACAGGCGTCCAAAGATGATTAAATTTTTTTGCTTTGCTATTACTTTTGATATTTTCTCCATGTTTTGCAGATCTCCTCATTACTTCTCGTCTTCCAACCATCTGAAGTTGGTACTGTACCCATTATTATTCTAATAATTCGTCTTTCAAGTATATCTATTCTGTCCAGCTTACAGTTCATCATTAAGCAGTCACATCTAAATATCTGGTCTTACTGCTGTGGTACTGTGTTTTAGTTTTGTTTAGCTAAATGTGCATTTCTTGCCTATGTTATCTCTCAAATCATATGCCCTTTCCATTTTACTAACTACTACATCTATTGCAAATTTTTCTAGTTTATTCTTCTATATAGTTTATGTAATATATTTACATTTACTAACTCATTAATTTTAAACATTTGTGTTATGAATTTTAATGCTTTTTTATATTTGGCATAATTTTATTATTTCCTTTCCTATTTTATTTTTAATGTTCTCTTCATTCACTCACATCCCATTCTGTGCAAGCCCTCTGCACTGTGTTTAGGGGCCAGAATGATTTGTTGACATTTATTTTATTAATTTCTCTCTTAGATTCTCTATACAAAAAGATGTTAGTTTTTCCTCTGTCTTTGAAGGAGTTACATCAGTTACTTTTATCTTACAGTGTAATGTTACTAAATTTTCGAAAGCCTGCCCAGCTAGCCACATGGTCTAATGCACTGCTTCCCGAGCGGCAAGGCATGCCAGTCCCCGGCACAAATCCGCCTGGCAGATTAGTGTCAAGGTCCAGTGGGCCGGCCAGCCTGGATGGTTTTTAAGGCGGTTTTCCATCTGCAACAGTGAATGCGGGCTGGTTGCCCTTATTCTGCCTCACTATGCAGGCGATTGCTTCACAAACACTGTCTCCACGTATGCGTACAACATAATTACTCTACCACGCAAACATGGGGTTCCACTCATCTGGTATGAGATGTTCCTGGGGGAGGGGAGGGTTCCACTGGGGGCCGAACTGCACAATAACCCTGGGTTCGGTGTGGGGCAGCAGTTGGGTGGGTGGGTGGACTGCTGTGGCTTGTTGTGAGGTTGTGAACCACTGAGGGCTACGTCGGGACGTAGCCTCTCCATTGTTTCTATGTCCCTAGTTCAATACAGAATACACAAGTTTTTGATAGTCCTGATGATGAAAGAAAGCTGGCAACATATATCAGCCTTTTCCATGTACGAAGTCTTTCAGATGACTTTGCACTCCTTAAAGATGGATACTGCACTGATCTATAACAGCTCCACAGAATTTACAGACATCTTAACAATTAGTGATAAGGTAATCTGAGGATAAAATAGTTTCCATGGAGTTGTTTTTAGTCCGAAATAAGCTAATTTCAAACTTCGTCAGATACCTAGCCATTATAATTATTTTGCAGAAAACAATAAATAACAACAGAACTGCAATTAAATTTGGAAAGCATTACTTTCTAAACATATCAACTTGTAACATATAATTACATTTTTAAGAGGAAAAATTTTAAGCATTCGTGCAGTTTAATGTGGCCAGCACCAGCCAATGTTGGGTGGAGACATACACTACGACACTGTGGAAATGTTGCTTGCTTTGCCCGAAATTACCTCATGGAACAGTTCCATTCACTTTTAGCTTCTGCAGTTGGCTTTTGCAACATGTGTCCTAAGCAAATTCCATTTCATTACTCTGGCCTTTATACACTACTACTTACCTTAAACTGTAATTTAACCCTTTACTTAATTATCATCCAAACTTTAATGTAAAACTTTACTGGACATGAAACCAGTAAGCTAGTGAAAATGGCTACAGACCTTGTTTTCACTAACATAATCTTTGTCTTATCCTCTATCACTAGAACAGAACTATACAGTCTGCCACCTTCCAAAGCAGTGAAGTTCTTGTTTAAAAAGTGTCAGCTGTTAATGCATGATAACTACTGTGTGGCTCACAAGCATTGGGGGGGGGGGGGGGGGGGGGGAGGAGGGAATCCAGTCACAGAAATTTCTCAACTTTGTGTTTTCAGTGAATGTGGGAAGAATTAATTATCGTTGTTAGCGAAATGAAATATAAAATGTAATTACATAGATAAAAAATCTACTCACTAATTGGCAGCAGGAGAACACATATATAAAATAAAGGTTTCACTTATGCAAGTTCTTGGAGCAAGTGGCTGCTACTTCTGGAAGAAGGGTTGAAGGAGAAAAAAGAGTGGTGAAGAAAAAGGACTGGAGAGGTCTAGAAAAAGCGGTAGAAGGTAGAGTTCGGAAAAGTCACCCAGAAGGGGAAACTTACCAGACAGGATGGAAAAAAAAGGACAGGCTGAGTAGGTTTTTTATCTGTCAACTACATTATATTGTCAAAAACTGATTATCTTTGCTGAAATATAAAATGTGTACCACAAAAACTTAATTATTTCAATCAGTATCTGCACAACTGCAGTCTTAACAAAAACATTGTTTATGATTGATGAAATAAAATAACTGGGTGTGTGGAGCTAAGGACATAAGGTCCCTTTTCTGCAGTTTACAAAATGTTAGATAAAGTATAAAAAACTTGCGGTGAAGGCACAAAGAAGAACATTTTAATATGACATTCATTAAGCATTATCATTGCAATTATATAAAATCAAAATCTGACACATCAGCTACTATAAACCTTTACTATCTGTGATTTCTAGGACTCATTCTATATTGAAATTAGTGCAGCCATTTGAATCACCAAGTAAATGGTCACTGAGTAACCACAACTTTAGTATCTGTGTCTCAACACAAACTTAACAGTGTTATTTACCCACCTGTGGTTTAACAACATATTGCCCCTTTGTTGCAGAGCGAATATCCAAAGAATGCTCAAATTCCCTTGTTAATGATTCTATTGTACTAGCAGGGCTTGGTAGAGGTGGAGGTGGCAAGCATTTGTCTTCTGTGTTAGGAGGCTATCAAATGAAAAACTGCATGTTAGCAATATAAAAACACACTCAATTAAGGCTGGCAAAAATTTCCAAACACAAATAAAGAGCTAATAAATAAAATAGCATGCTTACATTATTACAGAAAAACAAAAAAATTAAATAAACTACTGCAGAGCGCACGTGCACACAATAGTTCCTTTTTCATGAAGGAAAACAGAACTGGTTGGTGCTTGTTTGAAGGGTAAGGCACGTCACTAATTGTTGAGCTAAGGTTGTGAAGCTCTTTTTTCCGCAGTTTATAAAATGTTACAGAAAGTATTAAATCTAGTTGTGGAGGGAGAAGTTGAAGGCATCTGTCTGAGCAGGAGGTCAAACAAAAATCATTAACAAAACACAGTGCCAATTTCAATCTATAGAGTATAATAGGGCCAGAATGAGAGGTAAAGGTGATTTTTCTCAGAAAACTGGAAATAATAATGCAATCACAGAATGAAAATAAAGAGAAAAAACTAAATATTATTTACAACTACGAGGGTGAAAGAATAAAAAAGTAAATAATAAAATAAGACAAACACCTCACAAAAAATGCAATGCAATTCAGGCTAATTGAGGTTAAGTCTGTGAGAGGAGCAGGCTACGAGGATATGTTGGAAGGCAGTTACCATCTGAGGAGTTCACAGAACTAGGAGACAACAGCCTTGTCACACTGGATACACTGGTTCTTGCCCGGATCTAAATGGCCCTTACAGTGAAGCAGGCACTCAGGTGTACTGCACTGTGCAGCAACTGAGTATTGGATATCACCAATGCACAGCATTGTGCATCCATTCATCCATTTTGCCCATCCATGAAGTTAGCTGGTAGCCAAATTTGATAAATCTGCAAGTTGCCCTATCTTTAATGTTGCACATTTACCAGCAGTGGGGTCAGTGTCGGTGGTAACAGGTGGGTGCATCGAATGTTTTGCAACGGGATGAGAGAACAGGCATTCCTCAACTCCCAGGAACTTTGCGGCATTTCTTGGTACAGTCAGTGAAGGTAACTCACTGAGACCCACATTCAAATTTTGGTTCACATTAAATAAACCAACCAACCAACAAACAAGAAATATCCCTCGTGGAAGATATACTGTGAATTTGTGGTACGTGGCTCTACACAGTGCAGCCAACTCTTCAAGTGACAGAAATTTCTGAATGGAAAAGATTTATCCAGCATAATAGTAACACAGTTAATGACATGAAAAGTGCATTAACTTTCTGGTCATTCATTAATACACCAGCAAGTGAATACATCACAATTATACTGCTTTATAATATGCTGTCAGTGATACACAGCAGTGAAGTGTACCAAACCAATCCCTTTTCTATCGACACTACATACATCATTGACATCATCACTCCTACAAATTAAACACTTCTCAGCCATTGTTTACTGGAATGTACTTTACATAAAAGTTCACTTAAGATCTGCAAAAGTTCTCATTTAATAAAATAAAAATAACTCCACTATATAAACACAATCTCAGTGAAATTATTTTGTCTACTGACACAAGAGAGGTGGACATGTAATGCTGAGGTGGTACAGACAGCCTGTAAACTGAAAATCTAGGAACACTAATAATGGGGCATCTAAAATTTCTCAGAAGAACACTATAGCTGCCACACAGGAGGATTAAGAATCAATTCCCCATCTAGCAGTGTAGAACAGTGTGCAGAGATTCACATAAACTCTGTCAACATATGTTTCTTGTGTCAGTGTTGTTAGTAAATCATATCTGCATTCCATGTAGTATTAGTGCATTTTGAGGAAAATCAACGTCCCCCAGCATTTTTGTGCACGGTGTCAACAGTAATTCAAATGTGTGCTATGGAGGGTCAGCATAGTTTTGTGACACGCTGTGTAGTTGGTTTTTGTGACGTAACGGGATAGAGTGAGCGGGAAATCAGCTGCCAGCTGCTCGAACATCACTTTGCAGACCTATGCATGAACAATCCGGCAATTTACCTTCCCTATTACTACTATACTCTCCCCCCCCCCCCCCCCCCCCTCTCCCTTTGACCATATTACACCCAGAAAACGTTTTATCCTTTAACATGGCTCTACTGCACTTAGATGTAGTACATACATTTAATATTTGTATTTAACCCACCTAATTTAAAGATAAACATTGATTTAATATTGTTAAAAGAATATTTCTAATAATCTTTGATTTTTCATTTTTCCATCCCCTGCAACATGGAAACTACTAGTCCTATAGAAAAAACTGAATAGGACCTTTTTGTAGGAAATTTAATGTATTTTAATTTTGTGATAGGAAACATTTTCATTGAGAGCCAAGGCTTTCAAGAAAAACATAAAAAAGTGACCTTTAAACCCCCCATCCAAATGCCCACATTCCACTGACCAGGATTTTTAGTACATTGTTCAGGACACCCCCTCGAAGCATTGCACAAAAATTTGTGACTACACAATTTTTTTCCCCAATTTTCCTTCATTGATTGGACTAAAATGAGCAACATTTAAGGTGTGGCTACCTCTGAATCCTGTTGCTTACCAACTGACATGTTCACTCCACAACTTTCAATATAGGGATGGTTACCACCTAACTGGCAAAATGAATGAATGGAAACAGAACAACTGTCCATCTTAGGGTTATCCAATACCCTATTACAGAGCATACTTGGCAGCCTAACTCAAGAGATCTGGTTGCCTCACTATACAAAATGGACTGGCTGGGTGGTCTGTCATAGTTCCCTGATCTCTTGAGACAGTAATTTGCTGTTATACATTTTCTTTCATTCTGCTGTTATCCTGGACTTAACTTCTGTTAGCCTACCCCACTCTGTTTCCTATATGCTGTTTGGTAGAATTCTGATATTTACTTTTTTTATTCTTGTTCCCCCTCATAATTGCAATCCCTTTTATTTATCCCCACCCTGTCCCCCAATATTTTAATTTTTGTAAAGAATTGGACAAAGAGAAAATGAAAAAAGGACAGAATACTGCATCTTTACCTCTTATTCTGATACTACAATCTCTAACTGAATGTGGCAGAGTGCATATTAATGCACTTCCTTGGCCTCTTGTTCTCTGTGATACATCTTTCTTCATCTTCACTTCCCTTCATCAATGGAACACGTGGTTCCCTCATACTCTGGTGTCTTGAGTGATCTGGTCCCCTTTCCAGCTTGACCCAACCAGTTATTTCCTCTCCAGTAAAGGAGCCTATTGTTCTGATAGCTAGGAGTGCTCTGCTCTATTTTAAGTGGTTCTATTGGCAGCAGTGAGAATTGCACTTCTTGGGATTTAACCACTGGCCAATCTATGTGTGCGTCTGATCTGAATATTATTATTACTTTTTTCTTCCCATTTGAACAACCTTTTTTTTTTATATGAAATGGGTGTATTATGAGGAAAGGTGTTGATTTTATCAGATATAAAGGAAAAAAAGCAAACATTTATTTTCTTGTGCCCAAGTTAAGTTTCTTTTGACATTGTATTTTGAAAGAAGCTTTGGTTTTTCACACAAGTACATGACTCCGCAGCCTCTCTTTTTCTTGACAGTTCCAAATGAATAACCTGCGGCCAGAAACATTCGCAACCAATATTATTTCCCCCTCAAGATCTGTCAGTACTACCACAAGTTTCTTCCTATTTATTGTATCTCATTTGACACAAATCAAACACAAATAAAACCCCATTTAGATTGAAAAAGATGACAATGATGATGATAAAAATGGCATGTATCAATAATACATTTTACATGTAATATGGCACTCTGAATACAGTCTTAAACTACAATGAGGATTAAATACATTCAGGCAGTTCTAGAAAGATGAATTACAACAGGGTAATAATGGAATCAAGTCTTAAGCAATACAATAAAGTGGAGTGTGGAAAAGAAATCATCATTTAACAAAGATATAAGAAACATTCAAACGTAGGTGTGCATGAACAACAAGGTATACCTATAGGAAATACCTATCAGAAATTGATGTGATAATATATTTCTAAAAAGCATCTAAGATGCTTGTAAACTTAGGTGAAACTGAATTAAACCTGTACAGTTAGTATTAACTTTTAAACAGAACAATATTCAAAACAATATGAAAAGGATCCCATTTGTAAGATCACATAACAAACATCTTTAAACAAATTTCTCCTGTTTACATTTTCACCTGGTCACTTCATTGAGTTTAGAAATTGTGCAAATAACTAATTTCAGAGAATGTGTGTAATAAATGAACAAATTGGTATTGATAATGAGTGCACTATATATCTACTACTGTGCTGCAAACTGTCTGTAGAACAACTGTGCAATAGCTGAAGTTTGAACAATATTTTCTTGGTCATTTTGTTAGACGTTATATGTGCAGTGTAATGCTCAGTAAAGAATAATAATGCATGTTGCTGTGGCAGGGAGTACACTGATTTTAAAATAAAATAAAAATGAAATAAAAATTCACGCACATGCAAGACAAGTCCTCTTGTATCTCTTAGCACCATAAACAAACTGGTACATGCACATGCATCTGCGCACAAGTAGCTATAATCAAAAAACCAACAGAAATCCACATGAATATTATTATGTCAAGGCTATACTTATTCTCTCTCAACTAAGTTCCAGTATGATGTCACATGTATAAGACGTATATACAAAAAGGTCAAGCTCATCATCCGAAGGTTGGTTTGAGCACCACAGCACTTTATTAGGTATGGTCTTATTTGAACTTACCTAGTCAGTTATAATGGGAGTCACAGTTTAATGTTGATTCTGATAAATGGTCCAACTTGGCATTATATACCCAAGTCATTGCCAGAGGTGACAAATGCAGTAAATGATAGAAAAAAAACTTAGGGTCAACTCAGGTTTCAACTCCAGGTCTTTGAATTTGTAGTGTAACACTTAGCCAGCATATTACACAAGAAACATATAGGGCAATAAAAGCATCTGCTGCATTAACCATATTATGATAGATTTCTGACAAGTGAAGAATGTGAGCAACTACCTAGGAGTGCAATCAACAAACTACTGATTACATGTTAACAAAACCTAAGTACATGAACTGCAGCTTCCGGGATCAACCACTTGTATGTTGAGACTACAATCAGATACAAGCTGAATAAACTGGGAAACTACTGATGAAAAATCACCCAGAATTGCAGATGACTAAGTCCAAGGTAAATGAGAAACTGGAAGTAATGGCTCCTAAGTTGTACTCTAAGAATTTCTTGAGGCAGAATTTCTTTTGTTCTCCACATCTTTACCCTACTTTAACCTTCGTCTTTTACTCTCACTGAAGAAATAGCCAGCACAAAAATCTGAGATATTGCTTTAGCAGTTTTGAACATAGCTTTCTTTCAGCAACCTTATATATATTTCAGTGGATATATAATACAGCCAACCAGTTGCAAATAATTTTTTAGTACATTGATCTACATTTTGATAGCTCCAAGGGTGTCTTCATCAGAATGAAATTTTAAAATTCCTATAAAATAATACAAAGAAAACACACAATGGTTTACTTACATAAAATTACATTGCGAGAAGGCCTTCTTGCAATGTAGTTTTACTTAAGGAACCATTCTATGTTACGACTTTTTTCATCTTGGTTAATGTTTTTGTCAAACTTATTTTTCTTTGTATTATTTTACAGGAATTTGAAAATTTCATTCTGATGAAGACATCGTTAGATGTGTCAAAACCTAGGTCCATGTATTCAACAATTATTTGCAACTGGATGGTTATTTCTCCAGGCATTGCTTTAGCTTGTTGTTTCATCAGACAGGCATGTGCTGCAGCTATGGCAACTGATAATGGGGACTCTACTAATGTTTAATTACACTTCATATTTTTTATCGGATAATTACTTTTGAATGTCATAAATAATTATCTACAAAGTAGTACTATCTAATTATATTTAACAGCTTGAACTTAACCTATGAAAGTTGAATTTCTGGGTGCACCTAACAGATACATATTTGGTTCTACAGGACTTCAAAGTCTTCTGAAGTTAATCTGTAGCACAATTATCAAAATTACAGACAGACTATCATAGAGTGTCTTAAATTATCACATATTTTATAAATGCTGATAATTCCTTTTAAACTGACTGCCAAGTTACAAAAGCATGTCAAAAATTTTAAAGTATCATTAAATTAGCTTCCTGGAAACTACTTTCTGGAAAATCAGCCAAAAAAGTAGTTGTAAAAACTTGTGCGTAGTGGTAAAGAATTGTTTGACCTTTTTACCTGAATGGCAATCAGTATCAGTATAACCATCACTATGTAGATTGTTATATTATTCTCACTTGTGGCTAGAAAACAAAGGCATTAACAACATCCTGCTCAATGTACCCCAAGCCAAAATGTGAGGCATTTTTATTATATTAATTTTACAAAAAGAGTGCCTTTTCAGCTTGACACTTTACCACTGATGCAGTAACAATCTACTGCTTCATAGCAGCATAGGCCTTATCATTGTCAGCAAAGTCACTCTGCCAATCAAATCACACAGGGCTCTCAGAACTAAGGCTATAAAATGGAGCTTTCTTCTGTTCCATATCACTGCCAGAGCACACAACTAGCCTAATCCTCCTTACCTTTTAACTTCTCTTTCCCTCTAAGATGGCTCACAGATTATTGGAGTTAGTTTCTCTCACACTACTCTTGTAGAGCAGAAGCTTGCTGTGTGGACATATTATTGCAATGGATTTACCCACACATAGTTGCTGAGGTCAAGCAAGCTCTGTCGACGGTGCTACAGAAGGCCATATGACTACTGTTTCTATGCGAGGAGGTCTAGCAATTCATCCAATCCCCTACACGTTAAATCCCACTCTATGTGCATTCATTGTCAAAGTGTAACAACTGTTTGATCATTGTCAAAGTGTGCTGCACTATTTGCAAACGCCTAAGCTACAAAACATATGAGTGTTTGGAATCAACATGTGCCTAAGACTGGACACAAGAGACTGAAAACACTGAAACGTCTGAATTTACAGTCACTCGGCTAATCAAATAGGTTACCGAGGCACTCGGGGGAATGTGTAGATGAAAGCAAATAGGGGTAACCTGAACAGGAGCAGTTCTGCCAATGCCATGCACTCGCATCTTACAGAGCAACTTGAGTGAAAGAGGTAGGATTCACCCATGTTGCAAACTTAACCTTTCAAGGTAAACCCAATGGTAGATAGTGTACCTTTATTAATGATACAGGTGCAGAAATAAGTGTGTTGTTTGTTAAATCTACCAATAGTAGAGAAGTAAAACCACCATGTTGTAGACAGTGTGGATTGGGGAAAAAAGGTAATTTACCCAACACACTTGCAAAATGTGGAAATGGAATTAAACAGTGGGAAGTATCAGTTAACATTTGAAATGTTGTGGAAGTATGACCATGATTTTGATGCCATCTTACACAAAGTTGACTTCTGAATACAGGAAGTCCAAACTGGGGGAAATGTCCACCATTTTGGTAATGTCCCCACTATATGGACACGAGACAGTCCTTAATGAATGACTGCATTCCAACCACCCACTAAACTACTTCCCACAGACTTGATCTTAAACAAAGCCAAGAAAATATCAGACCGTACAAGAAACATTCTTTAGTAAGAGGTAAAGAAATGTTTTTCAAGAGCAGATATTTTCTTAATCAACCCACTAAAAAGCAATTAAGTTCCAGATGATAAGCAGATGCATTTGAAGTATGATTTATTTCGACAAAGTGTGTTGGAAAAGAGTATTTTTTTTGTGATTGAGCATAGATAATTTTGGAAGCAGAGACATTGAAATTCTCTGGAGTACAATATTTGCCGGACTACAGGACATAAATGCTGATATACCAGGAAACAAACAGCTTGAATGAACAGTTTACATTAATTCTACCTTAGTTATGGCACATATACAAGTAGAAATTAGAAAGAAAGCTGAACACTTGTGTAAGGCAGATCACAATGTATTGTACCCCATTCCAGCCAAATTTACAACCTTGATTGAAGAAATGACTTCCAGCAACCTCAGCATACCAAGAGATTCCTATGGGTCGTGCTAGCTCTAAGCAGCTATCTAACTCTTCCTAATTAGCTGACATTCCTACCTGGAGTTTCTACTGTTTGAAATTTTTCACCAACTTTGATATGATAACCAGTTACCATCAAATACTGATAACTATGAAAGAACTGGAAAAGACAACCTCAGGTGTGCACTCTGGGCAATACAAAAATCTAAAATGTTTTGGTTGTTTTACTTTTATGAGTTTTAAAGCCAACTGACCATGTGTCTAAGTGTAGATGGATGAGAGAATTGTCTTTCCAAGAACGATGAGAGAGCACGTAGTCTGGCTTAGAAACATACTAATTCATATTACTGATGCTAATCTAAATTTGAAATTAGGAAAGGGCAGTTTCATGCAATCAAAAGTGCACTATCTAGTCCGTATACTTGCAACAGATGGTATCAAGACCAGAACACCAGTTAACAGATGCAGTGGAATATTTTCCAACACCAAGAAATGTTAAAGAATTGCAATCACTAGTTGGGTAAGCAAATTACTATGAACATTTCTATGAGGAATATACAGCCACCACCATGAAACCTCTTGCAAAATAACCAAAGATGGGAAATTCTTTTGCCTCGGCAGCAGACTGCAAGAGTGCCGCGTTAAAAGTAAGGAAAATTTTAGAAGTCACCTGTCTTTGTGTATCCACTTTGTAGTAGGCTATGTACTGAGTCAAATACAAGTTGGTGAAGAAAATCAATTACTTATGCACCATAGTAGCTGAATCAAGATGAGCAGAACTTCAGCACCAGAGAAAAGGAACTTCTGGCACCTGTTTTTGGCATTCATTACTTTTGGTGTTACCTATATGGGCAACAGTTCATGGTAATTACTGAGAATGATATTCTACAATAGCTAGTAAGTTTAAAATACCCCAGCAGACTTGTTACGTGGGCCTTAAAACTCAGTGAATATGACTAGATATTCAAATACAAGCTGGGAAAATTGTATTGAACACAGAGGCCTTCAGTAGGAAAATTAAGATGTTGCATGTAGAAGATGTGTTTATTGAGGCATTATAGGCACAAGACTTTGATGCTGAGTGTGAGAAATTGGCTATCTGAATGGACTTCGTTACAAAAGGTGATGTTTTATATAAGAAAATGCCTCTTGCAGAACAGATAATAGTTCCAAAGACTATCTGCAAGCACATATTGGAACAATGCCACATTAGCACAGAGGCATGTCCTAATGGGAAAAATGGACATTACATGCTGTTGCTGGTCGTCACATCCAACGGGAGATGTACAGGATTACATTAAAAACTGTCTCCCTTGGGCTAAGAGAGTGCAAGAATGAAGACCAAAGATACCTCTACAAACCTTATCTGAGGCATCAGGACCTTTTGAAATTGTAGCACTTGATACATTGAAAACAGTCCTGTTAACAACCCAAAATAACATAAGTTTTATCTATCACTGACCATTTTCCTCACTATCTTATTATGATGCCAGTTGAGGACATGAGCGCTGATATGGTTGTGAAAGGATTTGTCACTATTTAGTACTACAGTTCGCAAGTCCAGAGACCAATATCACAGGACAAACTTTATGCCACTTTATGCCTAATCTTATGGTATAGGTACGCCAACTACTTAAAATAAAGAACTGGAGAATTACGCCATTTCACACTATGAGTAATAGCAAACATTAAACTGTAGTCCAAATGTTGTAATACTATGTGAACAGCTTGAGCTCCAAACGGGATCATTCACTGTGATTTCATTGTACAATGCCAGGATGTACGAAACCGCATTTGATTTCCTATAAGGCGATTTACTCACATCTGCTATAAATGGTTCTGTCATACATTTGCATTATTCCACTATGTTGAGACATTGTTGTTACCTAGTTTTAAGCATTTTTCAGTATGACAAAGTTATGTTAAAAGTTTACAAAACTCTGAAAATTCGTGCAACAAAAGAGCAGCTCTTAAGTGACTATCATAGAGAAGGCTGCTACATTGTTTTTGCAGGAATCTCCAGAAAAAAAGATCTCACTCTCTGACACAAACATATACTGTCTAATTGCTGGTGAATAAGTGCAACCCACCGTGATGCTACATGACCTGCCTCCAAGTACTTATTTGTGACACAATTCACCATCTTTTGTAGACTGTTTGCCACTGGAATAAAGTAGTTCTGCAGTTACTGTTGTTTCCTTTTCTAGTTTTATGTATGTTTCCAGGGCACACATCAAATATATATTAGCACCCATTTCTTTTTTTTTATCCATTTCCACTGCAGATATGTTTCTTCACGAGAAAGTTTGCCTTGAGTTTATAAATAATCTTGCCAATACAGCACATCATATACCTCATCTAATCCCTTTTGTAAACATGCATGCTTTTGTACGGTCAATCACACAGATATGCTCCGAGTTTCGATCAGCCTGGTCAACAGTCCAGAATGTGGAGGGTTGGCTATGATGAAATTTTATGCAAAAGGAATCTGGCTCCCTAAGAGTATAGTTCTACTGCTGGAAACTACACTCTTATCTGAAGGAAGCTTTTAATCCTGACTCCTGAAGAATGATATGGAAACTGCATGAGTTTATTTGACTTCCTATGCACTATTTGTCATATTAATTTCTGATATTACCTGCATTATTCTCCATCCACAACTTTTGCTTTTGTCACCCTACTGTGAATTCAGAACATTTCTTGTACTTCTTTGAGGCTAAGATACGTCATAATGCATATATTTGCTTGTTCTTTGCTGTCATTACAACAATGCAAGACTTTTTTTAAGAAGAAGAAGAAGAAGAAGAACACTGTCTGTGCTGGAAAATACAAAACTGCCAATTGATTTTTTCCAATACACTGACTATTACCAAAAGTACCCTATTAGCTCTGGTCATTTCTTTTATTGTCCAACGATACGGTTTTATTTTTCTTATGTCTGAAGTTACTCAGAGTTTCTTATTTTACATAATAATATTGAGTTCATTAATTTGTATCTCTATTTGATTTTTGTGTGTTACTTTGTTTGATCTAGCAAAATTCCTAACAATATTTTGTAAGTTTACGGAAGGTACTGGCAGTAGCACATATCAGGCATTGTAACTAATGATGCTTGGCATTTTAGAGAACCAATCAGTATCCAGCACAGTAGCTGCAGTGCACTATGCACACTACTCATGGATCAGCTGGAAGTGAGTGACACAGAACATCACCTCTTCATTTAGTAATGACTGCATTGTAACTTGCCTTGTGTTATACTCAGCCACTTCTGGAAATTAATCCATCATTGTTGGGAGTGCTATTTGAGCACACCTCCAACATTATATTCACACAGCATTTTACTGAAGTAATCACTGTAGTTGATTTGTCATGACTTTACGATAACTGTCCCAGCAGTTACATGGACTGGATCTGGCACTGATGAGACTTGGAAGCTCAAATACCTTTCACACAGTACAAGAAATAAACTAGATTGTGGGTTGACTGAAGGTCCAGCTATGTCGCCTACCAGAAATAGTTCCCCTTGTATGCACCAAGCAAGCCTGGTTTAATGCTAGAGATGTTGCCTTACAGTTCTTATTTGGCACCCATGATCATACAGTACCTCCTGGTGAAAATGGAAATTCAAACAAACATTTAAACATTTAACTTAGTTGAACACATACAATCTACCATCACACACAATACTATATGCTTGAAACATATTCAAGAAATTTTATTGCCTTATATGCAACAAATATGATTGGTCACACAATACATATGATTGGTCAACGTCCACCTGCTATATCATTGTGCCACAATAACTCACGATATGGATGCTATTCAAAAGTAACACAGTAATGTGATTGCAGCTTTAATGATATTCCTAGTATTACACACCATATTCTACACCCTAAACTCCGTGCCCACCCAAGTGGGATATATTAGTGTTTGTCTTTTAGACTGGCCTACAAAATAAATTTAGTACAATATTTATTCATCCCAAATCCTTGCTTTGTACCCTTACAAATACTTCAACACACTTACGCCCCACTCTTCAAGTGACATATCCCCTGAGATCTAACTTTTTGCGACTGTATTATAAATTCATTACTGTGAAGCAGACCCATGATTACCACAAACTTATTATTCACTTGTGGATACCTATCTCTTGTCTAAACCGAGGAGGATATAAGTTTTCCACCTTGCCTATTCTCTGGAATATAATCACAAGTAGACAGCCTGGCAAACAAAGGACTACTTAATTATAACCAGTGATCAATAAGCACACACCGCTTTGTCTGCTGGAGAATTACAGAGTTACCAGATAGCTTAAACTATGTTTGTAACAATTAACTTTATACACTAACACCTCCCTTTGTCAAATTTCACTAATGTTGGTGGAAAGTAACATGTGTCTGTCTGAGTTGAATTTTAGTTACCTTTGTTCTACTGCATAGGAACCAGGTGGTCATATGTTGACCCATATCACATTATGGTTTCAGTTGGTGTTCACTCCACATAGATACTGAGTTGTTGCTGTTGAGACCAATCTAATGATTGATATGATGCAGTTTTACACACCAGTCTATGCTATGCAAGTCTCCTCTTCTCCAAATACATATTGCAACCTAGATACATTATAACCTGATTACTTTATTCATCCCTTTGTCTCCCTCTACAGCTTTTATACTATATTGGCAGCTCCTTGATGCCTCAGAATTGTTCTATAGACCAACCCTTCTTTAAGCCAAATTGCGCCATTATCTTTTCTTCCCAGGATCCTTCTATAGCACCCCGTATCAGAGAACTGCTTATCACTCATGTTTCACTTCCATATAAGGCTACATTCCAGACAAGAATCTTTCGCCTCTGAACAATAGCAGACTTTTATTCAGAGTGTCCCACTGTGATATCGCAATATCCTTTGACCTGGTATCGAGTTCTCCTCACAACTGAAAGAAACTTTGAAAGTTACTATTGAACAATTTCTGTTATTCCTATAAAAATTTAATTTCTTTCTCAGTACACATCCTGTATTATCAAGATATTAAAAACAAAGAATTGCTGCAGTCCTTGGATCAGTTGATCACACAAGAACAGCAACATGTCACACTACATATTACAGCATTTCACAAACACGGTATCTTAGTTAACATAATTTCAGTGACCTCCTGCCTGCCTGTTTGCTATTCTGATAATGAGCAAGACTTTATACTGGCTTACATACACAAATGATTTAGTCTACTGCATATGGCATCTCCAACTGATCACAAGTGTTTTCCCTGTCCCAATGGATTGTACCAAGATGAAACACACAGTTAATGACAAATTTTATTTTTATACAGATATGAATAATAATTTTGTAATCTCTTTTAATCTCACCTAGAACTGTTTTATTTAACCGAAACTGTTACTTTGTATTTGTCTTGCATGTTGCATACTTTTGTGACTGATTCAAGCAACAATCTTTTACTACTGTTAGTACTAATTTATTTGATGATGTTTTACTGTCATATTTTATTTTTCAATCTTTCTATTAAGTTTAAATTAATCTAATTACCTCACTGTTGTGATAACATAAATATGGATGGAAGAATCACACTTCAGGTGTTTATTCTAAATAAGTTATTATTTGTCTGTAAGGCACATTTAGAAGCATATTTTGCAGTTGTGTCACTCAATTCTTCGTTCAGTTAAAGTTATTTAATTTCATTTATCATTCTGGTTGAATTTTAGAAATATTTAACCAAGTAATTGAGTTGGTGCCTTCTGCACATTAATATATTTTCAGTTTTGTAGCTTTTCTTTGCTCCATTATATACAGTTACTGCTGCATTGTGGGTTTATGCTTTTGCTACCAGCAACACACATTACACCCAATTTATGCAGGCAGCTGGCTTCCTAGAAGTTAACACTTGAGGAATGCCAAGTTAACACTTGATGAATGCCACGCTACTTATGGCCACCAGATGGAAACCTAAGTGCCTGCAAAGGTCGCTGGCCCCATGGACCTCTTTCTTATACCAGCCATGTGACAGGAAGCAAGACCAACTGTATCCTGGCATTGAGGGCTATACTAAGGCCAGTGCACGAGTCCTGAAAAGCCAGTCCAAACTGAGTGGGCTTTCTGGGCCAGGAACTGAATGTTGTTGCATTTCCACAATCAGGAGATCACTGCAAAGCTACCTCTACACCCTCTAACGCGGGCTTCCAGAAGAAGATGTGGCCCCAACATGGTGACTGACCAACAGACTTTTAATATTTCTGTGTTTGTCTTTAAAACTGACTTTGCTGGACTTAAAAAATTTAATGTTGTGAACTTTGACCAGTCCCATTAGGACTTCTGATTCAGCTCTTCTATTCAGAACTTTGATTTTCACCTATGACAGGCCTTCCGCTGAAGTACAATTCTGTGTTCAAACCAGAAGAATTATTTTGTTCATGACTGTTTTAAAATTGATTTCCAAGTTTTAAAACTGATTTCCAATAAGGAAGATTTTGTTTTATATCAAAGACGTTTGTTGGGCATTGTATACCTGGGCCTTCATTTTCTGACTGGCTGTGGTGGATACTTGAGTTACAACATTACTTAGAGGATGTAATCAGTAAGACTACCAAGTTCTAAATAAATTTTAGTTAAGATGCATCAATACTCCCTGCTTACAGTTAAAACAAAACCTTTATGTTTCAAAATTCTGTGATGAGCTTTAAATCTGCCTTATTATCAGGTTGGCAGCCAAATGGTGCCATTCTGGTAGTTACTCAGTCACTGTAAGGACACAGGACATTATGTTTGCACGCTGCCTGATGAGGAAGCCTCTCAATGTCACACGACCCTTGTTATATTACAAATCACACTGGTTCCCTCACTTCCTCCAATGACACTTGAAGTTAATCATTCCTTCCCTTCATTAATATTAAAAACTGACTTGTAAATATGAACTGTCATGCAAATGTTCCAGTTGCTTGTACTCCTTGACACTTTCTCTGAAACCAGCTTTGGCTACCCCTGTAACACGGTCACCATTTTGTGTCACCAACTGTGTATACTACTTGGTACTTAACAACAGTAGCCACATTTCATGATTTGAATTGTTACATAAAATTAAACTCTTGTTGCACTTAGATGTAAGGTCCCAATTAGGTTGCTGATTTCACCTGTGGTGAATTCTTTCAGTGACAGGAGCCCCAGGTCCAGAATATGAGAAATTTTTGTTATTTAAATTTTACTGAAAGGTAACTTTTTCATCTGTTGCCTTATTGCTGATACAGCAACAATCAATGGGTTCACACTGAAAAAGGTCAAATCATTAACAGCAAAGTTGAGCTCTCTTCTATTCCAAGACAATGCCAGAGTGGACACTAACTGGCTAAATGTTCTTTACCTTTTAACTTCCCTGCTCCTCTGAAATGAACCTGGGGTTACTGGAGTTACATTCTCCGCCCAGCCAGCGGCAATCCACACTGCATGATCCACATCAGAAAATAGACTGACATACTTTCTTTTGTCTGAACATGAGTATGCAATTTACAAGCCCACACTGCTTTTGATTGCAATCTATAATAATGCCAACTGTGAAGATACCACTACATTATGACTACTGTTCTATTTTTTCTGCTTTCCTTTCTTTGTCTTTCCTTCATACATCGTAGAGATTTATTACAGTGTAAGTCTTGTAACTTTGTTTCTATATACATCATGCAGTTGCTATTTGTGATATTTCAACAATTTAAGGAAAAGATACATCACTATTTGCTGTAAAAATGACACAGACAGGCACAATTACTCATACACACTAGTTTCACCCACACCCTTCATCACAAAAAGAAAGACCAAAAGACACGCACACACACACACACACACACACACACACACACACACAAGTATGCAAGCCTCATACATATATGACCCCCATCTCTGGCAGCTCGGATCAGAATGATTTTGTTTAATTGTGCCTGTCTGCAACTGAATGTTTCCATTATTTCATTTGTGAATTTGTTATATACCACATTTTCTGATGCATGATGCATGTTTGCACATTTATTAACATGTTATTTCAATTATTTTTTTCACAAACATGATAGTATTAAATTATGATTAATGAGAAACTGTAAAACATAGTACTCTTTGTAATGCTAAGCAAGATGAGTTGAGCGTCACGAATGTAGCAGAGGTCGATAGATGGAACATCAACAAGGGAGTCTGTAGTGCGAGTAAGGCATGGGTCATTGTGTTGCCCGAGTGCATACCACAGACAAGGAAGCTAATAATTGAATGTGTAATGTTGCTTCTCATCATCAAATGGCATTCTGAACAACAATCTTGAAAATGCAATGCGTAAATCCCCAAGTTGTGCGACTACTATTTGCACACTGTTCAGTATGAACTGTTTGGTATATACCTCGGACAGCCAGTTTAAATCAAAAATACATTAATGTACTTTCTCAACACGAACTGCCATTTCGAATTACTGTGCAAACAGTGTCCACTGTGAAATTAACTTTTGTTCATTAACCCTGTGGTGCATGAATTTCACTGCAGTGGAAAACTTATAATGGTCTATTTTCTGGTGTTTTCAGTCAGTCATGAGGGTGCAAATGCATACGGAGTGCCCACTGCAGTGAACTGTGTGCATTTGCAGCCTCAGAACTGATTGAAAATGCTAAAGAAGCGCCACTGTAGTAGATGCCATGCGCCACAGCAGTTTTATTATTATTATTATTTTAAAGTACTTACATAAGAAGTCTTGGTCCCTTCTCCCCCAAATACTTTATCTTTCAACACACCATCACTCTTGCAATATTCAGGAGTACTATTATTGACAGTGATACCAGCAGTTATGAGTCTTTGTTCTTCTTTCACTTCTACTGCATATACATGTAAATTTTCTGTGTTTAAGTAGTTAACAAACACTGTGAAGGCTATTTTATTGAAGTCTTTCAATGCCAGGCCAATCTATTCCTTGCCCATGTAATTGTCAGCTAACAGAATCACTTCCCAGCAGCACACATGTTGACACAAAATTTTCTTTTCATTGGCAAGATAAGACCGTGTAAAGGTCTATGATCAATTTTCACTGCACTATCTACAGGAATTTTGGCTGTTGTATCTATTATGTTTTTGCTCCCAATATCCTTATCATTAGTTACCCATGAGAAAGGTACTTACTTTTCTTTGCTCTGTATGTTCAGGAGAAAGTGTTAAATGTTCTGAATCTTCTTCCACGTTGGGTATATATCCGCTACTGATTATAGGACACACAGTGTCTGAGCAGATAAATTTCATGCTACAGTGATTTCTCATTCCTTCTAAGTGCGTTTTAGATAGCATGTGTGTGTTAGGGATGTGGAAACTGATGACCTTGTCTGGAAGAATAACAGGTAGGCAAGTGTTTTTGCCTGCTTGGATCACAAGTACGTAAAATACTATCACCATGCTGTCCATTTAAGAGAATGCAGTTAAAATTTTAATTTCTTGTGTTCTGGCACTTCTAATCCAAAAGGTGTTCTCCTGCTTGGAGCCAGGAAAAAGGAGTAGATTAGTGATTTAGTTGTCTGCCAATAAATTTGGTGGTGACGAAACCTCCAAATCATCTCTCAGCATTAGGACATGTTGCCTTGTCGAGACTGGTGGCTCACGAGCCTCTGCATATATAATGAAACCATGTTTGTTTGTAAAGCACCAACTGCTAGCTTAATGTTCTCATTACAGACAGAGCCTAACATCTTTAGACACATCTATTTTTCTGGTCCATATTTAATGCAACTCTATTTAAGTCAGAAGTGAATAAATGTCTTACAAAACTGCAGGGCACACGACTGGCCCATTCCCTAGTTCCATTTGCTAAGACACTTCAGGCTGTTCATTAGTTTCTGGCATGTGACTTTCAACTCCTTGAGATGTTGCAGTCAAGTCAATTTATTATGAAAAAGCTGACCCAAAACTAGGATGCTAAAATTCAAATTGACATCTTTCATACACAATTTTGGCTCAGTATGAAAAAGGTGCCACCAAATAAACTATGCACAAATTGTTTATTTTGATGAAAATTTAAAAACATTTTTCAACCCATTGTTTCAACCACTTAATTATCAGCTGATGTTTGTGTGTTGTAAAGCTGAGATTGGTGGACAAACAGAAACTTGAGAAATCATCAGTGAACAAGGAGCATTTAACTGGAATCTTTACTGTGGATGTAATGCTACTGGTGGCAATGGGAAAAAGAGTAAACTGAGTATACTTCCTCGCAATTCCGTATTCTCTTAAACAAAGCGGTCTTTTAGTACATCTCCAATTGTAACAAAAACAGTATCTGCCCAAGAAGAACAAGAAGGGAAGGTATCCCCAAATTCACCATTCATGAAGTTGTTTGACAATATTGTGTCTTCAGTTGCTATAATAACCCTTCCTGATACAGAAAAGTACCGTGACAGGATGTTTCTTTTGGAGGAAGGCTACTTCTACAGCCACCTCCAGCATAGTGGGACTGTCCATACTGGGAGTGGCTAGTACCTTTATGGATTGCAGTTAACAACTGATTCAAGAGTCTTCCTCGTGCATTATGTATGTCTTTTGATTGCAAGGTGTGGTATTGTAACATACTATACCGAAACTTCTCTAACTCAAGAGAGGTAGCGTGGACAAATTACAGAGCTGATTTCAGTTTCCCCATTGCAAATGGACAGTTGTACAACTCAGTATTGTTTAACATAGAATTCAGCTTACTCTTCTTCTCAGCAGCTTCAAGGCGCAGAACAGATATGGGATTCTGGATGGTCGAGGAAGTGTGTTCCGCAACTGCCTGGGCTATTTTTTCAGAAATGGAAACTAGGGTGATGTCATTCAATACAAAAGTGAGTGGAAATTCTTTCTGTTCTTCCATAAACTTTACCCTGCTGATCCCTATACCTTGTCATAGGATGTGCACAGGAACTCATACTGTAACTTCTTTATGCTCTCCTTATACTTCCTTGCTTTAGACCCTGTCGCCCAAAATTCTGCTCAATTTTCTGCAGATGGACTGCTGCTGAATCTTCACAGTACCAGCCACCTGTTTCTCAACACAGATTGGAAATTGCTGTTCCATCACAGAACAGGTGGTCTCCGAACAGGAGAGGTAGATTTCAGAATGAATGTATCCATGGCTTTGTGGATGACCTCTATCACGTGACCCACTAAACCTGGAAACTGTCATGATGTTCTGCAACAGCCAGGTGGATGTACAGGGTTTTCTTATCCAAAATTAGCAACCATTTTTTGCAGCTGCCATTCTGATACTGCTCTCTCTTTGTTAGATGGATTAAAGTGAAACAGCCACTTGAATTTGCATAATTTAGCATTTCCCACAAAATTGCACCTGCAAGTGTAGGTGATCATTTTGAGGAGTCTACGGCAGACAACAACCTGATGCAGTACTGAAATGTTTCATTTTACTTGTACTCGGAGGACACAAGTCTAATAAAAGTAGATATCTAAAATTTGACCACAGGAGCAAATGTTGGGAGGAGTCACAAAGCACTTTGTGTGCATTGGTGTCTATGTTGATATAAAGTAGTTACTGAATGAGACTTATGATCTGAGAGGACTTGACTGTTGGTGTGCTGCAGTGCCTAAGCAGACAAAGCACAGCCGTATGACAAGTGGAACATGCACTGATACAACTAACACTTTGTTAGCTGAGTGTTATGGGTGATGAGTGAGGGTTGGTACGAGTTATTGGCAAACAGTAACTTCATCCTCCACCTTTTATCACATCTGTATGAATTCTGAATTTTGGTGGAGTGTAGCTACTGTCTCTCTAGAGAGCTTTCCCTTTTTTGCTATGATGTGGTAGTGACTCTGCATCAAATTGGGAGAACTAGACGGTCCTGTTACTGAAGCCTCTATGTTCACACCTCCATTATCTATACTGAAGTGGTCAGTTTTCTGTTTAGTGACTTTCTACTTTTTAATCCTTTATTTACCTCTGGCAGCTGCCTTGCCCCTATGCAGTGGGGGTAGAGCTGTATTGGCCAAGAGATATCCACATCAACTTCTCTTCCCGCCATCAACGAGTGATGGCTCTCTCATCAGTTCCACAAATCAATTTAGAATTGAGTGCAGATGCAGTTTTACATGTACACTTCCATGTTCACATATTAGTGCCAGCATTAGGCATTTCTATTTGTGTTGAGGCACTACTTCTCATAGCGCATTTTAAAAAGAAAGACTAAAATGATATGCCAAAGCTGAGAGAGAGAATTGCTTTAGATATCATCTTTACCTAAGCATATGGTACACACCTTGGTACGTAAATTTCTCAGAATTGATTCTATTGTAAACTTACAGCATCCCACCTCCACACTGGATGCTTACCAGTGCATTTCAAACACCAAGGCAGTGACTGGAATTTCATCCATTAGAGGTCTGGAATCGAGGATTTTGTTTGCTCTTACTCACTGGAGTGCAGTGCTCTTTTATACTCTTGTTTGAGTATAAATGTTCAGAGTGGGCAGGTTGTGGTTGAACACAGGGAGGAGTGGGCACAGGCTACTTGTCCTGGTGCATTTGCCTAGCTGATGAGGTGGTCATTACAGCAGCAGCTCTGTATCTGCAGGCTGATGTTACTTCTGGTATATTCCCACCAGCTAATGTAACTACACTCATCAATTTAGTTATGCTGTACATCTTTGTTCCTGCAAGGTAGCGTCTAATGCTGCATACAACAAAAATAATTTGAACACAGTTAAAAATCTCACAGACCACATCGGTTGTTCTGTAAGGCCACCACATAAGAGCATCTTCACATGCAACTGTGGTCAGCATAAATTCAGTTTCAACTACCTTAAAACCTTCGCCGATATGCATACATTATTTTTTCATAGAGTTCTGTGTTCACAAATAATCCCTCATGTTGAGGGTAATCTTAGCTTTCAGCATACCTTTAGTTTTAATACCTGTTTTCTATCATTTTGTAACTAGCCAAAAATTATGTAGTAGTAATGGCCTAAATTTGGGGTATAGCCAGTTTTGGACCATTTTGTCAACAGGACTAACAAGTGCCATTTTTGTTCTAGGATGCCAAGTACAAAGCCAAAATATACACTGCAGGGAAAAGGAAGAAATGGGATGAAGAAATTATGACAAAGGTCATAAGTGCAGTCACAAATACAACTATACGGACGCTGAAAGCTGCTAAAATATTTAATGTGTCACAATCGCTGTTACAGGCATTTAGTAAGGTCAAAGATTCTCCTTCAGAAATAATTTAACGGAAAACTGGCAGAAAACTTGTATTAAGTACTAAATTGGGGGAGAAAAAAAAAAACAGTGTCTTACCTAATCCATGTAGAAGGGAAATTTTATGGATTCACATGTATTGACTTTCATCAAACAACTTACCAGTTAGGGACAAGGAATAGTCTACAACACCCGTTTAAGAAGGGAGAGGAAGGAATAGCTTGTGTGGATATATGTTAGCAATATCATTAGAAATGGAAATTAATTAATTCCTTTTATGATATAACGTGTGGGCTACTTTAAGACCACAGCAGATGATTCTCCAGTGTAATGGGTCATCACTGAGGAAAAAAATCTGTATATTTGGATTTTTCTGAATAAGGGTGATTAAAATCACATGAGCTTACCATACTTGGACTACAATTGTCACTAGTAATTTGTTCTTTTCTTTTTTTTTTTTCCAAAGTTGACGCTATATTAAACTTGTGTGAACTCTGTTGGCTTGCAATCGCAGCACTGACACCATTTAACAACTTGCATTTACTTGTGAAAGAAGAGAGATTTCACTACCATTTCAAAAGCTCTTTCGTACTTTTAGATATATTTCACTCACAGTAACGTATGGTCTAAAAACTAGCGATCAGTAAGCTGCACACTATCACAGTTTTTCAGTGTAAGACTTTGAAATCACATGCATGTGTTTCACAAATAGCATCATTTCACAATGATTGTGTGAATATGGAAAGGTAAAAGGTTTGTTAAGATGCTAAGATTTCACACCATCATGTGTGAAGGAAAGTCCGATTTTTTAACTTTCTTCAAAATTGACTGAGAAATGTTATGGAACTGAAATAAATAATGCACAATGAAAATTAGCAGTTTTCTTTTTTAACAAGGAAAGTACGAGTAAAACTTTTGATGAAAAAGTAAGTTCTTAAAACGATATCGCACTGTTGTATGAGGGGCATTCAGTAAGTAATGCAACATTTTTTTGTTGGTTTTATTCACCTATTTACCAACAATCTCCGTTCAATGCAACAGCCTTACACCGCATGACTGGGAAGGCCTGTATGCCCGCATGGTAACACTCTACTGGTCGACGTTGTAGCCAATGTCTTGCTGCATCAATAGCCTGCCATCACCCGTGTACTGGTTCCCGTGGAATACATCATTCATATGCCAAACAAATGGAAGTCGGAAGCCACAAGATTCGAGCTGAAGTGTGGATGATGACGAACAGTCCAATGACTTTTGTGGGCTCCTCTTGGATGTGCAGGCTTGTGTGAGGCCATGCATTGCCATAGAGAAGGAAAGTTTGTTCGTGTTTTGTGGTGAGAAACAAGCTGAAGTCATTTCTTCAATATCCCGAGGGCAGCACAATACAAGCGTATCAAGGTTTGAGTGACCTCATTGTGATGATGACAGATGCCTGACCCAATGACACAACATGGTTTTGTTCACTGTCAGTTGTCTGTAGACATTCTGCAAGGGTCTCTGAATATTTGGTTTTCTGCCAAAAAGAACTCAATGACAGTTCTCTGCTTGGAACGCAGCTCTGTTCCAGATGCCATTTCGAAGGCTACCTATACCTCTGTCCCACTTCAAGGATCATTGCACCATGAGGGATGGCATCAAACAGAATAGCCCATTCAGAGTCCCAAAAGATTTTCTGGCTGAGTAAGCAGCTTTGAAATTTTTCTTTGGAGGAGAGATGGTGTGACACCACTCCATGGATTGCTGTTTTGCTTCTGGTTCAAACTGATGAACCCATTTTTTATTGCCTGTGACAATGTTTGACAAAAAATTGTGAAGATCAGCCTTGTAACATGCAAATAATTCTGCACAGATGGTCCTCCATAACTCTTAATGGTCTTCTGTTAGGTGGCAATGAACCCCGCAGGCACACACCTTTCAGTATCCCATATGGTGGATAAGTGTGGCAGTACTATCAACAGATGTCAAGGTGAGCAACCTGGTGTCTGATTGTGATCTGTCGATCACCTCGAATGAGAGTGTCCACATGTTCCAACATAGGGGGAGTCAAAGCTGTGTGCAGCCGGCCAGTAATCAGGAGATAAGACAGGTTTGTGTAACCTTGTTGCAATGATGACAAAACCCTTGCCCAACGACCCAACGTGCTTTTGTTCACTGCCAGTTGTCTGTAGACATTCTGCAAGCACCTCTGAATATCTTGTTTCCCACAAAAAAGAGCTCAATGACAGCTCTCTGCTTGGAACACACCTCCATTACTGATGCCATTCTGAAGTCTACATATAACTCTGCCACCTATCAGAGCTTCATGAAGCTATAGGGGCTGAGAAAGGAATATTCTACAACGTCCCATAACAAATTCTGCATTTTTGAAACTGAAATTGGCTGGGAAAAATGTGTGTTGCAATACTTACTGAATGCCTACGAGATATACCTTCAAGTATTTTCACAATATGAAAATTGAAGAAATGGATATTCTCCCTTTCCCAGAGTGGACAGTCAGGCCTTTCAAGTACAAAATGCTCAAACAAGCATGGCAGAAGCTGAATTCAGTTGATCTCTGCATGCAAAATGGCTTATTGATGTCTGTCAGATTTTGACTTTCAGGAAACTATGCGCAATGAACAATTAGAGCAAGCATAAATGCTAGATGCCGTCCTCTGCTGTCTATGTTTCAAGGGCAGGTTGACATCGTCTACATGTTGCATTATCTTTACATCCCAAAGCAGTATGGCTAAACCAAAGGCTTTTAGAGAACCTTACACGCTATGGGATAAAAGATCTTATTTTTCTCTGTATACTATGTTCATCCTATGAACAATCAGGAATCTGTTAAGTCCAGGGTTGTGCTTGCTTGGATACGCCTGATACAACTGAGGTATGATAGATATCCTTGAGGCTGTCCACTAAAATCTGTTTCACCTTGTAGCCACCCATCACATTTGTACGTAGCATACCCTGTGGTTAAAACACAGAAGGGTTAGGTGTATTTTCTCTTGTGTTTTGCCAGGTATTTGCAACTCCATTCCTCCACATTATATCCAACCTGCAAAACACCTCGTCTATAGCCTTGGCACTCACAGGTCCCACACCTGCAGTGAGGACGACGACTTTCATGTTAGGTGATAACTTTGTCAGAGTTCTTACACAAAATATTCTGCGCAGTTGGGTCAGAAACAGGTTTCTCCACTTCATCTCTTTGTGTGGCACAAAAAACCCATTTCCACTTTGGTAATGATGAATCCATGTACTATAAGTTTGATTTTTCTGTGTATTGTATAAGCTACTTGAATATATACTAAATTGAGACAAAATTTCTTGAGGAAAATGCTGTGATGGTGATGTGGTAAGACTTGGTGCTGAAACCAGTATTCACTTTCTTATGGTTACAGAAACCAATGAAGTAATACACCAAGGACATCCTACACACTAAAAATATTTACTAAAGTGTCTCATGCATATCTCAAACAGCCAGCCATATCCCTCACAAACACCAACCACAACAGAACCTTCAACAAACCCACCTCATAGCCAACAAACCTAGCCTAGCCACCCTACTCATTCTCCCCATCCCAGCACATACCCCACACAGACCAAATCTCAACTATAACCACAGTCAAATGCCAAATATCACCAGTCCCAATTCAGTCCTAAACCTCTCATCCAGATCCCTCTCTCCTCCAGAGACATCTGTTCTATCGAAAGGCTTAACCTTTAGCCCCACACCTAAATTCAACCACACTGCCCAGGTTAAAGATCTCCTCTCATTCACCCGGAACCTCAACTGGAAATATCACTTCACTACCCAAACACAGCCCCCAAATACTAGACTCAGTGTTGAACCCTGTCTAGAACAGTTCCGACTGCCTTCTCAAAGGGATCCTCCTCCCCTCCCCCAAAACCATCCCTTGCAGACATTTCAGGAATTCCTCACATCCAGTGTTGCCTCCCAGTCCTTCTTGAAGAACATCCCGACAACCCCCAACATCACCCCAGCTGAATCCCGTGCCATTAAGGAGCTGAAAATAGACCGCTCTATTGTCATCCAGCCGGCAGATAAAGGCTCCACTACTGTCGTACTTGACCGTGTGGAGTATGTGGCAGAAGGACTGCGTCAACTCTCTAACACCTCACCTCAACCTACAAAGCTGTTACCCAGGACCCCATTCCCTCCATCCAGACTGAGCTGCAAAAAATCCTAAAAATCCAAGGTCCCTCACAGGGCCTCACAACGGCTTCCATAGACTTACTCACTCCACCTGAGCCACGTACCCCTACTTTCTACCTATTACCCAAAATCCACAAAGAGAATCATCCTGGCCGTCCCATTGTAGCAGGCTTCAAAGCCCCAACTGAACGTATCTCAGCTCTGGTAGACCAGCACCTACAACCTATCACCCGCAGACTCCCATCCTACATCAAAGACACAAACCACTTCCTAGAACGCCTCAAATCCATTCCCACTCCTCTCCCACCTGAAACCTTTCTTGTCACCATAGATGCTACACCCCTTTACACAAACATCCCACATACCCATGGTCTCTCTGCCCTTGAGCACTACCTCTCCCAACGCCCACCCGAAGATGTTCCAAAAACCTCGTTCCTTATCACACTTACCAACTTCATCCTCACCCATAATTACTTCACTTTTGAAGGCCAGACCTACAAACAAATTAGGGGAATGGCCATGGGAACCAGGATGGCTCCGTCCTATGCCAACCTCTTCATGGGCCGCATGGAGGAGGCTTTCCTGAAGACCCAACAGCTGCTTCCCCTGGCCTGGTATAGGTTTATAGATGACATCTTTGTGGTCTGGACTCATGGTGAAGAAACACTCCTTAATTTCCTCCATAACCTCAACTCCTTTTCGAATCTGAATTTCACCTGGTCCTTCTCCAAAACCCAAGCCACCTTCCTGGATGTTGACCTTTATCTTGTTGAAGCTCACATCCACACCTCTGTCCATATCAAACCCACAAACAAACAACAGTACCTTCATTTTGATAGCTGCCATCCTTTCCACATCAAACGCTCCCTTCCCTACAGCCTAGGTATTCGTGGCAAACGTATCTGCTCCAGTGACGAATCCCTCAACAATTACACCAATAACCTGACCAGTGCTTTCCTCTCCCGCAACTATCCTGCAGACCTTGTCCACAAACAGATTTCCCGAGCAATACATTCCTCCCCGTCCAACAACAATGTTCCTACCCCCAGACCACACAGAAGCATCCCCCTTGTCACTCAATATTATCCTGGCCTCGAAAACATCAACAAATTACTCCGCCAGGGATATGACTTTCTCAAGTCAACCCCTGAAATGAGATCATCCCTTGACAAAATTCTCCCCACACCACCCAGAGTTGCCTTTCGTCGCCTACCCTCTGTAAAATCCTTGTTAAACCCTACAATATTCCCAGACTACCTTCTCTACCCAGCGGTTCCTACCCCTGTAACCAACCCCGCTGCAAAACCTGCCCCATGCATCCCCCCACGACCACCTACTCCAGCCCCACTACTGGTAAAACATACACAATTCAAGGCAGGGCTACGTGTGAAACTACACATGTCATTTATCAGCTGACATGCCTGCACTGCACAGCCTTTTACATCGGCATGACAACAACTAAACTGGCTGAGCGCATGAACGGACACAGACGAACTGTCCGCCTAGGAGATGCCCAATACCCAGTAGCGGAGCATGCCCTCCAGCATAATTCTAGGGACCTACGAACCTGCTACACCGTATGTGCCATTCGGCTTCTCCCACCCAACACCAGTCCCTCTGAACTGCGGAGATGGGAACTTGCACTCCAACACATCCTTTCATCCCCCCATCCCCCTGGACTGAACCTACGTTAAACAACCTCACTCCCATTCACTCTTCAGTCTTCTCCTCTTACCCTTTCCTCTTTAGCCATTCACACATCTTTTCATCCTACATAGTTGTGTTTATCTTTATACTATATACCTCTTTACTTCTGTATGCATCCTCTTTGGTTTGAAGCTGGCACAGTACTTACAGTAGAATATCTTTGGCTTCCCTCTGACAACCATGCCTCCATCCTTGCTACCCTCCCCATTTTCCTTTCCGTGTTGCTTCATAACCTGGGTTGTGAGTAACTGAATCTCCTTTCCCTTCTTCCCTTTCTTTCCCCTCTCTCCTCCCCGATGAAGGAACATTTGTTCCAAAAGCTAGGAACGTAAATTTTCAGTTCTGTTTTATGTGTATCTATCGGCTGTACTGAGCTGAGGTAAGTACTGGCCAGCCCCTCTATCTCTTTGTTAGTATTTGTTTCACATCTTTATATGAGATTTTCCATTAATCATTTAGACATAATGAAATTTCATACAAAACTCTTGACGCTTGTGAAGTCACCTAGTACTTCATGCTACCTAACTCAGTAGATTTTCAAAAATGACTGAGTGAAAACAACTGACCTATCCTGTTCCCATGATGTTTTATCTCTAATACTCTGAAATCAAGATATGATATGTGGTGCAATGCAATGAATACTGAAATTAACACAAACAAAAATAATGGTACATACACTGAGTGTTTTGGGTGCCTGAGCTTTGGCTTTCTTCTTACGTCGAGGAGGGGCCACAGGAACTGGTACAGCAACACTGTCTGCTGTTTTCACATCAGATATCTTACCATTGCCCTTTGTACTAGCAATTACATCTGGTTCCTGCAATGGTAGTGATCCCTGGCGTTCTTCTCGAGGAAAATGCTGTGACGCTGATGTGGTAAGACTTGGTGCTGAACCTGCTTTCCCAGTTGCACCCATTCGGCGTTCAGTGTTTACTGATATATGAGTGTGGGAACCTTGAGACAACAAGGATGATGTTTCAGACATTGACTCTTCCCTTCCCAATGAAAATCCACTACTATGAACACCGGAGCCAGCACCTGACTGAAGACATTCACGACCCACTCCTAGAAAAGAACAAAGATAAAGCAATGTAAGACACACAATAGTTACCATTAAAATTTTTACAATGTTTTCCACATGGCAGAAAAAGCTGAAAAAATTGACTAGTAATATACTGAATGAAAACTTGCATTAAGTTGCTTTCAGCACCATTTTACAAAAAACACAGGGCTCAACACAAAGCCAATTATAATAATCATGGAACTCTGACATTTACATTAGTAAAGCATGAAAGAAAGAGAGAACAACACTATTGCTTCCACATCCACCTAAACTACCTACTAAAGAAATCTGCCCAACTCTGTTATGCACATACTTTACACTAAATGCCGCCATCCAAGAAAGAAAATGGAGTGGGGGAAGTACAAGCAATCAAGGAGGGCGAGTTGTGGCAATACTTCAAGCATTAAAAAGATATGACAAACTATATATACAGATGGGTATACCAGAAAACTTGCCTTGGCTAGTGAGTGGCACTTACAATATATGATACCCATCCACAGGTGGCAAACAAAGTATCAATATGAAATGTGATGCCCTCACATGCAATTTTAAGTCTATGGAATCCCAGATATATGCTCAATTGGATTTAAATCAAGGGAGTGAATTGATCACTCTGGGCACGTGATGTCCTCATTCTGCAAGTACTGATCTCATTCCTATCCACTGCATGCAACAAACAAAAACACAGGGATTATTACGTTGGGCACTTTCCACAATATTTGCGAGACTGTGGAATGTCCTGCAGACATGCCAAATGAATAAATGATGGGAAACACAGCAAGATAAACTGGGAATCATTCGTGAATAGGACAACAACCCACTGTTGTTGGGCTCACTCACAATAGGCAAGGCACTATGATTGCCTACACAATAATTTAGTGCACAGAGGATGCACCTGGCAGATTCACAAGCATATAGAGAATCCTCTCAGAGCTTGTGATATACATTCTGATGGAAGATTTGTGACTAATAGGTTGCCACAAGATACTGGCCAGAGCAAGTGGTGTTTTGTTTGACTGTTTCTAGGCAATTAAGGCACAATAACAATCATTGTTCTGTGTTGTACATCTGGTTGACGTTGCCTATACTACCACTGAAAGTTTCTTCTCTACTGGAATGTACTGTACTTCACAGACATCATACAATATGTAGGGTGTGGTTTTAAGCATCATTCTACGAGAGTGGGACATTGAAACTGAATGGGACAGGCCTGTCACTACTGAGGAGTTATCAAAGTGTGAGAAAGCCAAATTTTTTAGTTCACTGGATTTAACATTTGGGTATGGGCAGGCGTCACTACAGAAGGGACCAACCTTTTACAGCTTCTTTATTTGAAGGTAATGCTTACCAGTTTAAAATATTGCCTATTCGGCTGAACATCTCTGTATTGTTTTTATTCGCACTTCGGATAGGTCTGGAGGGGATAATTAGGTGCAATGATTAATTGTATATAAAAATGATTTTTTATTATTTTCTAAGAGTTGGGAAGATCACTGTCAATAATTAAACCAAACTTTAAGCAGACTGCAATAAAAAAGAATAACTACAAAACTATGTTACATTTTGCAATAGAGGGATAAAAGTTTTTGAGGTCCTATTGTTGGGATAAACAGGATACAAGCTATTAAGCCCCAGTTGCTGGAGGCAGTAGCCATGTGTGCATGAGCTGTGAATGTGTAAGTGTGTGTGTGTGTGTGTGTGTGTGTGTGTGTGTGTGTGTGTGTTTGTGTGTTTGTGTGTGTTTCTATTTCGGAAGGACTTTTTTGTCTGAAAGCTTAAATGTTTTTTGTGTTTTCACTGTGCCTGTCTGTGACTCAGTGCTTATTCTACATGGTGCTCTATCCTTTTCATATTACTGTTATTTCATCCTGAACTTTCCTTTTCTATACTGCTTTCACTTTTCACTTTGCTTAGTGCTGGTAGTACTGAGCTCTTAACACTCATGTAAGTGCTTCTCTTTTCTCCAAAGGTCTACTTAATTTCTGATAGGCAGTATTTATCTTTCCTACAGTCGTGCATGCTTCTTCCGTCTTGCATGTCTCTGCTTGATATTCCTTCTTTGCCATTTTGCACTTTCTGACCATCTCATTTTCAGAAGTCTGTATTCCTTCCCTGTCACCTGCTTCATTTTGCTGCATTTTTATATTTATTTCTTTTTGTCAGTTAAATTCAACATCTGCTCAGTTATCCAAGGATTTAGAAAAGGATCTGTCTTTTTCATGTAGGTGTTTGTGTTGCATTCACTATTTCACCTTCCAAAGCTACCCATTCATCTTTTATTTCTTTCCCTGTTTCAGTCAACTGTTGCCTAGTGGTCCCTTGGAAGCTATCAACAACTTCTGGTTCTTTTAATTTATCTAAGCCTAATCTCCTTAATTTCCTACCTTTCCCCAACTCCATAATCAGTAATTTATGTTCAGATTTCACATCTGCTCTAGGAAATGTTTTGTGGTTTAAAACATGGATTCAAAATCTCTGACTAACCATTATAAAATCCGTTTAGAATCATTTTGTGTCTCCAGGTATCTTCCAAGTGTACAACCTCCTCTCAAAGTTTTTAAACCAAGTGTCAGCAATGATTAAATTACGCTATGCACAGAATTGTACGAGGCTGATTACCCTTTCGTTTCTTTGTCTCAGTCAGTTCTCTTCTTATTTTCCCTTATCTTTATTTTACTACACTTGAATTTCAGTCCCCCATCACAAATTTGTGACTCTATTAACTAACTGCATAGTTTAATTTATCTCATCACATGTTCTTTCAATCTTTTCATCAGCTGCAGAACCAGGAGCCAAACAAACTTGTGCTAAGGTGTGTGTGTCTGTGTGTCTGTGTGTGTGTGTGTGTGTGTGTGTGTGTGTGTGTGTGTGTGTGTGTGTGTGGTTTTTTTTTTTTTTTTTTTTTTTTTTTTTTTTTTTTTTTTTTTTTTACATATTTGGACTATGATAATGAGTTCACTAAGTTGTTCCTCCTACCCCCCATGAACCACGGACCTTGCCGTTGGTGGGGAGGCTTGCGTGCCTCAGCGATACAGATGGCCGTGCCATAGGTGCAACCACAACGGAGGGGTATCTGTTGAGAGGCCAGACAAACGTGTGGTTCGTGAAGAGGGGCAGCAGCCTTTTCAGTAGTTTCAGGGGCAACAGTCTAGATGATTGACTGATCTGACCTTGTAACATAACCAAAATGGCCTTGCTGTGCTGGTACTGCAATCGGCTGAAAGCAAGGGGAAACTACGGACGTAATTTTTCCCGAGGGCATGCAGCTTTACTGTATGGTAAATGATGATGGTGTCCTCTTGGGTAAAATATTCCGGAGGTAAAATAGTCCCCCCATTCGGATCTCCGGGCGGGGACTACTCAGGAGGACGTCGTCATCAGGAGAAAGAAATCTGGTGTTCTACGGATCGGAGCGTGGAATGTCAGATCCCTTAATCGGGCAGGTAGGTTAGAAAATTTAAAAAGGGAAATGGATAGGTTGAAATTAGATATAGTGGGAATTAGTGAAGTTCGGTGGCAGGTGGAACAAGACTTTTGGTCAGGTGAATACGGGGTTATAAATGCAAAATCAAATAGGGGTAATGCAGGAGTAGGTTTAATAATAATTAAAAAAAATAGGAGTGCGGGTAAACTACTACCAACAGCACAGTGAACGCATTATTGTGGCCAAGATAGACACGAAGCCCATGCCTACCACAGTAGTACAAGTTTATATGCCAACTAGCTCTACAGATGATGAAGAAATTGATGAAATGTATGATGAGATAAAAGAAATTATCAGGTAGTGAAGGGAGACGAAAATTTAATAGTCATGGGTTACTGGAATTTGAGAGTAGGAAAAGGGAGAGAAGGAAATGTAGTAGGTGAATATGGATTGGGGGTAAGAAAAGAAAGAAGAAGCCGCCTGGTAGAATTTTGCACAGAGCACAACTTAATCATAGCTAACACTTGGTTTAAGAATCATGAAAGAAGGTTGTATACATGGAAGAACCCTGGAGATACTAGAAGGTATCAGATAGATTAGGCCCTATATAATGGTAAGACAGAGATTTAGGAACCAGGTTTTAAATTGCAAGACATTTCCTGGGGCAGATATGGACTCTGACCACAATCTATTGGTTATGAACTGTAGATTAAAACTGAAGAAACTGCAAAAAGGTGGGAATTTAAGGAGATGGGACCTGGATAAACTGACTAAACCAGAGGTTGTACAGAGTTTCAGGGAGAGCATAAGGGAACAATTGACAGGAATGGGGGAAAGAAATACAGTAGAAGAAGAATGGGTAGCTCTGAGGGATGAAGTAGTGAAGGAAGCAGAGGACCAAGTGGGTAAAAAGACGTGGACTAGTAGAAATCCTTGGGTAACAAAAGATATATTGAATTTAATTGATGAAAGGAGAAAATATAAAAACGCAGTAAATTAAGCAGGCAAAAGGGAACACAAACGTCTCAAAAATGAGATCGACAGGAAGTGCAAAATGGCTAAGCAGGAATGGCTAGAGGACAAATGTAAGGATGTAAAGGCTTATCTCACTAGGGGTAAGATAGATACTGCCTACAGGAAAATTAAAGAGATCTTTGGAGAAAAGAGAGCCACTTATATGAATATCAAGAGCTAAGACGGAAACCCAGTTCCAAGTAAAAAGGGAAAGCAGAAAGGTGGAATGAGTATATAGAGGGTCTATACAAGGGTAATGTACTTGAGGACAATATTATGGAAATGGAAGAGGATGTAGATGAAGATGAAATGGGAGATATGATACTGCGTGAAGAGTTTGACAGAGCACTGGAAGACCTGAGTTGAAACAAGGCCCCAGGAGTAGACAACATTCCATTGGAACTACTGACAGCCTTGGGAGAGCCAGTCCTGACAAAACTCTACCATCTGGTGAGCAAGATGTATGAGACAGGTGAAATACCCTCAGACTTCAAGAAGAATATAATAATTCCAATCCCTAAGAAAGCAGGTGTTGACAGATGTGAAAATTACCGAACTGTCAGTTTAATAAGTCACAACTGCAAAATACTAATGCGTATTCTTTACAGACAAATGGAAAAACTGGTAGAAGCCGACCTCACGAAGATCAGTTTGGATTCCGCAGAAATATTGGAACACGTGAGGCAATACTGACCCTACGACTTATCTTAGAAAATAGATTAAGGAAAGGCAAACCTACATTTCTAGCATTTGTAGACTTAGAGAAAGCTTTTGACAATGTTGACTGGAATACTCTCTTTCAAATTCTGAAGGTGGCAGGGGTAAAATACAGGGAGTGAAAGGCTATTTACAATTTGTACAGAAACCACATGGCAGTTATAAGAGTCGAGGGGCATGAAAGGGAAGCAGCAGTTGGGAAGGGAGTGAGACAGGGTTGTAGCCTGTCCCCGATGTTATTCAATCTGTATATTGAGCACGCAGTGAAGGAAACAAAAGAAAAATTTGGAGTAGGTATTAAAGTCCATGGAGAAGAAATAAAAACTTCGAGGTTCGCCGATGACATTGTAATTCTGTCAGAGACAGCAAAGGACTTGGAAGAGCAGTTGAACGGAATGGACAGTGTCTTGAAAGGAGGGTATAAGATGAACATCAACAAAAGCAAAACGAGGATAATGGAATGTAGTCGAATTAAGTCAGGTGATGCTGAGGGAATTAGATTAGGAAATGAGACACTTAAAGTAGTAAAGGAGTTTTGCTATTTGGGGAGCAAAACAACTGATGATGGTCGAAGTAGAGAGAATATAAAATGTAGACTGGCAATGGCAAGGAAAGCGTTTCTGAAGAAGAGAAACTTGTTAACATCGAGTATAGATTTAAGTGTCAGGAAGTCGTTTCTGAAAGTATTTGTATGGAGTGTAGCCATGTATGGAAGTGAAACATGGACGATAAATAGTTTAGACAAGAAGAGAATAGAAGCTTTTGAAATGTGGTGCTACAGAAGAATGCTGAAGATTAGATGGGTAGATAGCATAACTAATGAGGAGGTATTGAATAGAATTGGGGAGAAGAGGAGTTCGTGGCACAACTTGACAAGAAGAAGGGACCGGTTGGTAGGACATGTTCTGAGGCATCAGGGAATCACAAATTTAGCTTTGGAGGGCAGCGTGGAGGGTAAAAATCGTAGATGGAGACCAAGAGATGAATACACTAAACAGATTCAGAAGGATGTAGGTTGCAGTAAGTACTGGGAGATGAAGAAGCTTGCACATGATAGAGTAGCATGGAGAGCTGCATCAAACCAGTCTCAGGACTGAAGACAACAACAACAAAGTTGTTCCTAGAAGCTTACCCACAGTCTTTATTTTCTTATTATTATACATACTCTTACACTGCCCCTTCGTGATTTTATTTTTGTTGGTCTGTACTCACCTAACCAAAATTCTTCTTCTTCCTATATTTAACCTATCCACTTCCTTTTTTAAATTCTCTAACCAATCTAGTGGATTAAGGATTCTAACATTCCATGCTCAGACTTGTAGAATACTTGTTTTGAATTTTTCTGAAGGCAACATCATCTTGAGTAGTCCCCCCTGCAGATCCAAATAGGGAACCATTTTTACCTCTGAAATATTTTGCCAAGTGGGTGCCATTTGTAGTTTACCATTACAGCTATTTGCAATGCCAACATAACAAGGCCGTATTGGATTGGACAATATTATTAGGTCAGATCAGTTATACGTGGTGCTGTGCTTACAATCACTGGAATGACTGCTGCCATCTTCAGGGACTGCACGTCAGCTTGGCCTCCAATGTGGTCGGTCCTACAGAATGGCTTCCTGTATTCATTAACGCACGTATTTATTTTCTTTTTTTTTGGGGGGGGGGGGGGGGAGGAGGGGGTTGCATATTACAAGCAGTTACTGAGGTTATAGCTATGGCTTGTGACCAACAAGAGTACAGCCTAAAATGACTGTCATTGATGTTTCAGCGAGTTAAGTAATGAAGGGCTGTCACTGAACATGTATTTGTTAAGTGCCACATACTTGTAGTGCCTGTTTCACTGGTAAAATGCAGAACCTTGTTAAATGTGGCAGGCTACATACTGACAATGCTGTAGGTCCCACCCACCACCCTACTTCTGCCAGTATAACTGTTAATCACAAAGTTACTCTATGCAAGTTATATCAGCAGCTCTTTGCCGACTTTGAGTCAAACCATGGTTGAAGTTTGGTGAGAGGGAAGAGCACCTGTTTGACAAGTACATCTGTTGATACATAGTTTCTTGCGGTGCTGGAATATTACATTCCCAAGAGCTAGTGCGAAACTGCCCCAGAATCAATACCAATTCTACAGACTATTATATTTTATCAAAATATTCCAAGTGTTCATGGTATGAAGAAATAAACATGCAATTCAATGTTAACTTAATTTGTACACACACGTTTCTGTAGCAAATGAAGGCAACTGGATGGAATACCAATGTATTCTTTCTTTCTGTCCATTGTGATATGTGTCATATCACTGAGCAACACTTGGCATTCAGCGACTTCTTCCTCTTTCCTCAAACGAAGACACCATTGCATGGCAGGCATTTCCAGAATGATACGAGATGATTTTTGAGATGCAACATTTCCTGAGCAGCCAAAATGTGCAAACTTGTACAATGAAGGTCTGCACCAAATCTTCCATCACAGAGGAAAATGTGTCATATTAATAGTGACTGTGTAGAACAAAACTAACACCATCACACAATTTCATGGTCACAGCTTGATTTTCTGAGGTGATAATTAAAACTTAATCATTATCCCTCATGTTTAAATTGTTTATATCCCACAATTACAGTATTTTTAACTGTAAACATGTCGTTCATTTATCAGACATGCTTATGAAGACGTTAAACATACTAGTACATTCAATATGAGTGAACAGGTGTAATACATCAGGAATTTGTTAAAATAATATAAATACAGCATCAATGACAGCTGGTCTCTGACAAAACATACATTGTCTTCAAAGGAGATTCTCAAAGCAATCTCCCTATATCTCTAAAAATTTAGAGACACTCTGGCTCGTGCTTCTCTGAAATCCTTGTAATACACTGCAATGCAGCGTGAGACACTGCATTGATGATCAACAGCTGCATTCAATTAAGAATGAACATAAAAAACTGATTATGGTTCTGCAACAGCTGTAGAATATTTCAGGCAACGACAAGAGAAAAACAGTGCCTCCTGCTGTGCTGGAATCACAGCTTTATAGTATGAGCACAAGGGAGAGAAAGCACCAGTACAAATGGAGGTTTGGGCCACTCCTGGAAGTGTGCCTAGGTAGCCAAAGTTGTTAAAAAAGAAAAGGTGACCACTTGCTCCAAGTGGCAAATACAGGTTTAAGTCTCAGTCTAGCACAAATTTTCTTTGGTTCTTAAATATTCCACAGCCTATGTGGAACTGTAATCATAATTTGTGAGTCCCTTCTTAACTTCATAACACAGTTACATCTTTTCATATTGTTGTTGAACACTCAAAAAACTATCTGCAGAAGGTGGTCTTCAGGATGCTAGTGGTATGTTAACAAATAATGATAGGTACACAGCCCTTAACCGTGCAACATAGCCTTGCTATGTTATTTGTACCTTGTTGTGGTTCTTGGCGTATAGTTTGAAGAATGGCTTTTTCTTTAGCTGGAGTACAGTTGTTTTCGTTGATGGAGAAAGGAGTGAATCTATTTCTAAGGTGAATCTCCAGATGAAGAAACAAATTTTTGTCCACATGATTTTGGCCGAGATACTTAGCAGCATATTTGCAAGCAGCAACTCTAGCCCTGTTATCAGATGCACTGAAGGACATAAACATATCAAAATGCCTGGTTTTTGTGTATTCCATACAACTGATCACACTGTTTTATGAGACATACAAGGAGAAAGTACGAGGCCTGTTCAGAAAGTAAGCTCCGATTGATTGCCAAATTGAAACCACAGTGAACATCAGAAATGTTTTACTTGTGACAATTAGCTACACCTTTCAGCTACTTCTCTACGTAGTCGCCGTTCTGACTTAGACTTTTGTCATAGCGTTGTACCAACTTTTCAATAGCCTCATCATAGAAGGCAGCCGCCAGTGCTTTCTGCCAATTCTCCACGCTGGCCTACACCTCGTTGTCTGTGTCAAAATGTTGTCTTCAAAGACAGCGGTTCATGTGACCAGAGATGAAACTCAGGGGGAGACAATTGCGGACTGTATTGTGGGTAATCTCACATTTCCATTTGAAAACGATGCAGGAGCATCTTCATTGCCCCTGCAGAATGCGGCTGAGAATTGTCTTGAAGAAGAAACAGCACGACAGTTATGTAATGTTAGCTGCATAGCTTCAGGCGAAATTTCTCACCAGGCCCTCGTACTTGGCGGCAGACACTATTTTCTAGACATCTTTACGCACTCACTGCGAGCTCAGAAATGAGAAGAGCGACGTGATGCTAACTGGGGTTATACTAGAGACACTACCCAACACATCTGTGCAAAGCTTTATCGGATTTTCATAGTCGTTTCCATTTCGCGACCGATCGGAGCTTACTTTCTGAATGCCCCTCGTATAACTGTATGGTGGGGATTATTGTCTGTGGATTACTGTGCTTTTGCAACTAATTACTATCTATTGAGCAGTGCACGCAAACATTTTGTGTCAATGTGTGATGTCATTCGTAATATGCATCAACCCTCTTACAATTCATTTTTGATAGTGTTTAAATTGAGCTTTAAATTCCAGTACATTCCTTCATAAAGTCAACATTTCACAGATTTTTCAGAATGCTTTAGGGGTAACAGAAAAATGTACAAATAATAGTTTGCAAAACTCATTGCACAGCAAATTAAGTTCTCAGTCTTGTAGAAAAAAGGCTTTTGCCTGCATTATGCAACCCAACATTGCCACTTCTGAAACTCTCAACATTTCAAATGAGCTATTTACCTAGATGAGATTTTTCTATGTTTCCATTGATGTAATTATTACTGTTAAATTATTACTAATAATTGTGTATGGAAAATATATTAAAATGTCTGCATTTATTAGATTGAGTGCTGAAAGGTAAAATTAGTCATTAGACGATTTTCGTGATAAAAACTGTAGCAAGACTTTGGTAATTGCATGTGAAGTGGGTTGCTAGCCCTACTGCTAATGTTGTGTCTTAACAAAATGAAATGGTCAAGACTGTGTTGAGTATAACAGTTGATCCTAACTCATGAAACCAATGGCAGCACGGTATATTGGAAACTGGATTCAAATGTAGTTGGTAGTACTGCAAAACAATACACTTACGACAATGTGACTGTGTGATTTGCTTGGTTGAAGGGAAACTACCTATGATAAGGGAAGCACTAGGATTCTTAATGCAATCTCTCAACAGATTTTACAGATCAACATTCAGATCTTTCTGGGCATTAAGCATGAACTCTTCTCAGAAATCTTAGTTTTTTATTACATTAAATACATTCTGATTCTTTAAATGCTTAGCCAAACTCCTGGGAGTGTTTTTAAGCAAAATGATGGGATAAACCTCTCTCTTTTAGCGAAGGTAAAATATGCTATATCCAATCACACCTGCTAAATGTATGGTGCAGGAGGTACCTGAGTTGCCTGCTAGTGGCTATTTTGCATCAAGAGCTGACTCCAATACACCTCATAGCTGCAGCTTATTTCAGCACAGAGATACAGGCAGTTCAGTCAAGATCCCTGTTCCCTACAATGCACTGTATTCCACTTCCACACCAAACTGTAGTTCTTGAGTTGTGCCAGGCCTTGTGGTTACTGTGAATTGATGGCCCTTACATGCCCACAGAATCGGATATTCAGATTCACTTAACACATACTGAGCTATCAATGACTGAGCTCCGTAACCTATGTGATCATACTGCTCTGGATGAGCATCTAGAGACTGGTGGCAAAGTGGTTCATTTACATACAGAAAGTGTGCAAATGGGTTGCCTGGTGGGTACTTTATATTATCTCTGCTTAGGCGTAGCTTTGGAACAGCCTTTATTAGAGGCAGTATTGTACATAATCTTCTGTACATTGCTCATTTTTTCTATTAACTCTGCCCAGCTTTTTATATTTGGGTTTGCCAGGTGGCACTGCTTTCCAAGTAGTGCAGAATTACAAAATGGATGAGAAGTCTTCTGACAATATTTTAGCAGATGTTCACAAATTTATTGAGCAGTTTTTTAAGAACTCTACTGCAACCATCTCTGACAGTGATATAGAATTCTGCAACTATCAGAAATCAACTCTCACTCATGGTCCTCATTCCAAGTGGCACTTGGAATGAATGTGAGTTCACTGTAAGCAGCATTATCAGCATACGCCAAACCCCGCACCACAAGACAAGTCATGTCGCAGGACCACACAATTACCAGACATGTTTAAGGGCTCTGCCAAGCCCAAAGCAGTCACTCCTACTGGGACTGCACCTGTGGAACATCTGGTCCATTAGCCTGCTATAACACAACAACAATCTCTTATATTCCTAGACTTCCACATACTTTGTTTCAGCCGGCTGTGTTCTCATAATGTCAAGTCAACCCTGCATGTGCTTGGTTCAACTGTGTGTACACTTTGCATGTGCATACATTCAATAAATTGTGTTCATAAGTGCAATTAAGATAGTGATGATCACTATTATTGATTAATCAGGCAAAATGGAGCTGGAATTTATGAAACAGTGGCTACTACAACAGCAGGAACAATGACAGCTTGATCAATAACTACTGGAACAGTATCTACAGCAACTTACAGCATTGTCTTTCAAAAACTAGAAACCTGTGGCAGTTTTGCCATTTCCATCATTTATCAACAGCATTGACGACTGGGAAAAACATTCATGTCATCTCAACCATCACTTCACTGCTTACAAGGTAGCTGATTCACATCTAAAAAGATCATTTTCTTTCCTTTCATACTCATCACAGTGTGTTTGCTTGCTCTGTAAATTGTCTACCACACAGAATCATGATAGTTTGTCTTTTGCTGAATTTTGTAAAATGCTTTTGTATCACTATGGTTGCCAATCCCGAGAAGTGTGGAACAGACTAGAATTTTACTGATGTGCAAATAGCAGTCTACATCCTGTAACGACCAGGTCACTGATCTTCAGGATCAGTGTCACTGTCATAAACTTTTGCGTGCCAATGGAACATGGCAAAACTCGTATGCAGACTCCATGATGGGGGATTTACTCATCAGATATTTGCCACATAAGGAAATGGGTGCTGAAGCTTCATGGAATTCTGATTCTTCTTTGGATGTGGTGCTTAGAATGGCTTAGACTTTCGAATTCACACAGGAAACAGAAAGCACAGGAAACAGAAAGCCAATGGGAGGCTCAATCCACACATGGTGTCTGCAGTCACCAAAAGGGCAATAGTAAACGCACCTCATAACCCTACAGGGAAAAATGAGGCACAGTAAGACTGTTCTGATTAACATCTTAGTCCCCCAAAACTTCCCTTCCCTAAGCACGACAGGAAGCTGGTCAGAGTAGTGCAACTTCAAGCACATCGAAATACTCTTTCCCTAGTCTTAGTTCCACTTCAGAGAACTTATCTAGCAATCAACCCAAATAAAAAAATTATTAGTCGTCACTTGCCTTCTTGCCCAAATTGTTTCAGACAACATTCTGTCTCCTGCTGCCCACACTGGTTGGCTACCTATTTTACTTGTGGCACTGATAGTCACATTAATAGGAGGGTGCTTAAGTTGTCCACTACTTGGTGGAATAGAAAGAGAGGTGAGCCCAAGACTGAACCTCCTCCTCTTGCAAAACCAATCATGTAAACAGACTGAAGCAGCGCACAACATAAAAGCTTTAATAAATCTGGAAGCAGATAAATATGCAAAACTATTATTAATGTTACAAATGCGTGGCACTGCTATCACTTTTGAAGTATATACTAGTGTTTCATCATCTATTACAAATAATAATATCTATTTTGTGCTAGCTTCCCCAACTCTAAAATTGTTTCACACAAAAGTAACTACTTATGATGGCCGTGAACTACACATGAAAAGAATCTTTACAAATGAAATTTGTTATTAAAACCTGCTTTCTTTGTCGTTAATTTCAGTAATGCAGAAAACATATTTGGTTTAGATGCATTCGAACAGTTTGGTTTCTCAATTACGCAACATGTTTGCCTGGTGTCCTCTGAGATTCTATTCTCAGGCATAGAAGATTTAACTGCCATGTATTCAGACCTATTCACTCCAGGGTTAGGCAAAGCCAATGACATGAAAGAGAAAACTCATTTACAATGGGGGGCTTTACCTCACTTAGTGCGTGTGCATACAATCCCACACATCCCACTGGAAGCTGCTAAAGTGAATTAAACAAACTGGTGGAACTATACCTGTCTCACCCAGCCAATAGGCTTCTCTCCTAGTCATTATAAAGAAAACATGGTTCTCTCTGACTGCATGGTGACTTTAATGCCATAAATGCCCAGGTAGTCATAGATACTTGCCCGTTTCTACATCTGGAAGCCCTGTTTCCAAAAGTGAAAAATAGTGAATGCTGCACTAATCTCAGTCTATCTGATGCATACTTGCAGTTACCTTTACAACTGGAATCTCAGGAACTTTTAAGTGCTAAATATTCCTTTTTGCCTCTGCTATTATAACTGCTGTCTTGCGGCATTTCAAGTGCCCTGGCAGTTTTCCAGTGATATTTTGAACAGTTAATACAGGACATTCCTTCAGGCTGCAATTATCTTGATGACATCATTGTGACAGGCAGACCACAGTGTTCATCTTAGAAACTTGCTGTCACTGTTCGCTAAACTAAACACTGCATGCTAAAAACATTAACTCTGGAAGTGCAAACTCTAACAACAACCTTGGTGTCACAGTCAGCAAAAGGGGTATTCATCCTACCACACAGCCCATCCATGCCATACAGAACGTGCCCTAACCCCAGTGCCTTAAGTGACTTCCATCTTTTACGGGAAAAAATCAGCTCCTACAGCTATTTTATTACCAATATTGCCAAAATTTCACATCCACTAAACATATTGTAGAAAAAAGGAGGCAACATTCAAGTAGTCTCCAGACTGAGATGCAGCTTTTTGTTCTCCAAAATGAGCCCTACAGTCAGCACTGTGCCTCATCCTGTTTTCACCACTACTAATTGTCATGGACCCTCACAGTATAGGGTAGCTGCAGTGCTGTTCCACAAAGAAGATGGTGATTACAAATACTCCTCTATGCTCATTTGAAAGATACTCAACAATGCACAATGAAATTACCACCAAAACGAAGGAGAGGCTTTGGCTACAGTTTATATGACCAAGGTATTCCACACCTACCTATAGAGTGTGAAGTTTCATCTGCTAACACACTACAAACTGTTTGGTCCTCAGAACACCATCACACACTGGACAGCACAAGACGGCAGTGGTAGATATCATTCTCATCGGCTTGTAAATACATCACCTACAAGTCGGCAAGTCACCTTGGTAATGTCAATGCCCCATCCCAACTCCCATTAGGTCCAGATCCTGATTTCAACACCCAGAAAACCATTATTTTTCAACTGGATTCCTAGGCTTTTTTGTTACTGACAGATTTCCTTTTAATACAGCAGTGGTCACAACTCAGACTAGAGTGGACCCAATCTCTGCAAGATTGCAAATGAATTCAGAAAGGGTCGTCTCTCTTTCCGCAACACCAAATTGTTTCCTCAAAAAGGTCTTTGCCTTAAAAAAAAAAGTATCCACATGCACACCTGTCACTGGAACACCTTCTGTACGAAACAGCTGACACAACATCATGTATATTTGCCAGCCATAGAAAGAACATCAAGGTCATGATAAGTTCTTGGACTGAGTGTGCTCAATGGCAAACTGCACCACCTGATGTACTTTCCCCCTAGTCACCACTGGGCCCTCAGGAGCATCTCCACCTTGACTTTGCAAGCCCTTTTTTGAATAAGACATGGGTCGCAGTGGTGGATGCATAGTCTAAATTCCCATACATCAGATCCATGTGATCAATGACAACAGAGACCATGTTCAAGGTCATTTTGCAAATTAATGTCACAGACGAAGGCTATTGTCTTGCATAACTGAACCCATTGGCACTCATCCAATTTTCAAAATTCTACGAGCACCTTCTCATGGCATCATTCTAACCCCCATTGCAACAGAAGAAGGAACACATGATGTGTACTTTCTAAGAGCAAACAAGGGCAATAACAAAATCCACACCATCAAAAGAGGTCCTTACATTGCTTTTAGCCACTTAGAGAGGTCTGGATTTGCAAAGGCGTTTCACGGCAGGCAGTCTCATACTCTCCTCACTCTGCTATAACCACTGGACCACCACCAAGCTCAGACTACAGCCCGCTACCAGTCCAGGCAGGCTCCCCAGTGTGAGTGCAATCATTCGGGTACCAACCATCCTCATACATCTGGCTGTCTTGTACTCTTTGGATGGTGGCTGGAAACCACCATCCAAGGAGTACAAGATAGCCAGATGTATGGACACTGCCAACAGACACTACTGAAGGTGGCACCAGAACCAGTTACATTAGACATCATCTACTGCAGTCCCAACCACACTATACAACTGCATCTGCAACAGCTACGCCCCCCCCCCCCCACCCCCCACCCCCCAGCCTCCATCACCAGCAGCAGACCTCTCACTATCAGTGCAGCATGGACATGCCTCTAGCAGCCCAGAACCAGCAGTGGCTGACCAGCCCCCACCTCCCCCACAAGCGACTTGGACCTCATCTTATCTGACACTGTCCTGACTCCAAGGGAGTTGCCCAAAATCATCGAAGTTGAGATACAGACCTCCCACACCCTGTAGTAGCACCCCCATGCCTGAGGCAGAGCTGACATAAACCAGGTCAATTCTGGCCTTACATATTTCGGGGGGGGGGGGGGGGGGGGGGGGTGCTGTAAACAGTTCCCAAAACTGAGATGGAATTATCACAGCTGTCAGAGGTCGACCATCACTCATGGATCTCACCGCAGGTAGCACCGCAATCAACACCAGTTGACCACAAGTAGAGCTATCAGCACACACCACTGGGCCCCACATCATGTCACATGATGGGAGCCTGTGATCGCTGGCTGTGTTTCAGGGAGCTCCCCAGCCCAGAGTAGTCATTTCCTCTGGTATACCTCCCATCAAAACATCAGCCTCTTGTACCACAACAACACTTTGCTACATTCCTAGACTTCCATGGAGATTGTTTCAATTGGCTAGATTACCAAAATGGCAAGTCAATCCTCACTGGTTTAACCATGTGTATATAGAGGCTGTTGGGGAAGTAAGGATGACTATTAAAGTGCTATAGAACATCCAAAATTTATTGAAAATGTACTTCTGTTTTTTTGCCAAACACATTAGGTAACGTCTCCCATTTATGTATGAAAAATTATGTCCTTCATGTGACCAACCATGGCCATGCGATAACAAGCAATGCGTTCATTGAATTTTCAATGACACGTTCACAAACATCTGGTGGGATGCCATTAATAACCCTTTTAATTTCATCCTTCAATTGATGTACTGTTTGTGGTTTGCTCACATACACTTTTGATTTCACAAATTCCCACAGAAAAATGTCAGAAGGCATAAGATTGCATTATCTGGCACGCCATTTCTGGTTTCCACAAAAAGAGTGAATTTTGTGAAGAAACTTTTCATTCAGCAGAGCAATCGTTTCATGGGATGTGTAACATTTGCACATCTTGCTGAAAACAAAAATTGTGACGGAAAAATCAACCATAAAACATGTTACGGTAACGGTCGCTGTTCACAGTGATGGCAGCTCCCTTATCACATTCCATGAAATACAGGCCGATCACTCCTCCTGCGCAGAACCCACACCACACAGTCATGCATTGTGGATGCATCTCATCTTCCACAGTCACTCGTGGATTTTCATTACCCCAAATTCTGCAGTGCACATGCATTTTCTGATCTTTGGACAGAATTTAATGCCGTGAACTTTGTGATAAATACAATTGTTGGGCTCATCGGCAAACCAACTTTCTTGCGCTTATGCTCACATTGTCAAGCAGTTCGAACAGAACACAATCATCCTGTTTTGTTAATACTTGAAACAGAACCCATGGTCTCAAACTTCCAGATCAACTTGCAAAGTGATGATTCGGTTGGAGAAGCATTATATCCGAGTATCACACACAATTCACAAATGGTTGCCGTGGGACTTTCACAGTTTTTGTAATAACTTTTTATCACTTGGATACATTGCACAGTTATCAACTGCTCCATGACAAAAATAAACATCAAACAACAATGATCCCCACACAAAAGCTACCAGGCTACTAATGGGAAGGATCACAGATAAACAAGAAAAAATCAAGGCTGCCAACCATCATATGACAAAATGGCACAAAATTCAAATTTGTCCTTGCTTTCCAGACGCACTTTATTTGTATGTGTGGTGCATTCAATAAACTATGTTTGTAAGTGCAGCCTACAACAGAATCTATATTCTCCAGTAGGTCATTACTGACAAGGAGAGAACGCCTACTCGCCATTGCCGAATTTGGCCTAATTCATGGTACATGTAGGGTGTGGTGAGACATGACAGTGCCACAAGTGGGACTGTGCATGTCTACTTCTTTCTACATGTAGAAAGAGTCTTGAGAAATTCCTGTTCCCAGCAATATACTGCGGAGAAGAAGAGAAAGGGAGTTTGCAGCAGCAGGCTAACCAGCTAGGAAAGTCAGCTGACCATCTCAAGTAAGTCGTATCATTAAAGAAGTTGAAGTTTGCACACATACTTCACCCCTTCAAGTCGTCCAAAATCTTAGACCGGGGTGATATTCATCAAAGAAACAGGGGAAGCGACCACATCTTGCGCATGTTATAAATGCCGCCTTTTTGCAGTGACGTGGTTTTCTTAAATGTCTCCATAGAAAAACAAACTTTATTGACATTCTGAAAACGGCTTCTTTCATCACACAGTCCAGCAGCAAACCACGTGTAATGCAGGATGTCACTGACTACATGCGAGGATAACTGGTGATGTATAATGGATGCAAGCTTCTCAGGAAGAGATTTCTTCTTCTTTCTCAATGAAGTAAGTGCAGTTTTGACATTTCTTATTACTTTTTTACCTGACGATAAAAATATACATTGCAGGATTGCACTAGTGGCATACATTTGGGGGGAATTACTTTGATACTGCACGTTGGCAATCTGTCTGTATCTTGGAACAGTTCATTGTATATTTGCGAAGGAGCACAAAAATTATTGTCGCTGGATGGAGTCGAACATGTGACCCTTTCAATATGAATCCTTTCTCTTATTGCTGAGCCAAACATCGCTTCCTGAACATATTTTCACATGGACAATTCATAAGGTGCACATGGTGACAGATCTGTATCAAAATTCCTTTTATTTCCTAAACGCTTGGTTATCTGGAGTTTCCACCTTGGGCACTTTGTTGTCTCACCATGCCCTACATGTACCATAAATTTGGATGAATTTGGCAATGATGAGTAGGCGCCCTCTCCTTGTCAGTAACCAAAATGGTTACAACACATTTCCTGAACAAGTTCTCTTGCAGTTACAAGAATGTTGCTTCAACATGGCATGAACAAAATTTTCATGTAATTTCAGAGACTTCCCTGACGTACAACTTGGCCAATGATTTAACCCTAATCCATAGTCAGTGCAATGATTAAATATGATGCTGATTGCTCCTTAAATCAGTTCTGTGGAAAGCTCAATCGTCTGGGATATGAAGGATCATGAGTCTGTCCTGTTGAGCCAGCATCAACACTCTGAAGAGCTAGCTTGGTGTCTCAGTGTCAGACTGCCAATAAAAAGATCCAGGGTGCTGCCCTCAATCAGTCCTATGATTTTTTTTGTTACTTTTTCACCTCTGGAAATAATTTATTAATGGAAACTGTGTCAACTTATGCCATGGTTCAAAGACCACATTGAGCTGTAGATCCCACTATAAGAGGCTGGAAAAGTTACTTCAAAGGTCAGAAAAAGTCAAGGGCATACCACCACCATAGAATTATGCCTCGTAAAACACTGGAGCATTCAAAGTAAATTTTGTCTTGAGAGCCTTGTGTACATAAAATAGTTCTGTACAGTAACAGAACAGATAATGAATATTGTCACATTGTAACCAGAAACAAAACCAAATCTGAAGCCACTAAAGAACAACACTTAGCACTGAAACACATATATTATGAACACGACATACAGCTTGAAGAGAACCGATGGTAAGAGAATGCAGCTATTGACACAAATATCAAATATTCCAGAATATACAAACATTACAAACATAGGCATTTAAAGAACCTTCCAGAAATGATACATACTAAATGACAAATAAATGCAGGTGGTGACCTGCAGCATGCCAATCAGCAATGACAACTGGTATGCCACACTGTGTGCAGCACAGCCAGTGGCACTGCCCCCTCTCCTCTACAAACAGCAACCTGCTGATCCAAAGTATCTAGATGTTGCCAGTGGTCTCCTGTAAGACAGCACTGATGAATCCTTGCATTCTGGACAGGTTGTCACATCCTCTTCATTATGGTGCTCATCAAAGGCACCTCATTTCATCAAAGCTTCGCAATCACTCAGCAGTTCTTCAATTGCCTTAAATGAGAAGCCTCCATCATTTATCTTCACTTCAGGATTGTAGTAGGGCTCCATATGAAGGATATGGAAAATGTGTCTGTTATTTTGTCTCCTTGATAAAGGATTATAATCCCGGAATTCTTGAGCGATGTCCGACAATTGAAAAAGGATATAATTTGGTTCGAAGTAGTTATGTGGTAATTTTTCTGATAGTCTCACTTTCGGCACAGGTTTAAAAAATCCATATCAAACCTCCAGGGCTGTATCTCTCAGGCTGGTGCTTGGCATTATAGCACACTTGGCATTTCTGGGCATCCAGGATATGTGACCAGTCTTCTTGTTTCTTTGGTCCAGGATACGATGTGTTTCATGTAATCATCCTGAATATCATCCATCTGAAACAGGAACAATGTATCCAGCGTCTTTCTGGCCTCGCGACTGTGGACTGGAAAGAACAATGTGAAGCTTATACTGTTTTGCTTTTCTGTGTTGTATGTGAATGTTATTCTCTCTGTCTGACACCAAAATGCATTGAGAGCATATCTGCGAATGCCTTATTACAGTGTTCTGCGAAAACTTTTCATCTGTGGGTGGTAGGCAGTTGCCATCCTGGGGGTGATGTCACAACACAAAATCATCTTCATTAGCTGGTCTTAACACTTTGCCATCTGCATGTCTCATACAAATGTATTCGCTTGGCGCCGGCAGCACTAGTTCAGATTACTTGGCTTGTCACCGGCCGTTCTTGACATTATCGGGAGACTATAAATTGTTAAGTTTTACTAATCTCGTCTTGTCGTTAGTTCTCATTAAGTTCACAGCCCTGTTCCCCTACCTTCACAAAATTTTGAAGATACACATACGTAAATAAATACAAAATTTGTTTGTTTCATATATTTGTTTGTTTGCATTGTCTTTGGTACTTAGTACTTCTCTTTCATATGATATGCAGCAAACAGTCTCCAAGATGTAACGCAACTCCACAAGACTTGGACATTAAGCTTGTTGTTGAACATACTTGGAAGTTCCTTCGCTTTCGTTTAGTCATTTCAGAAATAAGTATTAGCTGGTAATGCTTTATGTGACCAAAACGTCTGTCAACCAGATCATGATGAGACGTACTTGATGTAGTGACAACCCCCAAGTTTTGCTCAGAAGCAGGTACATGGTCTTTTATCCACGAATCAGACACTTTCAATAAAAATCGTGAAATTGGAGACTCTTGTACTCTGTATTGAAATACTGCCATGTATGGAACACATTAAATAATGCGCAATTAAAGAGGTACATGCAAACCTTTTTTGACCATTTTATAGTTTTTCTGTATATGGGGTAATAATTCATATATTGGTCTACACGATCCACTCCTTTCATGTATTTGTTGTAGTCTAATACACTTTCAGTTTTTTTTAAAATTGTGTAATTGGTTTTTCTATATTTTCTTTGAGTGTCAGTTAAAGTGGCATTATGTATTGTAGAGATCATTCATATAGTTTTAGTTTTTGAAGCTCTCCATACCTGTGCGAGTACTTCACCTTTCAGTTGATGACAAGCTTCAAACACATTGACTTCTCTGCGCTTTAATTTTTCCAGAAATACTATATTTTGCTGTATTGTTCCACAAACTCGAATTTTCTTTTCAAGTAACATCCCTGTAAGTTCTACATGTTATAATAATTATCTATGTAGAAGTGATGCCACTTTCCATAAGAAGGTGTCAATAGATCCATCACTGTCTTTGTTAAGGACTGTCCAGCACCGCTATATATCCTGAAGGAAGAAATGTATCCCATACTGGAATAATCACACAGCACCCGAATGAGTATGCCATATTTTGTAATTTTCGACAGATTGTAAACTTTAAAATTTAACCATCCCACCACAGTATCATTCCTTCGTCAATTGAGATGTTTTGGCTTGGATTAAAGGTTTCTTTAAACTTTCTGGAAAAATAATCAATTACAAATGGCACTTTGAAAAGCCGGTTGACATTATTTGGTTTATTGTTGTCAGAAAAATGTAAAAATGATAATATTTGTCTGAATTGCTTGCGGGACATCGTTTTGCGAAATATTTGTGTGTCTATCAATGGATTCGTTGATCAATAATCATCAATCCTTGCTTTTTTTACAATTCCCATAAGGATAGCATGCCCAAACCATTTTCTAAGTTCAGGTCCTGTAATGTGGGCAAATTTGACATTTTTTAATCCAGTTTCCTTCTATTGCAATTTTGACTGTAGTACTTGTTGGTTTCATTGCTAATATATTCAAATAGATCGTTCCCAATATACAATTCTATGGTATCCTCAACACACTGTGTATCCTTGGTAAATATATTTGGACCAGGAGATCCTTCAAATTTATTATTGGCCCGTGGTAAACCAAAGTCTGACCACTGTGCACTGTCGTCGTCTTCTGATTCATCCGAATCAGTTGGCAAACTTTCCGAATTCTCCTTGGACATATTTCACTATTTCCGATGATTCTGCTTCACTTTCTTCTTTTTTTTTTTATTCAATGTCTTCTTCCCACTCAGCCATGTCATCCGAAATGTCAGACAAGACATCCGCGCATTCCTCATAAATAATCGTATTGTCTCTTTCGTCTGCCGTGATGAAAGGGCACATACTTATTGACAGGTGTAACTTATTGTTACCTAAACGAAATACCAGCAGAATGCAAAAGATCCTGAAGTGCTGTCGCCGGCCACTGAGCGATACTATGCACACAACACCACTGTGTGTGTCGCCGGCCATTGACAGCTATTTCGCGCACGCAACCACTGTGGTGTCACCGGCCATTGACAGCTATTTCGCGCACGAAACCACTGTGGTGTCGCCAGACGGCATAGTGTTAAATGAAAAACTTATCCATGATCAGAGATCATTATGCAGGGAGCCTCAAAATGATGTCTTCTACAAGGAGCCTTGTAAAATCTAGAGCTTTCACAGTTGGCACAGTTTTGATGACAGCGTAGCAGGTGAGATAGTCAATCAAGTGGAGCTGCACGTGAAATTGTTGCTCTGGAGGTAACAGTGGCAAACAATTTCCTACACTGGCTTTCCTTCCTTGAATGTCATAGTGTCCACAGTTTTCACAAATCCTACGCAATTTAATGATGAAATGTCATGGAATAACTGCAGGATAGCTGACAGATGAGATGGGATGACGAAAAACCATTTCTGCCCATCAGATCATAATTCCTCTCGTAAAATGTTCTGTTTATTAACTGAAATTTCTTCAAGACTTCTACAGTATTCAACAATGGTGTCTCTTCCCTCAGTTCAGCAGCAAAGTCATTTAATGCAGCGATGACAGATTCTGTTCATGCTGTTGTGTTCTGCCACAGGATTCCCTAAAAGACAGCTAGCATCCTTGTGTTTACGTTAATTTTTGTATACCATACTGTGACATACTCCTGAAGCCTCAGCAACCATCTTGCCAACCGACCTGACAGGTCCTTCAAGCTAGTCAGCCAGCATAGAGAATGATGGTCCAGCACAACAGTGAGTGATTTGTCAAATAAATATGGCCAGAACTTGATGACCCAAACAATTGCAAGGCACTATCTCGTTTGTAATGTAGTTCCTCTATGACTTTGAGAGTACTCTGGAAACAAAGTATCACCTTTCCATCAGCTTCCTATATCTGCACTAGAACTGCACCTATACCATTACAATGCAAGTCAATGTGAAGTTCTGTCTAGGCATTTTCATCATGAAATCTCAGGACTGGAGATGATATTGCCCCCTCCTTAATGTTCAGGTAAGATCATACCAAGAACATGTTGGTGTTTACCTGCAGCTGTTATTGCAAGGACCATGCCTTGATGCAGGAGTCCTTTATAAATCACCAGTAATATGAGAAATTCCACATCACGAATGTGCTGATGAGTCAGAAAATCTGACAACTTTTATTGTGTTGTGGGGTCGGGGGGGGGGTCGAACCTGAGACTCCAGATGGCCAAGCTGAAGCCAGGACACACCGCGCTGTATTTTTTCAGGAGGCTGAGCAAGTTCAAGAGTGTCAAGGGGAGTGCAGAGTGATACAGTGGTATTCGGTGACATTTCTTTATTCAGCTAATTTACAGTACTCGATAGTGAAGCGTAGTGTGGGTGTCACGAGTCCAGCTGCCCGCCAATGCGTTTTGACTTGCACCGTGCTGCTGCCCGCGATTCTGGAGACTGCTACAGTCCCTGGTCCTCAGCGCCCTCCACCCCGTTTGGCCTGTTCTGTCCAACCATGGGACGAAGGTGGATATATTGGTCACCCGTGGCCTTCGGGCCGCCAGTGCTTCCAGGACAGGACCAAACTCGAACCCACACCCTCCTGGACGCTGTGCTGCTACTTGCTGCTGCTAGTGGTGCTTGCCGGATGACAACACCCGCCGCCGTCTCTGGCACTGTCGCAGCGCTGCTGTGCCTCTCGCAGCGTATGCCTTGCCCGGACCCCGGTACGCCAGGTGAAAAGCAAATGTGGCCCGTAGACTCGAGTGGAACCAAGCTCCTCCTGGACCCGCTGTAGATCGCTGTCACTGCCCTCTTTCTGCCGGACTGTGCAATCTCCAATTTCCAGGCTACCGTTCCATACCATACCGATGTTGTGTCCTCAGAGGTGGAATATAGCCCAAACAAGTACAGAGAAATAAAGTACCAGTTTATGCAGAATACTTAACATTGCTGCCAGACTGGCCCCTATAAGTGCAGACCAGCACAGGCCCGTCCCGCTCGACTGACCTGGCACATTCCGTCAAGCTAAAATTGCCCGTCTATTTATATTGGTTTCTCCCTCACTTCTGATGTAGTGTCAGAGAGAAACAGAAACTATGGCAGGGATTCCCACAAGTCAGCCATTTACAAATTGCCACGCTTGGCTCTGACATAGCGCCCCACCTCATACATCGCAATAACTTAAAGCAATGCTGCAGTTTCCTGCCTCTTTGTTGTTCCACGCGAAACAAATTGTGCGAGCAATACCGCTGTCACAGCTCCACGTCCACGAGTGCCATGTTTACCTTGCCTGGCCTGGTCCGCCAGCAGCCCCAGATTTCTTTGCCCAACCATGCCTTCATTGAATTTTGATAAAATTTCCCTTTCCCTCGACTAGGACTGACACTAGTGCAGCACACCTCCCTCCTTTCAACAAGATTCATCCTGAATCAAGATAAAACAGACGTGGCCTGTGGTTGCGCAAACATACATTGTTCACAAAACTTACATTCTACAGACTAAAACTGATGAGAACATCAAAACATTAACTCTACACCTATACACTGTTTACACTGGTTACCCATGCCGAAGGCAACTGATGTGTTGGCACCTCCTCCACTGGTGTAAGTTTCCACATTCTCCACAAAGCTATACTCAAGAAAAATAGAAAAACAGCACACCCTGTGGCTGAAATGCTCACTGTCATTATCCTGTTGCTCCGATGCTGTTGTAACATTTGAACATGTTCCAATACTTTATTAACCTTGATAGATCCTCCTCGTGAATTAATCAAGGAATGCAATGTTTCCAAAAACTCTGAGTTTAACATGGAGTTCAAATATGTCAGATTCTGCAATGGTAATATCTCCAGAACCCCTTCTGGATAAAACAACGTTCCCTGTGACAAAGTTAAAGCTGTTTCACCCGTACGTGATGCTGGATGATTGAAATCCTCCCCCACAGTCTCACAAACCGTACCGTTGATAATTATTCCACTCCCCCGCAGTTGCAACCAGCTTATTTTATCCATTCTCTGATTGGTATAACAAGTGACCATCACCCATATCGGCGTAAATACCGAATATAACCAATGCCTCCCTGCCTTCTGGAAGTAGGAGTGTGTCGATAACACTCTTTCTCACAATCTGAGCCATTCGTAGTTCCCAGGAACAATCCAACTTCGCATGTACTACTATCCAAAAAAAACTGGTCGCTTAGGGCAAATCATCACTTGTCCCTGTGAAGAAAAGGAACGAAACATGCCTGTACCACCCCTTTCCACTACAAGTTACTATAACATTGTATGACATCCTCAAAAATTCCCAATAGTTCACTCTGACCCTATCGATTTCTCTGAATCTCCCCCATACAATGACAAAAAAACTTGGATAATCAACAAGAAAAAAGCAACAATTATTGGACCCACCAAAATGTGAGAAAAAGAGAGAAAAAGCCACACACACAAAAACAAAATGCAAATTATCCCCTGATACAAAAACACAAAATGTAAACACGCCATATAATATTACACATACAATAATTTACTCCATCCGTGACCATAATGCATACGGAATGTTGTGTGTCCTCTGTTTTCCTTCCCCCGAGACCACCTCCTTCCAATTGCTTTGCCTAGCCTCTGCAATCGGGTCACTTCCTTGTAATTGAGGTAATCTGTCCACCATTCCTTTAAAAGGCTTTACTCTACTCACATGGATAATGGATGTTTATGTTGGCAGCTTCACTTTAACATTCACAGGTAAAGTCATGTCCATGACCTGGTATGGTACATGCTACTTCGTCAAGAATTTTTTCGTTTTTCCCTTAGGTGTATATGGATTTGTGATTAATACCCATTGACCTACCCTGTACTGTGGTAAAGGTCCCAACCACTTATTCGGATCTTCCTGCCTCTCAAACACTTTCGAAATAGCCTTCTGTACCCTCTTCCAGACTTCCCATATTGTTCGTGCAGATTCCCTCAATGAGTCTCCTTTAGCTCCCTATTACGGACATAGAACATCAAATGGCGATGGCGTCTTTCTTCCACAGACCACCTCGAACACTGACATTCTGACCCTCGAATGTATTTGTGTTATAACTTGATACCACGTATGGAAGATAAACATCCCAGTTATCATGGTTTCCATTCACATGATAACTTAACATTTTCGAAATTGTCCTATGTACTCACTCCATTCTCCCATTCGCCTGTGGATGAAATGGACTGGTCTGTAATGTTTTTAATTCTCAATAAACGACATAACTCTGACATTAATTCGGACATGAAGTTCGTTCCCTGATCTGTAATTATGGTATCAGGCACCCCAAACTTCAATAAGCAGGTACTGACTAAAGCTTGTGCTACCGTACTTGCGTGGTGGCCTGGTATCGTGACCATGGATAGAAACCATGAAAAGTGATCAATTACTGTTAAAACATGATTCCCTGCTGGTGTTTTGTTGTATGGGCCACAAATATCTAGCCTGATAAACTCGAATGGTTTTGAAGCATCTGGTAACCGTTGCAATAGAATTCTTGTGCGCGTCACATCGACTCGCTGCACACACGGAGCACCACAATTTGCTACGTATTGTTTCACATCCCTTCTCCAAGTGCGCGACCAAAATCGTACTGCTACTCGTCTTCCCATTGCTCGACGACCACCATGCCCCGAGAGCATATGATCATGGGCATCCTTTAAGACTTCCTCTCTCAAACTCTTTGGTACCACTACCCGTGGTCTGCACCTGGTAACTCTACACAACAAATTTCCCTCCACAATGAAATGTGGCACTCCTCATCCTCTGCTTTTGCCCTCTGCCATTCCACAACACTCTTACCCATTGCTTCTAATGTGTCTAATTTGCGACTTAATGCATCTGCATTCTTGTATTTCTTCCCTGGCTTATGAATTACTTCAAAGTCACATTCACTTAATTTTAGAGCACACCGTGTTAATCGACTAGAAGGATCTCAATGCTGCATGATCCGTCACAACCTTAAACTTCCTACCATAAAGGTAACAACGAAAATGCTTTACTCCATATATTACAGCCAACATCTCCTTTCAGTTGTGGAATAATTCCGCTCTGCCCTATTTAACTCTCCAGAAGCAAACGCCACTGGATGCTTCTGTCCATTCACCATTTTCCTCAAAACACATCCTACTGCACCATTTGAAGTGCCACATGATAATATGAAGTTTTCTTCAAAATTCGGAAATACCAACACCAGACCAGAAACTAATCTCATCTTTAATTAATCGAAAGCTTCCTGACATTCCTCTGTCCATTGAAATTTAACCCCTTTCTTTAAAAGCTTTGTTAATGGCTCAGCTATTTTAGCAAAATCTTTTACAAATTTACGATAATATGAAAATAACCCAATATATGGTTGTAATTGCTTCGTTGTATGTGGTGTCAGAAAATTCTGAACGGCCTCTTAACCGAGGATTGGTTTGAACCCCTTATTTACTGATTACATGACCTAAATATTTGACCTGCATCTGTGCAAAATTACATTTTTCTAAATTTAATGTCAACCTTGCCAACCGCAATCTTCAAAAGACTTCTCTTAAACATGATACGTATTCTGGTGCATCCTTCGAAAATACTGTAATGTCATCTAGGTAAACCATACATGTCTTTGGTTCCAATCCCCTTAAAATCCCATCTAATAATCTCTGAAAAGTTGCTGGTTCATTCTTCAACCCGTATATACTGATAGTGTCCCCCAGGAACAGTAAAAGCTGTCTTTGCCCTATTCTCTGGCACTACTTCAAACTGATTGTACCCATTCCGTAAATCCATTGTCGTAAAATACTTATATTGTCCCAGATTGTCCAATGTGTGTGCGATATTCAGAATCGGATATGCGTACGAAATGGTTTTCGCATTCATAAACCTATAATCACAAGAAAACCTGTATTTCCTTGTAGCATCCATTGACTTCTTACGTACGAGAACTACAATGCTTCAATATGGACCACCACTATGCTCTATGATTCCATCCTGTAGTAGTTGTTGTATAAACTACTCTAGTAGCAGTTGCATATGACATGATATCCTATATGGTTTCCTAAACACTGGTGTATTATCCTTCTTTTGTATGTGATGGTCCGTAATCGGTGTTGCTGGTAACCTACCCTCCATTCCGAATAAATCGCTAAATGTCAATAATAATTCCTCCAACGCGATCCTGTCTTCTCCCTGCAAATGCTGTAATTTTCCCCTTAATTGCGTTGCATCGACATTTTGCTTATGACTTGCCTCTAAATCCTACCTATCGAGGTCATCTTCATCAAAAACCCCCAACGTGGCAAATAACAATCCTTTCAACGAACTAAAATCCGCTCTGCTGAAGTTATCTATACTCACAGGAACTCTATAATCTCCTTCCACTTAACTTGTGTGAGGTAAACTCCTCTGCACAAAACAGTGCGCATTATCAAACTCCTCATTACTCGAGAGTGGCTCCACCATGTACAAAGTATCCTTTAGTAAGACAGTATTTATTGAAACCCAAACTATCTTCCCTGTACCCACCGGTATGTATCCTGCTGATCGATCTTTAATGAATCCGTTCGCAGTTTAGCTGGCGTCACCTTCATGTTAAGTGCGCCTTGTGACATTTACCCATTTGCAAACGTTTCCCCCATGTGAAACACAGTTCCGTCGAGTTCCACTGTTTGTTGCCAAAGATCTATCTTTGCACTGTCGTCTTTCAAGGAAGTCCAGTCCGAGAATCACCGAATACCCCTCACCCACACATGGTAACACCTCAACCTGCTTACTAAACTTAGTTCCTGCGATCATGAATTGAAATACCATCGTACCCAATGACTCCACTTTTTTATCTCCCACCCCACACAACCTATAATGTGGTGGCTCAAGCCTTCTCCTGCTAACTAGGTCCAGACTAATAACAGACACGTGTGCCCCCGTGTCAACCAGAAACCTTTGTTCCCTTCAATTCGCCAAGCCTAATAACCAGCATTCTGTCTGTGCACCTACAAGTGCCTTACCTAATTTCACTGGGACTGCTCTCCTATGGCTGAAGCAATCGCATTCTCATTTAATGACTGCTGCCGCCAAAGTTCCCCTCTATTTTTACTCATGCAGTTCACTTTCCGGTGACCCATTTTCCCCTTATGAGTAACACCGCAACTGATGCCGACATTGCCTCCTAATGTGCCCTACCTGGTCACAACTAAAACACTTAATTTACACTGCCAGGACTCTATACTCCACCCTTTGCTTCGTCGTATGATCTACCCCCTCTAAGTATGTGGCAATCCTTAGAGCCGCCGCAGAATCACTGGGCTTCTCCATTCTCACCCAACGTGACATCTCCAGCGGTGCTCCCCGCAAAAACACTTGTAACGCCCTGTTCTCGGCCTCTTGTAACATCACTTTATTAGTCTCCCCATTCTGTGACAGTTTGAATGTTTGTGCATTCAGTTTTTGAATCCTGTCTGAGAAAACCTCCACAGTCTCATTTCTCCTCATAACTAACGCACTAAATCTTTCACGAAAAAATATGGTACTATTCTGTTTTTGGTACCTCTGGCGTAACCCAGCCTCAAGCTCTGAAAACGTCCCACATTATTCAACGTTTCATGGTACAATATGTACGACTTGGCCTCCCCTATTAAGCGTAACTTCGCCACTCTCAACATTATTACATCCAACCACCCATTGGCCTCAGCCATTGTGATAATGTCATTAAGGAATACCGACAAATCCTCCGTTGCTTTACCTGAAAAGGGGTTAATCAATGCCGCAATTGCCAGGTCAATCGGTCTATGACACTCCATGACTTGTAATTTACTTTCACCCGATGTCCCTTCCCCTACTCGCAATGCCTCAAATCTCCCTGCTAATTCTTCATATTTTTCTTTGCCACTTATCCTCGTCTCTGACAATACCCGAATTTGCTCTGTTAAGAGTGGCTACAGTTTCTGCTGTAGTCACTGCCACAGCCTCCGCTGCTTGCCGTGTTTCCACCATCCTTGCTTATAGCTCCACTGTTGCCATCAATTTCACTCTGCTACTCCTTAAACTTAGTTCTTGTGGCGAATCAACGCCCATCTACATTCGAAAATTGCGCGCTAAATGACCAAGTCTCTTACAAATAAAACAATTCTTTGGCATCCACTTTGTACATAGTAACCCGTGACCTGACAGGTTACAGAAATTACATTGCTTAGGCGCTATGTTGTCATGTCCCCCATTTCCCCTGAATCCAGATAAATCTACAGGCCCCTCTGGCCTTACAAAAGACACCTGTAAAAAGTCCATCCTAATTAACAAAAGAATGACACATAAACCATAAATCAAACATCACTCACCCATCCACATCCTGCTCATGTGCAGGTGAACAGTCCTGCTTTCCTCCCTATACTGGTATGGACGAACACCTCCCGAATGACAAGACGTAACAAGAAGTGCATGACCACCCATCACTAATGCAACCAAACACCTCAACTACCCCTCTACACACCACAATGCTACTTGCTCGACGTAAGATGTGGGAGTGGAAATCTGGTACTAGCGTTGTAACCAGCACCACTTCCAACACCACTGTTGCGGGGTCGAACCCGAGACTCCAGATGGCCGAGCTGAAGCCGGGACCCACCGCGCCATATTTTATCAAGAGGCCAAGCAAGTTCAAGAGCGTCAAGGGGCAGTGCAGAGCGATACAGCGGTATTCAGTAACATTTCTTTATTCAGCTATTTTACAGTACTCGATGGTGAAGCATAGTGTCGGCGTGCCACCTACACGTTGTGCCCCGAGTCCAGCTGGCTCAGCAGACTCCTGGTATGTCGACGCCGCTGCAGCCATCATCAAGGCCACTCTGCTCGAAGCTGGTCGCACTCTCCCCGGTTGCCGCCCGCCAATGCGTTGAGACTTGCACCGCACTGCTGCTCGCGATTCTGGAGACTGCTACAGTCTCTGGTCCTCGCCGCCCTCTGGCCCGTCTGGCCTGCTCTGTTCGACCATAGGACGAAGGTGGATGTGCTGGTCACCGGCGACCTTTGGGCCACCACTGCTTCCATGACAGGACCAGACTCGAACCCACACCCTCCTGGACACTGTGCTGCAACTTGCTGCTAGTGGTGCTTGCCAAATGGCAACACCCGCCGCCGTCTCTGGTGCTGTCGCAGTGCTGCTGTGCCTCCCGCAGCATACGCCTCGCCCAGACCCCGGTACGCCAGGTGAAAAGCAAATGTGGGCCATAGACTCGAATTGAACCAAGCCTCTCCTGGACCCGCTGTAGATCGCTGTCACTGCCCTCTTTCAGGCAGACCGTGCAATCTCCAATTTCCAGGCTGCCGTTCCGTCCCATCCCGGTGTTGTGTCCTCAGAGGTGGAATATAGCCCGAACAAGTACAGAGAAATGAAGTAGAAGTTTATGCAGAATACTTATAACATCGCTGCCACACTGGCCCATATAAGTGCAGACCAGCACAGGTTCGTCCCGCTCGACTGACATGGCACACTCCGTCAAGCTAAAATTGCCCGTCTATTTATATTGGTTTCTCCCTCACTTCTGATGTAGTGTCAGAGAGAAACAGAAACTATGGCAGGGATTCCCACAAGTCAGCCATTTACAAATTGCCACTCTTGGCTCTGACAGAGCGTCCCACCTCATACATCGCAATAACTTAAAGCAATGCTGCAGTTTCCTGCCTCTTTTTTGTTCCACTTGAAACAAATTGTACGTGCAATACCGCTGTCGCAGCTCCGCGTCCATGAGTGCCATGTTTATCTTGCCTGGCCTGGTCCGCCAGCAGCCCCAGATTCCTTTGCCCAACCGTGCCTTCATTGAATTCTGATAAAATTTCCCTTTCCCTCGACTAGGAATGACACTAGCGCAGCAATTTTCTCTGGATCAGCACAAGCTCCTTCACCATTCACTAGGCTCCATAAGATTTTTTATTTCTTGGATGGCAATGAGGAAATTTTTTGGACACGGGAGGAGATATGCAATCTGAACACAGTTCATCACTGCTTTCATGTGGCTTAGATGTTGTTCTAGTTATCTTTGAAAAAATGACAGATCGTTCATACAGCAAAGACATGCCACTCATTTAAGCTGTCAAAGCAGTTTGTCCATCATACACTACGGTGGCTGGAATGTTACAGTGTCGAAACAGTGAAACTTTACACTCGCAGAGGCTGCCAGGAGTTATGAAGGCCATCTCTTCCCAGTCAACCTCATCATCAACCTTGATTTGACAGTAGCCTGTGTGCATGTCCAATGTTGAGAACACTCTGCTCCTCTAAGACAGTCTAGGATGTCAACAATGCGCAACAGTGGGCAACCATTTTTCTTCATTATTTTGTTCAGTCATCTGTAGACAATGCAGAAATGCCATGTGCCATCCTTTTCCTTTACAAGGACCACAGGAGAGGGCCAAGGACACTCTGAAGATTCAATGATGTCATCTTGCACCATCTCTCCACCTTCTTCCGGTTTATATGCCACTCAGATGGTGACACCCTGTACAAATGCTGGATAAATAGTGTATGATTAGCAGTGTTGGTACAGTATTTTACCCTTTTTTACCATTTCCCCACTTAGCCTGTCACTTCTCCATTCCGGATTTAATGGCATCTGCAAATTGGCACAGACCAGCTAACAGCTGCCAACGTTGTTCTTCAGTCAGGCCACATCCTATTGGCAGTTCGATAGTAGCTTCCTTTCCTGCCTGCGTTGCCTGTGGTGGTAGTGGAGCACAATTCTTTGTTGATGGCATTAATCTGCCTATCTTGGATTGGTTCGGTCGAACCTATGCACACACCTTTGATGATAAGCTGTGCTTTCTCATGACAATTAGTGATCTAGGGTTTTCCTGGACCACCTAAAATGTTTATCATCATTGCTGGTATGTGATTTTTTATGAGCCTCAGTAGCTTTTGGCAACTGACAAAATCTTCACAGTTTAACTGAACATCTGGACTGGCAACCGCAACTGATCTCGTTGATAATGGTGGAACAACAAAGTCTTCAATGGCACACAATTGCACAGACCAGTGTTTGTTATATATGGTACAGCTTCATCACTCTGGAGCTCTTTATCTTCCAGACTACACGACTAGTCACGAATGCAACAAGTCCTGCCTGAGAATAACCTTATGACTACATTATGAGAAAATGACAAATTCAAAGGGCAGCGTTCTGTCATACATAGTTATTCTTACAATACATGTTCCTGTTGACTGAAAGTACTTCCCATTTGCATCTTTCAGCACAACCACTTTTATATAACTTAACACAGTCTTCTTTAGCTGGTGATGATAAGCATTTGACATTACAGAAAAGCAAGTCTGAGTCGACTAATGTCGGGATAGGTTAGCTGTCAATGACCATGTCACTGAGATTTCATGACATCTTAGTGACTCATCCAAGGAGGAATTTCATCTGTGGTGACCTCACATTGACAGATCATCACCTCACTTAGTTTTCTTGAATTCAGTAGTAGAGCAAGCTACTGGTACCTTTGTGGAGGAATGGCTGTGGTGTGTTGGGGAGTGATCTCATCCATGGTATGGTGATAGGCTTTGTCTCACAGGTTGACTGTAATTGTCTGTGCTTGACTGCGTTACTGGAACTGCTGTGATTGTTTGCATCTGGCAGCATAGTAGTTCCCAAAAACCCTCTTCTTTCTCTGCAATCGTATACAATGTGTCCAGGGCATCCATAGTAGAAACATACTGGTGTGCCGTAGCATCGCCTTTGCTATGCAAACCATTGAAAGTTTTACCTCCCATCAGCTCACCACAATAACACAGTGCAGAAAATGTGTTTCCTAAGAATATTGTTGCATTACTGATCGCAATTCTTGTAACTTCTATAATCCAGCATGCAGGTACATTGTACCTTACAAAAGGTGTGAATTTTACAGACTTTTAGTACGTTGTATGTAGAGGTGTGTAGTGTAAAATTCTAGATTGCAACCTCAAGAACCCTGTGCTAACTTGAGGAGAGCCAAAAAAACTGGGAAAGTATGACACACTCATTTTTATGTGTAATTTTTTTCCCTTACACCCTACAACAAAACGCACCCTTTCTTGTACAGTGTAAAATTTTCCTGAATTTGCACTGATTGAACGTAATTTTACACCTCATACTTACCAAGAAAAAGAGCTTCAGAGAAATGGCAAAATTCTCAAATTAACAAAAAGAACTACAAAAAGGAAAGGTTAGTGGTTTATAATTCTAACTGTATAATTTTTTTACAGGTTTAATGGTAGTTGCATCCAACAGTCAAAGCTCAACATCCAGAACCCCCACTCTCTACCCTCAATGAGGTATAGGTATGTAACTACATAGACAACCAATTTCTGAATTATACAAAAAAAATCCCCATTATATCTAATAAAATGTCATTTCTTAATAGCTAAACGTATATTTAAAGAATGAAAGTTACTATAAGAGAAAAAAACATTTAACAGGATACAGAATTGCACAACAAAATTAATGCCTTAACCTCCTTAGCCCATATTGCAAGTCAAATAGGATATCAACTTCTTCTTCCTCCTCAGCAATGGCAATGGCAGTTATGGTTTTGCTATTGCTGTAATCCCCTTTCAGCATCCTCCTCGTCTATGTTCAACTGGGGAAAGGCCACAACAAGGTTTGAAAATGACAGAGCACCAGAGCCATAATGTTTTGCAGCTGCAGGCCCTGTGCTACATCCCTTCACACATTTGCAAAAATCATTTTCACAATGAATCGGCAGCTACATTTTTCATTGTTACAGGAATCGGCCCTCCTCTTTTTGCGTTCAGCCAAAACTGATGGTATCTTTTTGTTTACCCAGCCATGCATGTGCTTTTAGGTTTGAAAAGAATGGCACTGGGTGACTTGGTGAGTAGGTGGCAATCTCAGAAGTTTGAATTCGAGTTCTGCCACTGATTGACCATTGTGGCTGTTCATGTGTAAACATACAATGTCACAAGAAATCTTTCCCCTGCTTCAGAAATTTGGCAAGCAGTTGTGGTTGTCTACTTGTAAATACCAAGTCAGACGGGAACAGTTTTTCTCACAAATGGCACTAACTTTCTTTCCTTGTTCTAACAGAATTGAAGTAGTATGAAGAGGAAGAATATTCTGTGGATTGAACCTGCATGGTGCTGATGAATACAAAACACTGAGGAAATTATAACATCACATCAGTACCTTTTATTGCCTGCTTAACCACAATGTCCTTTAGCAGTCATTTCAGTCACCAACATCAAAATAGAGCTGCTTCTGTTGGTGTGTTGGATAAAAAGTTTTCTTGTGATACTGTAACAACTGTTGTGGATGAGTTAAAAAACTAAAAAATAAAAAAGGTAACCATCAACTGCTGCATATCTGTACACCCGAAGGTTCATTTCTTCTCGTATCAGAGTTAATGCTGCACGCAGTGCGGACTTTGTGTCCCTGCTGATATGAGCTTCAAAGAAGATATGCACTGGAAAGGGTGCAAGGTCAAATTTGAACAATTTTGTCAGATTACATCAGATTGCCTGGCAATGCGAACTCTTTGGAGGAGTTCAGATCTACAAATTTTCCCCCACCATTTTCTTCATGTAGTTGACGCCAATTCCTCGAGCTAAATGACAATTCACTTCTTCATGACCATTTGCTCCTGTGTTGACACCATTTACTCAGTCTCAAAGAATAACAGATGTTCAAAGAACCATGCACTCAATTTATCAATATAAAGATATCTCTGGTTGCACAAGAGGACATTACATCTAGGTGTCATTCAGACGTTCCTGAATGTACCTCAGGGAACATCTTGCATTTGTTCACAGATGAGCTCATCGAGACAGCACACTATCTGTTATGCTGCTACTATCAGTCAGCCCTCCGAAACTCTTCAATGCTGTCAATAGGACCTGTCCTGTTGTCATGCATGATCAGACATCTGGTCAGAATTTTCCAAAACAACGAATAATGAATCAATCCTAAGCCATGAATTTGTCAAATTTCTAAGAATCTATTTTGTCTTTTAGGCTGACCTTGTCCTGGCAGTACAGGCACACACTCTCAGCATGTTGTTGTTGTGGTCTTCAGTCCTGAGACTGGTTTGATGCAGCTCTCCATGCTACTCCATCCTGTGCAAGCTTCTTCATCTCCCAGTAACTACTGCAACCTGCATCCTTCTGAATCTGCTTAGTGTATTCATCTCTTGGTCTCCATCTACGATTTTTACCCTCCACGCTGCCCTCCAATACTAAATTGGTGATCCCTTGATGCCTCAGAACATGTCCTACCAACCGATCCCTTCTTCTAGTCAAGTTGTGCCACAAACTCCTCTTCTCCCCAATCCTATTCAATACCTCCTCATTAGTTATGTGATCTACCCATCTAATCTTCAGCATTCTTCTGTAGCACCACATTTCAAAAGCTTCTATTCTCTTCTTGTCCAAACTATTTATCGTCCATGTGTCACTTCCATACATGGCTACACTCCATACAAATACTTTCAGAAACGACTTCCTGACACTTAAATCTATACTCGATGTTAACAAATTTCTCTTCTTCAGAAACGCTTTCCTTGCCACTGCCAGTCTACATTTTATATCCTCTCTACTTCGACCATCATCAGTTATTTTGCTCCCCAAATAGCAAAACTCCTTTACTACTTTAAATGTCTCATTTCCTAATCTAATTCCCTCAGCATCACCCGACTTAATTCGACTACATTCCAGTATCCTCGTTTTGATTTTGTTGATGTTCATCTTATATACTCCCTTCAAGACACTATCCATTCCGTTCAACTGCTCTTCCAAGTCCTTTGCTGTCTCTGACAGAATTACAATGTCATCGGCGAACCTCAAAGTTTTTATTTCTTCTCCATGGACTTTAATACCTACTCCGAATTTTTCTTTTGTTTCCTTTACTGCTTGCTCAATATACAGACTGAATAACATCGGGGACAGGCTACAACCCTGTCTCACTCCCTTCCCAACCACTGCTTCCCTTTCGTGTCCCTCGACTCTTATAACTGCCATGTGGTTTCTGTACAAATTGTAAATAGCCATTCGCTCCCTGTATTTTACCCCTGCCACCTTCAGAATTTGAAAGAGTATTCCAGTCAACATTGTCAAAAGCTTTCTCTAAGTCTACAAATGCTAAAAACGTAGGTTTGCCTTTTCTTAATCTCTCTTCTAAGATAAGTCGTAAGGTTAGTATTGCCTCACGTGTTCCAATATTTCTACGGAATCCAAACTGATCTTCGTGAGGTCGGCTTCTACCAGTTTTTCCATTCGTCTGTAAAGAATTCGCATTAGTATTTTGCAGCTGTGACTTACTAAACTGATAGTTCGGTAATTTTCACATCTGTCAGCACCTGCTTTCTTTGGGATTGGAATTATTATATTCTTCTTGAAGTCTGAGGGTATTTCGCACGTCTCATACATCTTGCTCACCAGGTGGTAGAGTTTTGTCAGGACTGGCTCTCCCAAGGCCGTCAGTAGTTCTAATGGAATGTTGCCTACTCCCGGGGCCTTGTTTTGACTTAGGTCTTTCAGTGCTCTGTCAAACTCTTCACACAGTATCATATCTCCCATTTCATCTTCATCTACACCCTCTTCCATTTCCATAATATTGTCCTCAAGTACATCACCCTTGTGTAGACCCTCTATATACTACTTCCACCTTTCTGCTTTCCCTTCTTTGCTTAGAACTGGGTTTCCATCTGAGCTCTTGATATTCATGCAAGTGGTTCTCCTTTCTCCAAAGGTCTCTTTAATTTTCCTGTAGGCAGTATCTATCTTACCCCTGGTGAGACAAGCCTCTACACCCTTACATTTGTCCTCTAGCCATCCCTGCTTAGCCATTTTGCACTTCCTGTCGATCTCATTTTTGAGACGTTTGTATTCCTTTTTGCCTGCTTCATTTACTGCATTTTTATATTTTCTCCTTTCATTAATTAAATTCAATATTTCTTCTGTCACCCAAGGATTTCTACTAGCCCTCGTCTTTTTACCTACTTGATCCTCTGCTGCCTTCACTACTTCATCCCTCAGAGCTACCCATTATTCTTCTACTGTATTTCTTTCTCCCATTCTTGTCAATCGTTCCCTAATGCTCTCCCTGAAACTCTGTACAATCTCTGGTTTAGTCAGTTTATCCAGGTCCCATCTCCTTAAATTCCCACTTTTTTGCAGTTTCTTCAGTTTTAATCTACAGTTCATAACCAATAGATTGTGGTCAGAGTCCATATCTGCCCCAGGAAATGTCTTACAATTTAAAACCTGGTTCCTAAATCTCTGTCTTACCATTATATAATCTATCCGAAACCTGTCAGTATCTCCAGGCTTCTTCCATGTATACAACCTTCTTTTATGATTCTTGAACCAGGTGTTAGCTATGATTAAGTTGTGCTCTGTGCAAAATTCTATCAGGCGGCTTCCTCTTTCATTTCTTCCCCCCCAATCCATATTCACCTACTACGTTTCCTTCTCTCCCTTTTCCTACTACCAAATCCAGTCACCCATGACCATTAAATTTTCATCTCCCTTCACTATCTGAATAATTTCTTTTATCTCATCATACATTTCTTCCATTTCTTCGTCATCTGCAGAGCTAGTTGGCATGTAAACTTGTACTACTGTGGTAGGCGTGGGCTTCGTGTCTATCTTGGCCACAATAATGCGTTCACTATGCTGTTTGTAGTAGCTTACCCGCACTCCTATTTTTGTATTCATTATTAAACCTACTCCTGCATTACCCCTATTTGATTTTGTATTTACAACGCTGTATTCGCCTGACCAAAAGTCTTGTTCCTCCTGCCACCGAACTTCACTAATTCCCACTATATCTAACTTTAACCTATCCATTTCCCTTTTTAAATTTTCTAACCTACCTGCCCGATTAAGGGATCTGACATTCCGCGCTTTGATCCATATAACGCCAGTTTTTTTTCTCCTGATAACGACGTCCTCCTGAGTAGTCCCCGCCCGGAGATCCGAATGGGGGACTATTTTACCTCCGGAATATTTTACCCAAGAGGACGCCATCATCATTTAACCATACAGTAAAGCTGCATGCCCTCAGGAAAAATTACGTCCATAAATTCCCCTTGCTTTCAGCTGTTCACAGTACCAGCATAGCAAGGCCGTTTTGGTTATGTTACAAGGCCAGATCAGTCAACCATCCAGACTGTTGCCCCTGCAACTACTGAAAAGGCTGCTGCCCCTCTTCAGGAACCACATGTTTGTCAGGCCTCTCAACAGATACCCCTCCATTGTGGTTGCACCTAAAGTACGGATATCTGTATCACGGAGGCACGCAAGCCTCCCCACCAATGGCAAGGTCCATGGTTCATGGGGGGCGACTCTCAGCATAAATAATCTGCATCGAAGGAAACAGGGAATTGTTTTTACAAAATACTCAATATGGAGAGGCAAGTCACCCCTCTGTTCAGCTTTATAGCATTTTTGGTAGGGCACACACGCAGAAGTATCAAGTCCATGGCCTAGCAATAGGACCGCAGTAGTTTGTGAAGAAGCCTCATTTTCGATGATGGTTCAAGCAGTGATGGGAGATGGTGGTGGATCGTTGGAGAGTACCAACTACTTTGGGTGTGCAAAGAACACCAGCCCACTGAGTCACCAAAATGTCATATAAAAGCAGAAATGAAAATCTCATTGCTTGGTGGAGCCTTTAAGGTTGATAAACATTGACTGTTCAGGCAACTCCATTTTGCTTCTAAAAATGTTGCAAAATTAGTTATAATGCTAACTATGCGCTTTTTGCTTTTTTAATAATCTGAGAAATTTTATCTTTCTTTCAAGCTCTGTGTCTTGTTTAGTATCTGGTGCAAAAAGACTTCTCCCATGAAAATTTTGGAAATTTAAATCTGCACCAGAAATGCATGACTGCTTTTTGTCATGGAATTCATTGGGTGAAAGTTCTAAAATTCTGACCATTTGTAAGATACCACCCACCACTATCCACCTTTTTAAGCACCTGCTGATTAGACTATTGGTATTCTGTTTCAATTCACAAATGTTAAGTTATATTCATTGGATATAAGCTGCATAGCTTCCACGTCTATTAATACACTGTTTTTAGGTATAGTTGTTATCTTGTAAAGTAATATGTGGTGACCTAATAGCTTCAACTAACCCAAAAGGATAAAACATTCGGTCAGTTGCCACTACAATCATGTGCAATAAAACCATCTCTGATTCTGGTGCACGAAGATTTGCAAACTGAACTAGAGGAAAGAGGAACCCTTAGCCTATGCAACAACCCAATCACCTAGAGGAATATACATTTGACTGTGTCTTGAAAATGAAGGGATCTGAAAGGGTTGTAAAATATGAAAGACTTTTCCACAAGAAATTTACATTATTCTGCTGTAAAGTAGCTACACAACAGATTTGTAACTATGTTCAGCAACTTTATGGGAGCAAGCACAGTGACTGAAGTAGAAAGTTATGACAAAAAGTTGCGAAATCAGTCAAGGTGACTCATCCCAGGGAAATTGTAGAATATAATCAATTCATGGGAGTTGTAGGTTGATTCAGTGACAGCCTTGTACATAATCGTGTTCAAAAATATTACATACACTTGATCTGATAATAGTGAATGCTTGATGTCTTGACAGAGTAGCAAGTGGAATGCATCAGAAAAGCACATTCACCTTAGCTGAGTTAAAGAAAGCCATATGTAGGGGCTTATTGTTCCACAGAAAAATCAAGCAGCAAAGCAAAGATGATCTAGTAGTAGTTCTATTGAGAGCTCCTTTAATTCAAATGAGAAAAAAAAGGACCAGCTGCTGTAATGGCCAAAAAAGACATGCGACTGGATGGCACAGGACATTTGTCTACTATGGATATGAAAAGATGGTACAAGGTTCTATCATGCTACTCGCTAGTCAGAATGAAGTTTGTAAAAAGCAAAGTGAATTTATGTTTCATTGCAAATAAGAACTGCTCTTGAACCTCATATCATCATTCATGTTGGAATTTCAAAAGTACAACTAAAACATTGTGAAAAACTTTAGATTTAAAAAAATTCCTTACACAAAACTTTTCAGTGGCATATGGGGTCTGCTCAAAAAATTCCAAACTTGTCCACAAAATTTTTCTATGCTTACCTTTTACTTGTTGTGCATGGTCTCCACTGAGATACTCTCCTCAACTTGGTACACTGCTCGCAATGCAGTTTCCACTTCCAGAAGCAGTCTTGGTATACCCTTTACTGGATTGTGTGAAGTGCCATCTGCAAATTTTCTTTTATCTCATCTATCGGTGAAAATCTTTGTCCTTTCAACAGAGTTTTCAACTTTGGAAATAAAATGAAGTCCACAGGAGTCAGGTCTGGAGAGTACGGAGGATGAGCAAGCACAGTGATTTTGTTTTTTTGTGGAATAGTCATGGACCAACAGGGATGAATGTGCAGGTGCATTATCATGATGCAAGAGCCATGAATTGTTTCGCCACATTTCATTTCAGGTTGTTATCTTCTCACATTTTATTGCAGGTGTCACATGCCCTGATAGTACCATCGATTAACAGTTTGTCCCTGTGGCACAAAGTGATACTTCAAAGCCAAAGAAAACTATCAAAACTAGACATGATTGTCTTATTGGGATTGCCACAATCGTTCTTTAAATAAAAATATGGCATTTCAGTCTTTGATCGCTATTTTTTATTTTTTGCAACTCTGAGATCGCTCTGAGATTGCCACTAAAGGAAGAAGAGTTGCAGAAAGAACTAGGTATTATTAAGCAAGTAGCAGCAGCTAATGGATACAGGACACATAGACTAAGACATAAACCAGCAACGGAAAAATATATATAACAGTTCTGGAGCACACAAGATCAAATGTGCTCAATGTGACAGTTATTATATAGAACAGACAGGGCAGAATTTTGAAATTCGATACAGGGAACATTGCAGTCATAGCAATCGGACAGCATTTGGAGCTCATGTAAAAGATAGTAAACATGAAGTGAGTAATATAAATGAACAAATGGAGGCGCTACATAAAGCTCCAAAAAGTCTCTATCTTAACATGCTCAAAGAGATTGAAGTATATGCTCATCAAAGAAAAAACCCAGACTTACTACTTGATGAGCAAAGTGATTTTATTCACAAGAGTTATTATGAGATTTTTAAAGACCTGTTTTAGGCTTACTCTTGAATGCAACAGCACGCTCCGGTAAGAACAAGCTGCAGCAGAGCGGCCCCCAACGTACTGGTGGTGAGGTGAATTGGGCGCGGCGGAAGAGGACTTGGCGGGGTGTTATATACATTCCTCTCCACAACCAATCAATACAAAGAAAATGAAACGCACATTTTGGTCCCTGGTCCACTCAAAAAAGATTATTCGTATGTTATTACTATACAAATTGTTTTATTAAAAAGTATTTTCGCCATTAATATGTACGGTGAAAAAATAACATATGCACAACTCTTATAGGTAGATAGCACTTTTTACTGTTACCAATCAGGTTTCTCCAAAACGGCGATATAAAGTTTTAACAGATTAATATTTACTTTAGTTATGGCAGTGAACCGATAGTTCTGTACTGACAAGTTACTCTGTAAATGCAATATATGGTATGTTGGCATTTAATACATTCCAAAATTTCTTTTGTAAACTAAGATATTTCTATCAATAACTGTATCTCTCTTGTTAATTATATTTTTAACTTTGTCTAATAGATCTGAAGATGGGCAGCTAGCCTGAAACCAGTCATTGAAAGTAAAAAATAGCGATCAAAGACTGAAATGCCGTATTTTTATTTAATGAAAACTATCACCATGGTTTTGACATTGATCTGACCTGACAAGCTTTTTTTGGTCTTGGAGAACCTTTCCTGCCCCAATGTGAAGATTGAACCTTGGTCAACATCATAACTGTAGACCCATGTCTCATCACCAGTTGTGATTCTCTTACGGAACATCTCATTCTCATTTGTAAGATCAAGGTTTTTCTGCTCTTTGCTCATGAGCTCTGGGACGAACTTGGTGGCGACATAATGCATTCCAGGATGCTGTGTCAGGATTTCATGACATGATCCAACTGAAATGTTACATTCTTCTGCAATCATTTGGACAGTCAGTCTTCGATTGGTACGCACAATTTCACTGACATTCCTGACATGAGTGTCGTCAGTAGAGATCAAAGGGCGTCCTGAATTAGGGTCATCCTTAACTTCCATCTGGCCATTTTTAAACCATGTGAATCATTTGTAGCACTGAATATGGCTTAAATACTCTTCACCGTAGGCTTCCTGCATCATTTGGTGTGTATCTGTAAAAGTTTTCTCGAGTTTCACACAAAACTTAAATCATAAGCATTGCTTTCTCTAACTCTGCCATCCCGGAATTCGCAAACTATGCGACAACATTCTACTCAATACAGCACTGAACAATAACTAACAGGCATACAACGATGACACTTCCACCAGTTAGACATTAAGCACAGGTGTGTGCAGGGATGCCAACTACATTTCACTTCAACACACCATTGGCGAGAAATAATGAATGTTCCAGAATTTTTTGAACAGACCTTATACTTAGAAGCATATTTATATCTTTCATAAAACTGGTTGCACATAGAAGTAAATAAAAACATCGAGTGTCTTCCAGGAAGTATTACACTGTCCATGTGGTATTGCCACATAGGAACAAAGCTAAATTTTAAACAGAACAAAATTTGCGTAAGTTTAAAGTGTTACATAGTAATTTACACATCAGAATCTACCCAACTATTTTTTATTGAAACTGGTTTCCTAAACAAAAGGGTTAAAATGCATTAACTTCTATCAATTTTCTACTTCTAGAATGTATGTTAGAACTTACCAGTAGCATCAACAAAGCCAGCCAATATCCGACCAACACGTCCCAGTGAAGTCATGCTTTGTAGGCTCAAAGCATCATGCTCTATAATACGAAAAGGATGAAGAGTTTTGGGGGGAACAGCAAAAACTCCTTCAATTGATGATGTCTGGCTGTCTGGTGGAGAAGTATTGCTCGGCCCAATATCTTCATCTTCAGTTTGCATTCTCTGGCGGAGTTCTCTAAAGCGTTTTCGTCCTTGGTGGCTTTCAAGCACTTTCCTTTCAACATCCTGATAAAATATGCAAATAAAAGGCAATAGTTACTGTACCTAACATTAGAGTCAGTAACAATTACTTCATTATTGATTTTAACCTTGAAATAATACATAGGAATTCTTACTGGAACTACTCTTAGGTATTAAGTGTCAGGCATTAGCTTCTCAAGTAATATGTACAGAAACTAACATTAAACAATGCATATAGTTAATTAGTCATTAAAGGTTTCTATCTATCAAAAATTTTATATGGTTCCAGAAAAAACACAAACTGACCACAGGACTTTGCCTAGATCAGCTTTCCACCACAGGAACAAAAAAAATCTGACCTGCCATAGCCCGGCAAAGTAGCCCGGCAAAGTAGCCCGGCAAAGTAGCTTACCAAAGTAGCTTACCAAAGTAGCTTACCAAAGTAGCTTACCAAAGTAGCTTACCAAAGTAGCTTACCAAAGTAGTTGTTTTCTCAGACACAGTAGTAAGTGGACAATGTTTTAAAATTAACCCTCTTTGTCGATAAATGTGGTTGCCTATCTGCTACCCTACCAGCTGTCCTCTTTCATTTCTGCTACTGGGCACGCATTTCCCCACCAGTGACTCACGCATGGGCACAGGCACGGGGACGGAGGGACGGATAATGATGTTCTCACCAGCTCAGCTCAGTCACTCAGTCAAACTCTCTCTGTGCTGTCAGAGCAGGTCACGTTTAAAATACCAAAAGAAAACTCAAAACTTTAACAAAACTAAGCTTTAAGATAGCAGAAGCTATTGCCCAAGAAGGAAAATTTTGTCTGATGGGGAATTCGTCAAATAATTTTGGGAAATATTTGCATCAGCAGCAGTTCAAGAACAAACATCATCAGTGAAAACTACAAGCTTCTCACATCAAACCACAGCATAATCATTTGACAACATGGTAAATGAAATTGAAATTGCACTCAAAGCACAATTAAAGGACTATGTATTTTAAAGTTCAGCACTTGATGAAAGTGTTGATGTTTCTGATACAGTCCAGCTGGCAGTCAGTCTTGAATCCTGCTGAAGGAATGATCACCTGTCCACTCACAGAACGAATAGACAAGGCAGATGGCTAGCCTCCATATCGGCCCTCCACGTCAAGTGACTAGAATGCTACACCAAATGCCACTCACCCTGCGGCGAGGGCAGATGCACAACATCAGGTACAATGGAAGGTGCCTCGGCAGCAGAACTCGTGGGTGAAACAAAGGACAACTGAGAATGCAGAGAGAGATGACTGGAGTAATGTAAACATGCCTGATGCTACACAACTCCTCCCATTAGTACTGTGGGCATGAAGGTGATATAGTTCTATGTAGTCAACCCTCAACACCCACTCCCATGTACGTAATTTAATGAAGAATTTAGAACCATGACTTCTATGATTAACATATCTTATCTCAAGGATCACATCAGCAACTATTTGGCATGGTTAGAATATTATCCAAGATACAAAACTACCTGTATGTGAACAAAGCTGCATATCAAAACAGAGCTTTAATGCAGATTCTCTGAGATCAGGAAAACGGAGGAAAAGTACTGACAGACTGAAGCTGTGGACCCTAAGGTGTGCCTGGGTGCTTAGTTGGTGAGAGTACTGCCTGAAAAAGTCAAGGGTCTGGCTTGGAGTTCCAGTGCAACACAACAGTTTTAGTCAGTCTGCTGTAATGTTCCGACAGTGTACACTCTGTTGAAGACAGAAAGATTTATTCTGCGCCGCTCATGAATCTACATTAATGTGATGAAGTCAGCATTTGTGAAAATTTACAATACTTCTAAAGGTATGATGGGGAGAAGAAATCAAAAGAACAAGGTGAAATAGTATATAAAAAAGATGAAGAAAACAGTAGTAAAAATAATGGTTATATTGAATGTGTTCATCCAAAACTCTCACTCATGAGATTGCAGTGTACCAAAACATCCTTGACCCAACACTTAGAAATTGGCCAACGCACTCATGATAATGATTAGCATGACAAAAATGGCACTACGATACTCTCACATCAGAGCCAACCCATGGGCACACACGATGTCTGATGTATCATTCTGCCATCAGAGTTCCCTCAATCATAACCACCTATGATCGTAAGTCATACCTGATGGCTCATCATACCATGACAACAGGAGTACAACTGCTGTCCCTCTCCAAAATATTGGGAGAATATGGCCTCTTCCCAGGTTGTCGTCATGTGGTCATCCAGGTAGTAAAACAACAGTACACTGCTGAGGATTATGTGACACCATTCATCAGTAGTCCATGATTCCTGGTCACAGTACCATTCTGAATGCAGCCACTGTGTCATGGTTTTAACAGCTGCCTATGCACAGCATGATAATTCCCTAGTCCAGCTGTTGCTAGTCTCCAACAGATGGGATGGTGTGGTGTGATACAGAATGCTGCAGTGAGTCAATTCTTGTTCTCAGATGGTAGGCAGAGATGTGAAAGAATTCCAATGCCCTTAGGGCACAATTACTCGCAAACAAGGGCCCACCAAGTCGAATG